>NC_064627.1:821337711-821949795 GCF_023864275.1 Schistocerca cancellata | reverse complement strand
GGTGACTGAAAGTAATACGGAATCAGACGAACAAGAATGATAGTCTTATTCAAAGGCAATAATTACACTTAAGCCACCGCGATTTATAATGGGACCATATACATTAAGAAACCTCATATGACGAGAGGGGGGAACACGTAATTCATAAACTAATGAATTTCGAACATGGTCGTTTTGGTAGTCCAGCCAAAAATAATGTTGCATGGGCGTACTAACTCGCTACACTCATCTGTCAACATTATTGTGACACCGTATTGCTTCCCAATGTGCGTCTGTTCAGCGGTGTATTCTGCCCTGATTTCATTCTTATGTATAACAATACACGAGAGCATCGAACAGCGCAGGTGGAGGAGTTCTTGGAACGAAAGGATATTCGGCGAATGGACAGGCCAGCCATTTCCCGCGACTTAAGTTCAGTCGAATATATGTGTGATGCGTTGGGGAGACGTATTGCTGTACGTCCACGTGCATCGCCGATCGTCCGGCAGTTGTCAGCTGCGCTGGTGGAGGAATGAAACCCCCTACCGCAAAAAGTGCTTACCAACCTTGTGATCAGCATGTGAACACATTGCAGAGAATGCATTGTCCTCTGTGGCGATGACACACCCTGTTAATAATCATTTTTAATCACCCGCCCCAACAACATAAAATGTGTGACATGTAGCAAAGCAAGTTTCTTTAGGTCCTACTGAAGACAACGTGTTGGGTTCTATCTGCTAAGAAGTCCTGAATCCAGCTGCAGATGTGGTGCGACATTCGGCAAGCTCGTGTTTTGTTTGCTAAACGAGAATCATCAACTGTATCGAATGCCTTCCGGAAGTAAGTTGCATATACAAAAGGACTCATTTACATGTCCCTTTACTGCTCTTATTTCACAATATTTATTGTACCAACTGCCCAGACAAGCAAGACTCGCAATGAACTTCTCAGTGTTCCTAGGAACGCCGACTCTCAATTTTACCAGTAATTCAGAATGAGATTTTCACTCTGCAGCCGAGTGTGCGGTCATATGAAATTTCCTGGCAGGTTAAAACTGTGTGCCGGACCGAGACTCGAACTCGGGACCTTTGCCTTTCGCGGGCAAGTGTTCTACCATCTGAGCTACCCAAGGACGACTCACGCCCCGTCCTCACAGCTTTACTTCTGCCAGTACCTCGCCCCCTACCTTCCGAACCAGGCTGTGGCTAAGCCATGTCTCCGCAATATCCTTTCTTTCAGGAGTGCTAGTTCTGCAAGGTTCGCAGGAGAGCTTCTGTAAAGTTTGGAAGGTAGGACACGAGGTACTGGCAGAAGTAAAGCTGTGAGTACAGGCCGTGAGTCGTGCTTGGGTAGCTCAGATGGTAGAGCACTTGCCCGCGAAAGGCAAAGATCCCGAGATCGAGTCTCGGTCCGGCATACAGTTTAATCTGCCAGGAAGTTTTTTAGCAATAATTCCTTTCTCTTTCGACAATTTGGGTTGCAGAATGACGAAGCATCCATTGTAAAGTAAAGAGGAGGTAAGGAGCTGTGGTCTTCATCAAGGAATTCCACAAAAATTTAATCCCCATTCCCTCGTGGCCGAGCGATTCTAGACTCTTCAGTCTGGAACCGCGCTGCTGCTACGGTCGCAGGTTCGAATCCTGCCTCGGGCCTGGATGTGTGTGATGTCCTTAGGTCAGTTAGGTTTAAGTAGTTCTAAGTCTAGGGGACTGATGACCTCAGATGTTAAGTCCCATAGTGCTTAGAGCCATTTTTGAACCCATCCCCTCACAACAAAAAAATTAGGTTTCCCGTCGTTTCCAACAACAGCTTAAATCGCATACTGCAATTGTCCCTATGAAAAGGATAAGCCCCATTTCCTTATTTATTTTTGTCCACTCCGAGCTCATGCTCAGTCTACAATGGCCTCGTCCGCAACGGAACGTTAAATCCTGATCTTCAGTCCTTCACTTTCTTTCCTATAGCAATTTGCCAAAAACCATATCGTGTTAACTGGAACGGACTTCTGTCGTCTCTAAAATGTGTTTGAACGAGACTTTTGAAACAGGGATCCAAGCCGTCCACTTTGGGAAATCTGTTAACGCTTAGGTCAAGCGGAAGGCCATCGGGAACGAGGATCAAGTGAAAGAAAGAAAGAAAAACAGCTTTACCTTCCATTGCAAAATTAATTGCTTTTTGAGGAAACTTACAACTATAAAAATGTGTGCACATAGAGACAGGTGGGTATAGTGTGTCCCTGGCTTAGGGGCAGCATGTTCTTCGATGAGAAGCGTATGTTTATTCCTGCACTCGAGACAAATGAAAAATGACACAAGAATACACCGAACGGCGATGTCCTGTCCTTTCCTCACACACACTCCGATTAATGCAACAGTACTGGGATCCCACTGTATATGGTAACGGACGCACTTTTTGACACCTAAGTGCGGGCTAGGTACTACTTTTGTAAATGCGCACACCACGGTATATGCGATGAGTGCTCCAGAATATCTACATCAATGCACGACGAAGCATACTCTGCAACCAGTTTTAACCATCTTTTCGTCCTACTTCATTTTTGTATACAGCAAGGGTAAAATGACTTTTATACGCCTCTAAGAATAAGAGCCCATGTCTGCAGAGGGCCAGCATGTTAATTACTTGATTTGGAGAAGTTGCTGGTAGACGGCGGCCAGTTGCCCATCATGTCGCCATCACTTTCCCTACCAGTGTACTCCAGCTCTCTGCCTAAAGTGTTATCCCATGTGAAAGTGTTTGAGCATCTTCTGTATGTTTGCGAATCGTGCAATTGAGGCGGACGTGGGTGCCTGTCCGATATTCACTTAGTCGGACGAGGAAACCGCCGAAAAACCACATCCGGTCTGGCTGGTACGCCGGCCCTCGTCGATAATCTGCAAGGAATATTCGATCCGGGGCCAGCACACCTCTCCCGGAAGCGACGTACTAATGTGCGCGGCTATTCGGGCGGGTTTAAATACCTATTTAAATGCCTTAATCTTTTTCCTCTTATTCTCTCCATCCCTACTCGAGATGTACGGTGTAAATAGGAGAGCTGTCGAACAGTCCTCTTCGAATGCCGGTTCCATAAATTTACCCAACAGAGTTCCGTGAGAGCAACGGTGATTGTCTGCGAGATATATCAATTTAAGTTCTTTGACAATCTCTGTTGCACTTTCATGCGGGCTATGCCAACCCGCTACGATCGTGGCAACGCGTCTTTGAATTCGTTCAGTGTCTGTTGCCATGGCGATTTAATAAAGGCTTCAAACGCTGAAGTTGTACTTTAGGTCTAGAGTTGGGCCTACTAGCGTCTTATATGTTGCATCCTCTACAGATTCATTGCATTTTCCCAGGACTTTCCCATCATATGCGTCTTCCATTCGATAGCAACTGTTTGCGCTCTTCCGCCTCATAAAAAAATGCTTATCACAAACTGAATTTGAATCCTGCCTTGGCAAACACACAAACTTATCAATTCAGTATCAGGTTGGAGAAAGGCGGAACATGTAATGAACACTGGCTACTAACAAGAATATTCAGAATCATTTGTCATGAAATCTCAAAAAGATTTTCAATCCATTACCGAGAAATTAATATGAGCTGTTCACCTCCTCTCTCTTTCCCTCTCTCCTCCTCTCCATCCCCCCACCCCTGTCACATGTCACTTACCCTAGCTCAGCTCCTGTACACTCATGCCACGATTGTTCAGTGCTTCATTTTCTGGCACGTTTCTACCGATGGCGAAAAAGTCTTACAGCTGGAACGCCTTCTCTTTTGACAGTAATCTCTGTTTATCCGTTCGGCTTTAGGCCGCTGCATCCCTTGCTTTGTTCTTTCATCTTTATTTTGATCTAGTAGTGCTTAAACTAAAAGTTTACGAGCTACAGTTTCCTTTTACGTTTCTCGTGAAGGTTTAACCTTAGCTGTTTTGGATTCACCTTTCCTCTCTAGCATATCTTAAGTAAATGCACCAGTCTGCTAGTCAGAACGAAACATTCATTTTTTTTAACATTTCACTTGTACGCCCTCATACACATGTGATTCTCTGTTTCCAAGTGAAGCTGTCATCGACCAAACGATGGTCTAAATACCACAAGCACTTATAGCTATGGTTCTGTTGGACATGGTGTATCCCAGACCTAGTTCTGGCATTAGCAGATGCCGTCACAGTCAGTTGTAGGAGACATATAGGTTAACTTGGGAACCACGACGCTTTTTCACTTTTTAGCATGCCCGGAGCATTGTCAAACTGAGAGGTATGTCAAATGACAGATTCAGATCGTTAGAGATTTCAGTACTTCTGCCATTTAAACGCCAGTCCAATCTGGAATGGACTAGCGCTAACGATCGGCAGTTTCATAGGACAAAGATGCTATAGAAGGGCTGCGCACCGTGACGTAATATCTAGTCCTGTTACCGTGGCACCAGCTGGTTTGACGTCTTCAGCACCTGCCATGCCTCCAGGCATTACTGTCGCGCATGAGTTGTTCCGGAGAAAGTGCTACAGTTCTCTCTCCCTGTGCGGCGGCGCGGTGAGCACGTGACCCCACCGCTATACGATTCAGTGGCGACGCGCCAGCAGCCACCACTAGTCCGCCGTCTGGAATCCAGCTGGAATGACGTCCAGCGTGAAGGCTGCGATCCACAGGCCAGCTGGAGAACTTCTGTCGTGTGTGAATGTGCGCCCGAATATCGTCCAGTGCGGTCACGTGCGTGAGTAAAGGATTTGCCTGACGGCATTGTAGTTTTACTGCTACCTGACTGCCACTCTAGCGAACTACGACTTTCACTTCCAGTGTGGTAAGCTGCTTCCTTTCATCTTTCCGGCCCACCCACTGATCAGCAGTTAGGACCTCTGAGCTCACCTAGTAGCATAGTGAGAAACTGCATCGAGTGCTGTGTGCTTATAAGAGTCCAGAAAGTGAGTGGATAAACGTGTGCTCGATCAGTGCTGGAATCCTAGGCTACAGGAAATAGTGTTCTTTCAGCTTTTGGAAAGTTGACTTACTTGCCATAATTACCGCAAAATAGTATAGAAAATGACTAGCTCTTCGCTAATGCAGATTTTGGGTGCAGAATGACCGCTAATAAAAGAGCTTTGTGGTAATTAGATACATCTTTCACAATAGATAGTTCCTCGTCTCGAGCAAGTTTTTGAAGCATCTTACCGGGTGATGCAAATCTGGTATTAAGGACACCAGTATTGGGGCTTCTTCGTTAACTTCTTTCCGAATACGCTGAAGAAATGGAGACCTGCAAAGTTACCGCTTCTACGACTGGCAACAACTAGCTCGAATTGCGCGACTGGTTCGTGGTTTTGCGCGGTTAATTGTAGTGAACGTAGCAAGTTTGCTGGCTGACTTCGTCTGCTTCCTCGAGAGCGCTATCGCGGAATTACGACACAAAAACAACGCTGGCGTACTTGTTCCTGTCTTCTTGGCTTAACAGCTACGTAGAAGGCTGCACGACAGGTTTCAGTGTGTGCGCGTCGTCGTTGGGGTTAAGAACTTGCCGGTGGAACGACAGTTACGTGAGCCTCACTCACATTCCTGCAACTAAGTACTGCAGTGGTTCCCAGCGCCAGAAACAGACGTGACAGTGGTGTTAAGTGCTTTCTAATGATATTAAACCGGTGTTTTATTAACTACTACAAATCAGCGCGAGTGTTCTTTAGCGACCACAGACTGACTTGCCCGAGACTCCCCGAGAAGTTCCGCTGTGGTGGGTGATAAAGGCAGGAAGAAGCGGGAACAGACTGAATCACGGATTCATTTATTTGCAGCGGAAACTGCATGATCTGTGCAGGGTGTCCCGTCCTTCCGACACCTGAAGGATATTGCATCGGCCTCTGGCCTTGCCCACTCTGTCAGCCGCAGCCTTGAATGGGCCAACGCCGATCAGATTGCGAAAGCGGAACGGCGCCGTAGTACCCCGTGTTTAGAAACTACGCGCGCTTTCTCGAGAACCGTACTCGGAATCGGGTGCACGTCAGTTGAGAACAGATCTCGTACCGACTAAGTACCAGTATCGTTGAAGAAGTGTGTGAAGAAGTTGGACAAAACTGTACGCCTAGGTACTCACTTTCCTCGGCTCGATTGTGTGCATAGTTAAGTGACAGGGTTGAATCGTGTGATGCGAGCTATGTGACAAGGGCGAAGTATTTTCCCGTCGCCTTTTGTGCCACTTCTCGTGACTTTGGAGCCTCTCGAGTGGAGTTAGCGTTTACGCATCTGTAGACAAACAGGCACTGTGGACTTAGCGTTTACGCATCTGTAGACAAACATGCACTGAGATTCTAGTTGTCCTGCTGTGCCAATTCGTATCGCTTCATCACTTTCTTTTGTTATGTCGTTGTGCTTTTTCCGTTCGCCGGGTTCTCAACCGTCTCGTTAGTGAGTCGAATTTACGCAAGTTTCGTTTTATTTCTGGTTCCCATACCCTTTATCTATCAGGAGTGATTAACAGGAGCACCCATCGCCTGACATATTTTCTGATTCGTAATTACAACAATCTTGTATTTAACTTAGTTTGAACGTTCGACTGAAACGTCGACTCTGCAAACCAACAAATAATTTTTTTTTTCAGTCGTCCTGTTGCTGAATCCTTTGCTGTTTACACATTTCTGGCACTCGTTTTCTTGTTCAGTATTTGACTGTGCGTGATAAAATTGCACCGACGTGTGTGGTTTCTGGAAGCATATTTTGCCTAGACTCTTCGTGTTACCATCGTTCGTTTCTATTTACGTTCCCATACCTTTACGGCCGCTTCAGGGCAATCGTACGTCAGGTGCGATTTCGCGAAGAACATTATAACCAGCCTCTCGGTCGTGTTGATCATAATAGTATATTCCCTCAACGGCGTTAATTTCTTTTAAGTGCACTTACTGACGCGTGAACAGTGATAAATCGGCTGGTGTTCTCTTCAACTGGATTTACGAAGTTCCTGACTCTGAATCATTTACGTTTTTGTGCACTATCGCATTTGCATCCTTAGTTGATTTCTGTATCGAAGCAGTAACGTGGCCTGCAGAAAATTCGCTTCTGTGTCGAAGCAGTAACGTGGCCTACAGATAATTCGATAACGCCTCAATTGGCGTAACACTTACGGGCCGACCGAACCAGTTAATTATTTTACTTGTGCACTGCACACTGACAGCGGAAAAAGCAGAACCTTGATAAGGAGATACCACTGAAGTAAATGAAAAAGAACGAAACACGGGTTGTATGACGAATTGAACTTAGCAGAAAAGCAAACAGGCGTCAGTAGCTCACTGAATAGGTCTCGCATTCCAATCAGCTGCTGCTCTCGGTAGTTGTGTTTGACGTGATAATCACTGGCCTCGCGCCATATGATCTTTGACGTGACGATTGTCAACATCGGCGTTGCTCGCACGCCCCTCCGTGTCCAGTGATCGTCGAACGCTTCTCGCTCCCCGCCCTCCCCCCACCCCTCCCCTAGCCCCCGCGCCATGGCCCTGCACATCCCCCGGTGGCGCGCGGCGTCGCTGTGCGCGTCAGTGGTGCTGGCCGCGTGCCTGGGAGGCGTGGCGCTGTACCTGTGGCGCTCTCATCCCCAGCCCGCGATGACCTCCGCCGCGGCGCCCCTAGCGGACTGGGAGTCGGGCACGCGGCTGCCCGCGGACGTGCGGCCGCTGCACTATGACCTGGAGCTGCGGCCGGACCTGTCGGCCGGCGCCTTCACGGGCAACGTGTCGCTCGCGGTGCGCGTGTCGGCGCCGCGGCGCTGGGTGGCGCTGCACTCGCGCGGCCTGCGCGTGTCCGGCGCCGCCCTCGCCACCGCCCCCGCAGGCGTCGCCGTGCCGCTGGAGCGCGCCTTCGAGGCCCCGCGCGCCGAGCGCTATGTGCTGGTCCCGGCGCAGCCGCTGCCGCCCGGCGACTACAGGCTCAGCCTGCACTTCACCGGCTCGCTGGACGTCAACCTGGTCGGCTTCTACCGCAGCCGCTACACCGACAAGGACACCGGCCAGCGAAGGTGACTTTTAGCCCCTTTTTAAGCCTGTTTTACAAGAGCGGCGTTTTGGTCGTAACCGATTACTCGCTGTGGGTGCGCGTTGCTTGCTAGCGTATAAATCGGCTGAGGCGTAGCGCCATATACCGATCGTGCCTTGGAGGCGGTTAAGTGGGAGATGTGTCTCACAAGGGAACCTACCCATCGCACCCCCCTCAGATTTAGTTATAAGTTGGCACAGTGGATAGGCCTTGAAAAACTGAACACAGATCAGTCAAGAAAACAGGTAGAAGTTGTGTGGAACTATGAAAAAATAAGCAAAATATACAAACTGAGTAGTCCATGGACAATATAGGCAACGTCAAGGAGAATGTGAGCTCAGGAGCGCCGTGGGCCCGTGGTTAGCGTGAGCAGCTGTGGAACAAGAGGTCCTTGGTTCAAGTCTTCCCTCGAGTGAAAAGTATAATTTTTTATTTTCTGTTTGCGTGACAAACTCTTATGTTTTCATCACTTTTTGGGAGTGATTAACACATCCACAAGAAAACCTAAATCGGGCAAGGTAGAAGAATCCTTTTACCCATTCGCCAAGTGTACAAGTTAGGTGTGTCGACAACATATTCCTGTCATGTAACGCACATGCCGTCACCAGTGGCGTATAGAATATATCAGACGTGTTTTCCTGTGACGAATCGGTTGACCTATGACCTTGCGATCAAATGTTTTCGGTTCCCATTGGAGAGGCACGTCCTTTCGTCTACTAATCGCACGGTTTTGCGGTGCGGTCGCAAAACACAGACACTAAACTTATTACAGTGAACAGAGACGTCAGTGAACGAACGGACAGATCATAACTATGCGAAAATAAAGAAAGTAAACTTTTCACTCGAGGGAAGACTTGAACCAAGGATCTCTCGTTCCGCAGCTGCTCACGCTAACCACGGGACCACGGCGCTCCTTAGCTCACACTCTCCTTTATGTTGCTTATCTTACTCATGGACTACTCAGTTTGTATATTTTGCTTTTTTTCATAGTTCCACACAACTTCTTCCTGTTTTCTCGATTGATCTGTGTTCAGTTTTTCAAGGCCTATCCACTGTGCCAACTTATAACTAAATCTGAGGGGGATGCGATGGGGAGGTTCCCTTGTCAGAGCTGAAGAGTGACAGATGGTGACGCGAATCTGGACGCGCACGTAGTTTATGTATCAGCCGATAGCGGATAACATTGATTCCGCAAGCAGCGATCGTGTGAGACCCAACTTGCTTTATTTCTTCATGAGACTCAGAAAACATTAGATACAGGCTCCCAGGTAGATGCCATTTTCCTTGACTTCCGGAAGGCGTTCGATACAGTTCCTCTGTCGCCTGATAAACAAAGTAAGAGCCTACTGAATATCAGACCAGCTGTGTGGCTGGATTGAAGAGTTTTTAGCAAACAGAACACAGCATGTTGTTCTCAATAGAGAGACGTCTATAGACGTTAAAGTAACCTCTGGCGTGCCATAGGGGAGTGTTATGGGACCATTGCTTTTCACAATATATGTAAATGACCTAGTAGATAGTGTCGGAAGTTCCATGCGGCTTTTCGTGGATGATGCTCTGGTATACAGAGAAGTTGCAGCATTAGAAAATTGTAGCGAAATGCAGGAAGATCTGCAGCGGATAGGCACTTGGTGCAGGGAGTGGCAACTGACCCTTAACACAGACAAATGTAATGTATTGCGAATACATAGAAAGAAGGATCCTTTATTGTATGATTATATGATAGCGGAACAAACACTGGTAGCAGTTACTTCTGTAAAATGTCTGGGAGTATGCGTGGGGAAGGATTTGAAGTGGAATGATCATATAAAATTAATTGTTGGTAAGGCAGGTACCAGGTTGAGATTCATTGGGAGAGTCCTTAGAAAATGTAGTCCATCAGCAAAGGAGCTGGCTTACAAAACACTCGTTCGACCTACACTTGAGTATTGCTCATCAGTGTGGGATCCCTAACAAATCGGGTTGACGGAGGAGATAGAGAAGATCCAAAGAAGAACGGCGCGTTTCGTCACAGGGTTATTTGGTAAGCGTGATAGCGTTACGGAGATGTTTAGCAAACTCAAGTGGCAGACTCTGCAAGAGAGGCGCTCTGCATCGCGGTGTAGCTTGCTGTCCAGGTTTCGAGAGGGTGCGTTTCTGGATGAGGTATCGAATATATTGCTTCCCCCTACTTACACCTCCCGAGGAGATCACGAATGTAAAATTAGAGAGATTCGAGCGCGCAGAGAGGCTTTCCGGCAGTCGTTCTTCCCGCGAACCATACGCGACTGGAACAGTAAAGGGAGGTAATGACAGTGCCACGTAAAGTGCCCTCCGCCACACACCGTTGGGTGGCTTGCGGAGTATAAATGTAGATGAAGATGTAGATGTAGATTGGATAGGGGAATGATTTAGTTTCGATTGTGCCCAGTAGAGTGCACTAAAATAATAGAATGTATTTCATAAACTATTCTAGTATTTTCATAAAGTGTTATTATGTCTTTTTGTGTAGGTAAAATGTTATAAATGTGTTTTAGCAGTATGAATGATGCGTGAGTGTGATTTAAGGTTAATATGAAGCTAATTGTTTAACGAGTTATGTAGTAGGATTTAGTGTGGGAACATTTCGAAGAAGTATGGATATGGACAAAGGGGATTTTTGTAGAATAGATTCGTAAAGTAAGTTTATAGTAAAGGGAAAGTTAATTCAGGTATAAATAACAACAGTAAATAACTTTATGCATAAGCAAAACTTCAGCATATAAGATAATTACGTCGGTAAAAATGCAGTCGTGAGGTTTACTATTTTGCGATTGGTCATTGATGAAAAGCGCGGACTGACGCGGGAGAATGTTGTTTTGCTATTGGCTGTTGAGTAAACCGACCAGCGGTAAAGCAGTATTCTTCGCGCGCCTTTCTCTGCTGGTAGAGAAGACTTTAGAGTATTCTAGAGAGGAGTCGAAGCCTAGCCATGAAACAGATAGGACGTGTGTAGTAGTAGTTCCGATGGAAACGATAAGTTGCCGGATCTAGCAGTGTTTCATACATCAAAAGTGTTGGAAAGGGACGGCATAATTATTCCGATATATGTGTAGAAGTTTCGGAATTTTTAAGTGAATTTTGTGACGAGAAAAGTCATATATTCCGCGTCGCGTATTGAGCAGGTCGGTGGCTAAAAACTGTGACTGCATTTGGTACTGAGCATTATCATTTGGCGAGCATTATCAATCAAAAACCATCAATATTTTTGTAGTTATTACGTTTTCGGGAAATGCTACACCATAAACTTGCTAACGTGAGTGAAAGGGATTGTGAGTGACTGTGTTAAGACTAGCACGGGCTTGGCAGTGATACTTGTTCACCTAAGTTTCAGAATATATTAATTGAGGACAAAATTTCCAACCTTTCATTTCATGTTTCTCCCGAAACGTAGATTAGTGACTTTAACTGCAGCCTGGTTCACGTCGAAGTACAGTAGGTTTCACTCGGCTTTCCTACTGATGATCTGCTGAGACAATGTTCACAGGTAGGTGCAGGTCCGTCGTAAAGGGACGGAAAGAACCGCGCCGCCGCACGGCCGCCAACTATGTCGCGAATGGGTCACTGACGTCAGGTATCAGTCGGCTATGCCGAGTCGTCATCATCAGCAGCGTTCTGCCAAAAGGCAGGTTTTCACATGGTAGTTCTCCAGGCCGTCCGGTCTTCTGCCATCCTCTTCAGGTCTGCATAATTTCCTCTTCTCTTTATGTCGTCTATCATCTTGTATTCCTTCTTCCTCTCAGTCTTCTCCCACAAACCAATCCTTCCAAAGCATCTGCTAGCAAGCACTCCCTTCTCAATGAATGACCCACCCGGTTCTTTTTCCTTTCTCTTACAGGCTTCAGCAGTCATGTTGGCTAAAGAGCTTGCGCGCCACAGATAAAATACTCCAAGTCAGAGACATTACGTGCAATTCAAGGTCACGCGCTGCCTAGCACGAAACCAAGTCCACACTACATGTATGATATTTGTTAATATTTTTTTAGAAAGGAGATAAGGAAAGAGATAAGGTACTTTATTGTCTATAATACAACATACAGTCACCATTGATCTTTATTTAACAATTGCCATTTCCGACTTTAGCCCATGTAAACAGGTACTCATCGGCATTCAACTTCTTCTTTCTTCTGATAAACAAAACAAAAGGCATACTAGGAACAAGAGTACCATAAGGCTGTTTAGCCAACAGTCCTGTAGTCTCAGAAATACTCCAAGTCTTCAAAGTAATAATATTGGCATCTGGAAATGCTTCAAGGCCACCATAATCAGCATGTTTGCCCCAAACAACAGCCAAGGTAAGCCATGTTGAGCATCCAAACACTGCTTGCACATCACAAGTGAAATTCAGACGCAGTCCACGAAACACATTGGGACATCCAATTAATTGCTGTTTATTAAATTGCCCAGCCAAGACAATATCAATGGCGTTTAAGCTCCGATACACAGGTGCACTGCTCCGCCAGCGACGACGGTAACCTAAACGTCGCAGAGGCATTGCTGAGGCATGTTAACACATTAAGACCTCCAATTAATTGCTGTTTATTAAATTGTCCAGCGAAGTCAATATCAATTGCTTTTAAGCTCCGATACACAGGTACACTGCGCCGCTAGCAACGACGGTAACCTAGACGTCGCAAAGGCATTCCTTCTCTAAATGGTTCAAATGGTTCTGAGCACTATGGGACTTAACATCTGTGGTCATCAGTCCCCTAGAACTTAGAACTACTTAAACCTAACGAACCTAAGGACATCACACACATCCATGCCCGAGGCAGGATTCGAACCTGCGACCGTAGCAGTCACGCGGTTCCGGACTGAGCGCCTGAACCGCTAGACCACCGCGGCCGGCCATTCCTTCTCTCACCAATCGTTTCCAATACTCTTTCATTACTCACTCTTTCCATCCAGCTTATTCTCTCCATTCTCCTCCACATCCACATCTCAAATGCTTCTAACCTTTTTTTCATCCTCTCGTCTCAGCGTCCATGTTTCTGCCCCATATAGTGCCACACTCCAGACAAGACATTTGCCAAGCCTTTTCCTTATACCTTTATCTCATTTGC
Source organism: Schistocerca cancellata (assembly GCF_023864275.1). Taxonomy (NCBI): domain Eukaryota; kingdom Metazoa; phylum Arthropoda; class Insecta; order Orthoptera; family Acrididae; genus Schistocerca; species Schistocerca cancellata. The sequence continues at coordinate 821,936,726 of NC_064627.1, read as the reverse complement.
CACATAAGAGTCTCCTCTTTCTGTTAATTCCTCCTTCGCCATGACAATTCGAGTTTTCATCTCCTGGTGACGTCTCAAGTCTTCAGTTATTGTGCTTCCAAGATATTTAAATGCACTTAGTTGGCTAATGGTAGATTGTCCTATTTTAATATTGGACAGTCTGCGTCTTGTACTGATGACCATACTCTTTGTTTTTGCTGTGTTTAATTGCATCCCATATTCCACACAAGCTTCGTTCAGATTTTTCAGCACGTTATTCACTGTCCGCTCACTTTCTGCCACTAATACCATGTCATCACCAATTCCATCAATACATATTCCTCTTTTCCCATCTAAGCCTTTCGCAATTATCTCTTCAAGGTACGCGTTAAACAACAGTGGGGAAAAGCAACAACCTTGTCTAACACTTCGTCTAATGCTGCTTCCTTCTGACATTTCATTTCCAATCCTTATCCTTACTTTCGTTATAAATATAGATTCTGTATCAGTCGTCTATCTTTCCAATCTACTCCTTTCCTCTTCAAAATATCCATCAGCTTGTTCCACTCAACTCTGTCAAAAGCCTTTTCTAAATTTATTAAAACAGCAAAGACTTCTCTACCTCTTTCCATATATCTTTCCCCTATAGTTCTTAAGAGGCCAATAGCATCGCTTGTTCCTTTTCCTCTTCTAAATCTGAACTGCTCCTCTGCAATCCCTCTATCCAGCTTGCCATATAGCCTTCTATTCAACACTCTCAGCAAGACTTTGGATGCATGAGAAATTAGACTGATGGTCCGATGCTCTTCACATTTTTTAGTGTTTCTCTTTAAAACTAATATACACTGATTAGTCTAAACATTGTCACCAGCCGGCCGGTGTGGCCAAGCGGTTCTAGGTGCTTCAGTCTGGAACCGCGCGACCGCTACGGTCGCAGGTTCGAATCCTGCCTCGGGGCCATGGATGTGTGTGATGTCCTTAGTTTGGTTAGGTTTAAGTAATTCTTAGTTCTAGGGGACTGATGACCTCAGATGTTAAGTCCCATAGCGCTCAGAGCTCTTTGTCACCACCTGCTTAATAGCTTCTTTGTCCGTCTTTGGAACGAAATTCATCACTGATTCTGGCCCTGCGTATCAGACAGTTTGTTGGTAGGATTTTTGAGGTATTTGGCATTAGATGTCTACGCACAGGTCTTGTAATTCAGGTAAACAACGGGACGCCGATTTGCGTACACGGTGATGGTGTCGGATAGCGACCCATCTCGGTTCCATAGGATTTACATCAGGCGAATTTGGTCGCCGAGACATCAACGTGAGTTCAGTGTAATGCTCCTCAAACCACTGTAACGCGGTTTTGGCTCCGAGACACGGACAGTTATACTACTGAAAGATGACATCGCCGTAGGGGAAGACGTCAAGCGTGAAGGGATGGGGGTGGTTCGCTACTGTCAGTGTGTCTTCGATTACTACCACAGTCCTACGCAAGCGCAGCAGAATGTCACCCATAGCATAATACTGCTCCCACCAGTCTGCGTCCGTAGCGCGCTGCACGTTTCGAGCCACCGTTCATCTCACTGACGGCGTTTGTGGAGACGACCATTGACCTACTGTCGCAAAAATGCAATTCACCCGAAGAGCCGACCCATTTCTATTGGTCGACGGTCGAATACCGATGGTCCCATGTCCACTGCAATCATCATTGACGATGTCGTTGGATCAATATGTGATCATTTAGGGGTGGTCTGCTGCGGTGCTTCCTGTTCAACGATGTCCGATAAACGGTGTGCTCCGGAACACTTGTTCTGTGCTCTCTCGGCAGAGATGCCACAGATCACCATGTATCCTACTTTACAGAGCAGACAAGCATCCGAATCCCATGTCCTCTGAACAGTCATAGACGTCCGAACATTTAGCGCGTAGTGGTAGTTTCACTGTCCTTCTACCTCTTTCCGTAGATGCTCACGACAGTAGCACGTGAACATTCGACCAGCTTCGCCATTTCCGGAATACTCTTTCACAGGCTCTGCGTAATACTAATCTGCCCTTTGTCAAAGTCGCCTATCTCAATGGATTTTCCCACTTGCAGCCCTTATCTTCGCTAGGGTGAGCACCCGTCCGTGTTTGCTCCGCTTACATATATATATATATATATATATATATATATATATATATATATATATATATATATATATATATATATATTTAACGTGTCATGTGCCCGCAACGACACCAGGCAGCATCCAACGCCGCGGTGACCCGTGGCGTGGTCAACGTTTTGGGTTATCGGTGTATATAATTATACCGTTTTTAAGCATCAGCAAATTGAGGATCTCTCGAAAGCCCGTCGTTAATTGTACGGGATGTTCAAAAAGTCTCTCCGCCGTGCCGTAAGATAGTTAGCCGTGCGTGCCGTATGAATGTTCGCCTGCCTGCGTTACTTCCCTTTAAGTGGACTCTCCCAACATTCCACTGTTTCGTTTATCTCAGCCAGCGTCAGTGGTATCGTTGGTGTGTGTCGTTACGTGTTGACGTGAACGTCTAAGTTTAGTTCCTTTGTTCATTTGTTTCGTTTTTGTCACTGTTAAAATGCTAATCATTGAAGAACGTGTATTTTTAGTCGAGCAAGTGTTCAAAGCTGGCGGTAAATACACAGTTCCAGTTTGTCAAACATTTAATTGAGTTTTCCCGGAGACAACACTACCACTTCGCGATACTGTGCGAGATTTGATTAACAAAATTCGAAGTACGGGTTCAGTGACAGATGCACCGAGAAGTGGTCGGGCTAGCGTTTTGTCTGAGGATAAACTGCTCGAAAATTGGAATAGAGATCAACATTAACATCATTTCCGCCCTTTTTATCGCTCATGAAAATCACACATTGCATATTGTACCACCATACGGCGAGACCTTCAGAGGTAGTGGTCCAGATTGCTGTACACATCGGTACCTCTAATACCCAGTAGCACGCCCTCTTGCATTGATGCCTGTATTCGTCGTGGCATACTCCCCACAACTTTATCAAGGCACTGTTGGTCCAGTTTGTCCCACTCCTCTACAGCGATTCGGGGTAGATCCCCCATCGTCCATAAACAGCCCTTTCCAATCTATCCCAGGCATATTCGATAGGGTTTATGTCTGGAGAACATGCTGGCCACTCTAGTCGAGTGATGTCGTTAACCTGAAGGAAGTCATTCACAAGATGTGCACGATGGGGGCGCGAATTGTCGTCCATAAAGACGAATGCCTCGCCAATATACTGCCGATATGGTTACACTATCGGTCGGGGAATGGCATTCACGTATCGCACAACCGTTACGGCGCCTTCGCTGACCACCAGCGGCGTACGGCGGCCCCACATAATGCCACCCCAAAACAACAGGGAACCTCCACCTTGCTGCAATCGCTGGACAATGTGTCAGGCGTTGAGCCTGACCGGGTTGCCTCCAAACACTTCTCGGACGATTGTCTGGTTGAAGACATATGCGACACTCATCGGTGAAGAGAACGTGATGCCAGTCCTCAGCGGTCCATTCGGCATGTTGCTGGACCCACCTGTACCGCGGTTCATAATCCGTAGTTAGCGGTCATCCACTGCAGTAGTAGCCCTTTTTTTCATTTTGTTCGGTATTGTTGGTTCTGTTTGTCCTGTGTGGACGTCACATGACATCCGTTCAATTTGATCAATGATTCCTTTACTCAAGGCCGAACACGCTGAGCTACCGTGCCGGCTGCCCTTGGGCGGCCTGAGCGAGGCATAACATCGACAGTTCCTGCCTCTCTGTATCTCCTCCATGTCCGAACAACATCGCTTTTGTTCACTCCGAGACGCCTGGGCACTTCCCTTGTTGAGAGCCCTTCCTGGCACAAAGTAACAGTGCGTACGCGATCGAATCGTGGTAGTTACCGGTTAGGCATGGTTGAACTACAGACAACACGAGCCGTGCACCTCCTCCTGGTGGAATGACTGGAACTGATCGGCTGTCGGACCCCCTGCGTCTAATAGGCGCTGCTCATGCATGGTTGTTTACATCTTTGGGCGGGTTTAGTGACATCTCTGAACAGTCAAACGGACTGTGTCTGTGATACAATATCCACAGTCAACGTCTACCTTCAGAAGTTCTGGGAACCGGGGTGATGCAAAACTTTTTTTGATGTGTGTATAATCAATCTGAAACCTTCCGGTGTCTACAGGTCTGTTTCACGTATACAGCCTTCTTTCATGGTTCTTAAACCAGTTGTTAGCCATGATTAAATTATCCTCTGTGCAAAATTCTACCAGATGGCTTCCTCTTTCATTCCTTCCCCCTAGTCCTTCTCTTCCTTTTCATAATATCGAATTCCAGTTCCTCATGACTATTAAACTTTTGTCTCCCTTAACTATCTGAATAATTTATTTTCTCTCTTCATACAGTTCCTGAGTCTCTTCCTCATCTGTGGAGACACCTAGCATATAAACTTGTACAATTGTGGTGGGGTGTGGACTTCGTGTCTATTTTGGCTTGAATAATGCGTTCACTATGCTGTTCATAGTAGCTTACCAATGTTTCTATTTTGTTATTCGTTATTAAATCTACTTCTCCATGACCCCTATTTGATTTTATATTTATGTCCCTGTATTCACCTGACGAGTGGTCCTGTTCGTCCTACCACCGAACTTCACTAATTCCCACCATATCTAACTTTAACCTATCCATTTCCCTTTCAAATTTTCTAACCTAGCTGTCCGATTAAGGGGTTTGACATTGCACGCTCCGGTCCTTAGAACCTCACTACCGGATAAATAAGCCGCCAGCTACGTCGCGAATGGGTCTGTGACGCCAATGATCGTTTCGCTGTGCCGAGTGTAGAGTTGTAAAATAATATGCCGAAAACTGCATACATGCAGAAGTAAGGGACCGTCACGTCGTCTGCTAACAACAGAAGTCAACTACGAAGGGTGTTCCATAAGAAATGCAACACTTTCGATCGGAAGACATGTTGGTTTTGTACAGGATTCCGATGCACAGTATTATTCTCCACTCTTTTGGCTACAGTACCCTATCTTTCAACATAATCTCCGTTCAACGCAACGATCTTGTACCACATTACTGTATGCCTGTATGACTGGATGGTACCACTCTACTGGTCGACGTCGGACCCAACGTCCTGCTGCAGCTATAACTTCCCCATCATCCACGCACTACTTCCCGTGGAATGTGTCTATCATTGGGCCAAACATATGGAAGTTGGAAGTTGCGAGATCCGTGCTGTGGGTTGGATGAAGAAGAACAGTCCAGTGAAGTTTTGTGAGTTCCACTCAGGTGATCAGACTTGTGTGAGGCCTTGCGTTGTCATAGAGAAGTTGGTCTGCATTTTTATAGCGAAAGTGTTACCTTACTTATTGAATGCCCTTCGTAATTTTCTCCACACTCACTCATGTATTACGAATCGATTTTATGTCTTTTTAATCTTTATTGTTGTTGGGTCGGTCCGGTTGTAATTGCAGAGGAATAGGTAGTTGCTGAGACAAGAGCAAATTAATTAGAGGTATACAAATACGTATGTAACGTTGTTTTACTTAACGCAAGTTCTGCAAGTCCAAGTAGTTCACCATAAACGAACACAATAACAGAAAGCTAACTATTAACGCTGCGAAGGGTCCACACAAACTCCGCGATTAGGTTGGCTGGCGCCTGTGCAGCTTCCTGAAGCCATGTCGGTGGTGGCGCTAGTCACGCGTTCAGCGGAGGGCGTGTCTACGAGCCGGCTGCAGATTGGCGGGGCAGTCACATGTGTTGCAGACAATCTCTGGAAGGAGACCGCTTGGTGTAGTGACGATAGTGTACAGCAACACACTTTTTTAAAAATACATCAATGATCTTTACGTTAGCACCGTCTTTTACAACTACATTCATGCTCACAAATTAAGGATAATTGCAGAATGTGGTGCCACACAACGTGGCACTACACAAAACTGGCACATAGGGAACACACACGACACAGATCTATAAGTCCACGGTATTAGTGATAAGTTGAGAAAACCGTCCCGAAACACATGTGTTACGAAACTTCACTGTTTCCTGTGCATGTACCCCGACATCAGTATGGCATATGATCACCATGCACACGTACACAGGCCGCACAGCAGCTTGGCATACTCTGGATCAAGTGGTCGAGCAGCTGCTGAGGTACAGCCTCCCATTCTTGCACCAGTGCCTGTCGAAGCTCCTGAAGTATCCTAGGGGTTTGAAGACGTGCAGCGATATGTTGACCGAGAGCATCCCAGACGTGCTCGATGGGGTGTAGATCTGGAGAACAGGCAGGCCACTCCATCGCCTGATATCTTCTGTTTCAAGGTAATCCTCCAAGATGGCAGCTCGGTGGGGCTGTGCGTTATCATCCATCAGGAGGAAGGTGGGACCTACTGCACTCCTGAAAAGGCGGACATACTGGTGCAAAACGACGTCCCAATACACCTGACCTGCTACAGTTCCTCTGTCAAAGACATGCAGGGGTGTACGTGCACCAATCATAATCCCACCCCACACATGAAGCCACGACCTCCATACAGGTCCCTTTCAAGGACATTAAGGGGTTGGTATCTGGCACCTGGTTCACGTCAGATGAAAACCCGGCGAGAATCACTGTTCAGACTATACCTGGACTTGTCCGTGAACATAACCTTGGACCACTGTTCCAATGACTATGTACCGTGTTCTTGACACCAGGCTTTACAGGCTCTCCTGTAACCAGGGGTCAGTGGAATGCACCTTGCAGGTCTCCGGGCGAATGAACCATGTCTGTTCAGTCGTCTGTAGACTGTGTGTCTGGAGACAACTGTTCCATTGGCTGCAGTAAGGTCCCAAGCAAGGCTACCTGCAGTACTCCGTGGCCGTCTGCGGGCACTGATGGTGAAATATCGGTCTTCTTGTGGTCTTTTACACTGTGGACGTCCCGTACTGTAGCGCCTGGACACGTTTCCTGTCTGCTGGAATCGTTGCCATAATCTTGAGATCACAAATTGTGGCACACCTACTGTGTTTGACCAGCCTCCAGTCTCCCTAGTATTCTACCCCTCATAACGTCGCCAATATGTATTCTTTGAGCCATTTTCAACACACAGTCACCATTAGCACGTCTGAAAACGTCTGCACACTTACTCGCTGCACCGTACTCTGAGATGCACCAACACACCTCTGCATACGTGGACTGCTGCCAGCGCCACCGTGCAACGACCGCAGGTCAAATGCACCGCATGGTCATACTCCGAGGTGATTTAAACCAGCAAACCGCCCACCAGAGCGTTGTTTCACCATGTATCAGCATTATCCTTAATTTGTGAGCATGAGTGTAAATAAAGGCAATCTAAACTGAAGAACTCTATCATGGATCACTCCGCCTATTCTGTGAGTTACTGGAAAAAATTAAGCAAACTCTTGTTTTACTTTGTTGATTGGGCTTGTATGTACTTAGCAGCACGTCGTCTCCATAGAATGTTATTTTATCTATCATTAAATTTTGCGATGTTAATTTTATGTACTGACTCGTTCCATGATCATGGAGATTGTCTCAGTTTCATCCTACTGAATTAGCTGTGTAAAATTTTTAAAAAAGGAAAAAATGCCTTGCCTGACGCGTTTTGTCTCATTTTTAGGGCATTATCCATTATCTGAAACACATACACGTTTTCATTTGTGAGCATCACTTTCAACTTACATATTCTACCATTGCACATATTAGATACAAACCGCTCTCATCTGCACACCTTTAGTTCTACATTCGTTTTATTAATGTGTTTATTGATATATTGAGCAAAACGTGCCTAGGTGAGATCTGTCTGTAACTTACATCTGTGATAGCATAATATGTAAGTTGAAAGTGATGCATACAAATGAAAATGTGTTTGTATTTCAGGCCACTGATGATGCCCTAATAAATTAAGGCAAAACACAACTGCCAAAACAAGTATCGTCTTTATTCTGTTGTAACAAACTGTCATGACCTGAAATTTATTAGTATAATATTAATAGGAACTGAGTACTGACAGATCAACCACAATGAAGAGTTTGTCTTATCGTTTGTTTTGTTTTTGTGACACATTGCAAAGGTTACATAAGGGCTTGATATTTTTTCCACTAGTGCTGTCCCACAAAGAGATCACATATCTGAAAGCAAAGAGGTGTTTAGGTTTTATAATACCTGGCCAAAGAAAAAGCCTACACTCTGCGCGAATAAGAACATAGATAAACGTTTTCTGAAAAAAAAAATTGCTTCAGCAGTGAAACAATCAGATGGATTTAATAAGAAAAATAATATTCAGTGTTAATCTGGCATTTAGGAAGAAAATAAAATACTGTCTTCAAAATATATATTGTTTGATAAGATTGTAAGTATAGAGGGTGTCTCAAACTTTTTGGGTCAAATTCAAACAGTTGATAGTGGGTCCACAACCGATTATCTTTAAGTAGGGACCCAATGGTCGGAAATCATATTTATTGTATTATGGTTCAAATGGCTCTAAGCGCTATGGGACTTAACATCTGAGGTCATCAGTCCCCTAGACTTAACTAACCTAAGTACATCACACACATCCATGCCCGAGGCAGGATTCGAACCTGCGACCGAAGCAGCAGCGCGGTTCCGAACTGAAGCGACTAGAACCGCTCGGCCACAGCTGCCGGCTATTTTATTATGGACATACACAGCGTGGACCACATGGCAACACTGTAGCTCATAGTAATTGTTCAAAGTGACGATCGCCAGCTTCAGTGCTCCTGCGAGATATGGTGCCAAAGTTCTTAGAGACTCTACCTCTTCTTGTCCGCAGAGGGACGTGTTTTCAACACGACAATGGCCCGCCCGCTTCGATGCTAATGTCTGCGAGCGCCTGAGCAACACGTCCCCTCATCGTTGTATTGGAAGAGGAGGTCCTGTCCCACGACCAGCGCGACTGCCGGATCTCATGCCTCCGCGCTTTTTCCTCTGGGGTTACACCTAGACGCTGATGTACGAAACCCCTTAGAAACGGATGAAGACCTGCTAGCTAGGGTCCAAGCTGTCTCTGTCCTCCAGACACCAGGGATCTTTGAGTGAGTGCGGTAGAACTTAGTGCGCCGTTACCACGCATGCATTGAGACTGGCAGTCGTCACTTTGAACCATTAATATAAGCTACGCTGTTGTTATGCGGTGTACGCTGTGTATCCCCAAAACATAAACATGCATTTCTAGTCATTAGTTCTATAGTGGGTTGTGGACCGACTATCACCTGTTTCAATTTCACCCAAAAGGTTTGAGATAACCTATATATTTTCTCGAACAAACAGATCTACATGTTTTGAATGTTTGATCGTGCTTTTCGTATTCTTTCGGCTCTCAGGAATGTGGAGAATTTACCATAATACAGCCTTTATCGAGAACATTCGCTATGAATTTAGCTTTGTTCCTTAATAACCTGAATTATCATTGCTTGTTCCTACACTCTGGTACCGGTACTATATTTTGGCTTTTTCGCTAAATGGATTGCCCCTCATAACTTCATTTTCGCGGTTGAGGTGCCAAACTGCAAAGCAGACACCTCTCTCAACACAGCAATTTTGACACTAATGAAAACGACCATCCATGACCATTTAGACTCAGCACAGGAACAATACGGCATGATAGGTGCAGTAGATTCACTTGTCACGATTAGTCGATTGAGACAAAGTCGCGCGTACAAAAGGCGCTTTACACGTGCGACTTCCTTGTTTCAATCGACTAATCGTGACAAGTGAGTCTACTGCATCGACCTTGCTGGATTATGCCTTTACTGAGTCTCGCCAGTTATGAATGCTATTTATTTAAACGCCGACGCCTAATTTGCTTGTGTTATGGGAGCTCTCGGCTGCACAGTTTCATACCCGAAAGGTGAAAGTCGAAACATAATAACACAACTAAGGAACTAACCACGACAGTAAAGTTTTTAACAACAGCAGCAAAATTCATAGTGAAGATTCTTAACAAAGATAGTATGGGAAATGCTCCATGTTACTGAGAAATAAAAAAATCGGAAAAGTATTGTTTAATCATTTCGGAATATACACATTTATCTGCTCCACAAAAAAAATTATATACAAACACATCAAACATAATTCACTAACGAGCGAGGTGCCGCAGTGGTTATCACACTAGACTTGGGAGACGACGGTTGAAAACACGCGTCCGACCATCCTGATTTCGGTTTTCCGCGATTTCCCAAAATCGCTTCAGGCAAATGCCGGGATGGTTCCTTTGAAAGGGGACAGCTGACTTCCTTCCCAAATCCGATGGGACCGATAACCTCGCTGTTTCCTCCCCTCCTGTAAATCAACGAACCAATCATAATTCACTGGCAGTTTGAGTAGCGCCTTTTTACTTTATCCTTTGTTTCTTGTTTTCTCAGATCCAAATAACATCGAAAATTATTTTTCTCGTTGAGTACATTTGACTTTTTCACTGTTGAAAAATTTTCATAGGAAAAGTTTATCTGTTTACATTATTATTTGTATTGTCTTTTTCTTTGACCAAATATTGTAAAACCTACACCACTATTTGCTTTCAGATATTTGGTCTCTCTTGTGAAAAAACATTAAAAGAAAAAATATAAAGCTACTGTGCAACCTTTGAAATGTGTCACGAAAGCAAAGCAAACAATAAAATATAGATTAGGAAGCTACAAAAGCGCAAAATCCATTACTATGGCGCTAGTTTTCACGGCTGTAATCGGTTTTTCTTTTTTCATGTTGCGGCGTTAGAAGACGAAATCACAAGACTCTACATCCCTGCATGAGTACTGTGTGCACCACGCAGTACTCTCAGGAATTTGGAATTCTGCACTCCGAACAGGTAGCTGATCATTGACGTCACTGGCCCAGTAAAGACTTGGTTGTCGGCTAATTTACACGCGGACAGGCGACGCGCACCCAATACGAGTAATCGATCGTGACCAGAAAGTCGCTCGTGTAACATGGGCTTTCATCCTCCTGGTGCCCCTCGCACCTCTAGACATTAATAAAATCGAAATTTGAGAAAAAACTTTACTTTTTTCATAGAGTTAGAGGACTGACACTACTAACTTTAAACCAAGTTTATTAATCCTGTTCTAAGTCCGTTCTGCCGTGGAAGCAGTAGGAAAGATTTTTTTTATGATTTATTTGTTTCTTATTGGCTTCTAACATACGTATTCTTTAGTCATCACATGCCGGCCGCGGTAGTCTAGCGGTTCTGGCGCTGCAGTCCGGAACCGCGGGACTGCTACGGTCGCAGGTTCGAATCCTGCCTCGGGCATGGGTGTGTGTGTTGTCCTTAGGTTAGTTAGGTTTAAGTAGTTCTAAGTTCTAGGGGACTTATGACCTAAGATGTTGAGTCCCATAGTGCTCAGAGCCATTTGAACCATTCTTTAGTCATCACAAGATAAATAAAGGCTTTACTAATATAGAAAAGTAACATTTGACTATCTGCATACTTACAGTCTAAGATACACATCCAGGGCCGGATTTACGCACTGGGCAGGTAGGCCAGCGCCTAGGAAGCTGAGAGAGCTCGATCTCTATTTGTATTATTGCTGGACTCTGTTATACCCGGAAAAAAATTGCATGTAATTTGAAAACATGGAAGGCAAGCCAGTAGCACGATCACTAAGGTAGCGTTAGGGCCACTGTTGAGTTCAGTTGGTGGGGAAATGTTATCGTCGCTAGATGCAACAGCTGTGTAGTTTTGTTTGGTATCCATTCGTGACACGCTGACATTTCTTTCGTTGTCAGTTGTCACATTGCGAGTGATGACTATTATCCGTTTCAAAAGTGTAGTCTATCGCACTGTATGAGCGGCATGAAAAGATAAGCTTTGCATAAAATAAGAAACGAGTTATTAAATGAAGAAAGGAAAATATTGGCAAAACAGACAGATTTGGCTAATGTTTCTGTGGGTAAATATGTACATTTGAATTGTAGTATGGATAGCAATGAAATTGATTGCCGAGGTTGAATTGTAACACCATTTAATGAAAACGTTGATGGCGGTGACATGTGGCGACATTTGTGGTAGCGTTTGTTGTGGAAGCGACATTCTTGTTGGTATTGATGCAGAAATGCCGTTAAAAACGATAAGTTTCTAGGTGTGATGCTAACTTTCTAAATTCATTTTTATATTCATGATTTCACATCGAAATACATTCACTTGTTTTTTCCCTTGCACTGAAAAAAAAACTTATGGGAGTCTTTATATTTTATGAAGTAACAGCTTTTTCATGAGATGAGAAAACATTTTATTTTCCAAGCACAGATCAAAAACTAAAAAGAATAAACAACTCGTAACCAAGCCGACTACGGCAAAGATAAATGTCTATCAGCTGCAGCTTTCACCCGCTGTTTTTGGCGCAGTGGATAAATGACGTCGCCACATCAGCCCCCCTCCTTTTGAAACCGGGTGCACCAGGTATGTGGGGAAACTTGCACTTGATTTTTCTACCAGCTCTCGTGAAAACATCTGGTGCAGGCAATGGCTGCTCCTGTTCTGCACTTGCTGCTTCGTTGTCCTCTTCTGAAACCGAGGGCTCGGCGAGACTATCTGCTGTTTCTTTGGCCTCCACGTTTGAGGGTGATTTTGCAGACCGAGGAAGGAGTGTACCCTCTTCGGTGTAAGCAGGTTTAAACCGCTCAATTGAGACTGTCTCTTCTTTACCATCCTTATGGATTTTGAAGCTGTGGCTTCCTCTTGTGATTACCCTGTATAGTCCAGAGTAAGGCGAAACAAGCGGCGGGCGCACCGTATCATCCCTAAGCCACACGTGGGACGTTGCTTGCGGGTCTTTATGTACAAACACTCTCCGGTCTCCATGTCTGACAGGGTTAGTGGGTTTGATGTTTCTCATTCTAACGCTGAGTTGTCTCGCGAATTGCGTGCATAGCTCAGGGGCGAACGGCTGTGTAGATGATGGAACGATAAATTCTCCAGGAACCCTCAATTGCTCGCCATAAACCAATTCTGCGGAAGAGCATTGTAAGTCCTCCTTCACGGCCGTTCTCAATCCGAGTAGGACCAGCGGTAGTGCTTCAGGCCATGAAGTGGAACTACACATTAATGCAGCTTTGAGCTTGCGGTGTAGTCGTTCCACCATTCCATTACTAGATGGATGATAGCTTGTGGTGCGTAGGTGGTTGCACCCGCACAGTAGTAAAAGTTCATTGAAAAGTTGGCTTTCAAACTGCCTTCCGCGATCTGTTGTTATATTTTGCGGAACGCCAAACCTGGAGAACCATGAATGCAACAGTGCTTTTGCAACCGACTCTGCAGAAATGTCTTGTATTACAACTACTTCTGGCCACCTGGTAAAACGATCAATGATTGTGAGCAAATAGCGTTGTTCTGAAGAGCATGATAGCGGGCCCACAATGTCCACATGTATATGTGAAAATCTTGAAGATGGCGTCGGGAAGTCAGCAATAGGTGCAAAGATATGTCTGCTGATTTTATTACGCTGGCATGTTAGGCATGCACGCGCCCATGCACGACAATCTTTTTGTATTCCAGGCCACACTACTCTGGAGGAAACTAACTTGGTTGTAGCTCGTACTCCTGGATGTGATAGGTTATGTAGTGCACTATAAATCTCGCGACGATATTGTTCTGGTATGTAAGGTCGCTCCTTTCCTTTTGCTATATCACATCAAATTCCGTCTGGAACATTTGGGACACACATGTCTGAGCTGCAGCGCAGTTCTCTGTTCCTCTATTAGACGGCGCAAGAAAGGATCTTCTCGTTGTTTAGACGCTAACTCGGTCCAACGAATTGAATTTAAACTGGCACAATTCCTAGACAGGCAATCTGCGACCAGGTTGTCTTTTCCTGAAATGTGACGCACGTCAGTTGTGAACTGTGCAATGTACTCGACTTGCCTGCACTGACGTGGTGAATTGAGCTCTGTGTCTCGTTGAAATATAGCTACTAACGGCTTGTGATCGGTAAAAATTGCAAAGTGCCTCCCTTCGACAGACGTGCGAAAATGCTTTATGGCTAAGTAAATAGCAAGCAACTCACGGTCAATAGCACTCCATTTTTGCTGCTGTCGAGTCAGGTTTTTAGAGAAAAATACGAGCGGCTGCCATCTGCCATCAACTTCTTGCTGTAGCGCTGCACCCACTGCTGTTTGGCTCGCATCAACCATGAGCGCTAAAGGAGCGCTCAATCTTGGATGTCCTAGTAGTGTTTCCCGAGAAAGACATTTCTTTAAGTCATGGAAAGCTGCTTCAGCATCTGGACTCCATGGAATTTTACGATTTCCTGTTGTATTTTTACCTGCAAGTAACGTTGTGAGTGGCTCTTGGGCGGCAGCTAATTTAGGTAAGTGACGTCTGTAATAGTTGAGCATGCCTAAAAATCTGCGAAGTCCTTTGTAAGTTGTGGGAAGGGGCATCTGTTGTACAGCGTTAACCCGCTCAGGCAAAGGTGACAGGCCTGCTGCTGAAACCAAATATCCCAGGAACTTAACCTCGCGTTTTCCAAACGTGCACTTTGTTTCGTTAATAATTATGCCATACTCTGTCAGACGGCGGAAAAGCTGCCGCAGATGTTCGACATGCTGATATACAGAACCAGAGAATACTAAAATGTCGTCCATATAACAAAATACGAATGGTAATTCTCGAAACACCTCATGCATGAATCTTTGCCATGTCTGGGCAGCGTTTCTGAGGCCAAATGGCATAAAATTGTACTCAAACAAACCGAATGGTGTGATAACTGCTGTTTTTTTAATGTCAGATGGAGCCATGGGAATCTGGGAAAATGCTGTGGCGCAATCAATCACACTAAATATTTTGGCATTGCTAATATGTGTCAAGCTGCTGGAAAACCATTCTGGAGTGTAATCAGCAGTCTTCGAAAGGGAGGTAAGAAGGAAATGACAAGTATTTTGGACAGGTCAGGAAAACTGCTGGTGAATCCTGTGGATGCCTTGGGCAGATGGAGGGAATATTTTGAAGAGTTGCTCAATGTAGGTGAAAATGCGATCAGTAATGTTTCAGATTTCGAGGTAGAGTGGGATAGGAATGATGATGGAAATAGGATCACATTTGAGGAAGTGGAAAAAATGGTCAATAGATTGCAGTGCAATAAAGCGGCTGGGGTGGATGAAATTAAGTCGGAACTCATCAAATACAGTGGAATGTCAGGTCTTAAATGGCTACACAGGATAATTGAAATGGCCTGGGAGTCGGGACAGGTTCCATCAGACTGGACAAAAGCAGTAATCACACCAATCTTTAAACATGGAAACAGAAAAGATTGTAACAACTACAGAGGTATCTCTTTAATCAGCGTTGTGGGTAAAATCTTCTCAGGTATTGTTGAAAGGAAAGTGCGAGTATTAGTTGAGGACCAATTGGATGAAAATCAGTGTGGGTTTAGGCCTCTTAGAGGTTGTCAGGACCAGATCTTTAGCTTACGGCAAATAATGGAGAAGTGTTATGAGTGGAACAGGGAATTGTATCTATGCTTTATAGATCTAGAAAAGGCATATGACCGGGTTCCTAGGAGGAAGTTATTGTCTGTTCTACAAGATTATGGAATAGGAGGCAAACTTTTGCAAGCAATTAAAGGTCTTTACATGGATAGCAGGCAGCAGTTAGAGTTGACGGTAAATTGAGTTCATGGTTCAGAGTAGTTTCAGGGGTAAGACAGGGCTGCAACCTGTCTCCACTGTTGTTCATATTATTTATGGATCATATGTTGAAAACAATAGACTGGCTGGGTGAGATTAAGATATGTGAACACAAAATAAGCAGTCTTGCATATGCGGATGACTTAGTTGTGATGGCAGATTCGATTGAAAGTTTGCAAAGTAATATTTCAGAGCTAGATCAGAAATGTAAGGGCTATGGTATGAAGATTAGCATCTCCAAAACGAAAGTAATGTCAGTGGGAAAGAAATATAAACGGATTGAGTGCCAAATAGGAGGAACAAAGTTAGAACAGGTGGACGGTTTCAAGTACTTAGGATGCATATTCTCACAGGATGGCAACATAGTGAAAGAACTGGAAGCGAGGTGTAGCAAAGCTAATGCAGTGAGCGCTCAGCTACGATCTACTCTCTTCTGCAAGAAGGAAGTCAGTACCAAGACTAAGTTATCTGTGCACCGTTCAATCTTTCGACCAACTTTGTTGTATGGGAGCGAAAGCTGGGTGGATTCAGGTTACCTTATCAACAAGGTTGAGGTTACGGATATGAAAGTACACTCCTGGAAATTGAAATAAGATCACCGTGAATTCATTGTCCCAGGAAGGGGAAACTTTATTGACACATTCCTGGGGTCAGATACATCACATGATCACACTGACAGAACCACAGGCACATAGACACAGGCAACAGAGCATGCACAATGTCGGCACTAGTACAGTGTATATCCACCTTTCGCAGCAATGCAGGCTGCTATTCTCCCATGGAGACGATCGTAGAGATGCTGGATGTAGTCCTGTGGAGCGGCTTGCCATGCCATTTCCACCTGGCACCTCAGTTGGACCAGCGTTCGTGCTGGACGTGCAGACCGCGTGAGACGACGCTTCATCCAGTCCCAAACATGCTCAATGGGGGACAGATCCGGAGATCTTGCTGGCCAGGGTAGTTGACTTACACCTTCTAGAGCACGTTGGGTGGCACGGGATACATGCGGACGTGCATTGTCCTGTTGGAACAGCAAGTTCCCTTGCCGGTCTAGGAATGGAAGAACGATGGGTTCGATGACGGTTTGGATGTACCGTGCACTATTCAGTGTCCCCTCGACGATCACCAGTGGTGCACGGCCAGTGTAGGAGATCGCTCCCCACACCATGATGCCGGGTGTTGGCCCTGTGTGCCTCGGTCGTATGCAGTCCTGATTGTGACGCTCACCTGCACGGCGCCAAACACGCATACGACCATCATTGGCACCAAGGCAGAAGCGACTCTCATCGCTGAAGACGACACGTCTCCATTCGTCCCTCCATTCACGCCTGTCGCGACACCACTGGAGGCGGGCTGCACGATGTTGGGGCGTGAGCGGAAGACGGCCTAACGGTGTGCGGGACCGTAGCCCAGCTTCATGGAGACGGTTGCGAATGGTCCTCGCCGATACCCCAGGAGCAACAGTGTCCCTAATTTGCTGGGAAGTGGCGGTGCGTTCCCCTACGGCACTGCGTAGGATCCTACGGTCTTGGCGTGCATCCGTGCGTCGCTGCGGTCCGGTCCCAGGTCGACGGGCACGTGCGCCTTCCGCCGACCACTGGCGACAACATCGATGTACTGTGGAGACCTCACGCCCCACGTGTTGAGCAATTCGGCGGTACGTCCACCCGGCCTCCCGCATGCCCACTATACACCCTCGCTCAAAGTCCGTCAACTGCACATACGGTTCACGTCCACGCTGTCGCGGCATGCTACCAGTGTTAAAGCCTGCGATGGAGCTCCGTATGCCACGGCAAACTGGCTGACACTGACGGCGGCGGTGCACAAATGCTGCGCAGCTAGCGCCAATCGACGGCCAACACCGCGGTTCCTGGTGTGTCCGCTGTGCCGTGCATGTGATCATTGCTTGTACAGCCCTCTCGCAGTGTCCGGAGCAAGTATGGTGGGTCTGACACACCGGTGTCAATGTGTTCTTTTTTCCATTTCCAGGAGTGTAGCTAGGATGATTGCAGGTACTAGTAGATGGGAACAATGGCAGGAGGGTGTCCACAATGAGGAAATCAAAGAAAAACTGGGAATGAACTCTATAGATGTAGCAGTCAGGGCGAACAGGCTTAGATGGTGGGGTCATGTTACACGCATGGGAGAAGCAAGGTTACCCAAGAGACTCATGGATTCAGCAGTTGAGGGTAGGAGGAGTCGGGGCAGACCGAGGAGAAGGTACCTGGATTCGGTTAAGAATGATTTTGAAGTAATAGGTTTAACATCAGAAGAGGCACCAATGTTAGCACTGAATAGGGGATCATGGAGGAACTGTATAAGGGGGGCTATGCTCCAGACTGAACGCTGAAAGGCATAATCAGTCTTAAATGATGATGATGATGATGATGATGATGATTGCTAATCGTACTGTTAAAATCAGTCACATTGGGTACTGGGTAGCGGTCGGGAATTGTGCGGGCATTGGGCGCCCTGTAGTCTCCACATACTCTCCATGAATTGTCGTTTTTACGGACCATGTGAATTGGAGATGCCCATGAACTATCAGACCTACTTACAATACCTGTTTTTAGAAGTCTGTCGAACTCAGCTCGCGCCGCGAGCAGCTTCTCTGGAGGCAGACGCCGCGGGCGAAAGGCAGCGGGTTGACCTTGTGTCGTGCTGATGTGGTGTTGAGTATTGTGTCTGCATTTCCTGGTTGCGTTGACGGGTTCGGTAAGTGCTGGGAAGTCTTGAAGCAGTTTACGAAAAAGTGATTCCTCCGACAGTGCTCTTATATTGCCTACAGTATACGAATCGTTACGACTGTCGGGCGTCTTCTTGCGTGACGCACACGTGTGCGCCCCGCTTAGTTGCGGGTACGAAATCGTATAACAATATCCCGACGCGGATGACGCGGTAGAGGAGCCGGAAATCTTCGTGCGGAAAGACACGGGCACATCGCACTGCACTTGAACCGACGCGGAAGAAGCAGTAGGCAATATCCCTTCTGTGGGAACTGTCACCAAATGACGGTTAACCAGGTCGGGCATAAGTCGGTAGTTCTGTAAAAAGTCCGCTCCAATTATAGGACTCGGCACATCAGCAACCACAAAAGTCCATTTTGGATGGCAGTTGGAATTCAGATGTAATGCCAACTGTTTCTCACCATAGGTAGATATTCTGGAATTGTTTGCCGCAGTCAGCACATGTTGCGTTGTTGTCGTGAGTATATCACCTCTTTTTCTTGGATAAACACTGACTTCTGAACCTGTGTCAATCAGAAAATTCTCACCTGAAGAGAGGTCCAACACGAACAATCGGTGTGATTGGTTGACTGCAGATACCGTGGCGTTTTCACCTCTTTGAATCACGCTATGACTCGGGCGCCTATGTTGTTGTTGACGAACGTTAGC
Organism: Schistocerca cancellata; assembly: GCF_023864275.1. Lineage (NCBI taxonomy): Eukaryota > Metazoa > Arthropoda > Insecta > Orthoptera > Acrididae > Schistocerca > Schistocerca cancellata. Next base: position 821,917,699 of record NC_064627.1, on the reverse strand, counting down.
GCCCTTTACGCCCGCCTTTTAAGTTTGGGCAGCTGCAGGGTTGAATACATTGACGGGCAGTGTTACCGAAGCGTCTGTGGTACCAGCACCATTGATCTGTCAAATCCTGTTGGACAGCATTTCTTCGTCTTTTCCAACTGCGACTTCGTAGCTGCTGGTGGTGTGAAGTTACTTGCACGTTGAGTTTTGCCACTTGTGCTGCCAATTGCTGTATGGTGGGTTCGGTCGATGAGCACTGCTGTTGGGAAGTATTATTGCATGTCAGATTCCATCACACTACACGTTCTTGGGCCTCTATCCTGGCTGTAGTTGAATTCGGAACACGCAGAAACTTCGGTTAAGGTGTTTGCGATGGTGTCTGCCTTTTTGGGTCTAGTGAAGCAGGGGATACAACCCGTCGGCTTTGAACAATGACGTCATTCCTTAATCATAGATAGTAATGTCTTCACTTCGAGGCGTAGATAATAAATGAGTTCTGTGTTCCAGATAAGCGCTATCATTGTACATTAAAATAATTATTCATAATGATATTGATGTAATTTGGAGTATTAGTTTGTTATTGTAGAACAATTTTTAATCTTATTTTCGTTTGTAGAAATGGATTTGCCTGTTTGTGGGTATGTAATTTTCGTTACTGTCTGTCTAGACGAGCTTCGGTTATTCCTCGATATTTCCGTGTGGTAAGTTCACTTTTCCATTTGCTTCTTTCACTGTATTTCACAATTTTTACATATTTCACAGTTTTATTCCACCAATATGTGTGTTTTCGTGTTGTGAAGTACGTAATAGAAATTTCTCAGCTGTCGATCTTCTTTCGTTTCCCAGCACTAGTATCAGTTCGACATTTTCGAATGTTCACTTGCTATATTACAGGCGAAACCCCCGACACAATTAAATTTTGTATCCCGTCCTTCACTTCGCCTTTACACTGACGTCACAACCATAATTTGTATCCCGTCCTTCACTTCGCCTTTACACTGACACTATATATGTCAATTCGCGAGCAAGATAAAAATGTTGCGTATAGCTATATAGCTCAAGTAACGAATGGGATACTATTAGCGTCCAAGGCAACACGAAAACTGTACCCCATAGTGAAGTACGGGATGTGAATTGTACATGTGCCGTCTTCTTGTCTCCGCCTTTCGTAGCGACACAGCTGAACCTAAGACAGCCATGCATAATACCCACCCACCTCCCCAGGAGTCGGAACTCCCGCACCCATTAGAAGATACAGATGCTTCAGTAGCTGATAAGTGTTTTTTGGCTTTTAAAAAAAAAATCTCACGAGATAGAATAAACTGATCCTAACATACAGATGCTTCAGTAGCTGATAAGTGTTCTTTGGCTTTTTAAAAAAAAATCTCACGAGATAGAATAAACTGATCCTACTTTATTAAGCAATCAATAAAAAAAAACTAAACTAAAACATAACAGCAAAAGCGAAAACGGTAAACTGAAAATAGAATAGATTACGAAGACAATACCAAAGTGACCAGGACAAGGCAGAGTGACCCAGAGAATCCCAGAGTGACCCAGAGAGCATCCCAGAGTGCCCCAGGGAGCTACAACACTAAGAAGAATCGCTTCTCGGCTTTTGACAAGATCAATGTGTAGTTCCCTTTCAATAAGTGAAACACAAAGGTTAAATAAACAATCAAAACATATAAAATGAAACAGGTTGCAAATGTAACGTACGTGTATTTCCACCTATTCGTTACCAGTGTACGTATATCGAGGTCAGTGGAAGTCTGGTATACATATACACTCCTGGAAATGGAAAAAAGAACACATTGACACCGGTGTGTCAGACCCACCATACTTGCTCCGGACACTGCGAGAGGGCTGTACAAGCAATGATCACACGCACGGCACAGCGGACACACCAGGAACCGCGGTGTTGGCCGTCGAATGGCGCTAGCTGCGCAGCATTTGTGCACCGCCGCCGTCAGTGTCAGCCAGTTTGCCGTGGCATACGGAGCTCCATCGCAGTCTTTAACACTGGTAGCATGCCGCGACAGCGTGGACGTTAACCGTATGTGCAGTTGACGGACTTTGAGCGAGGGCGTATAGTGGGCATGCGGGAGGCCGGGTGGACATACCGCCGAATTGCTCAACACGTGGGGCGTGAGGTCTCCACAGTACATCGATGTTGTCGCCAGTGGTCGGCGGAAGGTGCACGTGCCCGTCGACCTGGGACCGGACCGCAGCGACGCACGGATGCACGCCAAGACCGTAGGATCCTACGCAGTGCCGTAGGGGACCGCACCGCCACTTCCCAGCAAATTAGGGACACTGTTGCTCCTGGGGTATCGGCGAGGACCATTCGCAACCGTCTCCATGAAGCTGGGCTACGGTCCCGCACACCGTCAGGCCGTCTTCCGCTCACGCCCCAACATCGTGCAGCCCGCCTCCAGTGGTGTCGCGACAGGCGTGAATGGAGGGACGAATGGAGACGTGTCGTCTTCAGCGATGAGAGTCGCTTCTGCCTTGGTGCCAATGATGGTCGTATGCGTGTTTGGCGCCGTGCAGGTGAGCGCCACAATCAGGATTGCATACGACCGAGGCACACAGGGCCAACACCCGGCATCATGGTGTGGGGAGCGATCTCCTACAATGGCCGTACACCACTGGTGATCGTCGAGGGGACACTGAATAGTGCACGGTACATCCAAACCGTCATCGAACCCATCGTTCTACCATTCCTAGACCGGCAAGGGAACTTGCTGTTCCAACAGGACAATGCGCGTCCGCATGTATCCCGTGCCACCCAACGTGCTCTAGAAGGTGTAAGTCAACTACCCTGGCCAGCAAGATCTCCGGATCTGTCCCCCATTGAGCATGTTTGGGACTGGATGAAGCGTCGTCTCACGCGGTCTGCACGTCCAGCACGAACGCTGGTCCAACTGAGGCGCCAGGTGGAAATGGCATGGCAAGCCGTTCCACAGGACTACATCCAGCATCTCTACGATCGTCTCCATGGGAGAATAGCAGCCTGCATTGCTGCGAAAGGTGGATATACACAGTACTAGTGCCGACATTGTGCTTGCTCTGTTGCCTGTGTCTATGTGCCTGTGGTTCTGTCAGTGTGATCATGTGATGTATCTGACCCCAGGAATGTGTCAATAAAGTTTCCCCTTCCTGGGACAATGAATTCACGGTGTTCTTATTTCAATTTCCAGGAGTGTATTACATACGTAGGTCCTTCTGTCATCAGTAATACTGATATGTACGCAAGAAAAAGCTGTTAGTAATAGCGGAGACGAAATAAACAGCACATCTACAATTTGTATCCCGTGTTCCACTTAGGGTTTACTGAAGCGGAGGATACATTGTTCAGGTGAAGAACAGGACAGTAATGCTAGTGGAAACGAAGAAATCGCCTTACGACAAACTCGTATTCCGGACTGTACTTAAGCAACACACTTCGAATGAGCTTTTAATTTGTATCGGATGTTTCATTTGCGGTTTAGTGAAGCAGGGGATACGTAGTTCAAGTGAACAACAGGACAGCAATGCTAGTTGAAACTAAGAAATCGACTACGATGAACTTGTATCACGTACTGCACTTAAGCAATACAGTTCGAAAGACTTTCGAGATACAACTGACATACATGTAACGTGATGTATTCTTTGCTAGTAACATATTTCATTCATTTCTTTCCACTGTATTTTGCGGAGAAATACTAAGATACAAACACGCGATATCGTTAACGTGAAAATACTACTGGCCCTTATGTATGTGAGGTACAGTTTTTCTCTCTGGCATTCCTTTGTTTCTGAACATTCTTCTCAGCTCTTTCATCTGGTACAGTTTTTCTCTCTGGCATTCCTTTGTTTCTGAACATTCTTCTCAGCTCTTTCATCTTTGTAATACATGCTCTCTGGCGAATTCTGACATCATTGGTCAAAGCCGACGGGTTGTATCCCCTGCTAAACTAGAACCTTTTTTGCTATGACTTGCAATGGTAAGTCTGTTTCTGCTGCAACGACGGCACGGATGTTGGCAGGAAGTTTACGAAGCCATGTTAGACGTAAAGACTCTTCAGGTAGGAGTTCCGGACCGGCTAATGTACGTAAGGCTTTGAGTACTTGTGACGGAGCCTTGTCGCCCAAATCTTCGTATGCGAAAATTTTTTGTAGTCGCAAATCTGGTGACAATGTATAACGCTGTAAGAGAGCTTCCTTTAGCACAAAGTAATTTTGTTGCGACAAGGTTTCTTCTACTTGCTCTATCACTTCTAAATTTAGATGTGAAACCACTATATTAAATTTGTCAATGTTGTTAGACACCCCACGCTGCCGAAATATGCATTCAGCCTGCGTAAACCAAAGCTGGGGGCGCGTCGGCCAGAACGCGGAAAGCTTCCGTGTCGCGCGTAGGTACTCCCATCTTGGGTCTAGTGCAGCAGGGGATACAACCCGTCGGCTTTGAACAATGACGTCATTCCTTAGTCATAGATCGTAATGTCTTCACTTCGAGGCATAGATAATAAAGCAGTTCTGTGTTCTAATAAGCACTATCATTAAAATAATTGATTGTAAATCTAAAAGCGATCGCTTGATATTGGGTGCATCATTTTACTGATTGCTTAATGAAGTAGGATCAGTTTATTCTATCTCGTGAGTTTTTTTTTTTTAAGCCAAAAAACTCTTACTACGTACTGAAGGGAGCTAGAACACTAAGAAGAATCGCTTCTCGGCTTTTGACAAGATATTGCTTAATAAAGTAGGATCAGTTTATTCTATCTCGTGAGATTTTTTTTTTTAAGCCAAAAAACACTTATTAGGTACTGAAGGGAGCTGCTTAATAAAGTAGGATCAGTTTATTCTATCTCGTGAGATTTTTTTTTAGGTCAAAAAATCGTTTCTTTACTGATTGCTTAATGAAGTAGGATCAGTTTATTCTATCTCGTGAGATTTTTTTTTTTGTAAAAAGCCAAAAAACTCTTATTACGTACTGAAGGGAGCTAGAACACTAAGAAGAATCGCTTCTCGGCTTTTGACAAGATATTGCTTAATAAAGTAGGATCAGTTTATTCTATCTCGTGAGATTTTTTTTTAAGCCAAAAAACACTTATTAGGTACTGAAGGGAGCTGCTTAATAAAGTAGGATCAGTTTATTCTATCTCGTGAGATTTTTTTTTAGGTCAAAAAATCGTTTCTTTACTGATTGCTTAATGAAGTAGGATCAGTTTATTCTATCTCGTGAGATTTTTTTTTTTTTAAAAAGCCAAAAAACTCTTATTACGTACTGAAGGGAGCTAGAACACTAAGAAGAATCGCTTCTCGGCTTTTGACAAGATATTGCTTAATAAAGTAGGATCAGTTTATTCTATCTCGTGAGACTTTTTTTTTAAAAAAGTTAAAAAACACTTATGCTTTTGACAAGATCAATGTTTATCTCTCTCGCATTCCTTTGTTTCTCAACATTCTCCTCAGCTCTTTCATCTCTGTAATACATGCTCTCTGGCGACTTGTGACGTCATTGTTCAAAGCCGACGGGTTGTATCCCCTCAAAGACCTTGTAAAAAAATAACTAGACTCACTGATGGCGCTGCAGTCGCGGGATAATTTGAACCTTCGGCTGGACGCCATTATAGTGGTTGTAGGGCTGATGTGTTGTGTAGTATTGTTGTTTACGAAGACCCTGATTCAACGTTGTATATTTGTTGGAGCGTACATACAGTATTTGTTACTCGTAATTCTACTGTCTGTACATTCCAATCAAAAGAAGTACAATGGTGAAGAGTTGTGCAGCGATTAATTGTACAAATAAATTCGAGAAAGGAACGAATATTACATTTCACAGGTATGTGAATATTTTAAGTTGTTTTGTATGTCAGTGCGCTTGCTTAATAAATGTTTTTGCAACACGGTATTAGCATAATGTCTGTGCATCTATTTGCAGGTTTCCTTTCTCAAAACCACAGCTGTTACAAAAATGGTTACACGCTGTCAGGAAGCAAGATTTCCGACCGACGGAATACCATTTTACATGTTCTGATCATTTTGAAGAAAGTTGGCTTATCGGTAGTGTTTTCATGGTCTAGGTTAGGTTGAAACTTGATAATTTGGTCGTGAGTTGCCAAATCACTATGCCATATATAACGCACTTCTCGTCATAAAATCTAAAGCAAGGTAGAGTCAGAAAATATCTATTAATATAGTGGGCAAATCTTCGAGTATTTTGATGCATTTTGCGTACATCTATCGTAAATAAACTACGAAAAATGCTAGGGGTCCAGTACATAACTTTTAGCTACGGCAGATTCCATGTAGTACGTAAGATAAATTCGTAAACAGTGACTAGTTGCTGTTTGTTCATAAATTAAAAAGTATATTGTAGTAACGTATTTAAATGAGGCATTATGTTTGCGACCTAACTCAAGGGAAGGCATTTTATAACCAAAAGCGATGTATAAACATTCGAACTCCGCGCCTCAGTTTACCACTCTAATGGCCGCCGCCCAGCTATTCAATTTGTCCGCTCTTCACAGTCGACCACTCGTGCGGTTGTGGGGGCCTGTATCCCCTGCTGCACTAGTCCCCCCATCTTTAGCGTTATCTGTCGTTCCGTTTTGTGACGAATCAAAGGGCGTGGACCGCGATCCTTGGTCGAACAGACTGTAGTCTTCAATCTTGATTCCACTGCCCCATGTTTTTGTCTCTGAATTCATCTATATCTATCAGGTGCACTTTCACCCGCTGTTTTTGGCGCAGTGGATAAATGGCGTCGCCACAAACTCGTAGGATTGATTTGTTTCCTCATTATTCTAAGCTGAAAAGAGCTGTTGCGTTTTCCTCCTGCGCAGCCGCTTCCCATCCAAAACCGGACATCATGTTACGTCGAAATGGTTCCTTTCCTTGCCGCTATACGGTTTTACTATTCACAGCATGAAAATGATTGTAATCTATAAGAAGAAAAATAACTTGTAATGCGGAGTCTATGATATGTTTCTTTTAAGGAATTCCATTATTGATTACGTTTATTCTAATACGGAATCTTAATTTTGGAGGCAACAAAAATATTGAATAAAAGCGTCGGACGTCAAAGGAGAGAAGCCGACAAGTCCAGTACAGGAGCGCTTCCCTATGGCCCTGCACCATTCTTTAGTTTGGTGCCAGGTTGGAAGATTACAGAAATACAGTTGTACTACTAGACATAAAATGATAGTTAACCACTTGTTTGCACTAAAACTATTTGATTCAGTCCTTTAATTTAATTCATCGCCCTTCGACCGTTATATATTTTTATGTCTTCTTGTGTAACAACCCTGGCTGTGGTCATCCAAGAATTTGGATATGCAAAGCGGCAGGGTCAGTAGCTGTTCTAAACATTTGACTCTGTTTAGCTCGTTGCGCTTGCACTGAGGGAGGATGTGATTTACATCACCACTTGTTACGTCGTCACAATGACAGTAGACTGTGTCTTAATACGCCGATATTATTTTCCTTCATTTCCTGAACTGTGCAAACCATGGCTGCCTCACCGTAAACATCTGTAAACTTGAATAGGTTTTGCTTCTTGTATTTTCTCTTTTATTCCTCATTGACAATTGAACTTGGTCTCAGGAGGGCAGCTTCGCGCATCTTCCGTGACCAGTCACGTGATGCGCTGATGTTCAAGTTCTTGCGGGAACACGAACTCTTCAGTGTTGCTGCACTCACTCGAAGAACTATGGCTTGTTGTGGCAGCCTGTTGAGTTTCGCGTTTGATAGTTGATGACTAATGCAAGCAAGCGGCATAGATTATCTCGTATGAAGATTACGATCATTCAAAAAAAAAGATTTAAGACGTTCTCAGTGGAGATATGAAACGAATACGGACGTGCAGTGGGACGAAATGAGTGATTTCATAACTAGCACATTGGAGCCACTACTATTTGTAATAATAAAATGAAGGTAAATGGTACGTCAGTGGTTAAAAGTACAAAAGTATGGGTAGCAATACAAACCTCTCCAGACATTTTCATTCAACCAATGTCCGCGTGCATTTCCACATGACAAAGTATGAAGTATCATGTAATATTTTCAAGCGTTTTGCTACTGTGTCAAAATAAAATAAATTGTTGAACTATTTAATCATTCACAGTCTCCAGGGACAAAATATCATTCTTTTCATTGCCTCATACCGTCAAAAGTATGCAGCAGTAAACCGTGAAATTTTCCACACGAATATTATGCCTTTCTCACATTACCAATTCCATCCATGACTCTGTACATGATGTTGGATAGTTATGTATTATTTTTTGTTTTTATTTATTTATGTGTAATCCATTTGTTGACACTTTTCATTGTATAGATGTGGTCACGTTATACTCACATGTAACAGACATACACAATTTAGCAAAATGTAAATTATTACTCTATGATAAATGCCCAATCACTAAAAAAAAACTATTTATGGGTGACTATTATTTGTCTGGCTTTAGAATACTGTTTTGCGCAATACTTCATTTACTTCTGATTAAATTGCTAAATCATTCATTATATGTAGCCTATAACGAAGAGATAAAAATTAAGAAATGTGTGATTGCAATGAAAATGTGAGACTGCCTTCATTATCTGTATGAAGGTCATGTCAGATAAATGCTGAAAAAGCAAGCTATGCAGAGCCAGAATTGCTGCTGAGATGATTTTCAATTAATCTGCTAAGGTAAGTAACACATTGTTTTCTTTTCAAGTCACATTCTTCCAAGGAGAACACCAGAAGGTATTAGTATATGAAATGCATATTAATTCTTATTGCCTAAGTACTTGAATGGGACAAGTACTATATATGCACTCGGAGAAGACACTGCAACGTAGCTTTGATGGTGCTGTATCATTACAAATTGAAAAACTGCAATTGGTGTTGATTGCTTGCCAGTTACTGTCAGTTTTAGCAAGCAGGCAACTGTTTGTTAGTGCATCAAACATTTCAGTAAATAAGATGTTTTTAAACTTAGTTACATATAACATTTCAACAATCATTAATTTTGTGTGTAACTTCAGCTTTCATGCACAGACATAATAAACAAACTATTCTCTGCTAGTTGAAGTTATTCCTTAGTAGCATTTAGTAATTACCAGTCAATGTCATTCAATTTCAGTCAATTCTGAAATTTCTGTCGGCAACCACAGTGAGAGCTTCTTAGCATGTACATACAGTATGTCACTATTACATCACTGATATAACTTTTCTATGATGATTTACTAATATTCAAAATTATTTGGTGTACATTCATACTAGAGGTGAAATACTGTAATAGTTTTACCTGTACAGAATTAAAGGTTCTGTAGTTCACTGAAATTTTAATTTGCTATAAAATTTAATTATTTAATCTTCATGTTTAGAGGATCTACAGGGTAAAAAATTGAAAGAAACATCCATGTCATCTCAATCATTACTATTTCTGTCCTGAAAAGGAAGTTGGCTGTTCCCATATATTACTATTATTACTATATTGTTAGAAGCCTCACGCCTCAGTAGTGTGTTTACATTTTGCGGCATGCACTGCAGCTGTAGTGGTTATAAGCTAAGTACTGACAAACTTATTTGTGCTCTGTAATACAGTTATTAAATTTAATAGATTTCAGCGGTGTTGCGTGCCGTTTGTGGCGAAATAACGACTTAATAAACTTTTTGTAATTGTTTGCTCGCTGTGTTTTAGAGAGTTTTCAGTGTGTTGAAGTCGTTAGTAATTTTCGTGCTTTAGTTTTCAACTGATGTTCATTATTCTTTCTAGTGAAATATTTCAGTAAAATTTTCATATAGTGTTTTAACTTTGCTTAGTGTTACAGTGGTAGTTTTAATTTTTTGGTTGTAGCTAATAATTTTGTGAAGTTTTGCTGGTATTGGTATCGGCTGTGTTGTAGTAGTATTAATACAAGTAGCTGCTTTCTTAGTAGGAGAGAATTTCGAGACCATTATTGTTAGTTCTTAAATAGTTCTACTGGTGTAACTGAACTTTGGTAACGTAGATGTATAGTTTTTTTTTTCAGTAACTGTAAAATTTACCATGAGTGAAAGGTGTGGGCTCTCTCGTAGGTTTGTGAGTAGTGGACTACGGTGTGGGATTTGTTCAAAGTATTTTCATTGGGGGGAGTGCAGTGGGGAAGCCAGTGGTCATTTTAGAGAGATCCTCTCCTGGGAATGTAGAATCTGTAGTAGAAACAAGTTAATAGAGGAGCAGGAGCATAAGATCTGTGCCCTTCAGGTGCAGTTACAATGTGCAAAGGAGGAACTAGATAGGTTGAGGAGGGTGAAGGGTGGTGGGGAATGGGAACTGGCAGTTGGCAAGAAGGTAGTTAGGAAGAGGAGGTTTTACTTTGCATACATACAATAGATACGACCAACTGTCAGAGTTGAGTGGAGAGGAGCCTCGTGTAGCTGTAGATGTAGGTAACTTGCAGCAGTCCTCAGCAATTAGGAGGCCTAGGTTAGTTGCAAAATCTAGCAGAAAGAAGGTTCTGCTGCTAGGTAGTTCCCACAGTATAGGTGTGGGCCAGCAGTTGCAGGAAGTGTTGGGGAGTGAGTACCAGGTCACCAGCATTGTGAAGCCTAGTGCAGGGTTGGCTCTGGTGACTGAAAGCATAGGGGAGTTATGTAAGACTTTTACGAAAGAGGATCAGGTAGTGATAGTGGGTGGAGCAGGGAACAGTCTCGATAGGGACGGGGAATATGATGTCAGTGGTGACTTGGTTAAGATAGCTACTCAAACTGGTGGTACTAATGTGCATTTCATGCAACTGTTTCAGCGTCATGATCGGCCTCACCTTAATGCGGCTGTTAGGCGCGTTAATGTGGGGCTGGGGAGGGCACTGATGGCGGAGGGCATGGATCACATCTCAGTGGTGCCAGTTGGGTCTATCAGTAGATGGGGTTTCACTAGGCATGGCCTGCACCTCAATAAGTATGGGAAGGTAAGCTTATAGGTGACAGTGTAGTGGGTGGTGGTGGTGGTGGTGGTGGTATCACTCATGGAAAAATTCCTATAGTAGTTGGTGTTACAGCTGCACCTTTTTTAGACTGAAGTCAGCTGATAGGTATACCTGCTTAAAGGAATTGCCTCTAACTTAGGGCTCACCTCCAGAGGATGTAATGTTTCCAAGTAGAGAAGGAATTAGCATATTTCATCAAAATATAAGAGGTATTAGAGATAAAGTTAGTGAACTGCTAATAGATGTTAACTGTGAAATTATTGGTATTTCAGAGCACCACTTAAATAATTTGATAATTCAGAGGCTTCCTTTATCAGGCTACAGATTAGCTGGCTGTTTCTCAAGGAGTTCCTTGCGGGGTGGGGGAGTGGCTCTGTACGTAAAAAGCAGTATTTCATTTGAGTCCATAGACATATCACGACACTGCACTGAACAGATATTTGAAAGTTGTGCAGCATTAGTTGAATTTAGTGAAACTAAACTTCTAATTGCTGTTGTTTATAGGTCCCCTAACTCCGACTTCAGAGCATTTTTGCTTAAGCTAGAGAGGGTTCTTGATTCACTTTGTAGGAAGTACCAGAAAGTAGTTCTATGTGGTGACTTCAATATTAATTTTGATCATGATTGTGCAAGAAAAAGGATGTTGGTAGATCTCCTAAATTCATATGAACTGATGCAAACTGTGTTCTTTCCAACTAGGATGCAGGGTAACAGTAGCACAGTCATAGACAATATTTTTATTCATTCTTCATTACTGGATGGGTATTCTGTTAGTAAAAAGACCATGATGCACAAATTTTAACACTAAAAGGTTTTTGTACTCTAACCAATGTCGTATTTAATTACAAACTACGTAGGAAAGTTAATCCAACAGCAATAGAGAGTTTTTCAAAACTTGTCAAGGAACAAGAGTGGCAAGATGTATATAGTGCCGATAATATAGATGATAAATACAATGCTTTCCATAACACATTTCTCATGCTCTTTGAGAGTTGCTTTCCATTAGAACAATCTAAACGGGGTACTAGCAGTAATGGACAGCCCGGTTGGCTGATTAGTGGGATAAGGATGTCATGTAGAACAAAGCGGGAATTATATCAAAATGTTAGAAGTAGTCACAATCAAGCTACAGTAGCCCATTACAAACAGTATTGTAAGGTGTTTAAAAATGTTATTAGCAAGGCAAAAATTATGTGGTATGCAAATAGAATAGCTAATTTACAGGATAAAATTAAAGCCATATGGTCAGTTGTGATGGAAGTGTCTGGTCAGCAGCACAAGGTTGACGATATAAAGTCAGTTTGCAGTAGTAATATTTCTGTTACTGATAAATCAGATATATGTACAGTATTTAACAACCATTTTCTGAGCATTGCTGGTGAATTAAATAAAAATTTAGTATCTACAGGAAATCATATAAATTTCTTAGCAAATGCCTTTCCGAGATTGACGTCTGAAATACTCCTCTGTGATACAGACAAGAGGGAGATTCAGACAATAATGAAATCACTGAAGACTAAGGACTCTCATGGTTATGATGGAGTGTCTAGTAGAATATTAAAGTACTGTGCTGCACATGTTAGCCCTGTATTTAGCCATATTTGTAATTTTTCCTTTAGGAATGGCCAGTTTCCTGAGCGATTAAAGTACTCAGTAGTAAAGCTGCTTTATAAAAAGGGAGAAAGGGATAATGTAGATAATTTCAGACCTATTTCTATGCCATCAGTGTTTGCAAAAGTTATCGAAAAGGCTGTGTATGTAAGGTTAATTGATCATTTTATATCACACCATTTGCTGTCAGATGTACAGTTCAGCTTTAGAAGTCGTTTGACAACTGAAAATGCTATATTCTCTTTTCTCTGTGAGGTACTGGATGGGCTAAACAAAAATTTTCGAACGCTTGGCGTATTTTTTGATTTAACAAAGGCATTTGACTGTGTTGATCACACAATATTGCTCCAGAAGTTGGATCATTACGGAATAAGGGGAGTAGCTCACAATTGGTTCACCTCTTACTTTATCAACAGGCAGCAAAAGGTCATTATTCACAATGTTGATAACGGCTGTGATGTGGGATCTGAGTGGGGTACTTTCAAGTGGGGGATGCCCCAGGGATCAGTGTTGGGGCCACTCCTGTTCCTTATTCATATAAATGATATTCCCTCTAGTATTATGGGTAACTCTAAAATATTTCTGTTTGCTGATGACACTAGCTTGGTAGTAAAGGATGTTGTGTGCAACATTGACTCGGTTTCAAGCAGAGCAGTACATGACCTCAGTTCATGGCTTGTAGAAAATAAACTAACGTTAAATCACAGTAAGACTCAGTTTTCACAGTTCCTAACACACAATTCAACAAAACCTGACGTTTTAATCTCTCAGAACGGGTATATGATTAGTGAAACTGAACAGTTCAAATTCCTAGGTGTTCAGATAGATAGTAAGCTGTCGTGGAAAGCCCACGTTCAGGATCTTGTTCAAAGACTTAATACTGCCATTTTCACTATTCGAACGGTATCGAAAGTGAGTGATATTTCGACACATAAATTAGTCTACTTTGCTTATTTTCATTCATTTATGCCATATGGTATTATGTTTTGGGGTAACTCTTCCCATTCTAGAAGGATATTTTTGGCTCAGAAACGGGCGGTTCGGGCAATAAGTGGTGTGAGTTCACGAACCTCTTGTCGACCTCTTTTCACGAGTCTGGGTATTTTGACATTGGCCTCTCAATATGTATATTCCTTATTGTCATTTCTTGTTACCAATATTAGTTTATTTCCAAGAATAAGCAGCTTTCACTGGGTTAGTACTCGGCAGAAATCAAACCTCCATTTGGATCGGACTTCCTTAACTCTTGTGCAGAGAGGTGTGCAGTATACTGCTGCATCCATTTTCAATAAGCTGCCACTCAAATTGAAAAATCTTAGCAGTAATCCATGCGCTTTCAAATCGAAACTGAAGAGTTTCCTCATGGGTCACTCCTTCTATTCTGTCGAGGAGTTCCTTGAAAAATTAAGATGATTCTCATTGTGTTGCTGATAGCGTTTGCTTAAACTTATGGACTGATTTTCTTTCAGGTTCATGAACATTTATTTTTATCTGTTATTACTTTTTATGTTGTACGTTCATGTACTGACACATTCCATGACCGTGGAGATTTTCTCCTCAATTTGGTCCTACGGAACTTGACATTTAAATAAATAAATAAAATAAATAAATACTCTACAGAGTTGTTAGGTAGCTTACACAAGACCATTGTGGCTTTGCAAACTACATAGTAATGCTGAAAGAGAGCCAATCATTAGTTTCCACTGACTCAATAATATGTAAAGTTCCAGATGCATTTGAAATACTTAATTAAATGGGAAATGATGTAAAAATGAAATGAAATTGGACTTACAAATATCTAAAATTGACCAGGGGCTATTAAAACTTAGTCAAATGAATGTAAATGCATTTATCACGGGATTAAGTCAAACAAGCAATCCTTCGTAGCAAACAAGCCTATACATCTTTTAATTAATTTACAAATGATGATTTGTTCCCATTATTCATAATCCATTGTGTTGACTTTACAGTGTATGGCTAAAACTAATAATAAATGTAAACTCATTCTGTGCTCATGTGTAAAAGAAATGAAAAGAAGTATATATTGATAATATAAGTCATAGGCTTACACAACCAGTGTCAGTTTGAATGAAACACTAAAAATAAGTAAAATACTGACATTTTGACTATCTTGGAAGTGGTCCTCATCAAGGTGACAAACTGCTGGAGTCCATTTGTTTTCCTTTATTGTTATTTCAGTCCCCCACAAAATGGGTGGGCTGAAGGCAGATAAAACAACCACTCTTCAGCCAAAGGTTACATGTGTTTGAACAATGATTAAAAGATATAAAAAAGATGACATTAATAGATGATTTCTTAAAAGCACATTGGAAGCCAATATAATGGTTCTGGTGATAGTCTTCCCCTGTATACCACTTGTTTCAGTTGTCAGGTGAACACCAGTGTCATACTCTAGGGTGCCATTGAACAGTTTGAAGTGAAAGTTGCTATGGAGCTGTATGGTAGAGTAGTGCTTGTGCTACTCTGACAGGAGATTAGTTGGCAATAATGAATCAGCAGCTTGTACCCAGGGGTAATATTTTGTTCTCTTGTGGCTGCATGTTAAGAGCATTGATTCTGGGATGTGGAGCTGATGAATGGCTAACAAACACTGTTTGCTGCTCTGGGATCACTGGCAGGTAGGCCATCAGTATTTTGTAGCCATCCTCTACATTCATGCTGTTAGGGCATTTTGATTATTTCAGTAGCCTCCCGTACTTTTCACTGCTGAGCAAGCACATTGAAAATTAATAGTTCAGCCACTGACCCGGTGGTGTTCAGCCACAGTTGATTTGTTGTGTTGGTCCAGCCACACATGTCATTCATTTATGAGTGCTAACCAGTCTGCCGGTTTCACCAGTGTAGAATTTGTCACATTTGCATTGAAGTTCATAGATGCCTGCAGCGTGGAAAGTATCCTTCATGGGAAGAATCCTTCCTGGGCAACACATCTCAGATCTTGCAGCCTAAGCAACACAGGGTCTTACCTGACATGGTGTTCTTTTGTAGTGGATGGTGGTGCAACTCCACAGGCAGACATCTGTTGGTGTGTCTTCGTTTCCTGTACACTTTGTGTCCTAATTTTGTTACCAGACATTCTGTACATTCCTACGTCCAGAAAAGGATTTACCCCATTATTTTCTATTTCTAGTGTGAACTGTATGTTTTTATATGAGCTAGTGAGGTGCTGATGAGAAATCCACATATATTTTGGCATCATTGAAGAGTACACCAATAATATGTAATATTTTAATAATAAAATAAATGATAAATGTCACCCATTTTAGAGCCTCTGATCTGATGATGGTCTTCTGGACTGAAACCAATTACTGGAATTTAAAATAGATAATTTATTACTGTCTGGATTGCTTTCTACTATTAATATAAATATACATAGTTCTGCTTCCCAGTAAGGCTATGCGATAAATCTGTGTCCACGTCCCCTGAGCCAACAGGGTGGATGCAGCAACCGGGAACAAACAGCTGTAAGTTCCGCCCTGCTGTACCCACTTCGTTAGCTGAAGTATGTGGATGACAAGTTTGTCATATGGCCACATGACGAAGCAGAACTATGCAGATTTCATCAGCACCTTAACAGCTTGCATAAAAATGAACATTTCACAGTAGGAGTAGAAAATAACAAAGCAATTGCTTTTCTGGATGTAGAAGTGCACTGGACATGTAGCAGCAAATTAGGACATGAAACAAAGTGTCCAGGAAACTGACTACACCAACTGAATGCTGTGCTACATACATTGACAGTTCGAGCTCACTGGATGCTAACAACCTCCAACATGAAGTGAATGAGTCTGCACAACATTGCACGTGAATGGAAATAGCAACAAAAACATACAAGCTGTGAGGTATGGCGAAGATAAAATAGACAAAGGAACAGAACCCCCTCTTCCTGCTGCTCACTTACCTAATATGAGACTGTGGAGGCTAGGTGCTGCATCACAGAGGAATGAAACCAATATTCCACAGAATATCTATACAGCTTTTATACTATTTATGATACTTTCACCTTTTACATGCCCTCACTTAGTGGCAGGATACAAATCCAGAGGTCCAGGGTTCATCCTAAGTAGGTTTTAGTATATTTTTCCTGTCATAAATTTTTTCAACTCGAGCAGTGACTTATTAATGTAAAAAATGCCAGGTCAGTCACGCTGTGGTGTGAAGTTCACATTGAACTGTAGGTCCCTCCTATAACTAACTGGTTAAGTCAGCTCTCCTGTCAGATGAAGGCAATGGCTCACCACTTCCAATAGGGCTAAGGCTAGTAAGCACTGTGGTGTTCGAACTAATCTTTACTTAACTTTAGTAGCATACCCTTTGTTATTGTACTGATTTAAGTGGTATAATGTCTGCTTGATTCTCCTACAATGATACGGAACTGAACAGTGTCAGAGTGCAGTTGACTATACTGTTGTGTGTCGAGAACCCTAATAACAACTCATCCTGAACACTAGATAAGAACACGCAGCTTACCAGGAATTTATTCTTGTATAGCATAAATTATGATTCACGTGAAATTGACTTTTATTACTAACAATAAATATTATTATGTAGCAGAGGTACTGGCATTGAGTGTGAGAATTCCAATGTCTTTGATAGGGCAATCACCATTTTTACATAATATTTTTTCATACTGCTGATTTTTGATGAATAGAGATCTCTCTCTACCATTATTGGCAAATAGATGATTTTTCTCTGTTTAACTGTAAAAGATACTGTATTAAGTTATTAGAATTTCAAAAAAGGAAATGTAGGAAGCACAATCAATTAATATGATTTTTAAATATTATTTTGTTGTTGCAGGAATATTGCCACTTCAAAGTTCCAGCCAACATATGCCAGACAAGCATTCCCATGCTTTGATGAGCCAGGCTTTAAGGCGAGGTTTTCTGTACGAATTGTACGTCCCACTGAGGGCTACCATGCTCTCTCCAACATGAATGTTGAGGTGAATATTACCTGTTATATCTTCACAAATCAGTAAATAATTTTATCAGCAGATTTAAATCTACAGAAATGCTTTCAGTCTTCTTTCTATGATTGCTATAACTGTCATCAATGATTTACTTTAGCACATTCGCAGTCCAAAGAATTGCTTCATTTTATTAATGTTTTCCACTTGTACTATCACAATTACTATTAGGCTTTGAGTCTATGGTAAATTTTAAGCTTCTGACAACTTACGAAAATAACAACAAACCATTTACAATCTTTGTTTGTACCATGATCATACCTCAAAAGACAAAATATGTGAAAAAGACTAGCAGACTGTGAAATAAAATTTTTGAGAGGAATGGCTGGATACACCAAATGAAATCACTAATGGAACTCAACATGCATTATACTCGGAATTACCAAAACGATTGGAGAAAACATCTACAACGAATGAGCTCAAAGAGGATCCCAAAATTCATGCTGCACTACCACCTCAGTGGTGTAAGATCACTAGGTCGACCAAGGGGTAGGTAGCAAGGGATAGATAGCAAGACTGCAACAGGCTGAGAGGCCTAATAGTTGGAAGGAAGAAGAAGACGACAATGTGGGTTGTCAGTCTACATCTGCATCAATTTCCATTTAGAAGTAGAAAAAGTAGGCAACTAATATTTTTATGAGAATGTATTCTTGGATGATATTTAATGTAAAACTGATTGTAAATATTAATTTGATGTAAATTTCTACAGATTACTTTTTAGAGTCCTCAAATACTACTATATATCAGAAAACACCCAACGGTGATAATACCCAAGCTGCCACATTATTTTGTTCCGCATGAATGTCTGCTAACAAATCAGCTTCATTGTTTGCTTGTGACTTTTGCTGATTCTGGCATAAGAAGCCCAGAATTAAAGATAAAATAAATAAATAATACTCTCTCTGCATTTTCTCTTTGACATTCCAATTTATGATTCTCAAGCAGTAAAAGTTGGAAGTTATTCAACAGACATGGTATTTGTATCCATATTCTCCAACCTTTGCAATGAAACTATACCTTTTCAGAGTAGCAGCTGTAGCAGAAATGTCAAATTTTTCTCTTTTATTTTTGTATTTCTATGGGAGCTGATACTTACATTTCAATAATACATGTGCAAATTATGCACACATGTTGATTTATACAATAATTTCAACTACAATTACATGAAATATTTTTAAAGAGTTACTCTACCTGCAGTCTGTTCTAGCACTACTATGCAATTTCTGTATGTTGTTGCAGAGTGAACTGAATGATTCTCCAGATACTGGTTTCACAACAGTCCAGTTTGCAGAGAGTGTTCCCATGGTAACGTACCTTGCTTGCTTCATTGTGAGTGACTTCCAGCGTCTAGCCCCTGTGTCTATATTGAATGCAGATGGCACTACATTTCCATTTAGTGTCTACTCAAGTCCTGCCCAAGTCAGCAAGACAGCATTTGCACTGGAAGACGGGGTTGCAATTACAAAATACTATATCAGCTACTTTGGCATTGGCTACCCACTGCCAAAGCTTGGTGAGAAATTACTCCACATACCTACACACTAAATATAATAGTATTCGTTCAATATTACCATTTACTGATGAAAATGATTAAAAATTGTGTTAATAATATCTGTCACTTTGTGATATGTGTCCATGTTCAATATTCACTACATTTTCTCCCATATCTTCTCAAAACAATGAAAAATGTAGTTTTAATTAATTTGTTCCTTTTTTCCTATATGCTACTTAATATTGCTATATAATAGAGGGAAACATTCCACGTGGGAAAAATATATTTAAAAAGAAAGATGATGAGACTTACCAAACAAAAGCGCTGGCAGGTCGATAGACACACAAACAAACACAAACATACACACAAAATTCTAGCTTTCGCAACCAATGGTTGCCTCGTCAGGAAAGAGGGAAGGAGAAGGAAAGACAAAAGGATATGGGTTTTAAGGGAGAGGGTAAGGAGTCATTCCAAATGTCTGCTTGTGTCTGTGTATGTGTGGATGGATATGTGTGTGTGTGCAAGTGTATACCTGTCCTTTTTTCCCCCTAAGGTAAGTCTTTCCGCTCCCGGGATTGGAATGACTCCTTACCCTCTCCCTTAAAACCCATATCCTTTTGTCTTTCCTTCTCCTTCCCTCTTTCCTGATGAGGCAACCATTGGTTGCGAAAGCTAGAATTTTGTGTGTATGTTTGTGTTTGTTTGTGTGTCTATCGACCTGCCAGCGCTTTTGTTTGGTAAGTCTCATCATCTTTCTTTTTAAATATATCTACTTAATATTGCTGTTCTTTTACACATGATTTCCCATGCAACACAGACAAGCCTAATAGTTTACCAGTGTTTGGACTGATAACACACAAAGGAATGATTACTTTCTGTATGTTTTAATACTTACAAGTTTTTAACCTGCTTATATATTGAAGGTATGAGGGTAAGTCAATTATTATCTGCAATTTAGTTATATTTTTGTTTATATTGATAGTACTGTCATTTTATGTTCATGGCACGTTTATTTATTTGTTGTTATATCGTTGCAATTTTCAAGCGGCTAAGTTAGTTTCATTATCGCTGCCATGCTGTTAATCATGGCCGCTCCGCTGTCTATTTGCACCAAAGAAGAGCAATTCATCAAAGGCTTTTGGTACAGTACGGGAACAGTGTTTTGCCACAACAAAGTGTCTACGAATGGATTGAAAAATACCAAAATGGTAGCACAAGTGTTATGCATGATGAAAAAGTCGGATGACCGTTTACCACCACAAATGAAGAAACCGTTGAGTATTCATGTGAAATGATTCTCTTACGCAGACGATTAACTATTGATGAAGTGGCACATTGTCTGCAAATTAGTCACAGTTCTGCCTACGAAATCATCCACAACAAACTTAGGTTTCATAAAGTTTGTGCAAGATGGATCCCAAAACACACACAGTTACATAGACAAACATGCTTGGACATGGGCAAAAAACATTTGGTTCACTGTGGTAACGAAAGGGACAACTTCTCAGACAGGATCATTACTTGTGATGAAACATGAATCCATCATTAGAAGCCGGAGAGTACAGGGCTATTACAAATGATTGAAGCGATTTCATAAATTCACTGTAGCTCCAATCATTGACATATGGTCACGACACACTACAGATACGTAGAAAAACTCATAAAGTTTTGTTCGGCTGAAGCCGCACTTCAGGTTTCTGCCGCCAGAGCGCTCGAGAGCGCAGTGAGACAAAATGGCGACAGGAGCCGAGAAAGCGTATGTCGTGCTTGAAATGCACTCACATCAGTCAGTCGTAACAGTGCAATGACACTTCAGGACGAAGTTCAACAAAGATCCACCAATTGCTAACTCCATTCGGCGATGGTATGCGCAGTTTAAAGCTTCTGGATGCCTCTGTAAGGGGAAATCAACGGGTCGGCCTGCAGTGAGCGAAGAAACGGTTGATCACATGCGGATAAATTTCACGCGTAGCCCACAGAAGTCGACGAATAAGCAGGGAGCTAAACGTACCACAGCCGACGGTTTGGAAAATCTTACGGAAAAGGCTAAAGCAGAAGCCTTACCGTTTACAATTGCTACAAGCCCTGACACCCGATGACAAAGTCAAACGCTTTGAATTTTCGGCGCGGTTGCAACAGCTCATGGAAGAGGATGCGTTCAGTGCGAAACTTGTTTTCTGTGATGAAGCAACATTTTTTCTTAATGGTGAAGTGAACAGACACAATGTGCGAATCTGGGCCGTACAGAATCCTCACGCATTTGTGCAGCGAATTTGCAATTCACCAAAAGTTAACATGTTTTGTGCAATCTCACGGTTTAAAGTTTACGGCCCCTTTTTCTTCTGCGAAAAAAACGTTACTGGACACGTGTATCTGGACATGCTGGAAAATTGGTTCATGCCACAACTGGAGACCGACAACGCCGACTTCATCTTTCAACAGAATGGTGCTCCACCGCACTTCCATCATGATGTTCGGCATTTCTTAAACAGGAGATTGGAAAACCGATGGATCGGTCGTGGTGGAGATCATGATCAGCAATTCATGTCATGGCCTCCACGCTCTCCCGACTTAACTCCATGCGATTTCTTTCTGTGGGGTTATGTGAAAGATTCAGTGTTTAAACCTCCTCTACCAAGAAACGTGCCAGAACTGCAAGCACGCATCAACGATGCTTTCGAACTCATTGATGGGGACGTGCTGCGCCGAGTGTGGAAGGAACTTGACTATCGGCTTGATGTCTGCCGAATCACTAAAGGGGCACATATCGAACATTTGTGAATGCCTAAAAAAACTTTTTGAGTTTTTGTATGTGTGTGCAAAGCATTGTGAAAATATCTCAAATAATAAAGTTATTGTAGAGCTGTGAAATCGCTTCAATCATTTGTAATAACCCTGTATAAGGCAGAGTGTGGAATGGAAAAAGTTCAAGACCCAACCGTCCGCAGGAAATCTGATGCTTACGATTTTTTGGGACGCACATGGTCCAGTACTGGAACATTATGGGGAAAGGGGCACAACAATAAACAGTGTATGTTACAGTGAGATGCATACTGCCAGGCTAATGCCTGCAATTCAAATCAAATGCCGAGGATTGCTGTCAAAATGTGTTGTGTTGTTGCACGACAATGCCCGTCTGCATACTGCTGCCTACACTACTGAAACACTCCAGAAACTCAAATCTGAAGCTTGTACATCAAATCAATATGGTCATGAGTATTAGCAAAAATAACTTCAGTATTTGGGATTGACATATTGGAGAAAACATAGTTAAATATAGTATGGAAAGTTCCAGTAGAATGTAAGTAATTTAGGCATAAAGGAGACCACTCATTGAATAGCAGAGGTGTTGAATCATTGACATGCACAAAGAAAAGAATGAAGATGTGCTAGCTTGCAGACAAATCCTTTAATAAACCAGAGAAGGAACCTCCCCCCCCCCCCCCCGCCCCTCCTTCCCACACACACACACACACACACACACACACACACACCTGTGCACATGTGTGTGATCTCTTATCTCATTGTAGGATTTGTCAGAAAAAGAACATGTTTTCATTTCTTTTTCATGTGCTGGGTAGTGAGTCAGTACTTGTACTTGTGCTATTGCATTCTTGAATGGAAGTACTATCACTCATACAAATCAATCAGTAATTGGATCATCTTTCAAACAGTTTTCAAAATGGTAAAGTGTGTGGAAAGGATTTCTTTTTAATCAAGTATTATATGTACAGATTGCGTTAGACGACATTTGGGTGTCTGTGTGTTTATATGTGTGAATGTGTGTACGAAAAAAAGCTAGATCTCAAAAGCTGTTGTTAACTGTTTTCTATTACATGTTTCTGTGTGCCATGCACCAGTGCACTATACTGGTTGCCTTTTCCTTATTTTATATATTTTTCCATCCAGGAATTTCCATTATTGTTATACAGTTTAAAATGAGGCCTATAAGATATTTTTGTTATGAAAATTCCAGACATACACCTATGCCCTTCTTCTACCACATAATTTATTTTTCTTTTAGCCTCAGTAGAATTATCCTACAAAAAAATGTTGTATCTTAGATGACAATGAAAAAAATATAATAGGCACTAAGCAACAGTTTTTCAGAAACACACATGTATAGTTCAGTCAACAGGTAATTAACAAATGACAGCTTTTTACACATGTATTCTGTATGACTGTTCCAAGTCAATTACAAATCCTGATATATCAAGGCGTTCATTCAGTGTTAGTAATGGATAAACTGAAAATAATGTTCACAATCATTTCACAATTAATAGAAAATTCATTACCTTTAAACCAAGTTTTGATAATTTAAGTTACTCTGTTTTTTAGTTTCTATTTGTTCACACCTTTTCTGGAATTATTAACATTATCATCTGTGTAAGGTACAGATTTACATGCCATGTTACTGGACAGGTCATTTACAAATACACTAACAGAAACAAAAATTGGCATGCATGTTTCTTCATCTGAAAGATGATATCTTTAAAAAAAATTTACGTGTAGCATAAAAGTGGCATTAGTGGCACTGCTATGAGGATACAAATCAGATTTGCTTTAAATACATACACTATGTGATCAAAATCATCCGGACACCTGGCTGAAAATGATTCACAAGTATGTGGTGCCCTCCTTCGGTAATTCTGGAATTCAGTATGGTGTTTTCCCACCCTCAGCCTTGATGACATTTTGCACTATTGCAGGCATATGTTCAATCAGGTGCTGGAAGGTTTTGTGGGGAATGGCAGCCCATTCTTCACAGAGTGCTGCACTGAGGAGAGGTATCTATGTAGGTCAGTGAGGCCTGGTACAAAGTCGGCATTCTGATACATCCCAAAGGTATTCTATTGGATTCAGGTCAGGACTTTGTGCTGGCCAGTCCATTACAGGGATGTTATTGTCATGTAACCACACCACCACAGGCCATGCTTTATGAACAGTTGCTCGATCATGTTGAAAGATGCAATCGCCATCCCCAAAGCAAGAAGGTGCTTAAAACATTAATGTAGGCCTGTGCTGTGATAGGGCACCATAACACCACCGCCTTCGAATTTTACTGTTGGCACTACACACGCTGGCAGATGACGTTCACTGGGCATTCGCCATGCCCACACCCTGCCATCAGATCACCACATTGTGTACCGTGATTCGTCACTCCACACAACGTTTTTCCACTGTTTGATTGTCCAATGTTTACGCTCCTTAAACCAAGTGAGGTGTTGTTTGGCATTTACGGGCGTGATGTGTGGCTTATGAGCAGTTGCACGACCATGAAATCCAAGTTTTTTCACCTCCTGCCTAACTGTCATAGTACTTGCAGTGGATCCCGATGCAGTTTGCAATTCCTGTGTGATGGTCTGGATAGATGTCTGCCTATTACACATTACGACCCTCTTCAACTGTCAGCGGTCTCTGTCAGTCAACAGACGAGGTCGGCCTGTACGCTTTTGTGTTGCACATCCCCCTTCACATTTCCACTTCACTATCACATTGGAAGCTGTGGACCTAGGGATGTTTAGGAGTGTGGAAATCTTGCATACAGACGTATGACACAAGTGACCCCAATCACCTGACCACGTTGAAGTCCACGAGTTCTGCAGAGTGCCCTATTCTGCTCTCTCACAATGTCTAATGACTACTGAGGTCACTGATGTGGAGTACCTGGCAGTAGGTGGCAGCATAATGCACCTAATATGAAAAGCTTATGTTTTTGGGAATGTCCAGATACTCCTGATCACGTAGTGTACTTTAATGGTCATGAGTGGTAATTGCCTTTGAGATTGGACGTGGTGAGTTGACATTAGTCAAGAATGCTTTTAAGGTGACGAAGACACCATTATCAGCCCATCATTGAGTTTGAACTAGATCATGTAATAAGACTACAAGAAACTGGATGTTCCTTCTGTGATATTGTGGTAAGACTATGTAGCCACTGTACATGATTGCTGACAGCGGTGTTTATGAATGTACGCTTGCAAGAAGACAGGGCTCCAGACAGCCACTTGACACTACCAAGAGGGAAAACCATTGTGTTCAGCATATGGCTCTGATGCATTGTACTGACTGTGCAGCAGCAATTAGAGCAGCTGTTAGCACTGCAGTGACACAATGAACTCTTACAAATCAGTTACTTCAAGGACGACTCTGAGCCAGACAGCCTGTAGTATGCATTCCACTGATCCCAAACCATCGCTGTGTATGACTTCACGGGTCTAAAGCAAGAGCTCATTGCAGGGCAGGGTGAATGTCTGTGGTGTTTTCTGATGAAAGCCAATTTGAGGGCCTGCAACCAACCTGTCTGCATGCTAGATGCTTTAGACTTATGCCTGGATTTATACCCTGTGGTGCAAGTTTGTGTGACAGCAGGAGCACTCTGTGGTTATCTCACACACCATGACTGCAAATTTGTACATCAGTTTGGAAATTTGACCTGTTGTGTTGCCATTCATGAAAAGGATTCCAGGGGGTGTTTTCCAATGGGATAATGCGTGCTCCAATCCACTTTTGTAACCCAACATGCTATACAGAGTGTTAATATGTTACCTTTTCCTGCTCGATCCCCATATCTGTCTCCAGTTATGCACATATGGGTCTCTCGTCGGATGACAACTTCAGTGCCACCCACAATCAGCAGTAACTGTCCTGTACTGACAGACCATGTGTAACAGGCATGGAACTCCATCCCACAAACTGACATCCAGCACTTATAAAGACAGTGCATGCAAGTTTGCATGCTTGCATTCAACCTTTTGGTGGTTACACCAGTTCTTAATGTCCCAGAATTTAACATATTCATTGGTTATCTTTGATCCTTAAGGAACCCCTTCAGTACCATTTAAGAACGGCAATTTTTCATTGGTGTAGTTTGTGACCATTACAGTGTAGGAGACAATGAAGGAGAGTTCTAAGTCTCAGATGTTATAACTTCAAAGTTTCTCCAGTAATATTTTATTGTTTATTTACTTAAATGCCTCACACAGATCAACTAGTATGTCACAAGCAGATAGTTTTGGTTCAGAATAGACTTGCACCAAAGAAGTAATATTTTCAACAGCTTTAACAGTTGGGACCTGAAACTGTGCTGAGATTGGGTTAAGATATTATTGTTTGACAATTTTGCAGATTTTCTTTTTTCATATGACAATGTTTCATTTTAATAGCAATTGAGGGATGTTAAAAAGAAATGCAACTATCTGATGCTTGGTAATGTTATTAGTGGAACTCATGCAAAAATAGTGAAGAAATGTCCAAATTGGAGAATTCAATACATTGGTCCAGCTCTTCTACACAGTATATGCAAGACACCATAGTGAAAATGTCTCTCGTCACCAACAGTGCTCCTCATATTTAGCACAATTCCCAGTTATTTCTGCAAAAAGCTTCACTGCAATCATTAATGAGCATTATATCACTGTGCCCCTCGTTTCAGAACTCTTGTATACCTAAAAAAAGATTACAAAGATGTAGGTGTTCAATATCTCATCAAATAAAAGTGTTTTTGGTGTGAAGTGTACAGTAGAATGTTCACCATTTGGATACTACATTTAGACAAGTACTTTGTTTTAATATCTCAAACTGTTTATGAAATATCAGGAATGCAGGCTATGCATATGTTCCAGTTTTCAAAATTTTTGTACCTTTCTAATTAGGAGTGTTGAGATTTACCTTTTGGTCATAACTTATTTAAATTATTTCTGAGAATAGTAGTAGTTTTCTTTGACCCTTGTTTTTCCATTATTTGTTGCAGTCCCTGATGATGAGGAAAATGAGAATTCTTCCTCAAAATATTTACTGTTATGAAACATTACCGTAGATTAATTATATATTTACAACATTCAGCACTTTCTTCTTTTTAAATTCTGCAGATATGGTTGCCATTCCTGATTATGTGTCCGGAGCGACAGAGCATTGGGGTGTCATCACATTCCGGGAGACTAACCTGTTGTATGATCAGACTATCAGCTCTGTTTCTAACAAGCAGAGAGTTGCAACAGTCATTGCTCATGAGCTGGCACATATGTGGTTTGGAAACCTCAGTAAGTCATATTAGATGTTATGCTGTAGCAAACTAAAGATGAAAAATCTATTTTGTTTATATCAAAACTTTGCTGCTTGATGTAGTTGCCTATTCTTGCCATGATTACTTTGCAAAATAGGTGAAGGATTATTTCATTTACTCTTGACAAAAATAAAACTCTATGATTTTGAAAAACGTCAGCTACTTTGAATTAAATGAGGCATTTTTGAGAACACTTTGTGGCTTCAGAATACAGTTTTCGACATGTTTTCCTTAGGTAAGTGGAAAATAGTCCAAAAGCTTTCATATTTTACAGTAGAATAGTGAAATTAATTAATGCTTCAGTGTTAACATTATAAATCTTGTGAAGAACTGTGAATTTACTTGCATCATAGTTAAGAATTTCATTAAGCACATCATTGCAGCAATCATGTTTAGTTCTTTGCCTACTTATGTCTGGTGGTGTTCTATTACATCAAGTAGATCATATGTGAAAGTACTACAGTTTATGATGACACATACACACATGAGGTTTCAGTAAAGTGAATTTTTTTGTAAAAATACAAAAATCACGTAGCAATAACTAGGATGAAGAAATGTCCCTACTGATTTTGTGTCATAATCTGTAAACAAGTGCATCCTGAACTGCTCTACATTTCATCAGTACTATAATAATGTAAGGCAGTAAGCAGAAAAAAGATAATTTCTATGGTAAACGGTGGACCAGCAGAGCCAGTTATTAATGCTGTGTTGCTCAGAAGTCAAACATAATGGTATTTGGATAATGGAAGTACAGATCTTCAGTGACATTTCACCACTGATATAGGTGAAACAGTAATGGAACAGAGCTTGAATGCTGTGTCAGTGTGTTGTAACATACAGCTTCTGTGCTAGTGTGTGTTAACATATTGCTTCAGGTTTTCATTAACTCTTTTGTCTCAGAAACTCAGTTCAGCATATAAAAAGTGTTTCATAACTTCTGTATGACACTCAAGTATATTATTTTTTACACAGGTTAATGTGCTCTCATTTGCTTTGAAAAATTAATATTTTTAACCTTTCTACTTTATGTTATTTGATTTCCCTCTCTCACTTCAATGTTTTGTGATTTGGTCTGCCAGTATGACACCATTCCTTATTCAGTTTCCAACTGGATTTTAATTTTTGATGGTAAGAGAATAGAAAATATTGGTTCCATAGATGCTAAAGATTATAATTGCAGAAAAAATGGAAAAATTGGAGTCAGGCCAGCAGTAATGCAAAATAGTTAAAAATTTAGAAGTGGAAGTTTCTTTGATGGAGCAAGAGGCAAGAAGAATTGGAGAGAGGAAAACAGCGAAGCCAGTGAAGAAAACAATTACTCGTTCACAATTCACAACAGGAATTTCTGTATGAGATTTCATTCCGTCTGCTGCCTTTCTAAACTTTATATATCCTTATTATTTAACTGTTTTTTAAAAAAGAAAAAGAAATATGTCTTTCAGAATGAGATCTGCTTTTGATGTAACTGAATACAGAAATAAATATTAACATTATTTATATCTAAAAAGAAAGATGATGAGACTTACCAAACAAAAGCGCTGGCAGGTCGATAGACACACAAACAAACACAAACATACACACAAAATTCTAGCTTTCGCAACCAACGGTTGCCTCGTCAGGAAAGAGGGAAGGAGAGGGAAAGACAAAAGGATTTGGGTTTTAAGGGAGAGGGTAAGGAGTCATTCCAATCCCGGGAGCGGAAAGACTTACCTTAGGGGGAAAAAAGGACAGGTATACACTCGCACCCACACACATATCCATCCGCATATACACAGACACAAGCAGAAGGGCATTGAAAACAGTGCAATCATTGTGATGCGGATAGGTATCGGTATTTATCTGATGCTGAAAAGGCTTTCGGAGCCAAGAGTGGTAGCATTTTCGAAACATCTAAGTTTATAAACTGTTCGCGTGTCGCCGTGGTTAAAGAACACCATGCATGGAAAAACGGCGCCATCCAAAACTGGCGCCGAGGCAACTGTGGTGAACCTCGGGCCATATGTCTGCTTGTGTCTGTGTATATGCGGATGGATATGTGTGTGGGTGCGAGTGTATACCTGTCCTTTTTTCCCCCTAAGGTAAGTCTTTCCGCTCCCGGGATTGGAATGACTCCTTACCCTCTCCCTTAAAACCCAAATCCTTTTGTCTTTCCCTCTCCTTCCCTCTTTCCTGACGAGGCAACCGTTGGTTGCGAAAGCTAGAATTTTGTGTGTATGTTTGTGTTTGTTTGTGTGTCTATCGACCTGCCAGCACTTTTGTTTGGTAAGTCTCATTATCTTTCTTTTTAGATATATTTTTCCCACGTGGAATGTTTCCTTCTATTATATTAACATTATTTGTTATACAAGATATGCCTCTGCAACTGAAGCCATTTCCTATCTGCTTAGTTTATTATCATGGGTCACATGGCATGCACATTTGCCTTCACTTCTTTTCCAATATTGCTCTTTATTACAAGGAAAATAAAAATAAAAACACTATCTTAAAATAACAATACAGTGCTATAGATAATGTAAGATGATAAGAACGGCAGCTGTTTAAAGCAAGAAAATCTGTTGGGGAGCTAGCATTGATGAAGAAATGGTAACAATAATAAAAATGGCATTTCAATCTGAAAGTTCCTAGTTGATTCTGCTTTTAGCATAAAACATAAATAGGTACAAGAAAAATAATAAGTTTAGATTTGGAATTCAAGTAATTGGAACTAAAATAGTTGCACCAATAATAAAACAAATTTTGAAAATCTAAGGCAGCGAAGTTATTTGAACATTCGTCATACTTCAGAGGCAAAAAGAGCTATTAAATTGTAGGTACAGAAAAGTGTGTTAAATTGTTCAATGGAATTTTTTTCCTTGTGGAACTTGGAAGTATTTAAAAAATTAAAACTAAATTACTTTGGATGAGCTGTAAAGATGTCTTCTGCCTCTTTTCTTTCTCATACTCATTTTTACACGAGGAAATTATAGTTAAAAACCAAAAACATTCACAAGATTACATTTTGCACATACACTCACCACTTGGCTATTGGCAGATTTAATTTTTCTGTCGTAAGTTATAGTATGTTGTGGAGTATATCTATTACTGAACTTCTCTTTTTCCTTCTTGTGCAGATTAGAGTAAGTTGTAATCAAGATATTTATTTCAGTGACATTGAAATGGTGGGATGACTTGTGGCTGAATGAAGGTTTTGCTACCTACATAGAGTACAAGGGCGTCAATGCAGCACATTCTGAGTGGGGTATGGTAAGTGTTCTCCTACATCTTCTTCTTCCTGAAACGTTTCTGCTTACGCAGGTCATCCATGTTCTTCAGCATACTGTGCTATATCAAGGTTTATATGCAGTGTACTAATGATTAGTAGCAGAGCTGCCAGCTATTGAATCAGAAGCATCAAATATCCTCCAGTATCATTCACAGATAGGACAGTAAAGCAATTTGTGTCAATCCAGGAAAATAAAATAAAATAAAATAAATGAATAAGATGAGTTTCTTCCCCCCCCCCTCCCCCCTCCCCCCTCCCTCGCCCAACTCCCGGAGACAAGTGAATTTGAACATTGGCAAATTGTTGGTGCTAATATGGTGGGTGCTTTCATACCCAAGGTAGCTGGAGTGTTTGGAGTTTCAAGAGCCACCATATTGAAAATTTATACACCATACAGGAAAGTGGAAAAACAACATCGACTAGGAGACAACACAGGAAAGGTACTGAGGATTGCGATGGACTGTCACTGACGAGGACTGTGTCAAAAAAATAAGAGGATGACAGCTGCAAAAGTCTCTGCAGAACTGAATGTTGTGCTCGTGAACCCTGTCGCTACCAAACTATCATGAAGGGAGCTCCAGAAGCTGGGGATTGCAGGGGAGTCGGGAATTCCAAAACCACATGTCAGTGATGAACATTAACATGAAAAGGTGTTGAAGGCATAAAACATGGGCTGTGGACCGATGGAAGAATGTCATTTGTTCAGGTGAGTCTTGTTTCATACTCTTTCCAACTGCTGACAGAGCTTATGTCCCAAGAGTGAAATGTGGTGGGGGTTCAGTTATGATTTGAGCAGCCATATCATGGTGTTTTATGGGCTCCATAGTTACTCTGCAAGGTCACCTTACTGCCAATGGTTATGTGACCATTTTGGCTGATCACGTCCATCCCATGGAACAGTGTTTGTTGTCCAGTGGTCATGCTGTGTTCAGAGGTGGTAGGGTCCCTGTTCACACAGCTTGTATCGTCCTGGACTGGTTTTGTGAGTATGGATGAAGTGTCACATCTCCCCTGGCCACTGCAGTCACCAGATCTCAATATTAATGAGCCTTTGTGGTCTACTTTGGAGAGAATGGTGCATGATCACCCACTATCCACTTACATCATCATTACCTGACCCTGCCTTTATTTAAGAGGAAGAATGGTATAAGATTCCCTTGAAAACCATACAGGGCTTGTATTTATCCATTCTGAGATGATTGGAAACTGTTTTTAATGCCAACGGTTTCCTACACCATATTGGGCATGGTAATGTGTTTGTAGAGTGTCCATTTTTTTGTCCAACCTTGAACATGTATGTAAAAATCTTATAATGTTCTAATTTGGGTGAAGGAAGTCTGTGATGGTTTTTAGGTATATAAATATTTTTTCCAACATCTGTTGCTTACTTATATAATACTGTTGCTTGTATGTGTCTCAACAAAGCAGCCTTAAATTTTGCTATTATATCAATGTCACTGAAACATGTACATTTGTTCTTCATGGTTGGATACTGATGGAAAAAGGATTGAATAGTGAATTGTGTTGTAAGTATGTGCTATATATTTTTGTTTTTATGGCATATTCCACATTGAAGCATTTCCTTACTATGAATCAATGGAATGACTACTGCATGTGATGTAATCTGAGTGTCAATAGTTTTGTGATGTTGGCAGCATTGTTCCAATTTTGCATTAATCAGTAAGATTTCTGCAGTAACTGCTGTAACTACCAATTTTTTATGTGCACTGCTTCATGGTTCGTGCGTGAAGTTTGTGCTTGATTTGGTCACCAGAGCCCTCCTGGCTTGCTAATATGATAGCAGTTGCATGCATAGCCTGCTGGCTGCACCCGTTGGAACCAATGAATATATTGATAGTTGTATTGTAGCTTGTCTTTCATGTGTGTGTACTGCTTGAGCAATAAATTGCGATGTTCTTGGGTTAGAACACTTTTTGGTGAAAAGCACGGTATTTGACTCCACATGTTCCACTTCAGTCATTAGTCTTTTGAGCTTAATTTCAATGGAGGCAGTGCTTAAATCTCATATCGGGCAACAGCAGACACTGATAGTTGCTATAACGACTATGTTGGCACTACCTGTGGCCCCACAAACAACATATCTGCCACAGTTCCCTGTGTACAACAATGCTGCATAATACTGAGATACAAAAAATGCCTCTAGCAAAATTTCCTTGCTTTGGAGAAACAGACATAAACTTGTGCAAAGTTCTTTTTTTGTTGTGGATTTCACCTTGCAGCTATCAGTTGTTGTGTCAGCTTGCCCTCTTACAAAAACCTTAAGTCTTCCTTTCAATCAGATGTGTGAATTATTTTCTACCTATCATTGTAAACATACTCACACTATTGCTGCTTTGTGGGGTTTTACTGCGGTCAAAAGTGTCCAAAACAGTCATACAGTACATTGGCAGAATAACTACATAGACTTAGCGGTCATTGTAATTTGGTGACAAATGTTCGTAAGGAATTCTATGCCAATCAAATGGTTTGTGATTCAGTCATACATTTTTCAAGTTTGAGAGTGAGCTCTGCAGTGTTAAAATCCTTTGCTTATGAAAGTATTGAACATAGCTTAGTCATTTGAAGTTTCATGGGCTGGAGGTGGTCAGACAGAAGCCTGTTCCAAAGTTTCAGAAATCGGTTCCTCTCTCCACCTGCAGCCTTCATTCAATTCACAAGGGAATGTAGATGCTGTTGCAGTATAGATAATCTTCATTTGTGACAACAGTCTGCTTCACAACAGCAAAAGCCTCATGCTTCACTGCCTTCATGCCCATACTGCTTCATTCAACACAGATGGAACATGTGGCCTGAGCTCTGGGCAATGTGTAATTTAGATGTGGAAGCTCAAAGTATTGTTGATGGTTTTCGCATTACTAGCTCTAAAATTCCAGCCGCATTAGCTGCTAATCCTGTTTTAAATAAAGTTTTTCAACACTCTGATCCTTTGAGAAATTATTTTGCATTAAAAAATCATCTTTCTGTTTGGGGTGGAGTGCTGCTCTTAGCTACAGAGGATGCCACTCCTTGGGTTATAGTTCTGTCCACCCTTTGGCATGAGGTTATGCCTTTATTACATGTGGATGACTGGGGGAAGTCACGTACAAAAGTGTTAACACACAGACATGTTTTTTGGCCAGACACTGATGGGGAAATAGTGCGAGTTGTCGCAGTTTACCCACAGTGTGCTACCCATCAGGTGGCTCCCCGTGTTTCTTTGTCGCCGTGGTTGCATCTACAGCAGCCTTGGGAACCCATTCATGTAGATTTTATAAGACCTTTTTTGAATTTCTACTAGCTTATTGTAATTGATACTTATTCTAAGTTTCAAACAATGGAAACTCCAGGTACTAATATCAACAATGTAGAGAAAGACAGATTGCTACTTACCATAAAGACACATAAAGTTGCAGACAGGCACAATTAATGAGTGTCTTTTAATTGTGCCTGTCTGCAACTTGATGTGTCTTCTTTATTCTAAGTTTCTGTATGTAGTGCATTGTCTGCCTTCTTCTGCAGCAGCAACAATTTCCACTTTGTAAAAACTTTTTGCAGTGGAAAGTCTTCCATATAGTTACCAACAACTCAGGAATTGAAAGATTTTTGTAAAACAAGTGGTCTTCACTTTGTCATGGCTCCTCATTTCCACCCTCAGTTGAACAGGGAGGCAGAACAAGTAGTATGAACATTTAAGACTCAGATGAAAAATGTTTTGGATGCATTACCAGAGGTAGCTGTTGACAGGTTCCTCAGTTCTTTTAAGTTCATGCCTATAGGTTTTAAGAGCCTCAAGAGTTGTTGGACGGTTGTCAGCTCTGGACTCTGCTAGATCTGCTTTGGGTGACACCAGACTGTCCACTGGCACGGGCACTGCAATGCTTCTGGCCTGGCATAGCTGTTTGGGCTCACAGGTTTGGCCACTGACCGAAATGGATGCCAGCAGTAATAGAGAGTACCCACAGCCGATGCCTGTGCATCATCCACATAGCTGAAGGGCAGGCATCACAACACATCAACCAGTTACGACTTTGCATGGACGGATGCATTTCGACGTCTTCAATTGTTTTATATATGGTCTGTCTTGAACGGCGTCGATATCTTCTGTAATAAGCCATGGTGGCAGCGTTCAATGCAGTTGCCTGTGCAGCAGCAGCAGCGCGAATGAGCTGCAACGCAGCGCTCGCTCGCTTATATAGGCAGGCTGGACTTTGACTTCTTCTCGGACTTAGAAAATTTCACAGTGCCAGCAGAGCGTTATCCCGGACGGGCGCACTAGTCATTCTAGGCGCGCCCGTCCGCTGTTTGTCAGCCTTGTATATGCTGGCGCGCTGCCAAGATTGCGTCAGCCAGCCTTATCGGTCGGGGTCAAAGGTCAAACGCTCAGACGGATGGACGGATGGACGCATGGACGGATGCACATCCTTCATCTGCCACCCATCTCCTACATCGTGGCTGGTACTCTTACCTTCTCTGCCACTGTTGCCAACTTTTCCACAACTGTTTCCTCTGCTTGGGTGCCCCCGTCAGCTGTTGGGGGCCATAGTGGACCCCGGCTTCTGCGCTCTTGAAGTCGATGCCTTTGCCACTGCTGCCTCTATCGCAGCTGGCACCACCTGTTCCTCTGGCTTCGTCGCAACCTCCTCCACTGGAGTTGGGCACTGTGCCAGCATTGCGTTTCCTCCCATACGGCCTCTCACAGGGTGGCAGGTGCCACACCTGTCCGCACTTGCACCACTTCCAACCCTACACACTTGTGGCAGCACATGGTATGACTCAACAAATTATGTCCACCACAGAATAAATGGACGTGAACACAGTGAAAAAAGGAGGAGTACTGTAACTACCAGTTTCGTGTGTACATCATTAAATAGTTTACACGTAGGGCTTGTGCTTTATTCAACCACAGTAGTGTCCCCCGGTATCCTAATAAGATAGCAGTTGTGTGCACTGCCTGCCAGCTGCACCCTCTGTTGGAACTAATAAATATATAGGCTGGAGTGCAAGGCTCTGCTGGTCACTTGTGTATTGCTATTTGTATTGTACCTTGTCTTCCGTGGGTGTGTACTGTTCG
Organism: Schistocerca cancellata; assembly: GCF_023864275.1. Taxonomy (NCBI): domain Eukaryota; kingdom Metazoa; phylum Arthropoda; class Insecta; order Orthoptera; family Acrididae; genus Schistocerca; species Schistocerca cancellata. Next base: position 821,882,282 of record NC_064627.1, on the reverse strand, counting down.
AGAAATAAATTACGTTGGTCTTGGGTTAGAACAGTGTCTCAACTACACTACTGGCCATTAAAATTGCTACAGCAAGAAGAAATGCAGATGATAAATGGGTATTTATTCGACAAATATATTATACTAGAACTGACACGTGATTACATTTTCACGCAATTTGGATGCATAGATCCTGAGAAATCAGTACCCAGAACAACCACCTCTGGCCGTATTAACGGCCTTGATACGCCTGGGCATTGAGTCAAACAAAGCTTGGATGGCATGTACAGGTACAGCTACCCATGCAGCTTCAACACGATACCACAGTTCATCAAGAATAGTGACTGCCGTATTGTGATGAGCCAGTTGCTCGGCCACCATTGACCAGATGTTTTCAGTTGGTGAGAGATCTGGAGGATGTGCTGGCCAAGGCAGCAGTCGAACATTTTCTGTATCCAGACAGCCCCGTACAGAACCTGCAACATGCGGTCGTGCATTATCCTGCTGAAATGTAGGGTTTCGCAGGGATCGAATGAAGGGTAGAGCCACGGGTCATAACACATCTGAAATATAACATCCACTGTTCAAAGTGCCATCAATGAGAAGAAGAGGTGACCGAGATGTGTAACCAATGGCAAACCATACCATCACGCTGGGTGATACGCCAGTATGGCGATGACAAATACACGCTTCCAATGTGCGTTCACCGTGATGTCGCCAAACACGGATGCGACCATCATGATGCTGTAAACAGAATTCATCCGAAAAAATGACTTTTGCCATTCGTGCACCCAGGTTCGTCATTGAGTACACCATCGCAGGCGCTCCTGTCTGTGATGCAGCATCAAAGGTAACCACAGCCATGGTCTCCGAGCTGATAGTCCATGCTGCTGCAAATGTCATCGAACTGTTCGTGCAGATGGTTGTTGTCTTGCAAACGTCCCCATCTGTTGACTCAGGGACCGAGACGTGGCTGCATGATCGCTACAGCCATGTGGATAAGATTCTTGTCATCTCGACTGCTAGTGATGTGAGGCCATTGGGATCCAGCACAGCGTTCCGTATTACCCTCCTGAACCCACTGATTCTATATTCTGCTACCAGTCATTGGATCTCGACCAACGTGGGCAGCAATGTCATGATACGATAAACCGCAATCACGATAGGCACCATCCGACCTTTATCAAAGTCGGAAACGTGATGGTGCGTATTTCTCCTCCTTACATGAGGCATCACAACGTTTCACCAGGCAACGTCGGTCAACTGCTGTCTGTATATGAGAAATCGGTTGGAAACTTTTCTCATGTCAGCACGTTGTAAGTGTCGCCACCGGCACCAACCTTGTGTGAATGCTCTGAGAAGGTAATCATTTGCATATCACAGCATCTTCTTCTGGTCAGTTAAATTTTGCGTCTGTAGCACGTCATCTTCTGGGTGTAGCAATTTTAATGGCCAGTAGTGTATATATTGTTTTATGCTTCTTTAACTATGCATCTTAGCTGCATGAAAATTGTGCATCATGTTGATGTGGAAATATGAAGAAAGCTTATTAACAACTGTTTTGAGGGTTTCCTGGTGTGATAGATAACACAATTATCCACATGCCCAGTCAATTTATTGATTCCATTTTCCAAACAACACTTCAGTGACTGTCATTGTCATCTTATTCATCTGCTGCAGGCAGTAGCCTAGAATTGGTTCACTGTCTGGACTTTAATTGTTGTTGTGGTCTTCAGCCCTGAGAGTGGTTTGATGCAGCTCTCCATGCTACTCTATCCTTTGCAAGCTGCTTCATCTCCCAGTATGTACTGCAGCTTACATCTTTCTGAATTTGCTTAGTGTATTCATCTCTTGGTCTCCCTCTACGATTTTTACCCTCCACACTGCCCTCAAATACTAAATTGGTTATCCCTTGATGCCTTAGAACATGTCCTACCAACCGATCCCTTCATCTAGTCAAGTTGTGCCACAAACTCCTCTTCTCCCAAATTCTGTTCAATATATCCTCATTAGTTATGTGATCTACCCATCTAATATTCAGCATTCTTCTGCAGCACCACATTTCGAAAGCTTCCATTCTCTTCTTGTCCAAACTATTTATTGTCCATGTTTCACTTCGATACATGGCTACACTCCATACAAATACTTTCAGAAACGACTTCCTGACACTTAAATCTATACTCGATGTTAATAAATTTCTCTTCTTCAGAAACGCTTTCCTTGCCATTGCCAGTCTACATTTTATATCCTCTCTACTTTGACCATTATATGCCGGCCGCGGTGGTCTAGCGGATCTAGGCGCGCAGTCCGGAACCGCGTGACTGCTACGGTCGCAGGTTCGAATCCTGCCTCGGGCAGGGATGTGTGTGATGTCCTTAGGTTAGTTAGGTTTAAGTAGTTCTAAGTTCTAGGGGACTGATAACCACAGTAGTCCCATAGTCCTCCCCAAATAGCAAAACTCTTTTACTACTTTAAGTGTCTCATTTCCTAATATAATTCCTTCAGCATCACCCAACTTAATTCAACTACATTCCATTATCCTCATTTTGCTTTTGTTGATGTTCATCTTATATCCTCCTTTCAAGACACTGTCCATTCCGTTCAACTGCTCTTCCAAGTCCTTTGCTGTCTCTGACAGAATTACAATGTCATTGGCGAACATCAAAGTTTTAATTTCTTCTCCATGGATTTTAACACCTACTCTGAATTTTTCTTTTGTTTCCTTTACTGCTTGCTCAATATACAGATTGAATAACATTGGGGAGGGGCTACAACCCTGTCTGACTCCCTTCCAAACCACTGCTCTCCTTTCATGCCCCTCGACTCATATAACTGCCATCTGGTTTCTGTACAAATCGTAAATAGCCTTTCGCCCCCTGTATTTTACCCCTGCCACCCTCAGAATTTGAAAGAGTATTCCAGTCAACAGTGTCAAAACCTTTCTCTAAGTCTACAAATGCTAGAAACGTAGGTTTGCCTTTTCTTAATCTAGCTTTTAAGATAAGTCGTAGCGTCAGTATTGCCTCACGTGTTCCAACATTTCTACGGAATCCAAACTGATCTTCCCTGAGCTCGGCTTCTACCAGTTTTTCCATTTCGTCTGTAAAGAATTCTTGTTGGCATTTTGCAGCCGTGACTTATTAAACTGATAGTTCGGTAATTTTCACATCTGAGAACACCTGATTTCTTTGTGATTGGAATTATTATATTCTTCTTGAAGTCTGGGGGTATTTTGCTCGCCAGATGGTAGAGTTTTGTCAGGACTGGCTCTTCCAAGGCTCTCAGTAGTTCTGATGGAATGTTGTCTGCTCCTGGGGCCTTGTTTCGACTCAGGTCTTTCAGTGCTCTGTCAAACTCTTCAGGCAGTATCATGTTGTGGCGTAGCAAGACAGCCACACCACTCGGAGGTAGCCGAAAGGCACGCTAACTAATGCAGACGGGCGTGAAGTCTGAAACAGGATAACTATTGAATGGTAGCAAGAAAAGTACGTAGTTGCTTTATACTTAACTTTTATTCTCTGATGAATACAGCGTTCTTCTTGAGACATTTATACTATAACTCTCAAAGTAGGTAAGGCTAATGGCGCCTTGCTAGGTCGTAGTCATGTGCTTAGCTGAAGGCTATTCTAACTGTCTCTCGGCAAATGAGAGGAAGGCCTCGTACGTCTAGTCGCTAGCAATGTCGTCCGTACAACTGGGGCGAGTGCTAGTCCGTCTTTCTAGACCTGCCATGTGGTGGCGCTAGGTCTGCAAGTACTGATGGCGGCGACACGCGGGTCCGACATGTACTAATGGACCGCGGCCGATTTAAGCTACCACCCAGCAAGTGTGGTGTCTGGCGGTGACACCACATTCCTCCCCCGCAAATCGGCAAACGGTCGTGTTATAAGGCTTCCGCCCGCCGTGGGGAGGGCCCCATGTTGACGTATGCAATGAGGTGGGGAGCCTAACAACAGGCGAGGCTGTGCCACCCGCACCCGGCCATTCGGTCCGAGGGGAGCTAGGAAACGCCTGGAAACCTACTCCAGGGTGCACGTCAACATGCGGCGCATGCGCCCGTAATGAAACAGGAGGGCCCGAAGGGTCGACCTCCATTGCGTCGGGGTATCCGACGCGCGATGACGCCATGTGGTCCGGAGCGGGCAAGAGGTCCAGGGCGGACGACAGCTGGTCACGGGAAGCCATCGGCGGCGCGTGACCCAGGGAGGCGGATGGCGGCTGCAGCGAAGCGTCTTCTGCGGGCTGCGCCGGCGGTGGCTGCGGCGGCGACGGCGGCTGCGCGACGCCATGAGGCAAAATGGAAGGCATCGTCGGTAACACCTGGGGATGAGGCGAGCCAGTAGATGGGTCCCCAGGGCGCGGACCGGACGGCTCCGTCGCTGAAAGCAGACGGGGAGCGGCAGAACCCAGGCGACGACAGAGGCGCAGCTGATTGAGATGCCGACGCACCTCACCAGAGGCCCCCAAAACCAAATACATCGCGCGGCCGAGGCAGCGAAGAATGCGCCCTGCGAGCCAACGCCGTGACCCGCGATAGTTGCGATAGGATACCACGTCGCCAGGAGCAAAAGCAGGAGTCTGCCGCTGCACAGGAACCTGATGCGGCGGATGCAGCAAAGACATCAAGGTTCGATGAGGAAGACCGTGAAGCAACTCAGCCGGCGAGCGACCATCGCGGGGCTGAGAGCGATACGAAGACAAAAAGAGCAACAACGCGTCCTCCCGAGAATGCGACTCTTTCAACTTCAACATCTGTGACTTGAAAGTCCGGACCAATCGTTCAGCGGCACCATTTGACTGAGGCGAAAATGGGGCGGATGTCAGATGTTGAATACCATTGGTCTTGCAGAATGACTGAAATTCTGCGGACTTGAATTGTGGGCCATTGTCGGAAACAATAGTCTGCGGAAGACCTTCAATGCAAAAGATAGCAGACAACGCTTGGATGGTGGCAGAGGACGTCGTGGAAGACATCCGGACAACAAAAGGAAAATTACTGAAGGAATCGACAACAACCAACCATCGAGCATTCCAGAATGGACCAGCAAAATCTATGTGTAAGCGTTGCCAAGGGGAAGCGGCTTTCGGCCAAGCAAAGAATTTCCGCGGCGGTGCGGATTGTTGTTCGGCACACGCCATGCAAGAAGAGCACATATTCGTAATCGCAGCATCGATTCCGAACCAAGTACAGTGCTGACGAGCAAGTTGTTTCGTACGCACTATACCCCAATGTCCTTGGTGGAGAAGCTTTAAGACAGAGGACTGTAACGAACGTGGGACCACGACCCTAGACTGATCATTATCAGAACGCAACAACAAAACACCACGTCGTACAAAAAGTCTCTCCTTGTGAGCAAAAAATCTTTTAATGTTCTTGCGACCTCATCACGCAATGCGTGGGGAACATTGCGCGCTCTGAAAAATTTCGGTTGCGCGTTGACTTTTAGTTCCAAATGTGCTACATAGTTCTTAGCACAACCAAGGCCTGGTGCAAAAATGTCTGTAAATTCCTCACACAGACGAGAAACACTGGCTGAAGGCACAGTCTGGTTCACTGATAGGACCTGATTCACAATAGACAAGTTAAACAATTGAAATAAATCTAAACCAAACAAGTTCACTGCAGCAGAAGAACGAAGAACGTAAAACGACACAAGTTTTGTTTGTCCCTTGTATGTTGCAAGAAGGCTGCACTGTCCTAACACAGGGATATGCTGTCCTGAATAACTAGTGAGCTGAACTTTTGCGGCACGCAACGGCGGTGCGCCCAGTTGTTTGTACGTGGCGTGATTGAGCAATGAAACTGCAGCTCCGGTATTGAGCTGGAATGGTATCACTTGTCCGGCAAAGTCCAAATCTACAAAAAGTTTATTGTCCTGCTGACGACAAGAGCGACTGTTTTGTGCAACGTGAACAGACACTGGTACAGAATCACTTGCGACGTGACGGGATTGCCGTCGACGTCGACGCACACTTTTTGTGGGACGAACACAGTCACTGTTAGAAAGAGTAACACTGGGCGGAGTGGCATTAACTACGTGAATGTCCATGGGCGAAGGTTCCCGAGCCTGAGTGTCTGTGGTTCGATTCCGGCGCGAAGCAAAGGGCCTGGAACGGTTGTGATTGTCTGATCTGAGCTTTTTCTGGCAAACACTTTGAACATGTCCTTTCTTGTGACAGTAAAAGCAAATAGCTTGGCGTGACGGGCAATTTTCACGCGAATGTCTAGTAGCACACCGCGGGCATGATTTCACTGCATTTGCGGGCTGGCGAGGCACACCTGGTTTAGAGCGCGGCGTCAGCTGCGTCGAAGTGCGCGAGGGCCGGTTACCGGGCCGCGCAGCGCGTCCAGCGGGCCGGTTAATGTTACACACTGCTGGCGAAGCTTCAAAAGATTCCTGAGCACAGTCAAGTGTGTCTTGCCTATCCAATATGTCTATCACTTGTTGAAGGGAGGGATTAACTAGTTTCAAAATCTGTTCCCTTATGCGAACATCAGAAACGTTCTGTGCTATTGCATCACGCACCATTGTATCTGAATAAGGAAGGCCACAGTCACATTCAAATGAGCAATCCCTAGTAAGGCCTTGCAAAGTTGCAACCCACTCCCGATTAGTTTGACCGGCCGTACGCTTTGTACGAAAGAACGTATACCTTTTTGCAACCACATTAACTGTTTCTTTGAAATAGGCATCTAAAGCCGACACAATTTCTTCGTAGGACAGTGTAGCTACGTCGCGTCGGGGAAACAATTTCACTATCACGCGGTACGTTTGCACGCCGACACAAGACAATAAGTGAGGCTGCCGCTCGTTACCTTGAATTCTGTAGGCGGCGAGATGAAATCCAAACTGTCGGGACCATTCCGGCCACGATTCCATGGTTGAGTCAAACTGGCGAAATTGCGGTGCAACTGCATGTTGTGGCTGCGGGAGCGATGGAGCGGCGGCTGCCGCATCGGTTTGAATGGCACGTTGACCCTGGACGAGCTGTCCAAGGGCATCCAATAACGCCTGCGTCTGCTGATTCTGCAAGCGATAAAATTCGGACAGTACATCTGGAGATTGTGGCGAAGCCATAACACAAGTAAATGTAAGCAATTAGAAAGAACAAAACCCTTTTTTAACTCGTCGCCAAACTGTTGTGGCGTAGCAAGACAGCCACACCACTCGGAGGTAGCCGAAAGGCACGCTAACTAATGCAGACGGGCGTGAAGTCTGAAACAGGATAACTATTGAATGGTAGCAAGAAAAGTACGTAGTTGCTTTATACTTAACTTTTATTCTCTGATGAATACAGCGTTCTTCTTGAGACATTTATACTATAACTCTCAAAGTAGGTAAGGCTAATGGCGCCTTGCTAGGTCGTAGTCATGTGCTTAGCTGAAGGCTATTCTAACTGTCTCTCGGCAAATGAGAGGAAGGCCTCGTACGTCTAGTCGCTAGCAATGTCGTCCGTACAACTGGGGCGAGTGCTAGTCCGTCTTTCTAGACCTGCCATGTGGTGGCGCTAGGTCTGCAAGTACTGATGGCGGCGACACGCGGGTCCGACATGTACTAATGGACCGCGGCCGATTTAAGCTACCACCCAGCAAGTGTGGTGTCTGGCGGTGACACCACATATCATATCTCCCATTTCATCTTCTACATCTTCTTCCATTTCCATAATATTGTCCTTAAGTACATTGCCTTTGTATAGACCCTCTATATACTCCTTCCACCTTTCTGCTTTCCCTTCTTTGCTTAAAACTGGGTTTCCATCTGAGCTCTTGATATTCTTACAAGTGGTTCTGTTTTCTCCAAAGGTAGCTTTAATTTTCCCATAGGCAGTATCTATCTTACCCCTAGTGAGATAAGCCTCTACATTTTGCATGAAAAAGCACACCATTTTATTATGCTAATTTTGCAGTTTTTTGCTCTATGCTTACATTTGTAGCTGGACCAGTTCCTTGTGGATGACCTGCACCCTGTGTTTGTACTGGATGCAACTCTGAGTTCACGTCCAATTGTGAAGGAGGTCTCTACCCCTGATCAGATTACTGAAATATTTGATGTTATTTCATATAACAAGGTAAGCAATAATGTTGTTGTCAGAGCACTTAAATGATTATGGTTTTTCTTCACAAATAATGAAACACAGTTTAATGCCATAAGTAATTAATTTAATAGTGTGGAACTAATACATTTGTATTTTATGAAACAAAAATATTATTTAATTTTGTTCAGTGCATCTGAGAGGAACAAATTTAGTTTCATAGTGACTGACTTCTTTGAAATTTCTTAGCAACCATTTTTATAGTCATATGTTCATGTATTTAGTTATATTAATTTTAATTGAATCAACTGTGGGTTCTTGGTGAAACATTGTAAATTAACTGAACAAACACTGTTTTTAGCCTTGTTTCACACTTTATTATTAATGTTACTGCACAATCTAGGTTTCTGGTTATAAGCCCATTTTCAAGTCCATTATTGATCAGTAATGTACTTGAAAATGGGCTTATAACCCGAAACCTAGGTTGTGCTATAACATTAATAATAAATTGTGAAACAAGGCTAAAAGCAGTGTTACTGATCAGTAATGTACTTGAAAATGGGGCCGGCCATGGTGGTCTAGCGGATCTAGGCGCGCAGTCCGGAACTGCGCGACTGCTACGGTCGCAGGTTCGAATCCTGCCTCGGGCATGGATGTGTGTGATGTCCTTAGGTTAGTTAGGTTTAAGTAGTTCTAAGTTCTAGGGGACTGATGACCACAGATGTTAAGTCCCATAGTGCTCAGAGCCGTTTGAAAATGGGCTTATAACCCGAAACCTAGGTTGTGCAATAACATTAATAATAAATTGTGAAACAAGGCTAAAAACAGTGTTTGTTTAGTTAAATTAATTTTTTGCATGTTTCATGGATCATATTTGCAACACCTCACCATGGTGGGAATATGTCAGTAGGTTCACAAATAAAACTTTTTCTCTGTGAAAATGTAGTTAAATGCTGGCCATTTATGTAAATATTTTTTAACCATATTTTTCAACCGAATTTAATAACTGTGTCCCAACTACAAACAAGTACTGTGTATTCATAATATCATGTATGGACCAAAAGGAGCTGTCAAATAGAAATAATATCCATTAGTTTTTAAAACATTCATTACCTGCCAGCACCTTTAATCCAAAATGGCTGCATACTTTACTCCTTTACTCCTTTCTATGCGAGAGTAAGGTTAAGTTGTGGACACAGGAGGCTATTTTTCTTCCTAGTGTTATATTTATGAATGACACTCTTATTTTCAAGTGATGGATGATTCTTCACAACAAACTTAATGTGTGAGTGACTATATTGTATGGTACCTATTTGTTTGCCTAACTTGTTAAACAGCTGCCTGCATGTCGTTTGAGGTTGGACATCAGGTGATACACATGTTTCTGTACCATAAATAATAAATTTGGTGTCTTTGTGTGGTGTGGAAATGACCCAAAAAATTGTTCCATATTACATCCAAGAATGGAAGTATGCAAAGGAACCCAATTTTCAGATGCTTTCATCACCAAAATCAGCGATTACATGTAGAGCTGAAAGTAAGCATTTGAGAATATCTATAGTACGTGATTTCCCATTCAAGTTCTGAGCAGTAGACACAGCTAGGAATTTTGAACAATCAGTTTTACACATTTCCTTTCCCATATTCACATATGCTGTACTGCTAATGACGATATATCTTGCCATGTACTGAGTTGAACAAACTGGATTTTTCTAAATTTATTTTTTCCTTCCAAGTTAAGTGACTGACCATTTACTGAGAGAACCAGTCAATGATATTTTTGAATATTTCATTTATTGTTCATTCTCTGGTTGCAGTTTTGTTGGACTTGATTATTAAGCTTGCATCATGAGCAAAGACCACTCTTTATGCTTTGTTAGTATACGATAGAAGGTCATTTATACATAGCAATAACAGGAATTGCCCCATTCAGAATATCCACCAAGACCCAAATGACCGACATGACCCCTGACTTCTGTCTGTTAAATATGAAGTGACCATGTACTTATTATAACGCAAAAGGCACAAACTTTTCAAACGTCTCCAGAATTTTGCAGTGATTTGCACAGTCAAATGTCTTTTGAACAGATCCCAAAAATTGTGGTAGGTGAAATCTTGTTATTGAGATATTTTAAAACATGGTTATTGGAGTGATAGATGGCATGTTCAGTAGAGAGGCCCATCTGAAATCCCGATTGTGACTGGCACAGAATCTTATAGTTGCAGATATGCCCAGCTATTCTTAAATATATCACCTTTTCCAAAACTTTTGAGAAGAAAGTTAATAGTTTAATAAAATAGTCCTGTTATCTTTCTCAGAGAGAGGTCTAAGAGTTCATACCTTAGTGTGTGTGGAAAGTAAAAGTGATGCATTAAATATCGGGCAGAGTCCAGTAGCTGTATTAGAACAATATGCTTTTAACATTTTGCTTGAAATGTTATCAGCCCCACAAGAACTGTGGCTTTGAAGAGAATTAATTATTTTTCCCGATTTCACTAGAAGAAGTGTGGGTGATTTCAAATTGGCCAAATGCTTGGGGTAGTGAGTGAGTGACTAAAGCAGAAATACCTATTGCAGAGAGAACGGGTAGTCGTTTGTTATGGAAATTTTAAAACACCAACTTTTGTGTGGAAGCACATTGAGGACAAATACTGCACATGGTCTAATGGCAGAACATGTGGATAAGGGTAAAAATCAAACCTTGAGATACTGTCTCATCACAGAAACACAAGTAGATTTGTTTTTACAACATGACAGTTCACGTGTCTCTCTGCTTTGCATGACATATAAATTACAGGAGAAGCTAATTCTCAATTGTATCAAAGAAGCCATTGATAAAATAATCACAATCAATCACAGTGGTATTGAAATGCTACAATCAGGTGCTACAACTTAATATTATTGGTGAGATCTGATTTCAGAAAGGCCTCATATCAGCTGCAACTTTTGGGAATCTGACACAGTATGCAGCAAAGGCCTAATGTTTAACTTCTTGCACTGGACTCACAGTCAGGAGGACAACAGTTCAATTTCCTGTTCAGCAATCTAGATTTAGGTTTTCTGTGATTTCCCTAAATTGCTTACGGTTAATGCTGGTATGTTTCCTTTGAAAAGGGCATGGCCAATTTCTTTCCCCGTCCTTCCCAAATTTTAGCTTGTACTCTGTCTCTAATGACTCATCAACAGGATGTTATACTCCACTCTTCCTTCCTTCAACTTCTTCTTTCAAGGAGTAGGCAATTTGCTGTTCTGGTCACAGAAAAAGTTACGCTCAACTTTGTGAATGTAATTCCATAGTCCAGCAATGTTACTCATCAGCATGTTCTCTGATTGACTCTTTACAGTATTTCTTACTGAAAAAGGGGGGGGGGGTAGGAATTTTGAACAGTGGTCTGTCTTGAGGATTAGTCCTGCCTTCCATTTTATTTAATTTTTAAGTGCACACCATGTCACTACTAAATCCAATAAAATCCAGTAAGATGACATGACATAAATATGCCAGAACATTGAAATAAGATAACTATATGTCTGAGTTAGACCATAAGGACCACTTCAGCACTGTCAGATCAGGTCCTATTCATGGTTGGCAGCATTATCCAGTACTGTCCTCTGGCTATCAGACAAAAGCTACCAAAATGCAAATTCTCAGGAAGGCATATACCTATAAAAACTCATCTAAAATAGCTCTTTACAGAATTCACAAGCTTTGCAAATCACTATGGATTAGTCTTTACCTCACAGATGTTTCTGATGTCATGGAGAAGTGGAAAAAATACTGGACTGAATGTACAGCCGACAATGCCAACTTCATTCAGAACCTATCTTTCACACTGTGAATGCTCGAGACTCAAACACGTTCAAATGAGACGGGGAAGGTGTGCCCACATCTTGAAGAATTGGAGTTATTCTCAAAGTGCAGCATGTGATTGTGGCTGGAGGAACAGACAAAAATATATACGGAACTTTGTGACAGATTAAAACTGTGTGCCGTACTGGGACTTTAACCTGGGACCTTTGCGTTTCACATGCAAATGTTGTATCAACTGAGCTATAAAGGCATGAACTTTATAAATAAAATCTGGGAGGCGAAATCGAAAAATTACTGAAGGAGACATGAAAAAATATCTGAAAAGAAAAATGCTGCTATGATGTAGAAGATTTATTGAGTGATAACCATGTAAAATATTATCTGTCTGAAAGAAGCAACACCACATGTATTATTAACACAGATTATTATTTTTTAATGATAACCATGTAAAATAATACCTGTCTGATGAAATAACAACATATGTATTATAACCTTAGATGTACGTAGTGTTAGAATTGACAAGTCACTTACATCACAATGTTTGTAAGAGGCATGTTACGTGATACTGAATATTCGATTTGATATGATATGTGTCCAAGAACAACTCTCAACCCACCCTCACAGCTGTACTGTGAGAGAGGGTCATGAGTTGTGTTTGGATAGCTCAGTTGGTAGAGCACTTGCCCATGAGAAGCAAAAATCCCAGGCTTGCATCTCAGTGAAACACACAGTTTTAGTCTGTCAGGAAGTCTCAAATCTGTGCACACACTGCTGCTGAGGAAAAATTCATTCTGAGAATAACACATGTTATGCAGAACTGTTGACTGTAAATTTGAGATAGGGACTGTGATCTGGAAACAACTAAGTTGGAAGTTTTGAGTGAAAGTAAGAAAATTTCACTTATGCTGTTCATCTGCTAATGAGGATAAAGGTCCAAGTAGATACCTTTCTGCAATAATTTTGTTTATCTATACAACTTACACTAGGTGCTACATTCACAGTAGTAGTTCAAGTTGCAGCCCCGATTTGCTGTACAGACACAGCAAGTTCCATCAAACTCATTTGACCAACATTTGTGTTGTTTGAACAACATCACAGGGAGCAAGAAATTTTGCCAGAAGATTCTCTTCAGTCCCTGTAGGTGTCTTGTATGTAACTCTATGGAAAGGACTTACTCTTCCCATCCACCTTTCAGTAAATGCCTTACACAAATATTCACAGTCAAAATATGCAGAGTGAGCAGGGGCTCCATTTTCTTGAAACTCGTACGTAAACAAAGAGAAAATGGAGTATCTCCTAATAACCTGGGGAGTATATCTCTCAAACACTAACGCAGTTAAGTCGGGTGTGGCGGAGATGCAGATACAGGTCCGTTAAGCTTCTGTTTGCTTATTCAGACTGCTAATTCTGCTGCTGAATACAGTGATATTTCAGCTGTGCTGATTGACTATGCACTTAAATTTGGAAATACTGAGTGCAGTCTTACAGATCCTTACAGCAAGACTTACCACATCATTATATACAGTTTTCGCCATCTGCAGAGCATTAGTGGTGTTTCCCAGTCTCACAGTTTATGGTCTGTACCTACATGAAGATCAAGTTACCCATTCTACAGTATTAACAACTATATACATAATAAATCAGCATATTACATCATATGAACTATGACTGATGGAAACACCTTCTGCAGGCGGAAAGATTGGGGGATGGGGTTACTGAAAATCAGACAGACAGTATTGATATCATGGATAAATGGTACATACTTTGTCATGTATTCATCATCCATACCATTATTTGCTAAGTGCGTCCATTTTAACAAATATTTCCTTAACGTTAATGGAGTTCTCTGTCAGTGCTTAGCAGAACATAACAATAATTTTGGTGTTACGTGAGTATTATTCATTCATTCATTCACAAACTGGTTTTTGGCTTCTTACACCAACATAGGTGGCAAGAGAATGTCGGAACCACACAGAAAACGATGTGCGACTTCACAGATATTACTGAAACAGAGTGTATCAAAGGAAACCATTACATTAACAATTATTGAAATAAAAATACATTTTTAATGTAACTCGTTTTTAGATTGAACTAACAATTATAAAATAATTTCTCCTAACACCACACAGACAGTTCTGAAAATTTTCTATTGTGAATGTTTAATAACTATGAAAGCACAACGAAAAGTGTGATTGAAGCTCCTAAATATTATCTACTGTGTGACCCATGTTTTTTGTTATAAATCTTACAAATATTTTCATAGCCATTAAATATTCATAATCACAAATTTTAAGAGCTATCTGTGTGCGGTCAGGAATCTGTATGGCGATAGGAGAAATTATTTTATACTTTTTAGTCCAATTTAAGAACATGTTATATTAAACATTTATTTTTATTTAAATACTTTTTTCTGGTTTTTAGTCTTGTGTTATTGTTGCAAGCTACTGTGACCAGAACCTGACAAGATTGGGAATGACCGAAAGAACCAGCAGACTGGCCAACTGGCCATGGGCTGCCAGCGACGGTTAGTCAAGTGTGAACAGTAGCACAACAGCAAGAGGAAAACAGACATGGAGATAGCATGGCAGATGAACAAAGTTCAAACGAGTAATTCAAGGATGAAAACCCAAATAGTAGCAAAATCTGAGACCAAACCAACATGACATGAGACCACAGAGAATACACAACTGAAGGCAGAGCCGCAGTGCGGCTGGATTTATTATGGGGCAAAGAGCACTAATTGGTCACCAAAGAGGGTGCCGCCCTGCAGCACAGGGAGACTAGCGTTGCAAAGCCAGTGTTGTCTAGCAGCCATCACCAGGTTTCACGCATACTGCCTGGAGTGCATTCCAATACCACTTACACAACATGCTGGTCCTGCAGGGCAGCTGAGATGTTACATGTTACCAACCTTTTTCACCCTCTACTCCTATCAGATCTAGGCGGATCAGACAGACAAAAAAGCAAGTCAATATTGTATTGTCATCTAGTCCTGAGCAATGTTAAAAATTTCAAGTCTGTGGCTCATTGGGAAATTAGTTTAAAATCAATTTCCAAATTTGTACTAAACAGACTGATAGACAAGAAAGCAATGTAGTAAAAGTGTGTTAAAAATTGCAAAAATTGTCACATATTAAACATGAATAACAAAGTTTATTTTACTGTTGTAACCTGATTCTGCCATACATCCATAACAGAAATTTAATGAGGGAGGGGGTGAAAACTGAACCAGCATTTTTTGCATTTCAAGGATTTCCAGTAATGTCTTCTTTCTATTTTTCTTGACAGTATGTAGAATGTCTGTTGTATAGATACTTTCCTGTTGGTATATTTTCACAGAGGTATAATCTATCTTTCCTAGTTTCCAGCTCCTTTCATGTTTTGACAACCTAGTTGCCACAGCTTTTTGTGATAGACCAACACATAATTTTCATTGTGCCTGCAGGTGATGTTCCACACACCATTTTTTGTTTTTTCTATTGAGTTATATCTTATTAATTATGAAATATTTTCCTATATCGTATAACTCAAAAATTACTCATTGGTTTCTGGTTTCAGAGTATTCGTGCATTAATAACTAAAAATCATTTACTTTGCTGTAACTTGCAGCAAATAAACAAACACTTTTCTGATTACAGTATTTACATGCCATCAAACATTAATACAACTTAAAATGCTTGGATCCTTGTATCTGGGGAAAATTAAAAGTCCACAAGAAAGAAAGCACAGAAGGAGGAATAGACATCTGACATTCCAAAAGTCGAGTGTGTATCATTAGGTACGATCAGTGACACTTGACAATAATGTAAGCAAGTTCAGAGTTTTCCATGTGACATAGTCCATGGCAACACAGATATCTTGAGGAAATGCTTCAGAGTGTACCACATGTAGTCAAGCACTGCTGGCATAGTCAAAAGTCCCATGGCAGTAGAACAGAGAGAGATAACAAATTTGGCAGAGTCCTTTGCAGCAGAGCATATTCGTAAACAGACTCCAGAGGCAGTGGTGTTGAGAAGATAGTGGCATGGCATAGCTGGGGGTGATCTGTTTGGAGTGAATACATGTAGATAAAATGCCTTCTACCTCCTCTGGAGCCATTTCCATGACCCTATTTGTAGTTCCCGAGGTGACTGGTTTGTATGCGCGGTAGTCACGTGGCATACTTATTGCCGCTTGTGCAGATATGCTAAACTTACACTGTTCACGGTCTTCACCATTTGTGTGTCTGTCCATTGATGTAAGACTTTTATTGTCCAGAAGAGACATTATTTCTGTAAGCATAATGTATTGTACTTCCTTTTAAACATTCGTGCAATTCTTGCCATACATTCATCATTTTCTGCTGAGTGCAGCCATGGCATCTTCCTTGATTCCTGTGCACTTCTCTGGCATATAAAGTCAAATAGCAAATTCAGTTAATGCTAACTGTATTTCTGTTAACAATATAACTAACTGTTTTAGCTCTTTTTTCTCTTTTCTGCCAATTTAAAGTATCTCCATTAACTTTCTTGTATTATTTCCATATAGGGGGCAGCAGTCATTCGCATGCTGGAAGACTTCCTTGGGTCGGAAGCTTTCCGGCTAGGCATCTCAGCTTTTCTGAAGAAGTATGAGTTTGACAATGCTGTGACATCAGACCTTTGGACAGTACTTCAAGAGCAAGTGACTGATGATGGTATTGAAGTAGCTTCAGTGATGGATACATGGACACGTCAAATGGGCTACCCTGTAGTTGAAGTACTTCGTGGCTTAGAGTCAGGTTCACGCTTTCTCAGCCAGAAGAGATTTCTCTCAAACCCCAAGGCTACCTACAATGCTAGTGACACTCCATATGGGTAAGTGTGATACAGATTAGAACAAATCATTTTGATACAAGGTCTATTCAAAAAATTCCAGAACTTTGTCCACAAAATTTTTCTGCACTTATCTTTTACTTATTGTGCATGGTCTCCTTCTAAATACTCTCCTCTGCAATTGATACACCGCTCCCAGTGCTGCAATTCCCACTTCCAGAAACAGTCTTGGTACGCCTCTTGCTGGATCGCGGCGCAAAGCGCTGTCTGTGAATTTTCATTTATCTAGTCTGTTGCTGCAAACTTTGTCCTTTCAGTGAGGTTTTCAACATTGGAAATTAAAAAAGGTATGCAGGGGCCTTATCTAGTGAGTATGGAGGATGAAGCAGCACATTGATTTCATTTTTTGTGCAACGGTCATGCATCAACAGAGATGAATCAGGGTGAACTTGATGGTAACTCAATGCATTCCAAGATGCTGTGTCAGGACTTCATGACATAATCCAACTGAAATGTTACATTCTTCTGCACTCTCTCAAACAATCAGTCTCCTATTGGCATGTACAGTTTAGTTGATGTTCCTGACATGAGCGTTGTCGGTAGGTGTTGAAGGGCATCTGGATCGAAGGTCATCTTTAACTTCTGTCCAGCCATTTTTAAACCATGTGAACCATTTGTAACACTGGGTACAGCTTAAGCACTCATCACTGTAGGCTTCCTGCATCATTTGGTGTGTTTCTGTACAGGTTTTTGTGTGTTTCACACAAAATTTAATGCTGGCGCATTGTTCCTCTAACTATGCTATCTCGAATTACACAAACTGTGACACAATGTTCTACTCAGTACAACACTGAATAATAACTAACAGACACACAACAATGAAAATTTTGGCAGTTACATTTTAAACACAGGTGTCTGCAAGGATGCCAACTGCATTTCACTCCATACATCATTAGCGCGAAATTACGAATGTTCCCCAAATTTTTTGAACAGACCTCATATGTGTGACAGACAGCAGAAAGGATCTGTAGAAAAATAATACAAGGACAAACTATTCTATAAACATACTTACATTCTGTTGTACTAAGTAATGACAGACATTTACCTAGTATGGCTAATGCTTTATATTTCATTGGATTAGATCACACCCATCTTATTTACAGTTGGAGTGGGTATAGTGACATAACTGGAAATGTCATATTAGAGATGTGCCAGTGGTTTGAATAGTGTAGTTATAATGGTTTAAAACAAAAAGCTGATGTAAAAACTTTGTTAATGATTTTAAATGGTACAATTGTATGCATTGAGAAAAATATATGGGAAATACGTTATTGATAGAGTTTATATCTTCTGTTTCAGACATTATAATTCACAATTATTATGTACAGAATTTCTTTTATTCTCAAAACTATTATTACGACAGCAATTTTATACTTAGACTAAATGACATAACTATGAGAAACAAAAGATAATGGTACCTTTGTCCAACCCAAGACACGCACGCTTGACTGAATTAACTAACTGTTTATTCACACCATTCTGAGTATTTGAACAAACAACGTAAATGTACTTGGAGAGTCTTCCAGGTTAAACACCAAATAAACAAACACTTCTTCTATAATTCTTAGATGGCATAAAAGGCTGTTCTTGCTACTGCCAAGAATGAAGTTACTTGCTAGACTACGTAGTGGAAACAAAAGATAAGTTCTGAAACATTACTACTCCATTCATCTTGAATGCTAAGTTCTTTTATGAATATGAGTGATGTCAAGTTAAATTTCCTTACTACAATCCCTGAAATGTTGTCCTAGTCCACTGCCTAGCTGGTAGTGTCCGGTCCCCATCTTGGTCAGAAGAGCAGCAGTGAACGGTGTCCTGTATAACTACAGCTACAGCAGCAGTGGCTCTGGTGGTGATCATCAGTTCCAGGCAGGTGATTTCACTCGTTTCAGCTTCTTCAGCGAGAGCTTAAATCCTTGCTTCGTGGAGGATTACTTCATTTGTAGAGGATTACTTCGTTTTGACTGGCTGCAGAGCTTGGCCGCAAAAATAGAATGTAAGTGTCGATCTGCGTACGTCTATTCTAACTGTGTGTGACAATTGTGGTGTCGGTGTGACAGCCGGAGTCGCCTTCTGCTGGCCTTCCTGCTGACTTCCTCTATCTGCCGTGGTACTAGTGGAGCCACGAGCATTTGAATATTGCGGCCAGCAGACATTCAGCCGTAGGCGTGTCATAGTAAGTACTTCCTAGGGACGTGAACAGAGAGGTCACTTGACATCCAAAGTAAAAACTCACTATTATTTATTTCATTTTGCAGTTTACAGGCAGCCATTGTACTGAGTTTTCATCTGAGGAAAGAAAGTTACTTTCAGGTGTATCTTGAGTATTTGCTCTAAGAATTTCATCTGATGCATCATTACATTTGCAACAGCTTTTCTGTCCTTAGTGGAGCCAACTGATTTGGACTTGTGCAAGAAACCTTCCATGAGTTCAAAAGTTTTGTTCTGCAGCAGCTAATGTTGGTAGTGTATTAAAATCCTGGATGCCTAAGTGCCATGTGCCCCCTTATACAATTGGTCCACAAGATCTGCTGTGCCATGGATTCTCTTTCTTACTTTTCACAGCAGCAATTATAGCACATTGGTCTTCTATTGAAAATATTTTAATTTCCTTCAGCACTGCCTTTAGAAACTGCAGTGAAATGCCAATGTATTTCCAAGGGAATGGTATTGTGTGCCTCTTTCTACATCTGTATCTACATGTGTAGAGTACAAACCACCATGAAGTGCATGTCAGATGATAACTTCCAGTGTCAATTTATTAGAGCTTCTTTTCATTACATTCACAAATGGCATGTGAGAATAATGATTACCGTATGTAAATGTCTCTGCACACTCTGTAATTACTCTAATCTTGTCCTTGCAAGCCCTATGGGAATTATAAGTAAGGTGTTGTTGTACCTTCTTAGGTTCATCACTTAAAGCCGGTTCTTGAAACTTTGTAAGCAGGCTTTCTCAGTATAGTTTGTGCCTATCTTAAAGCATCAGCCAGATCAGATTCTTCAGCATCTCTTGGACGTCCTCCCAAGGGTGAAACAAACCTGTGACCATTTGTGCTGCTCTTCTCTGTATACAATATTATGAATCTTCTCTGTATACATTCAATATGACCTGTTAATCATATTTGGTACAGGTCCCACACACTTCAGCAGTATTCTGAGATGGATCGCACAAGTGATTTTTAAGCAGTCTCCTGTGTATACTGATTGGATTTCCCTAGTATTTACACTGATTACATTTCCCTAGTATTATGCCAATGAACCAAAGTCTGCCAACTGCTTTACCTATGGCTGAGCTTATGTGGTTGTTACATTTGATATCCCTACAGATTGTTACTCCTGGCGTTTTACTCCTGATATTTGTGTGAGCTGACCAATTCAGAGTTCTAACTCATTGATATTGTGCTCCAGGTAACTACATTCTTTAATTTTATGAAGTGCAAAATTTTATATTTCTTTTTAAAGGAAGTTGCCAAGTGTTCCATCACTTTGAGAGCGTATTGTGATTTGACAATGTTTGTGCAGCTTTTTTCTGACAGCACTAAATTGTAGATAACTGCATCATCTGCAAGAAGTCGGTGTTTATAATTAATATTGTCTGCAAGATCATTAACATGCAATGTGAATAGCAAGGATTCCGAAACACTTCCCTGGGGTGCACTTTAAGCAACTTCTGCATTTGTGGATACCTCTCCATCCAAGACAACATGCTGCATCCTCCTTAGCAAGAAATCCTCAATCTAGCTACAAATTTTTCTTCATATTCCATATGGCTGTACTTTCAGCAACAAGCATAGGTGTGGTACTGAGTCAAATGATTCTTGGAAATCGAGGAGTGCAAGTTGGGTATCATACGATCTATGTTCTTGGAATCCATGTTGGTAGACATGAAAGAGATTCCGTTTGAGATGTGTCATTACATTTGAGCTCCGAATATGTTTTAAGAATCTGCAACAAACAAATGCCAAGGATTTTGGGCAGTTGTTTTGTGGATCACTTCTGCTACCCCTTTTGTAGATGGGTGTGAACAGTGTTTTATTCTAACTACTGGGAATGGCTTTTTGTTCAAGGGATCAGTGGTATATTGTGTTTAAAAGTACTTTATAATTTTGGAAGATATCGAAATTTATTGAGATAACTTACAGAATCAGTAGATGTGTTATTTTTTAGCAAACGGACACAAGTTTGATTCCTGTAGTGCATCAGTACCCCATTCTGCCACCAGGAGCACCAGCACAGTGCACAGTTAAAATGACTACTTTCAGTGGATTGGAGTGTATTCACTGTGTGCTTTGGTTGCATGAAACGAACTCTGCAACAACTGTTCAGCTTAAATTGCTAAAGACCTTCCAACAAGGCCTGCAATTTACTCCTGGTGCAAGAACTTTGTTGAGACAGGTTGTTTACTGCAACATGATAAATCATCAGTTCACCCACATGATGATTATGTCAAACAGGTTAGGGAGAGCTTTGCCCGCAGTCCACAAAATGACTGAGATGTGATGGTTTACTACCAGAAAGATGGTGTGCCATCTCATCTCCTCATGGAAGTTCAAGGTTTCCTCAGTAATCACTTCCCAGGTCAGTGGATTGGCCATGAAGGGCTAATCGCATGGCCACCTTGCTCCAGACTTGACACCACTGGATTTCTTTCTCTGGGGTTTCATTAAAGACCATGTGTATGTTCCTCCCCTACCCAACAACTTAGCCGACCTGAAAAACTGAATCTATGCCACCATTGGACAAGTGCTGTGATGAGTGTGGGAAGAAATTGATAACCAGT
Source organism: Schistocerca cancellata (assembly GCF_023864275.1). Taxonomy (NCBI): domain Eukaryota; kingdom Metazoa; phylum Arthropoda; class Insecta; order Orthoptera; family Acrididae; genus Schistocerca; species Schistocerca cancellata. The sequence goes on along the minus strand of NC_064627.1, from coordinate 821,860,825 downwards.
GGGATGTTTGCTGCATCACAAATTTTAGTCATGTCAAACCAAAATGACACTTGACGCTTTTGTGTGAAACTTGAGGTTGTTTGCTACTAAATGATGTATCTACCAATTCTGTAAGTTATCTCAATGAATTTCTATATCATTCCAAAGTTAAAAAGTTCTTTTAGACTCACCCTGTCTTTCTACTATGAGCGTACTTCTGAACTATCTGTTCCAGATAGTCTTCAGAGAACCATTTAGTGGTGTTTCGCAGGATGTCTTTTCATGTCCACCACTAACAAAATTATAATTATCTGAGTTGATTGTCACATAATTAAAGTCTTCTCCGATGATTACAGGATGCTTAGGGAACTTACATACCAGTGAACTGAGGTTTTCTCTGAAGTTATTGGTCACATCAGAAAGTGAGGCTCCAATTATAATGTTGTGCCCATACTTGATATTGAGTTTTGTCCAGACAGTCTCATACCAACAGTATCAATTTCTATCTCAGTGGATTTGAGTTTCTTATCTACTCTGACAAATACACCATCTCCATTTATCATTAACCTATCATTTTGGTATGTGTTTAATTTTTCCCCAAAGATCTCACTACTGTGGTTTCAACCAGCTTCTGTGTCTAATATTATGTGAACTCCACTGTTTCTTACGAGTGCGCTTCAAATTCTGGTACTTTGTTGCAAATGCTTTGGCAGTCAATTGCTAGGATTTTAATACTCTCACCTGTAGGGCACATTTGTTTGGCCACTGATACTGCCAGGTCTTTACCAGCTTCCGTTATCTGGACTGGATAGAGTGTCATCTAATCTAAAATACCTTTGTGTACACCACACACATGGTTACCTACCTGGATAACAGCCTCTGATGTGTAGTGCAAACCTGACCCATTTAGGGGGACCCTACCTTTCTCAATTCTGATGCATGTCTAGGAAGCCTGGCTTGTCACAGAGCCTTCCACATCTCTGGTTGATGTCTTCCATTCAACTCAGAATCAGGGGACCACAATAAGTTCTGGAGATAGGGCTGCAAAGTGTGAGCCTTGTTGAAACTCTGTGAACAAGGGTAATCTTCTCTGCCAGTCACTAGAATGATCCAAGTATGACCTTAGATCTCAGGCAATAGGCATTGCTTGTACCAACGTGCACACCCCCCAGTGCCTGTACTTTGTGTTACTTCCCATCCTGTACTGTTAATTCCCTAAGTGGTATGATTATTTAAGGTTCACTTGAACTTCCAGCAATTAATAGTTCCCTACCTTCATATGTTTCCTTCCCCATGACATGGGGCACAGCAGGTTCACATTATAGCATCAAGCATTGGTTTGAGTAATTACAAAGTCTCATCCTGCTTATATTGCATGTCATCCTCTAGCATGTGAACTTCACGGCCTTGCCAAACTGCACATACTATGCCATCTCTGTGATTTAAAATGCTGCAAAAACATTGCTGAAGCAGCCTATCTCATCTATGCCTCCAATACTGTAGTGGAAACATAGGTGCACTTCAAAGAGTTATCTTTTTGGTAACACCCCAACTTCAAAAATTTATCTTTTTGGTAACACCATTACATTAATGAATTACTTCTTTAGCCATAATGTCGTGTATTAATGAGTTGATACTTTGCACTCCAGAGCCTCTGTTGACTATGTATCGAGTGCACAGACTTGCTAGTACAGCGGGCCACAAACCCTGCATAAGGGCCACAGAAAGATAATAGATAGATAGACAGAGAGAGAGAGAGAAACAAACAAAAACACACAAACCACTGATGACTAAATGCTGTCATTCTCTGCAGGCCCAAATGCTGCTATTGTTGCCATGTCTGCATTGTTGTGCAGGTGGACAAGTTGGAAAATAACATGCCATGAGACTAGCACAGCTCAACCTGTCAGAGTCATATTAGACGTATCATGGGTCCCATATCACTCCAACTGCACACGCCCCACACCATTACAGAGACCCCACTAGCTTAAACAGCCCCTGCTGATATGCAGGGTCCATGGATTCGTGAGGTTGTCTCCAAACCTGTACACGTCCATCCCTTCGATACGATTTGAAACGAGACTTGTCCGACAGGTAACATGTTTCCAGTGATCAACAGTTTAATGTTGACGAGGCGTAAAGGCGTAAAGCTTTGTGTCATGCAGTCATCAAGGGTACACGAGTGAGCCTTTGGGTCCGAAAGGCCATATCGATGATGTTTCGTTGAATGGTTCGCACGCTGACACTTGTTGGTGGCCCGCATTGAAATCTGCAGCAATTTGTGGAAGCGTTGCACTTCTGTCATGCTGAATGATTCTCTTCAGTTGTCATTGGTCCCGTTCTTGTAGGATCTTTTGCGGGCACAGCAATGTCAGAGGTTTGATGTTTTACCAGATTCCTGATATTCACGGTACACTTGTGAAATGGTCATACAGGAAAAACCTCATTTCATCGCTACCTCGGGAATGCTGCGTTTCATCGGTCATGTGTTGACTATAACACCACATTCAAACTCACTTAAATCTTGATAACCTGCCATTGTAGCAGAAGTAACTGATCTAACAACTGTGCCAGCCACATGATGTCTTATATAGGTGTTGCCAACTGCAGTGCCGTATTCTGCCTGTTTACATATATCTCTATTTGAATAGGCATGCATATAGCAATTTCTTTGGTGCTTCAGTGTATATTGTGATCAGACATGACACCCATTGAGATGCTAATACAGTTGCAATGACAGTACATAATGGTACAGCTTGTCACAACATTTACATTTGGGTTCTGTTTTTCCATATACAGTTTGTGTTTCATACAGATTCCGTACACTGTCATCAGATGTTGTTACCATAAAAGGCTGGACAACTATAATGGCTGCAGATGCTGTGGCAGATTTTGTTTATGGGTGCATTGACCAAATAAGCACATTATATAATAGAATATTTTACCTCTAGCTCTAGCATTTACTCCAACAAGCATTTCCATGCCTAAGGGTATTTCACTGTCGCAAGTACAAAAGAAAGCTGGTACTCACTAATGTAATGTAATGTAATTTATCAAATTTTGTTGTTGGTTTCTTAAGTCCACACTAGTCTATCCTGTGCAAGCGTCTTCATCTCTGAATAACTATTCCAGAGTAAAGCTGCTGAAAACCATGTTCATTGTGCTTAAAACATTTAATGCGAATTTTCATCTGTGTGACAACATTATTGTATGGCCAGTCCATGTGCACCATGTGATCACATGCCATACTGATCATTAGCTTCCTACCACAGTTTGTGTTTCATGCAGATTCTATATGCTGCAGTAAGCTTGATAATTACAGTGGGTCACACATGCTCATATGTTCCAATTTCTACATGACACATACTCACAGGTTCTGATTTTGGATAATTCATCTTTAAACACCACCTCCTTGCCCTAGAGCTGTGCCCTCCTCCCATTGCCACCACCGCCACCACCGCCACTGCCACCACCACCACCACCACCACCACCACCACCACCCCATTTGCCTTTGTTTTTCTATGCTTTTGTGTACACATATACATGTTTGTGATAAGTGGATTATCCAGGTCTGTGCTGCTTCATGAACAGTAATTGTACTGCACTTCTGGACTCCTGTGCATATAAACTTTTAGACTACATGAAATGTATTGTAATTTAGAACTTTAATGGAATGATTTTAATTTTATATCTTCCAGATATAAGTGGGCAATACCCATCACTTACATCACTTCAGACAATCCTACGGAGACTAAGAGGGTGTGGTTGCAGCCAACAGAAACACAAAGTAAGAGATATATGGACATTATTTTAATCATCCTCCTTACTAATACAAACTCTGTCTGAAGATGATGGGGGAGTATCTCCAAGAAAAGTAAAATCATTGGCATGTTAAGTGGAAGCAATAGCCTAGTAGTTGTCAAGTTGCATTAAAAGATCAGCTTGTATTGTCATATTAAAGCACCATTTGCATTCTTTATTGGATAAGGAAGTTTTAAATGATTTTGCAGTCAATCATTCATATCTAGTGAGAGGAACAACTTATATACTGCTGTTCATGGATTGAAATCTTCACCACTGGCAGTTTAGACTAGCTGCTCTATATTGATTCTCTGTGGTGGCCAAGTAATGTGCAAGTTATTTCTTCAATTCAGATACACAAATGTATGAGCTGATCATTATATAAGCATTAACTCTAACGTTGTGGTTATAATATCCTACTTAGTTAACAGTCACATTTTTAGAACTACTTAGCGATGAATAAATATTTAATTTGTGAGTATAATAAACAGAAAATGCATGACCAGAAGACATACATTAGGGCAGTGAAGAGTTAGTGTTTTTACTATTGATTATTCCAACCCATTCTAACAGATATATGACACAATTGTAATGCTGAAGTAATCCAGATCCAATACATGCTGGTCTTATAACCCTTTAACAAAAGAAACTAGTTGCAGACAAGTGCCTAATTTTGATTTACATTGAATAATTACACACTTTAAATTAATGCACCTGATTATAGTAGAAATAATAACGATTTTATGTGCAACTTTGTGTAAAATGTTTTAAAAATACATTCATTTTGCAGAGAAACTGGAAATTGGTAATGCTACTTGGCTAAAGCTGAATAGACATGAAGTTGGCTACTATAGAGTGAACTATGACTACGAAGATTGGAATGCTCTTATTTCATTATTGAAAACTAATACTCGGGTAAGTGGAATCAGTAGTTTTTGGAGTAGATATTGTGCCAGTCAGGCATAAGGGCATAGAAAACTGAATATACCAAGTTTGGGTATCTTTATCTTTGAACACAAAAAAGCAAAATTCTTTCATTCATCATGTTCTGTAGAGTCCATCAAGAAACAGTACCTCACAGATGAGAAACAAGTTAAGGTATACATTAGCAAGGGAAATAAAATCATAGAAACTTAATCTGCACACTGTATCAACAACAAATTATCACTCTACTACGTAATGCTGTACTTGCTTATGCCAGTTAAGTTTAACCAAGTAAACTGGAAAGACAGCTGCTACTTTGAAAAAAAGTTCTCATTTGTTTTATATAAACAAATAGCTGCCATTATTTTATACTGGTAGCTTAATATTTATAGCCAGAGTCAGATATACTGTATGTCTTTCTTACTTTGCATTTCTGACTCCTCTACCTTCCAAATAAAACAAGAAAAAAATCTCTCTTAGATTGCTTAGATAATAACAACCACAATTTTACATACAATAAGGGGAAGGCAGCCACCCAACTTTAGCAGATTGATGTGTGGCACATAGAAACACGCAACAGAAAACATTATTCACACTAGCTTTCGAGCTTTTGCTCTTTTTGCAGTAAAATACTCACATTCTCACACGGACACACCCAAATGAACACTCCCCACAATTTTAGTAGAATAGGACCACTAAAAGCAGGTTGTTTGATATTTGTTAAATTTCACAGTTCATAACAGGAATATTTTGCCTAAGGAATGCTAAACAACAGTATTTGATATTTTATATGTCACTTGCCTTCCACTTCTTTGTAATTACAGTTCTGTAATGCTCAAGATAGAAATTTATAGGAAACAAACTTTAATTCTTATGGACGTTGCGATGGATGGGGCTGTTGTTTAAAAATATAACAACTAATTTAAATTCTTTTGCTACATTTAACCTTCAATGATATTGTAAATCTAATGAATTCACAACACAACGAAAAATCTTAAAATTCAATAGATGTTAGACCTCCAGATAAAAGTGATGGAGTTATATGCAAATTGTCAAACAATATTAAGATAATGGATTTCTTCGAAAGAAAAAGTATTTATTTAAGTGTGCACTGAGTGTTAGAAACATACACAGTGGAAGTTAAACAACAACAGAACAACAATGGCTAGAGAAAGGAGTGGAGAGGGAGCGAGTGGATGACTTACACTTTCATCTTTCATTACTTTTAGATATATATGGTCTATAGTTTCTAAGTGTAATAAAATGTTTTAAATGTACTTTTACAGTCACTGGATACTGCTGACAGAGCACATTTGTTGGATGATGCCTTCAGTCTTGCAGCTGCAGGGCAACTCAGGTATGAAACAGCCCTGGAGCTCACACGATATTTGAGCAATGAGACAGAGTATGTGCCATGGGTTGTTGCTACCACACACTTCACCAAGATGTTCCACCTCCTACAGGGATCTGATGAAGCCCATGGCTTACTCAAGGTCAATAATATTAATATTAGCTGTCCATAATGAATGTTAAAAAAATGAATCTAACCATTTACTAAAACCAGGGACAATAGTACATAGCTGTATTGGTCATTGATTTAAAAACATGATTGAATCATTTTTTGAAAATTTAAAAATCCTTTTGTACTAGTATTAGTATTTAGGCACTTCTATGTTTCTCCACAATAAGTGATGTAAATGGTGTATTAATGTAATCTTTAACAGCTGATCATTGCCATGTGCTAAAAGTATGCATCTTATAGGCAGTGATTTATCATAGGGTGGGAAGGGAAAAATGGCTCAGTTATTCGCAGAGAAAAGTTATTATTTTCCAGCTAAAAACTTTTGAGGTATTTGACAAAGGCAGCTTAGTATATTTGTCGCACAGGAAGCATGGGAATTGTGGTATGTGCATTAGAGGACAAACTGTGTAAACGGACTAATGCTCTGAAAAATACAAGAAAGGACATCAGAATCTGATGTTACTGCAAAGGCCATTTCAGTCATAAGATGGTTGGTTTTTTGGTTTGCAAGTAGGAAAAAGGAAAGATAAGTGAATTATGATACATACTGTTGGACTTCTATTTGTCAGTATATAAAAAACATATAGGTCAAGGGTAAAGATAAATACTCACAGTACAGTTGAGTGATTGACAGGGACATAAACAAGATTAAAATGATCTCTCACCTTTCAGGCAATGTCTTTCCTTGCAGTCACCAAACACACACACACACACACACACACACACACACACACACACACACACACAAAACCACATTATCCCAGCACTGCAGCCTGATGGATGTGGGGTTGATGAGAGAAAAAGGAGAGTAGAGAAGATGACACCTAGGGGGAAAAACAACAAGGGAACAGGATAGGAATGTGGAAGTGACGCAGACAGGAGAAGTTAATGTGGGGTAGATGATGAATGTGAAATGGTGGAGTGGGTGAAGGGAGAGGGGATAACAGAGTGAACTTAATCAGAGAATACTTTGAGGGTAGATTAATGCCTAGGTGGATAGTGGTAGAGGGAAATGCAAGGAGAAGAGGGAACGGAAGACATGAAACAAGGGTGAAGATGTGTGAGGGCAGAGGACATTGAGGCCAGGAGGATTGCAGGATGTGTTGTAAGCACAATTCCCATATATGCAATTCAGAGAAGCTGGTATTGAAAAAGACAGGGAGGATCCAGATAGAGCTGGCTGTGAAGCAGCATGTTGTACTCAGAGGCATGTACTGAGTGGGTGCATAGGACAGGCTTTGCACTTGGGTCTTTGACAAGGTTTTCACCTATCTAGCAAGGGGTTGGGATTAGGTACAGCATAAGAAAGGGCTTGAATAGTTCGTATATTGGGATGTCTTCGGGAGAGTTAGGAAAGATTTTAGAAAGAATGTTCTCCTCCCAGGATACAATAAAAGGTAGTAAACATGTTGGTGATGGGTGTCCATTCCAGGTTGACAATGGATAATTATAGGGATGCTACTTCGCAACTTATTCACAAGAGAGGTTGGAAAATTATGGTCATTTGTAGCTATGGCTCAGAAGATATGTTTGTGACTTACAGCCTATTCATGAAGACCTTAATAAGATCTTCAGCGTACTGGGCAAGGGATTTCTTATCACTGCAGAGCCACCGTCTACATGTGGCTAGGCTGTATAGGAGAGCCTTTTGATGTGGAAAGGATAGTAGCTGTCAAAATAGATGTACTGTTGCAGGTCAATGAGCTCTAAGTGTATGGAGGTTTTTATAGAGTCATTGGTGAGACAGAGCTCAATACCCAGGAAGGTGTCATGGTGAGCCGAAGAGGATGAGGTGAAACAGACAAGAGTGAAGGTCCTAAAATGTTGATGAATAAGGACAGAGTCAACATTGTGAAGGTTATCATCAATGAACCTGAATCAGATCTTGGTTGACAAGGAAGGTTTGCTGTAGCTGCCCCATAAACAGGTTGGCATACGAAAGGACTGTGCAAGTGGATTTGTCTGTGTATCTACCCCTAGGTAGAATTAATTTTGGGCAAGGATATAATTGGTCATGTATAAAGGAATGAGGTGGTTGGAGTCTGCAGGATGATGAGAGAGGTAGTGCAGCAATGCCATGGACATGAGGGATATTAGTGTATAGGAAGATGCTTCATCTCTTCCTTTCCCATAATTTTGATTAAAAATAAGAGGTGGGATGGCAAATAAAAATGGCCAAGATGTGAAAAATAAAAAGGAAAACAAGATCATGTGGAGGGAGTATTTTGAAGATTCTTGAACCCAAATGAAGGCCTGAAGGAAGAAGGAGGAGGAGGAGAAGAAGAAGAAGAAGAAGAGGAGGAGGAGAGAAGTTGAAGATACACTGAAAAAGAGGAGAGGAGGAAAGGCATCAGGTTTGGATGAGCTAGTGCAGAGATGGTGAGAGCAGCAGGAGCAGTGAGGATACAGTGGCTCAATGAGGTTATGAAAACTGTGTGGGAAATTGTGAGGACCTAAGAAGACTGGAAGAAGGAATAATTATCTCACTCTTCTCAAAAGGTAATAGGAAAGAGTGCAAAAAGTATCAAAGAATCACACTGATGACCCATTGTGCAAAGATCTTTGAGAAAGTGTTGGAAACATGAATTCAGTTTTGGAAACACAAATTTGAGTAAAAAAACGAAGGATAAGAGAATGACAACATGGGCTCAGAGTAGGAATGTCCACAGTACATCTAATTTTTCTGTAAACAGCTACAGGGACACCCCTAGGAGTATAGAATGGATTTACTGGCAACCTTATTGGGTGATAGAAGAGCACATGATACCATATGAAGAAGCCTGTGTAGAGCACAGTAGTAGAAAAGCAAAGTACAGAGGATAAGAGAAATAGACAAAGGGAATGTGAGCTGTGTGAAAATGGGAGGAGAGAGGTTAAATTGGGAGAACAGAAGAATGACTTGAGGCAGGAAAATGCATTTTCACCATCACTCTTTACTGTCGTAATTGGTTAAGAAAAGATGAAAGCAATGTGTTTGCAGACAATTTGATGATTTTGGGAAACATGGAAGAGTAAGCCCAGGAACAGTTGAACAGATGCCAATGAATACCACAAGGATATGGAATGAACCCCCCATGAACCATGGACCTTGCCATTCGTGGGGAGGCTGGCATGCCTCAGCAACACAGATAGCGTTACCGTAGGTGCAACCATGATGGAGGGGTATCTGTTGAGAGGCCAGACAAACGAGTGGTTCCTGAAGAGGGGCAGCAGCCTTTTCAGTGGTTGCAGGGTAACAGTCTGGATGATGGACTGATCTGGCCTTGTAACACTAACCAAAATGGCCTTGCTGTGCTGGTACTGCAAACAGCTGAAAGCAAGAAGAAACTACAGCTGTAATTTTTCCTAAGGGCATGCAGCTTTACTGTATGGTTAAATGGTGATGTTGCCTCTTGGGTAAAATATTCTGGAGGTAAAATAGTCCCCCATTCAGATCTCCTGGTGAGGACTACTTAGGAGGACGTCATTATCAGGAGAAAGAAAACTGGTGTTCTACAGATCGGAGCATGGAATGTCAGATCCCTTAATCGGGCAGGTAGGTTTGAAAATTTAAAAAGGGAAATGGATAGGTTGAAGTTAGTGGGAATTAGTGAAGTTGGTGGCAGGAGGAACAGGACTTCTGGTCAGATGAATACAGAGTTATAAATACAAAATCAAATAGGGGTAACGCAGGAGTAGGTTCAATAATGAATAAAAAAAATAGGAATGCGGGTAAGCTGCTACAGACAGCATAGTGATCACATTATTGTAGCTAAGACAGACACGAAGCCCACATGTACCACAGTAGTGCAAGTTTATATGCCAACTAGCTCCACAGATGCTGAAGAGATGGATGAAATGTATGATGAGATAAAAGAAATTATTCAGATAGTGAAGGGAGATGAAAATTTTATAGTCATGGCTGACTGGAATTCGATAGTAGGAAAAGGAAGAGAAGGAAACGTAGTAGGTGAATATGGAATGGGGGGAAGTGAAATAGGAAGCCACCTAGTAGAATTTTGCACAGAGCATTACTTAATCATAGCTAACACTTGATTCAACAATTATTAAAGAAGGTTGTATGCATGGAAGAGGCCTAGAGATAATGGAAGGTTTCAGATAGATTACACAATTTCGGAACCAGATTTTAAATTGTAAGACGTTTCCAGGGGCAGATGTGGGCTCTGATCACAATCTAATGGTTATGAACTGTAGATTAAAACTAAAGAAACTGCAAAAAGGTGGAAATTTAAGGAGATGGGACCTGGATAAACTTAAAGAACCAGTGGTTCTAGAGAGTTTCAGGGAGAGCATTAGGGAACGATTGACAGGAATGGGGGAAAGAAATACAGTAGGAGAAGAATGGGTAGCTTTGAGGAATGAAATAGTGAAGGCAGCAGAGGATTAAGTAGGTAAAAAGACAAAGGCTAGTAGAAATCCGTGGGTAACAGAAGATATATTGAATTTAACTGATGAAAGGAAAAAATATGAAAATGTAGTAAATGAAGCAGGCAAAAAGAAATACAAACATCTCAAAAATGAGATCAACAGGAAGTGCAAAATGGCTAAGCAGGGATGGCTAGAGGACAAATGCAAGGATGTAGAGGCATATCTCACTAGGGGTGAGATAGATAATGCCTACAGGAAAATTAAAGCTACCTTTGGAGAAAACAGAACCACTTGTATGAATATCAAGAAGAGCTCAGATGGAAACCCAGTGCGAAGCAAAGAAGGGAAAGCAGAAAGGTGGAAGGAGCATATAGAGGATCTATATAAGGGGGATGTACTTGAGGACTATATTATGGAAATGGAAGAGAATGTAGATGAAGATGAAATGGGAGATATGATACTGGGTGAAGAGTTTGACAGAGCACTGAAAGACCTCAGTCGAAATAAGGCCTTGAGTGTAGACAACATTCCATTAGAACTACTGAGAGCCTTGGGAGTGCCAGCCTTGACAAAACTCTACCGTCTAGTGAGCAAGATGTATGAGACAGACAAAATACCCTCTGACTTCAACAAGAATATAATAATTCCAATCCCAAAGAAAGCAGGTGTTGACAGATGTGAAAATTACCGTACTGTGAGTTTAATAAATCGCGGTTGCAAAATAATAACATGAATTCCTTACAGACGAATGGAAAAACTGGTAGAAGCAGACCTTGGGGAAGATCAGTTTGGATTCTGTAGAAATGTTGGAACACATGAGGCAATACTGACCCTATGACTTATCTTAGAAAACAGATTAAGGATAGGCAGACCTAAGTTTCTAGCATTTGTAGACTTACAGAAAGCTTTTGACAGTGTTGACTGGAATACTCTCTTTCAAATTCTGAATGTGGCAGGGGTCAAATACAGGGAGTGAAAGACTATTTACAATTTGTACAGAAACCAGATGGCAGTTATATGAGTCGAGGGGCACGAAAGGGAAGCGGTGGTTGAGAAGGGAGTGAGACAGGATTGTAGTCTATTCCCGGTGTTATTCAATATGTATATTGAGCAAGCAGTAAAGGAAACAAAAGAAAAGTTCGGAGTAGGAATTAAAATCCATGGAGAAGAAATAAAAACTTTGAAGTTTGCTGATGACTTTGTAATTCTGCCATAGACAGCAAAGGACCTGGAAGAGCAGTTGAACGGAATGAACAGTGAAAGGAGGATATAAGATAAACATCAACAAAAGCAAAACGAGGATAATGGAATGTAGTCGAATTAAGTCAGGTGATGTTGAGGGAATTAGATTAGGTAATGAGACACTTAAAGTAGTAGATGAGTTTAGCTATTTTGGGGAGCATAATAACTGATGATGGTCAAAGTAGAGAGGATATAAAATGTAGACTGGCAATGACAAGGGAAGCATTTGTGAAGAAGAGAAATTTGTTAATATCGAGTATAGATTTAAGTGTCAGGAAGTCGTTTCTGAAAGTATTTGTATGGAGTGTAGCCATGTATGGAAGTGAAACAAGGACGATAAACAGTTTGGACAAGAAGAGAATAGAAGCTTCCGAAATTTGTGCTACAGAAGAATGCTGAAGATTATATGGGTAGATCACATAACTAATGAGGAGGTATTGAATAGAATTGGGGGAGAAGAGAAATTTGTAGCACAACTTGACTAGAAGAAGGGATCGGTTGGTAGGACATGTTCTGAGGCATCAAGGGATCACCAATTTAGTATTGGAGGGCAGCGCGGATGGTAAAAATCTTAGAGGGAGAGCAAGAGAGAATTACACTAAGCAGATTCAGAAGGATGTAGGTTGCAGTAGGTACTGGGATATGCACAGGATAGAGTAGCGTGGAGAGCTGCATCAAACCAGTCTCTGGACTGAAGACCACAACAACAACATGGAATGAAATTTAGCATAAGTTAAGTGTGAAATGATGATCACAACCAGGAAGAAGGGTAGAGTCATCAGTGGAATAACAACTGGTGGGGAATGACTGAGGAAGGTGGAGAGTTTAAAAATATCTGGGAAGATTAATACAGGAGAATGGAAGAAATAACAGAGATATATATGAGTGGAGCTCATTCCAGAACAGCATTAGAAGTCTGATAGGGAGCAAGGATGTCTCTCAAAATAGCAAAAGGGTTATGTATTGAATGTGGTACGCACCAATCCTGACATGCTTCATGCACCTGGGTAATGATAGGAAGAGAGACAAGCGAAATACAAGCTAGTGAGATGAAATTCTTGAAAAATAGTATTGAAGTGACAATTATGGCAGGTTCAGGAAAGAGAGAATCAAGGAATTAATGTAGGAGGAACTATTATAGGAGGAATCAAGACTTAAATATGATTGTATGCACCTGTCAAGTGAATGAAAGAGAGGACACCCAGGGAGATAAACAAAATAAAAAAGGGAAAAAGACCAAGAGACAGGATGATAATGATGACTTCTTTGTCAGCGTATGGAAATATAATTGATGTTTAACCTCTATGAAGACTGAAATTTTCAGAAATTGTTCTTGATTATAGATGACTAACACTAGGCTCACTTATTTCATTAGACCTGATTTAGATTGTTGACTTGTTATAATGATGTAAGCAAATTGTTAATATTCAACACAGATGACTATTTTTTAATTACCAGCTGTGAAAACTGGGACAACTAAAATGGGCTGATAGGTACAGAAATTTAACAACAGGTACATAGTTTAAAATGTAGTAGCAGTGTTGTTTCTACTGAAACAACATGTTGGTGATGTTGCTCTTTTTTTTTCTCAAAGTCTGACAGAAGCAGCATACCATAACTAACAACAAATATTTTAGTTACGGTACACGTTGTTTTTCTTGGTAAAAGATTTGAAGTGTTTTAAATTAAATTTATTCACAGAATGTATTTTTTACATACTGAGTTATTACATGTTTCTTAGAATTTCAATTGTAAATGATAAAAACACATCTATTTCCTGAAATGTCTGTGTAAAAAGTCAACAAAAGCATACATAAAACAATAAAATGCTTATTTCTTTGAACTTTATCCTTAAAAGTTCATAAGTTCTGTTAAGTAATAGCTCCAGTCTGTACTGAACTTAGAATTCTCATAACTGAAATGATGTACTTGTTTTTCAGGTTTATTTGCAGGAACAGATAGAAGATGTTTATAATTCTCTAGCTTGGAATGTTAATGACACTGATGAGCATCTACAGAGGTATGATCTGCATTTAAAGTGACAAACACATTCTGATAAAAAATACAACTTCAAAGAAAAAAGGCAAATGTTCAAGCAGTAATACAATGGTTTCGTTCTTGTAAGGTCTTGAATCTAAATTTAAGTCAAGCCTTATTGATTTAGATTATGAGTATGTTGTTTAAATTATCTTCTATATATTGTTAAGGTAGATTGTAGTTAAAGGTGCAAGTCTGAATAAATTCTCAGTCTTTAATGGGCATAACTTTATATTAGGAAGTTAAACAAATTTGTAAAATATGGTGTGGGGCCAAGTGACAGGTTGAAGTTGTGCGTTGATCCACAAATTGTACTCAGGTGGCTCTGTTTGTAAGGGTACAGCCTGCAAAAGGTGTGTTGTTTGAACCACTGCCAGGCACACAGATTTAACTTATCACACAGTCATTCACAATCTTAGGGAGATTCCTTCATTGAAAAGTATCTTCAGGGATGCACAACAAGTTAAGGTACATGTAAGAAAGAGAAGCAGTTATTACAAACTAATTCTTCAGACTATATAAACACTTGACTGTTACCTGAGTTATATATAAATTGCACACTTATTTACTTATGTCACGGAGTTTATCAGCCTTGAAGATCATTTCCTAACCTCGCAATTGCCTCTTGTTAATGCATATACTGCTGTTTCCATCCAGTTATCTTTAATAAGAAATTTTAATAGGCCTTTGACACAAAGATTTTCATCGAGCTAATACTGTTCTACCAATACTGTTCAATGTAGTGCTTGAGAAAGCCATCAGACGAATGGAGAATGCACCAATTTGAGTGAGTGAATCCATATTTTAGCACATGCAGAAGATATTATAAAGTCTCAAGCTGAGATGGTAGAGGTAATGGAGGACTTACCTAATAATGCAAGCAAATTTTGCATCAAACTCAGTGCTGAACAGATAAATATAATGGTTCCTTCCAGAGGAGCAACACATAGTGCCCCACATCAAGATGGAGGTTAGAGATTTTCTAAAGTAGAGAATCTTTGATACCTGGGCATGTGGTTTGACAACAAGGAGAATATAAAGCTGGAAATCAGTTTTGTGATTATACAGGCTAAAATGGAAATAAAAAATTGCTATTCATAAGACTCATAAGCAAAGAGAGTAATTTTTGGTGTGCTATAAATAAACAAAACTGTATTTTACATACAATTTGATACCCAAGCTACTTTTCTACATAGTCAAGTTAACAATCCTAAATGAAGCACTTGTTGTACCGTTTTACCAACTTTTCAATGCCTTCCGCATACTCAGTAGCTGCCAAATGATAAATTGCTAATGAGTAATGGCTTCTTTAAGTTCATCATCACTTCCACAGCATTTTCCACTCAAAACAATCTCTCAGTTTGGAGAAGGAGTGATAATCACTTGGAACTAAGTCTGGACTGTATGGCAGATGTTGAAACATTTCCCACTGATATCGCTCAAGCAAGTCCTGTGTCACTCCCGCTGCATGCAGACTTGCATTATTATGGAGGAGAATGACTCCACTGGTTAGCATTCTGTGCCAATTGTTTTAATGGTGTGGCAAAGCCATTAAAGCATCTGACAATAGGCCATTGCAGTTTACTACTAATTACGAACATCTATCATCTTGGATTTTTGTCTCAGTCATTGCTTGGAGTCTTCCAGTCACCACTGAGGGCCGGCCTGAGCGATCTTTGTCATGAACATTCTTCTGTCCACTAACAAAAGTGACGCACCACTTCTAAACTGATGCTTCGTTCATCACATTACCGTAAACCTCAGTTACCTGTCTGCAAATTTTGATAGGTTGGACTTGCATGCACTGTAAAAGTTAATAACATTATCATACATTTTAAAGTCACAGAGCTAAGTATTAATCAACTATATTCAATTGAGCTGCTGCCAAACTGAAGCCGATGGGTATCTAGGGCAGTGGTCAGTTGGCAGTGGTGGTCGGGGATATGGTCGCATGTCAAAACAAAACATTCTCTACTTTCTGAATGGTCCTCATAGCTATTGTGTATCTAATCCAGTTTCCTTGATATTTGCACAACTACATTGATAAGAAATACATAAAAACAAGTATCCACATGATGTAAGAATAGATGCCTGTTTACAGTGAAAATTATTATTTATCCTGCTCATAAAATGAGTTTTCGCTTCACAGTGAGGTGTGCACTGACATGAAATTTCCTGACAGATTAAAGCTTCTGGAATAAACAAAAATAAATAATCTGGAAAATTATTAAACAACCTACAGATAAAAACAGTGAGACAAAAATAGTTCCCAGATAATAGTAGTAGCAGAAATGGTGATACTTTAAAATCATTGAGCACAATGGTCAGTTTGGTTTGATTGTGAATATGTAACAATGTAACTGTTAATATGTTGCAGGAGACTGCGAATAGTGGCTCTAGAGTTAGCATGTCTAGCAGCACTGCCAGCGTGTCTACAACAGGTGCAAGATGAATTTGATGGTTGGTTAGTCCAACCAGACTACAGACCCCATCCTGATCTGAGAACACTTGTGTACCATTATGGTAAGTTGTTTGATGCCTGTGAAATATTGACTAATGTGGAAACCTCATCCTTCAATTACTTTCTTCTTGTCATCGTTGTTGTTTTGGTATTGTGGTGGTAGTACACTACTACTACTACTACTACTACTACTACTACTACTTCTATATTACATGTTAAAACATTATTACATTGAAATTTGTTGCTTGAAAGACACCATTCCATGTTACTGCCTTCATGTGACTCCATATCTCTTCTTTATAATCTGTTATGATCTTCAGTCTGAAAATATTGCCTGAAAGATTCAGTTTTGACAGGACTGCAGCAATTAAAGTGCCACTGCAAAGAACACATGTTTAACTACACTGTAATAATTACGCTTAATCCAAGAAAGTTTTACATTTACTATAGATATTAAGGAATAAATATAAGTAGTTGAAGAATCAGGATTGTTGTAACTAATCAGTAGATATGCATGATTATATTTTATGCCTGCACTCTAGGTAAGTTTTTTTGTTAGACATTTATCCAAAAGCCTAACTTTCCAATGAATTAAAAGCTCTTCTTTTCCATGTACTTAGAATTCATACTTCAAATAGCTGCAGTACCATAATTCAGTTTTCCTTAAATATTACGTTCAACACTGATTTTTTAAATAGTAACAAATAGCTTTTCTGAGCTCTGTTAAAAAAACTGATTATAGTTATGTCAAAGCTTTCATTTAAAACTACCTGTGAGCTTTCAAAGACTGAGGTGACAACTATTTGGAACATTATTAACAAAAGAAATACAAAATAGTGCCCCTAGTGAAACTGGGCTGGGCCCCCAGAAAATAACTATGGCAGAATTGGTGAATTTTCAAACCACTGGGTATGGAATTCAATTATTACTTTTTCACAGCGGCAGCAAACACTCACCCAGTAATAAAGAACCTAATAGAGATGCACTGCATTTTCTTGAACAGACACTGCATGTACCACCAACAGACATTAGTTTCAAAACTACAACACCTGAGCACATTAAAAAATTTATCAAGACACAAAAAAATAGTAATTATATCTAAAAAGAAAGATGATGAGACTTACCAAACAAAAGCACTGGCAGGTCGATAGACACACAAACAAACACAAACATACACACAAAATTCAAGCTTTCGCAACAAATGGTTGCTTCATCAGGAAAGAGGGAAGGAGAGGGAAAGACGAAAGGATGTGGGTTTTAAGGGAGAGGGTAAGGAGTCATTCCAATCCCAGGAACGGAAAGACTTACCTTAGGGGGAAAAAAGGAGACATTTTAAATGTCTGCTTGTGTCTGTGTATATGCGGATGGATATGTGTGTGTGTGCGAGTGCATACCTGTCCTTTTTTCCCCCTAAGGTAAGTCTTTCCGTTCCCGGGATTGGAATGACTCCTTACCCTCTCCCTTAAAACCCACATCCTTTCGTCTTTCCCTCTCCTTCCCTCTTTCCTGACGAAGCAACTGTTTGTTGCGAAAGCTTGAATATTGTGTGTATGTTTGTGTTTGTTTGTGTGTCTATCGACCTGCCAGCGCTTTTGTTTGGTAAGTCTCATCATCTTTCTTTTTAGATATATTTTTCGCATGTGGAATGTTTCCTTCTATTATATTCATATCAAAAATAGTAATTATGCAGACTGTGATGATTCTTCTAGTACAGTGTAAAAATCTTGTTTTGACATAATATGAGTAGCCTTAACCTATCATTCATAACCAATGAATGACTGAAGGCATATTTCCTGACAGACTAGAATAAGCTGTAGTAAAACCCATCAAGGCAACTGGATGAAGAAAACCACCTTTAATTAGAGACCTGTATCACACATCACTCTTCCAGTTTCTTTCAGAAGTGTTTGAGACAGTGGCCATGACACAAGAATGACTTGTTTAACCAATCAGAATTTGTGAACTACCCCTCAGTTTGTCTTTTGTGAAAGATTCTCCACTGAGAAAGCAAGTGAAGTTCTAACAGAGCTAAACATGAACTTTGAGATTGCCAAAGCCTTTGATTTTATGGATAAGAAAATTTCACATAGCCAACTAAAGTGGTATTGCATTAACAGCATCCCTTGTGCATGGATGGACTCTTACCTTCTCACCAGAAAGCAGAATATCTCATTAACAAATTGTTTCACAGGCATGAAATGAAGCTCTGAATTAGGGAACATAACATATGAAAAGCCACAGAGATCAGTAATGGGTCAGATCTTGTTTCTGACTTACATGAATAATGTTCCAAAGATTTTGAAAGACCTTTAAAAACTATATAGCAAACATTGCTACTCACCACATAGCGGAGGTGCTGAGCGCAGATAGGCACAACAAAAAGACAGTCACAAATAAAGCTTTTGGCCATTAAGGCCTTTGTCAACAATAGACTAGACTCTCTCTCTCTCTCTTACACACACACACACACACACACACACACAAATGCAACTCACACACTTAACTGCAGTCGCAGGCAATTGAAACCAAAACCACACTGTATCATGAGACTGCAGTTTCTTGTGTGTGTGTGTGTGTGTGTGTGTGTGTGTGTTATTATGCATGATCTGTATGATATTGTATATTGGGCGTAATTGCTTGAAAAATGCGAAACAGAAGAAAAAAAGAAGAAATGTCAGCAATGGGACAGCAAGGTGAAACATTGTATGAGAACAGTTGAGGAAAAGGTAACGTCACATGGGTTGGATTGTGAAACTTCCAAGGCTACATGCAATAAAGTTAAAGAAATTTACAAAAGAGACATTTCTCAAAGAACTCTGCAGTTGCTTCAAGAATTTTAGAGTTTCAAATATGATAAAATTAGAGACATGATGAGTAACACATATGCACTGCAGAACATAGCATTTGAATGAATTGACTACAGTCAGAAATGATATCAGGTACCATACCCAGGTACTGTTTATTTTGCTAGATGAATTCGAACACTTTTCTTCAGCATGGGATTTGTCACCCAGTGGGTGACAATCTGTTTGCAAGGCTCAATGAACAATTGAAAACTAATAATCAAGAAGAGAGTATTGCCTTCGATGTTTGTTTTAACAAAAATAAAAGAAAGGCTCTAATTTGTAACAATTGTGGTGGAATTGGACATTTTGCAAGAGACTGCAAGAAGCCTTAGAAGAAACACTGCTGTCCTATTCTCAAGGAAAATAACCACACAGAAGAAGAGTTGTTGTTGTTGTTGTTGTTGTGGTCTTCAGTCCTGAGATTGGTTTGATGCAGCTCTCCATGCTACTCTATCCTGTGCAAGCTTCTTCATCTCCCAGTACCTACTGCAACCTACATCCTTCCGAATCTGCTTAGTGTAATTCTCTCTTGCTCTCCCTCTAAGATTTTTACCATCCGCGCTGCCCTCCAATACTAAATTGGTGATCCCTTGATGCCTCAGAACATGTCCTACCAACCGATCCCTTCTTCTAGTCAAGTTGTGCTACAAATTTCTCTTCTCCCCCAATTCTATTCAATACCTCCTCATTAGTTATGTGATCTACCCATATAATCTTCAGCATTCTTCTGTAGCACAAATTTCGGAAGCTTCTATTCTCTTCTTGTCCAAACTGTTTATCGTCCTTGTTTCACTTCCATACATGGCTACACTCCATACAAATACTTTCAGAAACGACTTCCTGACACTTAAATCTATACTCGATGTTAACAAATTTCTCTTCTTCACAAATGCTTTCCTTGTCATTGCCAGTCTACATTTTATATCCTCTCTACTTTGACCATCATCAGTTATTATGCTCCCCAAAATAGCTAAACTCATCTACTACTTTAAGTGTCTCATTACCTAATCTAATTCCCTCAACATCACCTGACTTAATTCGACTACATTCCATTATCCTCGTTTTGCTTTTGTTGATGTTTATCTTATATCCTCCTTTCACTGTTCATTCCGTTCAACTGCTCTTCCAGGTCCTTTGCTGTCTATGGCAGAATTACAATGTCATCAGCAAACTTCAAAGTTTTTATCTCTTCTCCATGGATTTTAATTCCTACTCCGAACTTTTCTTTTGTTTCCTTTACTGCTTGCTCAATATACATATTGAATAACACCGGGGATAGACTACAATCCTGTCTCACTCCCTTCCCAACCACCGCTTCCCTTTCGTGCCCCTCGACTCGTATAACTGGCATCTGGTTTCTGTACAAATTGTAAATAGTCTTTCACTCCCTGTATTTGACCCCTGCCACATTCAGAATTTGAAAGAGAGTATTCCAGTCAACACTGTCAAAAGCTTTCTGTAAGTCTACAAATGCTAGAAACTTTAGGTCTGCCTATCCTTAATCTGTTTTCTAAGATAAGTAATAGGGTCAGTATTGCCTCACGTGTTCCAACATTTCTACAGAATCCAAACTGATCTTCCCCAAGGTCTGCTTCTACCAGTTTTTCCATTCGTCTGTAAGGAATTCATGTTATTATTTTGCAACCGCGATTTATTAAACTCACAGTACGGTAATTTTCACATCTGTCAACACCTGCTTTCTTTGGGATTGGAATTATTATATTCTTGTTGAAGTCAGAGGGTATTTTGTCTGTCTCATACATCTTGCTCACTAGACGGTAGAGTTTTGTCAAGGCTGGCACTCCCAAGGCTCTCAGTAGTTCTAATGGAATGTTGTCTACTCTCAGGGCCTTATTTCGACTGAGGTCTTTCAGTGCTCTGTCAAACTCTTCACCCAGTATCATATCTCCCATTTCATCTTCATCTACATTCTCTTCCATTTCCGTAATATAGTCCTCAAGTACATCCCCCTTATATAGATCCTCTATATGCTCCTTCCACCTTTCTGCTTTCCTTTCTTTGCTTCGCACTGGGTTTCCATCTGAGCTCTTCTTGATATTCATACAAGTGGTTCTGTTTTCTCCAAAGGTAGCTTTAATTTTCCTGTAGGCATTATCTATCTCACCCCTAGTGAGATATGCCTCTACATCCTTGCATTTGTCATCTAGCCATCCCTGCTTAGCCATTTTGCACTTCCTGTTGATCTCATTTTTGAGATGTTTGTATTCCTTTTTGCCTGCTTCATTTACTGAATTTTTATATTTTCTCCTTTCATCAATTAAATTCAATATTTCTTCTGTTACCCAAGGATTTCTACTAGCCCTCGTATTTTTACCTACTTGATCCTCTGCTGCCTTGACTACTTCATCCCTCAAAGCTACCCATTCTTCTCCTACTGTATTTCTTGCCCCCATTCCTGTCAGTTGTTCACTTATGCTCTCCCTGAAACTCTGTACAACCTCTGGTTCTTTCAGTTTATCCAGGTCCCATCTCCTTAAATTCCCACCTTTTTGCGGTTTCTTCAGTTTTAATCTACAGGTCATAACCAATAGATTATGGTCAGAGTCCACATCTGCCCCTGGAAATGTCTTGCAATTTAAAACCTGGTTCCTAAATCTCTGTCTTACCATTATATAATCTATCTGATACCTTTTAGTATCTCCAGGGTTCTTCCATGTATACAACCTTCTTTCATGATTCTTAAACCAAGTGTTAGCTATGATTAAGTTGTGCTCTGTGCAAAATTCTACCAGCCGGCTTCCTCTTTCATTTCTTACCCCCAATCCATATTCACCCACTATGTTTCCTTCTCTCCCTTTTCCTACACTCGAATTCCAGTCACCCATGACTACTAAATTTTCATCTCCCTTCACTATCTGAATAATTTCTTTTATTTCATCATACATTTCTTCAATTTCTTCGTCATCTGCAGAGCTAGTTGGCATATAAACTTGTACTACTGTAGTAGGTGTGGGCTTTGTATCTATCTTGGCCACAATAATGCGTTCACTATGCTGTTTGTGGTAACTTACCCGCATTCCTATATTCCTATTCATTATTAAACCTATTCCTGCATTACCCTTATCTGATTTTGTATTTATAACCCTGTAGTCACCTGACCAGAAGTCTTGTTCCTCCTGCCATCGAACTTCACTAGTTCCCACTATATCTAACTTTAACCTATCCATTTCCTTTTTTAAATTTTCTAACCTACCTGCCCGATTAAGGGACCCGACATTCCACACTCCGATCCGTAGAACGCCAGTTTTCTTTCTCCTGATAACGACATCCTCTTGAGTAGTCCCTGCCCGGAGATCCGAATGGGGGACTATTTTACCTCCGGAATATTTTACCCAAGAGGACGCCATCATCATTTAATCATACAGTAAAGCTGCATGCCCTCGGGAAAAATTACGGCCGTAGTTTCCCCTTGCTTTCAGCCGTTCGCAGTACCAGCACAGCAAGGCCGTCTTGGTTATTGTTACAAGGCCAGATCAGTCAATCATCCAGACTGTTGCCCCTGCAACTACTGAAAGGCTGCTGCCCCTCTTCAGGAACCACACGTTTGCTGGCCTCTCAACAGATACCCCTCTGTTGTGGTTGCACCTACGGTACGGCTATCTGTATCGCTGAGGCTCGCAAGCCTCCCCACCAACGGCAAGGTCCATGGTTCATGGGGGGGAGAAGAAGAGTACTACTTTGTACTTTTGCAGAGGGGTCATGGCTTGAAAGGCTTCAGTTTTTTTAATTCCATTTTTAAAGAAGAAGAGTACTACTTTAAAAATGAAATTCAAAAAACTGAAGCCTTTCAAGCCATGACCACTTTGCAAAAGTACAAACATAAATGAGAAGAATGTTATTTTTAGGACAAAGACAACACAGAAATAGCATTTTTCATGCTGAAGACATCACACAAAATGTAGCCATTGGAGAAACAAGAAAGAAGACGATATTAAAGAAAACATGAAAGAAGTCATCGCTGAAGAGAAGAAAAAAGAAGACATCAGTGAAGAAAAGATCAAAGAAGACACTTACTCCACACGAATACAACAAAGGGAATATGTCAGAAAAAGCTAATGCGAGAGAAGAAATAGCCATCATTGCAGATAGTGCATTTACATATGTGTAATGAAGTGGTCAAGTTAACCAGGTCCAAAAATGGCCATTTTAAATTTTTGCCCCAGTTCGGAAATATCGTAGATCCAGAGCTGAAGTTAACAAATGTGAAAGACTATGATAATGTTGTGCAAACTGTCAGACAAGGTGGATAAATGAGAATAGTAGCAACAGGGTGAAAACTGTATTCTCAAGGATGTTATGTGTGTTTCTAAAATGAGTAGAAATCTGATGACTGAGTGCTGTTGGTTAAGTAGAATGCACTGATACTTTTAGTAAATATTTTGTTCAAATCTATGAAGATAAAATACTCAAATTTAAAGGACCATAAACAAGAAATTGATTGTAGGAATTGAAATAAAACTAGAAATGCAATCACTATTGACAGAGGAAAAACATGAATGGCAATAGGTGAACTTGTGAGCAAGAGAATGTGTAATGGAGTTCCTAGTAGTTTATCTTCAGCAGAAAAATTGTGTGAGAGCTAAGCTAGCAAAAAACCAGTTTCTGTAGTGAGAGAAATAGCAAGACTACTTGAAATGATACAAATGATACACACTGATATCTGTGGAGAGAGAGAGAGAGCAGGGGGGGGGGGGGGGGAGTGGGGGGGGGGGGGAGAGAGAGAGAGAGAGAGAGAGAGAGAGAGAGAGAGAGAGAGAGAGAGAGAGATCCTCCAACATTAAATAGATACAGATGCTACATGACAGTATCAGTTGATTTCGTTCCTTTTTGTGCAACCTATTTGTTAAGATTTAAATCAGAAACTGCAAAATTCATAAGAAAGTATGTGGTAGAAAGTGAAATTCAGTTAAAACTGAAAGTTCCAGAAATAGAAAATGATAATGGTGGTGAACACGCTAATTCTTAAACTAATGACTATGCAAAGAAAAAGGAATTATTGTAGATGATAGTATTTCTCATAGTCTTCAACTCAGTGGGAAAGCAGAGGGACTAAATCTAACAATGATTAATGAAGTAACAGCTATGATCTTCAATAGTTAACTGAAGAAAGAATCATGGGGAGAAGGATTACTCACAGCTATATATTTAATCAATTTACCTTTGTTGATTGTGCTCCAAATGGCTACAGACTATTTGATGCAGACAGAAGAAATATTATTGTCTTAAGAGATGTTGAATTCGAACAGTGTGTCTCAAAAAAACTGTACAAAAAATATTGTTATTGGTGAAATATCAAATGACACTAACACTCAAGTAAGTGAAATTCAGCATCAAGAAAATGAAGAAGAAAATCAAGCAGAAGGATTATGCAATGAAGAAAGAGGAAACTGCAGTTTAAGGAATAGAACGCATTAGAAGAAACGTTTGAAAGATTATATTAGATTAGTACTTGTTCCATAGATCATGAATACGACACTTCATAATGATGTGGAACGTGTCAGGTTAATAAAAGGTGTCTATACAAGATATTACAGTACACAAACTATTATATACACTTAATATTTTTAATTTTTTATATTTTTTAATATATTTTTTGTGGGGCTTGGGGAAATTACCCACTTACTATATCCAAAAATTCAAGTAATGAGTAGAAGGAGTTGCCATTAAGAAATTCTTTTAATTTCCTTTTAAATGCGATATGGCTAATTGTCAGACTTTTGATGCTATTAGGTAAGTGAACAAAGACTTTTGTGGCAGCATAATTTACCCCCTTCTAAGCCCAAGTTAGATTTAACCTTGAGTAATGAAAATCATCCTTTCTCTTAGTGCTGTAGCCATGTACACTGCTATTACTTTTGAATTCATTTGGATTGTTAATAACAAATTTCATAAGTGAATATATATATATATATATATATATATATATATATATATATATATATATATATAAACAAAGATGATGTGACTTACCAAATGAAAGTGCTGGCAGGTCGACAGACACACACACATATATATATATATATATATATATATAAAATAGAGGGAAAGATTCCACGTGGGAAAAATATATCTAAAAACAAAGATGATGAGACTTACCAAACAAAAGCGCTGGCAGGTCGATAGACACACGAACAAACACAAACATACACACAAAATTCAAGCTTTCGCAACAAACAGTTGCTTCGTCAGGAAAGAGGGAAGGAGAGGGAAAGACGAAAGGATGTGGGTTTTAAGGGAGAGGGTAAGGAGTCATTCCAATCCTGGGAGCGGAAAGACTTACCTTATGGGGAAAAAAGGACAGGTATACACACACACACACACACACACACACACACACACACACACACATATACATATCCATCCGCACATACACAGACACAAGCAGACATTTGTAAAGCAGGCCTTTACAAATGTCTGCTTGTGACTGTGTATGTGCGGATGGATATGTGTGTGTGTGCGCGAGTGCATACCTGTCCTTTTTTCCCCCTAAGGTGAGTCTTTCCGCTCCCGGGATTGGAATGACTCCTTACCCTCTCCCTTAAAACCCACATCCTTTCGTCTTTCCCTCTCCTTCCCTCTTTCCTGACGAAGCAACTGTTTGTTGCGAAAGCTTGAATTTTGTGTGTATGTTTGTGTTTGTTTGTGTGTCTATCGACCTGCCAGCGCTTTTGTTTGGTAAGTCTCATCATCTTTGTTTTTAGATATATATATATATATATATATATATATATATATATATATATATATATATATATATATATATTTAAAAAGAAAGATGATGAGACTTACCAAACAAAAGCGCTGGCAGGTCGATAGACACACAGACAAACACAAACATACACACAAAATCTAGCTTTCGCAACCAATGGTTGCCTCGTCAGGAAAGAGGGAAGGAGAGGGAAAGACAAAAGGATTTGGGTTTTAAGGGAGAGGGTAAGGAGTCATTCCAATCCCGGGAGCGGAAAGACTTACCTTAGGGGGAAGAAAGGAGGGAAAAAAGGACAGGTATACACTCGCACACACACACATATCCATCCTCATATACACAGACACAAGCAGACATATGAGGATGGATATGTGTGTGTGTGCGAGTGTATACCTGTCCTTTTTTCCCTCCTTTCTTCCCCCTAAGGTAAGTCTTTCCGCTCCCGGGATTGGAATGACTCCTTACCCTCTCCCTTAAAACCCAAATCCTTTTGTCTTTCCCTCTCCTTCCCTCTTTCCTGACGAGGCAACCATTGGTTGCGAAAGCTAGATTTTGTGTGTATGTTTGTGTTTGTCTGTGTGTCTATCGACCTGCCAGCGCTTTTGTTTGGTAAGTCTCATCATCTTTCTTTTTAAATATATTTTTCCCACGTGGAACGATTCCCTCTATTATATATATATATATATATATATATATATATATATATTGTGAGGCTACAGTTAGCTCTTTAAATAAGTGTGTGCTGGATGATCTTGGATGAGCTCCAGCAATTATTCTGATTACACGCTTTTGTGCAATGAACACTCCTTTACTCAATGATGAGTTACCCCAGAATATGATGCCATATGAAAGCAGAGAATGAAAATAAGTGTGGTAAGCTAATTTACTGAGATGTATATCGCCAAAATTTGCAGTGACGCTAATAGCATAAGTCACTGAACTCAAACGTTTCAGCAGATCTTCAGTGTGTTTTTTCCAGTTCAATCCATCATCAATGCATATGCCTAGAAATTTTGAATATTCTACCTTAGTTTACCGACTTCTGATCGAAGTCTATATTTATTAATGGTGTCATTAGAAGATAATGTAACAGCATTACTTTCATATGAAGACTATATTAATGGTCCAAATAAAGAAGACTGGATAAAAGCGATAGAAGAAGAAACAACATCACTTGAACAGAATGGCACATGGAAGTTGGCGAATCCGAAGAAGACAATAGGGAAAGAGATTTCGACAAGCAAAATTGATTTTTGAAGTCAGAGATGATGGTCAATGTAAAGTCAGACTGGTTGTCAGATGTTGTCAGCAAGATCAGCAAGAAAAAGATATAGATTTCAAGGAATTATTTAGCCCAGTAGTAGATACAAGTTCACTAAGACTGTTGTTTTCTGTGGCAACAGACAAAAATATCTATATGAGAGTGTTTGATGTAAAAACAACCTTTTTCTGTGGAAAAATGGATGAAGAGACTCTTGAAGATGCCTGAAGGGCACAAAGATAAGGGAAAAAAGTGCTTTGAAGAAAACTCTGTGTGGACTTAAACAAGCTCCAGTCAGATGAAATAAATTTCTGACATTTCAGATTTCCTAAAAGCAGAAGGACTAATTCAGTTGAAATCTAATCAGTGCATATTTAAATATGCAACTGCAGAAATGTACATGTTGATGATGGAATCATTACAGAACAAGGCTTTGAGAAAATTGGAAAGATGCTAAACAAACAAAAGAAGAATTTTGAAATGTCTGTGGTTGAAAATCCGTATACATAAGTAGGGATACAATTAATTAGGACAGAGGATGCAGTATTTCTACATCATGAACAACATATGAAGAAAGTATAAAAAATCCAATATGACTAACTGAAGGACTGAACACTCAATTAATTTCAGACAGGGAGACAAGTGAAGAAAATGAAGAGGATGAAAACATTAAATTTTCTTATTGTGAAGCCACAGAATCTTCTATATTGGTCATGTAAAATGATACCAGATCTTGGATTTACATTTAATTGTGAGAGCCACTTCACAGGAGGTCCAGAGAAGGAGGGTTACAAAAGTATGGCCTTTTCTGTAAGAAAAAAGATGGTAATACTGTACATCTAAACGTGTATTGTGATGTAATTACGCACAAACTTCCAAGACTGGAAGAGTATAAGTGCACACATTATTCTCTATAATGGTGCTCCCATTAGTTGTTGTTGTTGTTGTTGTTGTTTTTTTTTTTTTGTGTAACTTCATCAACTGAAGCAGAATACAGGGTGTATCAAAAAGAATTATCCAATTTGAAAAAATCATAACTATTATGTTATTTGAGATATGAACAATGTACTATTGGAAGGAACAAACTCTTAAGTTTTACGTGGTTCCCGGTAGGTAGCAGCAGTGTGCGCCCACTTCAGTTCTAGTAAGAATGGTGTCGGGACAACAGAGAGCGTTTTGTGTTCTACATTCTGAGCAGTGCGGGTCACAGTAACAACTGTTCAGCGTGACTTTCATACAAGGTATGGTGTGAATTCTCCTACAGCACAGAGCATTAGATGATGGCATGAACAATTCCGAGAAACAACTTGTTTGTGTAAAGGCAAATCATTGGGCCATCCCTGAGTGTCTGATAAAGACATCGAACACATCTGCCATAGTTTTCTTTTCCCACAGTTGGAGACCAATTCGAACTTCATTTACCAACAGGATGGGACACCTCCACACTGGCATATGGAAGTGCAGGAATTTTTAAATCAAAGGATTACTGAACCATGGATCGGTTGCACTGGATCAAATGATTCAGCCTTACATTACTGGCCTCCAAGGTCACAGGACCTGACTGTATTTGTCTTTTGGGGGTTTATAAAAGACTCTGTTTATGTCTCTCCATTACCAACAACAATGAATGAACTGAGACGTCGCATAATAGCAACTGCGGAAACTGTATCTCAAGACGCGCGGTCGCTGCAGTATGGGAACAATATGAATACTGCGTTGACATATGCCGTGCATCTCAAGGGGGGCATATTGAAAACCTATGAAAAGGTATGAAAAAAAAAACTTTTGGAGTTTCCATTCATCAAGAAAACAAAATTCATTGTATATGTTTATTAGTTTCAGAAATATAGACATGCCAAATCAGATGATTCTTTTTGATACACCCTGTACATGCCAGCAACAGAATGCAGCAAAGGAATGAAACACATCAAGCCCCTTCTGCATGAGCTATCCAGAAGAGAACTGAAGACCATTCTTCTTGTAGGCAAAGTGCTATTGCAAATTATCAAATCAGCATAGTTAGACGAAGCAAACATATTGATGTGAAATTCCACTGTGTTAGTGAACAATACAGAGAATGTTTGTTTGAGATAAAGTATTGTAGTACAAGAGGACAGTTGGCAGACATACTTACCAATGCTCTGCAAAGGCCTAGGTATGAACAATTTAGAAATGGCATCATGAAACAATTACCATAACTTCAGTTATTTCAGTTTACTGTGTGAGTAACTAAAAATGTGATAGTTATTGAAAGAAAACATTATATTTTAAGGGTGGATGTTTAAAGTGTTACAGAATTGGTAAAACATAGTGTTTACAATAGGGTCTCCAAAGGTTATCAACTAGCGTAATAAGAAAATGAGAGTTATCTGGGACAGTATGTACTGTCTGTGTCACTGGTCTGCTGTTGTACAAAGATGGCAATACAAATAACTTATGTAGTTTAATCAGTGTGTCTTATAATATTTGTAATAAAGTGAACAGACAAAAGCAAAAATGCAGCAGACAAGCTATTACCATATTATGCCATCAGTGACACATTAGCACTCGTGCCCATGTTATGGATGCCAAGTTTGTGGAACTTTGGAAGCAACAGTTGTCATTGTCACAGAAGTTCACAGCAGATGACCCCTGTTGCAGCTAGCCTATAGTACAGTCAGTACCATAAACAATGGGGGCAGTCTTATGCAGCATGGGCTGCCGACTTGCAGGGTTGTGCATGCAAATGCTCTTTCACATGTCAGAGCTACAAACTTTTATATTTTGAATCTCTGATTTGGGATGCGATTGTGCACTTTCCCTCTGACAGGGATGTCACAACAAAAGCTTTGGTCAAGTCCAATCCTAGTCTTGGTGAAGTGCTTACAACTTATAAATCTTTTGAGACTGCTTCAAAGTGCTATCGAAATGATCAAATCAGCACAGTCAAATGAAGCAAGCATATTGATGTGAAATTTCACTGTGTCAGTGAACAGTACACAGAATGTTTCTTTGAGATGAAGTATTGTAATAAAGGAGGACAGTTGGGCCTACCAATGCTCTGCAAAGAGCCAAGTTTGGAAAATTTATAAATGGTATCATGAGATAATTACCATAACTTCCACTTAGTTTACTGTGTGAGTAACATTCTTTAGTGTCCCTTTTGTAATGTTAACTGAGCAGTTCAGAAACACCCTCCGTCATTGGTACTGTGACAGACTTTACAGCCAGAAGTGGCTGCCTGCACCATGCAGTGGATTGTGATGCCTGTGGAGTGGATTGTGATGCCTGTGGCAAGCAGTGTCTCCAAAACAGTAGCTTTTTCTCAACTTGATGCTCTGTTTGTTTCATACAAAGAGATTTTTGATCCAGTACTCAGGTGTGCACATAATTTTACCGCTACATCTCTGTGAAACCTTCAATTGTGCCAAAATTTTGTAGACCTCACCTGCTTCCATTTCAAGGGGAACTCGCAAGGCTTCAGGACCAGTGCATTATTTCCATAGTTTCCACCAGTCAATGGGTGACACCTAAAGTGACCCTTAAAAATATAACAGATCCTTACACATGTGTGGTGCTTTTAAGCTTGCTATTAATTCCCAGTCCAGCATTGATCTCCATTGGCCTTAGCCTTGATAACAGCTTCCACTCTTGCAGGCATACGTTCAGTCTGGTGCTGGAAGGTTTCATGGGGAATGGCAGCCCATTCTTCATGGAGTGCTGCACTGAGGAGAGGATCGATGTCGGTCGGTGAGGCCTGGCACGAAGTCAGCATACCAAAACATCCCAAAAGTGCTCTATAGGATTCAGGTCAGGACTATGTGCAGGACAGTCCATTACAGGGATGTTATTGTCATGTAATGTCTCCACCACAGGCCGTGCATTATGAACAGGTGCTCGATTGTGTTGAAAGATGCAATCGCCATCTCCGAATTGCTCTTCAAAAGTGGGAAGCAAGAAAGTGTTTGAAACATCAAAGTAGGCATGTTCTGTGATAATGCCATGCAAAACAACAAGGGGTACAAGACCCCTCCATGGAAAACGTGACCACACCATAACACCACCGCCTCCAACTTATACTGTTGGCACTACACACACGCTGGCAGATGACGTCCATCGGGCCTTCGCCATACCCACCCCACTGCCATCGGACTGTCCCATTGTGTACCATGATTCGTCACTCCACACAATGTTTTTCCACTGTTCAATTGTCCAATGTTTATGCTCCTTACACCAAATGAGGTGTCGTTTGGCATTTACCAGCGTGTTGTGTGGCTTATGAGCAGCTGTTCGACCATGAAATCCAAGTTTTCTCATCACCCACCTAACTGTCATAGTGCTTGCAGTGGATCCTGATGCAGTTTGGAATTCCTGTGTGATGGTCTGGACAGATGTCTGCCTATTACACATTATGACCCTCTTCAACTGTTTGCGATCTCTGTCAGTCAACAGACAAGGTCAGTCTGTACACTTGTATGACACAAGTGACACCCAATCACCTGAGCACGTTCGAAGTCCGTGAGTTCCGTGGAGCACCCCATTCTGCTCTCTCATGATGTCTAATGACTACTGAGGCTGTTGATATGGAATACCTGGCAGTAGGTAGCAGCACAATGCACCTAATATGAAAAACATATTTTTTGGGGATGTCCGGATACTTTTGATCACACATTGCATCTCCAACTGCCTATCAATAATATATCATGTCAGCTGATGTTCTTATGTATGCCATTTGGCTTAAATAGGTACAATCACTTCCTGTTTGGGGTTGTGAGAGCACCTGCCATTCTCCAAAAGTATTTACAACTGTATTAGTTATTTGGATGATATCATTGTTACTGGGTTACATGTGGGACATCACAGGAATCTTTAGTCCCTTTCTAAATGCCTCCAAGGAAACGGCTTACACTATCGGTTGGAAAAGTGGAGTTTCTTTGTCCTCAGGATCAAATATTTGGGGCACATTCTTAGTGACAAGGGTACCACGCCCACGCATGACCATGTCGATGTGATCATAACCATGCCAGGCCCCCCAATTGCAGTTGTTGCTGGAAAAAATCATGTACTCTGCCAACTTTATTCATCAAGTGGCACAAATCACCTGCCCCCTTCCTAAATCAGCTGTGCAAGAAGGGTGTAAAATTAGTGTGGCCGGCTGCCAGTCAACAGTGCTTCAAGGGATGGTCTTAAAGTGATGCCATTTCATGCTGTATGTGCCAAGGCTAGTGACAGATGTGTCTCAGTACAGCAGTGCAGTGGTTTTGTCTCACAAGGTCTCAGATGGTTCTGAATGCTCAAGCACCTTTGCCTCCAAAATGCTAACTGCACTGCATCTCAACTATTCACAAACTGAGGCGGTGACTTTGGCAACTATTTACAGGGTCAACGTATTTCATGTGTATTTGTATGGCTAAGTGTTCCACCTACTGACATTGTTCAGGCATTGGTCAGCCCCTGGAAAACATGGCGCAGTATCACATTGCCGGGCATTGTTTTTATGTGGGTACCACTATGAAATTCACTTTCGCCCAACACGTCAATGCAGATATCTTGTCCCACCTTCCTCTTGGCCCTGATACGGAATTCAGCCGCAAGGAGACAGTTTGTTTTGCTCTGGATCAACATCTCTAACAAACCATGGATAAATTCCTGCTTATCATGCGTGAGGTAGTGCAAGCATCTTCCTGTGACCTAATTCTGAAGATAGTTTTGTCTGCAGTTTAGAAAGGATGACCACAGCATGTTTCCCACCAGACCATCTGGCTTTTTGCAATTATTTTTCACTATGTTACAGGCTCAATGCCATGAAGTGTGTCTTAACATTGGCCACAGAAAGCTGAATGCAGCGTTGTCATTTTGTTCATACTCTATCCTCCATCCTCCAGCTCCTTCATGTTTGCACTGGGAGATGTCACATGTGGAGGCATTTGCCCGGCATCAGTGCTGACATTGAATGTACATACCACTCTAGTCATGCCTGCTCTCACAATCAGGAGGCCTCTGTGCTACATTTCTTGCAATATCCCTGCTCTGACCACCCATGGGAGAAGATCTAAGTTGATTTTGCCATACCATTTCAAGAAGCTTTGTGGTTGCTAGTGGTGGAAACTTCCCATATGTCCTTTAGATACAGTCCACTTCTAATCCTACTACCATTCCTGCACCTCAAGACCATTTTTGCCATTGAGGCTTGGTGTTCGACAACTAACCCCAATTTTCACTGGCACAGTTCCAAGTCTCCTGTTGCCACAATGGCACTGAACACCTGACTGCTGCCCCCTTTCATCCTGCCTCCAACACGAAGGCTGGGCAGGTGGTCTGGGCATTCAGCATTCAGATATGGAAGATATTGCTGATGTCATCTACCAATTATGCCTTTTACGGCTTCTTCACAACATATAGATCCTCCCTACCCGCCATCAGCGGAATCAGTTTGGCCAAAATTGAGCACAGACACTGGGATCTGACCCTGTTGGACCTCCTGCATCCCAAACAATGTGCCCAGCTCATGTGCAGGCCAGTCTACACGCAGGGCACTTGCGTCTGGGTGCACACATTTGGCTAGTGTCTGCAAAGGATCAAAGTGCTCGTTGTATGCCACAGAGGCTGTCAGTTGTTTAATGATGCAGCCAGGCATGTCTACCTCACCCGTCACAGCTCCACTCGCAACCAAGGTCACGATCAATATCCCCAAACCAACCTCTGCCTCTGTCACTGATTACGAAGACAGAGACCAGGGTCACCACCACTGTCCCTCTCATCCTCGCCATGTGGCTCCACTTGTCATAAGGTTGGTGAGGGGATCATAATTTTTGGAGTCTGCCTTTCCTCACAGAAATTGTACTGACACAACCTGCTGCCTTTGGCACACTGCTACCTCTGCTGCTCTTGCAGACCTTGGGCGGGCCCCGTGTGGGGGCCAGCCCCCAAGCCTATGATTCTGTATCTGCTGGTGGAGAGTTCTGCCACTCCATCCCCTCCCCCTCTCCCCTGCTGAAACATGCACAGGCCATGCCATTTTCCATTCTATGTACTGATTTCAGGGGGAAGGAGTTTAATGTCACTGCCAGAGGCTGATATTGATGGTGACTCTGAGGCATTACATCTAGTGAACGACAAGCTGCCAGAGTGTGAGCATCATGTCACATGAGCCCAACCACTCACAGCAATGGAGCAGGAGTGGACATAAAGAGTTTTGTGCCTAACGACAACACTGAGCACAAAAGTGACACCACATCATCTTCTCATATGAGTCCCAGTTCTGCATTCAGCATCATGATGGAACCCATGTGAAGAGGCTCCGAAGAAGTTGAATGTTGCCTGATTGTAATCTTCATTGTCATATGGGCCCCAGCACTTAATGTGATGGTATGGGATTCCACAGGGTACACAACACAATCACCTCTGTTTAATGTAGCATGTATGTTGGGCAGCAGCTGTTACATTTCTGATATGTAAGGCAAGTGGCTGTGCCCTCTCTTCAAAATCTCCATGACATTATCTTTCAACAAGACATGTTGTGACCTACCTCGATACAAGGCATGTTTGACTGTTGCCCAAGCAGCACATTCTCCAGATCTGTTGCCATTTGAAAATATCTGGTCATGGGTTGCCAAAATTTTGACATACCATCCCTTCCCAGCCACCATGATGAGCTCTGGCACAGAGTTCAACTGCCATGTGATGACCTACTGGTATCTGTCATCCAAATTCAGTTCGACTTGATGTTTGACTGCGTTTGAGCACCATGTACTAAATTTCACCTTCTGTTCACTCATAAATCTCCTACAAAATTAATCGTCTGTTCTTGTTACTATATTCCATACACATAATAAGTCAAGTTTTATTATTTTCTGTTCTTCTTGGGGATGCAGTTTTTATGATCAGTAGTATATTTATTCACTCCCTACCTCCTTATTTACTTTTTTTCCATTCTGCAGCTTGTTTCAGCCAGATCTATTTACTTGGAGATTTGAGATCTCATCTTTCACATATTGATTATCAGCAGCTCATTGTTTTTTTAAATTATTATTATTAGAGTTGGCTGTTTGTCCATAGTCATTTCCTAATAACATCCTACATGTTGTACCTTTTGTGCTAGCTGGGTTTGGAGAGAATTTTCTTAGTCTTTCACATTTGCCTGTACATCCTTTCCTTCTCCTACAACATTTTTATTCTGATGAAGGACATTTTGAAAGAAATCAGAAAAAAGATAGGAAGCTGACATCAATAACACCATCATAGACAGAGCATAAGCTCCGATAGGATGAAGGCAGTAAGGCACGCCATGGAACATTCAAATATGAATGACACTATCCTTCCCAATGTCACTTAACAATTCTAGCACCTCACTCAGTCTTGGTCAGAGATTTAATGTGTTCTTAAATTTCTTTATGTATCTACAGTGCTCTAGTTCTTGCTGTTCCGGTTACATGATAACTGAACAGTACTCGCTGAGTCAGAAACATCATTGAGCTAAATTTGTACTTTCATTTTGAATAAATTTGACTGTTAAATAAAGGTGGACAGAGAGATATATAAAAAGCATTACTTATTGAATCTCCCTTGTATATGATAAGACCTATAGTATAAGACTTCATGTGGTTGTATTTTGCCATAAACATCAAAAGTAGACAAAGAAATAATCTGTACAACTTGTACAGAGCAGTGTCCTAAAATTGAACACATTCCTTCACTTTTGCTTCTGGCCTTAAGAAGCAATCACTGAATTTAATGTCATACTTAAGCTTTTAGGTGTGAAGTTGCCATGAAAATGAAGATTATTTCTAACAGTTGCTAAATTCTTGTCTACAGGAATGTCAGCAAATGGGTCATTTGAAAGCTGGGAACAGATGTGGCAATTATATGTTGCTGAGACAGACGCACAGGAAAGAACAAAACTACTGTATGGGCTTGCAGGGATCCAAAATGAGGAGGCAATTCGCAGGTAATAAATGAAATATGGGCAGACAATCCCCAAATGCTAAGCTGTTTGTTTGGCACTACTTAACTCATCTGTACTAATTTCAGAGATATACAGAAAAACATAGTTGACTGGCACAATGATCAATTTTTCTCGGTGGTTTTATCAAGTTATTACATCATTATTAAATTATGTCACAAAATGTATGTACATTATAGTTGATGCACAGTTTATAATTTTAATACACTTATTACATTTTGTAGCAATGTTACATCATAAAATATATTTACACAGAGACAATAATAAGAGAGATTTATTATGCAGAAATATAATGTTAAATATATATACTACCAGACAGAAAGAGGAAAGCATCTAGAAGACATGATCAGATGTCAGTGTAACTTCATACATGTACACACCATTGGCAAGTATGTAAATGACCAGAGCTGCATTTCTCTCTGATTGGTAGAACAGCCACTGAAGTGCATTAATGTTGTTCATGTTTAGTGTTGTTACCATGCCTGGTAGGGTATTAAGATTCATGAACAGCACTAGGTGTTAAGTGATCACTGTGAAGGACATGGAGATACCACATACTTGTCTGAGACAGTACTATCAGCATCTGATAGAATTTGAAACAGGTGTCAATGTGGGTCTCCATTTGGCCAGCTGGTTGAATCATGCAGCATCCACATTTGTGGGACATTCAGACGTGACAGAGACCTGATGTTAGACTGCATCAGTATTTGAGATTAGGTTCACTAATTGTCAACATTCTGGTTGAACATGTCTGACCACCACAAGGGAGGATCCACCGTACTCTCCACCAAGAACATCACAACCCTTTCACATCCGTGCCTGCCATCCAAGAACAAGTAATTGCCTCTCTACAATATTCTGTGTCATCCTGCACATTTTGTCAGAGACTAACAGCAGCTGGACTAGGGAATTACTGTCCCATGTGTAGGCTGCCTGTTACACCACAGTGGCACCATGATCGGGGAGCATGGACTGCTGATGAATATCATTGCAGTGTGTTCATTAATTAATTGTGATTTCATCGGAAAGTATGACAGTGACCTGGTTTGGAGAGAGACAGTGGCATTACTCATGGTGTCACAGTGAGGGGAGCCATTGGGAAGCTCATGGCACAGTGGTATATGACAGACTTCCTGACAAGCTCATATTTTACCTCACATGTGGTAGTATCATGGAGTCATTTTGGATGACACTCATCCAAACATGACACATGTCTCTACAAACTGTCTGTATGGTGTTGAGGTAGTTATTTGACTGGCAAGTTCCCCAGAACTGTCCCTAATTGAACATGTGTGGGGCTAACTCAGCTTTCAAGTCTATCCCAGTGCCATTATCCAGGGTATCAAGGACTGTTTACAACAGTTGTGGGCCAGATTGCATTAAAAGATATCATAGCAGCTTTATGACACATTTCTCAAACATATCAGTGAATGCAGCCAGGCCAGGGGAGCAGGAATACAATGTGGTACTTATTAGTGGGCTCATTATATCAAGTATTATAAATTGAATCCAATTTTGTAATCGCTGAAATGACATCACATCACATCTAAAATTGTGAAGTGTCATTTTGTTTTCTCCTCCCCATCTTGATGTTTCGCATTTGCTCTATCAGGCAGTGTATCGGATAGTGGAAAATCATAAGTGGGATAGAAACTGTAGAATGGATGGCACTAGCCACTGGTTATGAAACAGACACATTGAGCTGTCTGTAGAAATATAAACAAGAATGTGAACACAGTTGCTCAGATTACAGCTTTCATTCATCTTCACATAGTATTGGTACATGTACAACTACAGTGGCAATTCCAGTTATTTAATAAATTACAGATTATTTTTCTCTTGAGTATTATTGGTATTAACACAAGTAAAATATATTTTTATGTCTTATTGTATTATTCTTATTCAGGTACCTCAACTACACAAAGGATGAGAGCTTGATAAGATCACAGGACTTCTTTACAGTCATTGGCTACATCTCGGGCAATCCTGTGGGCAGTCAAATTATTTGGGATTTCTATAGGTAATTTTTTTAAATAAATTTGTCCTGTCAAACACTAAAATTAGTATTAATTTTAAGGAAAAACTAACAGATATGCAAAATATTACAGTTTTCATTAATTCATGTGTGCAATAAAAATGCACAGATTATACTTAAACTTTTCTCTCCAGTACTTAGTTCTACTGACATCTTGAGGTACTGGGTTCCTGTAGGGTATCAGTGTAACACTGATATCCAGCAGAACACCCAACACATCAAGATGTCAACAAATTTATGGGTTAGCCTGAAAAGAAGTACATTTATTTCTACTGATATTTGTGATAAGATTCTTAATTTGAATTCCTTAA
Organism: Schistocerca cancellata; assembly: GCF_023864275.1. Classification (NCBI taxonomy): domain Eukaryota; kingdom Metazoa; phylum Arthropoda; class Insecta; order Orthoptera; family Acrididae; genus Schistocerca; species Schistocerca cancellata. The sequence continues at coordinate 821,822,370 of NC_064627.1, read as the reverse complement.
AGAACTTGACTGGAAGGACACGTGTGAAAATTTAGAATGGTAGAAATAATAACAATGAGTGGAGAGTACTTTGCTCCTCTCACTTGAAAAAACATTATTTTCATTGTTATGTTGTGTGGCTTGTGCAGTGTGGCAACGAAATTTCAATGGGGCACCACTGAGGAAGGTGTGGTAGCAGTAAGGATGGGGATGATTTCATTTGAAGTTGGGGCCAGGAAGTTTCTTTCACACATGCCCCAGTAGTGACAATGCATGGCCAAATGAACAATGTGTAATTATGGTAAAGACCTACTTTTCTAACAATCAGTCGCTTGTTGCTGTGCAGTATAAATTTTATGCACATTTCAATACAGCCACCTTAAGTCCTGTTCCCAGCCAGCAGTCAGATGTTTTGTGGGTCGACGCCTTCAGGGCCACTGACAATTTACAAACAAGAAGAATGGGGGGTTACCATGGCCCATGAGTTCGCCACTGAATGTCAAAGCAGTAAGTTAGTGATTTTTACAATCTCTTCGGCACTCAGCAGTCAAGCATACATTTTCCCTATAACTTTCTGATTCTTCTGTGAGACGAATTTTTCATAACCACCTCCATTTTTAATTTCTAATTTGGTTGTGGTGCAAGTACTCTGTGAATGTAATTTTTCTGCTAGTCAGAATGTGAGTGAAGAGTTGTTTGTAAAGTAACCTCATAATGTGCTGATGTTCTTCAGTTATGAGACGCACTTTCAGCTGGCTGGTGTGAATAAATAAAACATGTGCTACTGCAGTGTCAACAGTCCCAGAAAATGTAATGAAAGGCCCCTTCATTCAGAACATGTAACTGTTTGGTATACATTGCCAAGAATAGGGATCATTGGTCCTTGTGGTTTGAAGAAAACAAGTGTCATTAAATATAAATTCTCACTGATTTGTCTACGTTAGTGAGTCTTGCACAAATTGATGTTTAGTATGTGTGGTTTCAGCAATATGGGGCCACAGCACACACAGTTCGAACTACATGCATTGTGGAAAAAGTTCTGTGAGCACCTGATCTTCTTGAAGGGCAATCATCTGTGGCTGGCATGTCCAAGTTTAGCCTCCCTTGTGATTTTTTTGTAGGGACATCTACAATACATTGTTTGCATGTCAAGGGACCCTCGCATAGTTGAAGGAGAATTCTCACAAAGAAACAGCCTGTGTACCAATTGCTATCCCCAAAAACGAAATTTCAAGATTCAAGTAAATCAGTGAATTGATAATTTGGGTATAATTTCCTAGATATCATTTATGTTTTTTTTATTATTATTATTGAGCTCTCAAATTTGCAAGTTTCATGGCATTCATGTATCTTTTGAACTAGCATTTAGGCTTGTTTGTATGATTTTAAACAAATTCATCTTCATCATGTCCATTTTCTACTTTTGAAAAGCAGATGTGTTGTTCAATTTCAGTAGATGAAGATTCAGCAGTAATTTTCTCGTCATTTTGTCAACATGGTTGTAACATCTGCTAATTTTAAACACAACCTATCTCTCATTCTTGTATTCTGCAGCTTTTACTTTTGGTTTCCATTACTTGAGTGCATTATATGAAAATCCAATAAGTGATGCATGTTAGGACAGAGAAATATAATTTCATTTGTCTTAAATCTTTTAAAATAGGGTAGATCCTTTCGTCTTAAAGTAGTTTTCAACTTAAGTGACATTTTGCACATAAAATCATGAGACTTTCCTTGTTTCAGAAATGAGTGGGAATACTTGGTGGAGAGATTCACACTGAACAATAGATACTTAGGCCAGTTAATTCGGACTATAACAAAGTACTTTAGTTCACAAGAAAAACTCGATGAGGTGAGTAAACACAACTCTGGTATTTGTCTTAATGTCTAAGCAGTAAATATTAGAAAGGGAGATAAAAATCAGCAGCTGTCTCTTTAAAGCATAAACAAATACTTTTCATTCTGTTGACTGTCAATGTGCTATATACTTGATTGCTACAAGACCTCTGGCAAGCCCTGCACACCTTTAAGCCTGGTGCTACATCAGTTAATAGATAGAGGAAATACAATGTTAAGTCTACTGATCTCAACACTGCCCTTAACATACCCTTCTTGACATACTAGGTACTGGTGGAAGATCATAGCAGCAGTCACATCTCCAGTTACTCAAAACTAGTGAATGGCATAGCACAAAGAGGGCAAAATATTCTAGAAGCTCATGTACTATTTGAGCATTCATTTATTTAATATTCCCAACCAGGTCGTTCTTAAAAGCAAAGTACTCGAGGATCCTTTGGCCCTTTAAGTATGGCACTTTAGTGCAGACCATCACATTGAGCTGTGGGATTCCAAGTTATTGGAACAAAGGTTACCTATGGGGAATCTCATACCACTGCAGACAGAAAAGAGAGAATCCCTTTGCCTTTGTCAGAATATTCTCTCATTGAGTTGTTGCTGCATGGATTTAGTTGATTCTACCAGAAAACAAAAACCTAGAAAATGCCAGTCTTGGTCAGACATGAAATTTATGGCCCTTTGGTGCAAGCCAATCAGCTATCAAGCTATTATGGATGACATGATTGGGATGGAAAATGAGTGCAAAAGAAGTTTCTCATCCATAACTGTGACTAGCTACGTGTGTTTGCTCCTTTTGCACCAACTGAGATGGAGGGCCTTGGACACTGATTAGCAGAAACATGACACAGGCTTCTCCTTTCACCAATCCTGAGCTTAATTCTCCTCTGTGTCTGGATGAGGGCTTACATAGCCTCTCTGGTCCATTTTTACATTTACATTCTGCTCTGCATTTTTTTAAATGATCAAGATGTGTCTAAAATTTGCTCCTGCTGGAGGCTGTCCTTTGAAATCTATGTAATATTTTATTTTCCACAATGATGACACCATAGTGAGGAGAAATAGATAGTGCTATTTTTGGACAAAGAAGGCCTCATCCTCTCTTGGGATGTCCACTCAGAGAAACTAGACAGTATTTTTCTCTCTACCTTGTATCCCATCATCTGGGGGTTTCAGAAGAAGACTCCAGGACACCAAATTCAGCATGATGGTCCTTTGTTTTCGTAACCTGCCCTGCCATATTGGACAATGAAAACTGGTAATTAAATAAATGCTGAAATTCTGCACTTTACCTACTAGAATGATCCTCTTCACAAGGATACCAATTTAAATTTATAGTAAGCCTCATATTTTAATTACCGTACTTGAGAACTAAGCAAATTAAAAGTTTGTAATCCAAAGATTATAATTTCAATCAGAGTAGTAAGTCAGATCAGTTTTGGCTCATGTCTGGCACAAGTACATCTTTTGTCTTATTCTTTTTACATTATTTTTGCATCAGTTATGATCAGTTTCGATACTGAATATATATTTATTAGTTGGCGTTTTGACATAAAACCTGTACCTTGAAGACCGTGCAGGTCATTTTCACAATTCTTTTTGTCTGTGATCTATTGAGAAAAATATTGTTATTTTGTTGATCATTTACTTCATAAGCCAAAACTAACTATTAATAATATTTAAATAAAAGAAAAAGGAAGAAAAACAGAAAATTAGGAAATATCAAGATTGAAGATGGTGAGAGAGCAAAACATCATTAAATGTATATTAAGAAAAGCTGATAGGTGTAGTGTTATTATCTACAGTTGTTTGTGACACTTTAAACAGTAACATGATCACCAAATAATTTAGAATTTGAATTTTTCTGTATCTTCATGATGATACTCCTTTTCACAAAGTACCGGATGATCAAAAAGCCAGTATAAATTTGAAAACTTAATAAACCACGGAATAATGTAGATAGAGAAGTAAAAATTGACACAAATGCTTGGAATGACATGGGATTTTATTAGAACAAAAAAAAGTTCACAAAATGTCCAACAAATGGCACTGGACAGCAAAACGTCAGTGATTGCGCATGACAATCATGTATAAAAGGAGCTGTAATGAGAGAGAGAATCAGATGTGCCAGCAGTCGCAGCATGTTGACGTTACCTGAAAAGGCGCTTTTAGTGAAGCTGTATTATCAGAATGGGGAATGTGCTAGTTCAGCGTTATGATCCTTACGATCCTATCACCATAGGAAGGGGATTCAAATGGGTAAAGGTCCGTTGACAAATGCAGCTGTGGCGAGAATGATTTCGAAGTTCGAAGCCACGAGTTGTTTAGGCGATAGATCCTGTAGTGGCTGACCGAGCACAAGGTGTAATGCTGCTGAGACAGTTCAGGAAGAAATGGAAACAGTAGCGGGTATGTCTATGCACCAGGAAGTCAGCGCTTTTGCAGTTGCACGTCGCACCGGCATTCCATACACAATTGTTTGGTTGGCACTTAGGCGTACCCTCCGATGCTATCCGTACAAAATCCATTGGCATCATGAACTGTTGCCTGGCGATTTAGTGAAGCGGAGGGCCTTTGCGGTGTGGGCGTTTCAAAAGATGGCGGAAGATGACAATCGGTTGAGTAACATGTTGTGGACCGACGAAGCTCATTTCAGGCTCCGAGGGTCTGTCAACGCCCACAACTGCAGAATTTGGGCTACCGAAAATCCTAGAACTGTCGTGGAAACCCCATTGCACGATGAGAAAGTCATGGTATGGGTTGGATTTACCACATCTACTGTTATTGGGCCTTTTTTCTTCGAGGAAATGCGTGATTCTGGTTTTGTAACTGCTACTGTGATGGGTGGGAGGTACACCGATATGTTACAGAATCGCATCATCCCCAGCCTGGCTGATAAACACCTGCTGGAACGTACGATGTTTATGCAGGATGGTGCTCCACCCCATATTGCTAGATGCATGAAAGATCTCTTGTGCGCATCGTTTGGTGATGATTGTGTGCTCAGCAGCCACTTTCGTCATGCTTGGCCTCCCAGGTCCCCGGACCTCAGTCCATGCTATTATTGGCTTTGGGGTGACCTGAAGTCGCAAGTGTATCGTGATCGACAGACATCTCTAGGGATGCTGAAAGACAACATCCGATGCCAATGCCTCACCATAACTCCGGACATGCTTTACAGTGCTGTTCACAACATTATTCCTTAACTGCAGCTATTGTTGAGGAATGATGGTGGACATATTGAGCATTTCCTGTAAAGAGCACCATCTTTGCTTTGTCTTACTTTGTTATGCTAATTATTGCTAGTCTGATCAGATGAAGCGCCATCTGTCGGACATTTTTTGAACTTTTGTATTTTTTTGTTCTAATAAAACCCCATGTCATTCCAAGCATGTGTGTCAATTTGTACCTCTCTATCTACATTATTCCATGATTTATTCAGTTTTCAAATTTATACTGACCTTTTGATCACCCGGTATGTATTTGCTAAAGTGACCTATCCAAAGCACTGATCTGAACCCCATTTTGAGAGAAACTAGGCTGTTATGTGCATCCAAATGAATTCACTCAAACCTCAACAACTACTATGGAGCTTGTTCCAGTATGCCAGAACTTAGTAAATAACATGGTAACTTAAATAATGTTAATTGATTCTTTCATCAATGCTTGGTAGAATAAATTCATAACTATAAATACAAAACACAAAATCATGGATATTCTACAACATTAAGAAACATCCACAGCTTTGTGCTTTTCATTTTTAATTCAAACAACTTCTAAACACTGGAGATCAATACCAAAAACGCCAACTCACCTCCTTAGAACTGACATTGTCAGTAAAGTTTTCAGTCTTTGATATCCAAACTAAATAGAGAACTCATAAGGACTGATGAACTGTGTGTCCTTCATGAAACTAGAAATGAGTACTGAATTAATTGTGAGATCAGCAAGTGGGCCGTAACAAGAAGCAACACAAGAAAAACAACTGGGTAGAAGGTGAAATAGGAATGAAATGAAAGGCAAAAAGAGTTAAACAGAGCCTGATACAGCACTTTTTTTTGTACGAGAATTAACTTTCTTCGTTTTCAAAAGCGAACATAGTACACCAAAAATGTAAAACTTAAAGTAAGGAGAATACTGAAAAAATGAATAGAATAAATAGTTTCTATTTATTAATTATTTAATGTTATAAATAATCAAGAGATTCAGTGGCAAGAGAAGTAAAAAAAATCCTGCCATTAAAACTAGTGTAAATACAGTAGTTATTCAGGTTAAAAATTAAATGACTGTGTAACAACATGGCTTATAAAGCTATATGTAGCACAAAGAAGTTAAAAAAAAAACTCTTATTTCGGGTGCTTCCTTGGGATCTAATGGAGCAAAATAAAATATATGGAAGTTGTTTTTTTCATTCATTTGTTCATTCACACACCACACCACACAGCTTCCATCATAGAGGAAAATCTGTAAATGTAAAATGAATCAAAGTTTACATTAAAAAATGAAAAAAAGGATTTAACACTAAACTGTACAAAGTATTATCAATACACTATCACTGCACTGTTATATATTACTTTTGCTTACACAAGCTCTAGATAACATGATTTTCTATATTGATATTCATCAACAAATAAGTGTTCTCTACAATTGTATTGATAGGGCCCTGTTAACAGTTAACATTGTTGCATCTCATGTTTCTAACAGGAGTCATCTATAATTGAATCCAGATGGTGAGATTATTTTTATAAATTTATTAAAGCAAAAGGCAAACAAATTACAGTATGATTTAAAACAGGTACATGAAGTAAATTATCATTTATTCACATAATAATCTTCTCAGTAAAGTTCACACAAAGGAATGAGCTGAAACAATTGCTCAGTATATAGTAGAGTATTCAGTAGACATTCACATATATAAAAGTTTCAACTTTGCTTTTGAACTTGTATTGTCCTTCAAAACACTATATTTGTGCACAATGTAGTTGGATTCTTCCAGTACTGTGGTCTGATTGAAAATGTAGGTCTCTCTCTCTCTCTCTCTCTCTCTCTCTCTCTCTCTCTCTCTCTCTCTCTCTGTGTGTGTGTGTGTGTGTGTGTGTGTGTGTGTGTGTGTGTGTGTGTGTGTGTGTTTTCTCTTCTAAATATTATTTCAGTGAGTGAAACCATTGGAGTTGTCTTATTATATTTTATAAATTATGTTGGTGTATTGCAGTTATTCATTTTCATGTGGTTGTTGCAGATGAAAGCGTTCTTCAAAAAGTATCCAGAGGCTGGTGCTGGAACAGCAGCACGCAGTCAGGCACTTGAGACAGTTGAAGGAAATATACAGTGGCTTAGTAGCTATCATGACACAATCAAAATGTGGCTTTCTGTGAAACCAATTCCATCTTGAAAAATAAATGCTGACAGTCTACGGAGCTTTAAGTGCTACAGACATTATGTCTACCACATACAACAACTTAAGTAGTTGTTTAACTTTTATTTAAATAAAAAAATTCAAATGAACCTTGTAAAAAAGAAATGTGATGTTACCTGCTGCAGATGAAACACAGTGTGTAATGTAAATATGATGTTTCATTTGTGACTATTGTCAGAGAAGTGCAGATTCAAAACATTTTACAAATATGTTTAATTATCATACAGATCATAAAGACATTTGAGATGTATCAATGTCTTTGCATCAGTGCTGCCTTCAGTGTTGTTAAATAATTCTGTAAATATTATTGTACATCAATCAATTTTGTTGTGATTATATTTTTATATAAGCAAGTTAATACTGGCTTTGTTTATTTACAGAAATCGGTTTGCAGTACATGATTTAAGATAGATTTCCAGCTCTGAGTTCAAATTTTCCTTAAACTAAAAGTTTCAGGTGCATTTTTCTGGTGTTTCAGTGCATATTTATAGTTTCACTTCTGCAACCTGCAGTTAGCCTAAACAAGTACTGTTCTTCACATGTTTTATATACCTCATGTTAAGAGAAAATGTTGGTTTATTTTATTTATTGATCCTTTTTGTCTTTTGTGTACATGGGTACAATTAGATATTGGACAAGTCAGTTAACAATCAGAATGATACTGTGAGAACATATTTCTGATGATATTATGGGTGTAATACAACAATAAAGTCATACAATACATCGTAAGTTTACAACATGAAGCAGTATAAGTAGATCAGATTTCTAAAATACATACAAGCCTAAAACAGTGCTGAGACACCTATATACTTTTCAATAGCCTGTGTACATAATGGTCAAAGTTTTTACAACACACAAAGTAAAATTGGCATATTGGAAAATCAACATCAAAATCTTAATATCTATTTCATCCACACACAATATAGGATAGTATGTATTCATCAGTGCTGTTGTACAATTTATTGAAAAGATACATTTTGGAGCTAATTTATAGTTCCTTACATTTTTACTGTTTTCATGTAATGTGGTAACTTGTTTTAAAGTTTAATCCTACTTGTAGAGGCCTAAATTGTCTCAGTTTTTTTTCCGCGTTATACCCATACTGTCCCATTTTCTGTCTCATATTATGGTTCATTTAAGAACATTTTCATTTTGTTCACTGGTTTCTGACTGCAGACAAAAGGCGTTTTTAAAGTGGATTCAATAGAATGTAGAATGGACCTATATTAATCGAATGTGATATTCACTTTAGTCATATGTAAAGAGGGGTAGAAAAACGTGAAGAATAACCAGTACTCCAGCAGTGATTGAATAATGCTGTTGTATTGTTGCAGCATACACACTAAATCAAGGCTTGCCAAATGCTGCATACTGTGCATAAGGGCGAAAGTGCGGCACAGGTGCACACATCTCAGCCAGCGGGCAAAGCAGAAGAGCGACATCTGGGACTAGGCACATGAACCAAACAAGCAGCAATGGCTCTGCTTCCTTGTTTACGTGGTACCAGGAGGACTGAAGCACACTGTATTGCATCCCTCTGGTGACTGTAGCCTTACTTGAGATGTACTGAGAAATGGCGAGTATTGCAAAAAAGCAATGAACAGGAGATCTGTATTCTCAGTCATTTAAACATGACTGGGAACTGCAATTCTTCTTTACAGCAGAAATGAAATCTCATAGTGTTTGCTGTGATGCCTAAAAATAGGTGGCCAGCACAAACTCACAATTGAAAGACTCGCAACTCATTTCATAAAGACAAGTGTTGTGTACTGGAACAGTGTAGAATGGCAAGCCAAATTAACTGTACTTAAGAAAATGGATTAGGCATATCAACAGGATTTTAATGTAAGTTATAACAACTGACACCTCTTGAAGCCTTCGTTTCTTGTGTTAAATTCATTTCTACTTTACTGTACTATGTATTGTTTTCAATTTTCCAGTATATCTGCAACGTGAGCAAGTTTCAGAAGTGCATTAAGAATAGCAAGATCTGAGAAACCATTTTCCAGAGGGGAATTTGTAAAAGGCTGTCACATTGGTGATGCAGAACTTTTGTGCCCCACAAATGTTAGCAGGTTTCAAGAAATCGGCCTTTCCGAACAGTGACACAATATATAAGTGTTATGGCCAGCAATGTGCACAGGCAGGTAATAAATAAGGCTCAGAGCTTTGTTACTTCCTGTGTTGCATTGGCTGAAGCAACATATCTTATAGATTCAGCTCACACAGTAATACATATATGAGGTTTCAATAATGCTCTGCATGTAACAGAGGACGTTTTGGACTTAGTGCTTTTGAAAGGGACTATGACAGGTGTAGACTTACTCCAAACTGTTGAGCAAGCAATTGATGATGTTGGTATGGATTGAAATTGGTTAATCTCAGTGACCATGGATGGAGCACCAGCAATGTGAAGCCATCAGAGAGGACTCATAGCACTGATGTGCAAAAAGCTCAGACGCGCAGAAGAGACGTTGTATAGAATTCACTACATTCTACATTGAGAGGCACTTTGATCAAAATCTTTAACATTAAAAAACATCATGAAAATCCTTGTGCATGCTGAAAACTATCTGAAGACAAATGGGCTTACGCATCACCATTTTCAGCAGTTATTGGAGGAATTAGGAGTGGAGGAAGGGGACATACTTTACTATACCGAAGTACGCTGGCTCAGTTGAGGTAAAATGCTAAAAAGATTTTTTAATTTATGTTTGGCCACAGTACATTTCTTGCATGAGATGAGAGAGTGGACTAAAATTAGAAAACACTTCCTGGATATCAGACCTTGCATTACTCGTGGGCATTACGTCTCGCATGAACAGCCTGGATGTCAATTTGCATGGTGAAAATAATTTAATTTCTGACAAGATGGAAAAAGTAAATACTTTTGAAAAGGAGGCTTGCTCTTTGGAAGAGCCAACTATTGTCTGAAAACACTGTGCATTCCCCTACTCTAGGTTTGGTCCATGAAAGTGCCAGATTTCAAGAATACGTGCCAATAATTGTAAAAATTAAGGAGCAACTTCAAGCATGATTTATAGGTGTTATGAGTGTGTCTCCTATCATTTGTTGCTTTGCATAGCCACTTTCAGCATCAGCTGAATATACTTCGAATCAACTACAGATGAAGCTGATCAACCTGCAGAGCAATACACAGCTGGAGGTCGAGTTCTTTGCAGTAAGATGTACAAAAGAATTCTACGAAAATTTTCCGCAGCAAGTACTTCCACTCCTGCATCATGAAGTTGTGAGAGTTATGTCCATGTTCAGATCTACTTATGTGTGTGAAAGATTTTTCTCTGTAAAGAAAATGAATAACTCAGGGTTTCGATCAAGTATTAATAACGAAAATCTTCACAACTGCTTGAATTTGTCAATGTGCCATTTTTTGTACCCAATATTAACTTTATCGTTCCTCATCACCAATGATAATCTTGTTTCAGATTTCTTTCTCTAATTTAAAATTGTTATTTACTAACTGTGCGTCATCCTGCTCCATGTTACATAGGCGAACACTGTTATCTGAAAACTCTGGTATTAAACTGGTTGTTCAAGGTATGTATACACGCTTAAAAATTATGGGCTTACAACCAATCCAGCATATCAATGCACCATTTGTGTTGATGTTTGTATGCAGTGCCATACCTTCCCATGATGACATTGCCCACTGTGAAGAGAGCACAAGAGTGCCCCAGGTACAGTGTATTTCTGCTAGTGGGTAAAGCGAAGCGGCGACATATGTGCTTAGAGACATATACTAAATGAGCAGTGACAGTTCTGTTTCTCTGTTTATGTGTTTGGTAAGTGCGCATACTGTGACCAGGGAGATGCACATTTGCAGCACCTTCACACATGCAGAATTTCTGGCCGGCGCTGCACTAAATGATACACACCAGCACATGAGGTTTTGCAAGGTGCAGCAAGGAAAATATGGTGACAAGTGTTTGCAGATCTAGAAATATTAAAGGTAACTGTAACTAGCTGTCTTTTATCCCAAAACATAATAAAAAACAACAGATAGTGCAATTGTAGTGGGAACTGAAAATTTGTGTCTGATTCAGAACGTGAACAGACTTCTTGCTTATTGCAGGCAGTTGTCATAACCACTAGGCTGTGTGAGCGTGCCTCTTGGTATGACAAACTTCCATGGTCATTGATGTTTCCACCTACGATTTCCAAACACTTCTGTTAGAGTTTCCCTGTGGGGTGTGCATGAATAGCAGCACAGGTAACAGGGTCAGACTGTGCCTTTACCCTGTGACAAAATATGTATGTGAAATGAGTTAAATTCACTGAAATTAAGTGACTGGATAGAGAGGAATGAAATTAATGAAGATGCACAGACACAGAATGAAAGCAGTTCAAACTGGCCTGACATGCCAGATTTGCTATGCTATAAATATATATTGGCTACCAAGAATTTTTACCATACCAGGATTCAAACCCAGATTTCCAGTAGTCTCCACATATATATTATGGAACCCATGACACAATGCATGGAAGATGGTATACCATACCAATGTTATCATTCATCTTTCTTATCCCATTCACAAATTGAGAAAGGCAAAAACAATTGCTTATATGCCTCTGTACCTGCTCTAGTCATTCTTATTGTATTTTTATGAACCCTACATAAGATGTGCAGTGATGGCAGCAGAATAGTGTCAAATCATTCTTCAAATATAGATTCTTTAGATTTACCCATCTTAATGGCAGCGACGGCGGAGAAGGAAGACTTCGGAACGGCGTAGCTGGCAGATGAGGCAACCCTCCTTTCTGGGGATTAAATGAGAAGGGAACCACTGCCTTGTGGTGGAGGAGAAACTCCAAAGGCTAAGGGAGACAACCCCAACAGAAAATCCTTCCTTGCGTTAGGCCTAGCAAGCCAGTAGGAAAGTGTTCATATATTGCTTTCAAAACACAGACGAGCCTCGGAACGAACCACTCAGGATTTGACCCCACTGCTTCTTCAAGTACTGGTGCAAATGACGGGAGACCTGATGTTACTCATCAGTACAAGAAGAAGAAACCAACTGGACTAAAAAATAACCTAAATATTGGCACCCTTAATATATTAACCCTCAATGGAAAAATGGAAGAAATGACAGATGTACTGACAGAGAGGAAGTTAGATATATTGGGATTAAGCGAAACAAAGTGGAAGGGAAAAGGTGAGAAGAATTTGAGAGGAGGAGGAAAACTGTACTGGAGTGGGAATAACAGGTCTGGAAGAAATGGTGTGGCAGTGATGGGGAATAAGAATGTACAAAGCTGTATTGAAAATGTGAGATATATATCAGACAGGATCATAATCTTAAACCTGAGATTCCAAAAAGAAACACTAAAAGTAATCCAGATTTATGCACCTCAAGTGGGATGTAGTGAAGAAGAGAAGATGGACTTTGAAAATGTGTTAGAAAACCATATAGAGAGTGCTAATATAGTGATGGGAGGTTTTAATGCACAGGTAGGCAAAGACAGAAAGGGATTTGAGCAAGTATTGGGATGTTTTGGATATGGAGGTAGAAATGAAGAAGGGGAAAGACCCCTGGATTTGTGCCAGAGAAATGGAATGAAAACAGCAAACAGCTGGTTTATGAAGAGAGAAAGTCATGTTATCACCAGATACAGTTGGGATGGAAGAACGAAGAGTGTAATTGATTATATTCTAGTAGATAGGGAATGGGGAGAGAAAGTAACAAATGTGAAGGTAATTCCAAGTGTGAGTGCTGATGGAGACCATAGATTACTGGTGGGACAATGGAAAATGAATCAGTGTGTGAAAAATAGAAAACAGAAGAAAGTGACGAGGATACGGGATTAGAAATTGAAGGAGAGTGAATGTGCTGAGAAGTACAGAGAATTAATAACACAAAAATTTCCAAAAGAAGTTTTCTGCGATGTAGAAAAAGAATGGAGTTTATTCAAAGACACTTTAGTCGAAGCAGCACAAAAAGTATGTGGCAGAACATCTGGAAAGGAAAAAATAAGACAGACAAGTTGGTGGGATGATACCACAATCCAAGCAGTTAGAAGAAAAAATGGAGCATGGAGAAAATTGTGGAAAACTAAAAATGACGAAGACCATAAAAGATATATAGAGGAAAAGAAGAAGTGCAAAGAAATAGTGGAAACAGCAAAGAAAAAGGCATGGGAAGAGTTTACAAAAAAAACTTGAAGAAGATATGAAGAGCAATAAGAAAATGTTCTATAAAATGATGAAAAATAAAAGGAAGGCTTCTGAAGTACCAGTAAAGATGGAAACAGAGGACGGTACCATTATTGAAGATCCAGGGAATATAAAAGATCTCTGGAAAGAACATTTTAAGAAGCTGTTAAATGCTGAGGACCAGGTACATGAGGAAACAACAAATAATGGAGAAATTGAGAGAAGTTGGGAAGCAGAATTAGGACAAATTACACAGGAAGAAATGGAAAAAGCTGTGAAGAAGATGAAGGGGGGGATAGCCCCAGGACCTGATGAAGTATCAGTGGACATGATAAGAGCAGCAGGTCCAGTGGGAATGCAGTGGCTGTATAGAGTACTATCAAGCGTGTGGAGAAATAGTAAAATACCTGGCGACTGGAGAACAGGAGACATTGTTCCCATCTTCAAGAAAGGCAATAAAAGACTTTGTAAAAACTACAGAGGAATAACCCTCATGAGTCATACAGCCAAGATTTTTGAATGAATTTTACTAAATTGAATAAGTGAAAAGATAGAAAAGGAGCTGAGTGAAGAACAGCATGGGTTTAGGAAAGGAAGGAGCACAATCGACCTGATATTTTCTATCCGTCAACTGATGGAAAATAGTTGGGAGTATAACAAAAGGGTGATAATGGTTTTTATAGACATAGAAAAGGCATATGACTCAGTTGACAGGGAAAGACTCTGGGAAGAACTGAAGAAGATAGATATAGAAGATGGATACATTAATGTTATAAAGACAATGTACAGAGGCCACAATTGTAGAATTAGAACACCATTGGGGAACTCTGAATACTTCGAAATAAGACAAGGACTTAAGCAAGGAAGTATTCTATCTCCTGCGCTTTTCAATGTTGTGATGGAGGGAATGAATAGGGCAGTTAAAGATATAGTAAAAGAAAAAGACAAAAAGATGATTTTTGCAGATGATATGGTAATATGGGGTGATAAAGAGGTAGATGTACAGTTACAGCTTGATGCGTGGAAGGAAATAATGAAAAGGTATGGATTAAGAATAAATAAAGATAAGAGTGAAGTAATGGTATTTGGAAGAGAGAAAGGAATCAATGGAAATATTACCTTGAATGGAGAACTCCTCAAAGTGGTAGAAAGTTTCACTTATTTAGGGAGTGAAATATCTAGGGATGGAAGAATAACTAACGAAATTAATAGGAGGTTACAGAAGGGAGGCAATTTCTACCAAACAATAAAACATCTGATTTGGAATAATGAAGTTCCAGAAAGAGCAAAACTCCTGATGTATAAGAATTATTACTTCCCTATTGTCACCTATGGTGGAGAAACATGGACAATGAAAGAAAGGGACTGGAGCAGACTGCAAGCAGGGGAAATGAAATTTCTCAGAGCAGTAAAGGGAAAAACAAGAATGGACAGAGTAAGGAATGTAGAGATTAGAAAGGACCTCAAACAAGAAAGTATGAGAGAAGAAATTGAAAGAAAGAGATTAAGATGGTATGGGCATGTTAAGAGGATGCATGGGCAGAGACTCCCCAAAATTATGGAAGAACTAAAGATGGATGGGAAACGACCTAGAGGGCGCCCAAGAACACGGTGGAAAATGGGAGTGAGAATATCTGTTGAAAGGAGAGGTGTGACCTGGCAGCAAGTGGAGGAAGAAAAGTGGTGGGAGGACCGAGCCAAAAGGAGAGGACTCGTCAGCACCCAGACCCGGCAGTAGCTGGAGCGGGGTTCGGATATAGATAGATAGATAGATAGATAGATTTACCCAACAGGGTTTCATAAGAACTATGTCACCTTTCTTCCAAGAATTCCCATTTAAGTTACCAAACTATTTTTATTACATTTTTGTAGGGGCCATACCAATCTTTCACAAAACTTGCAGCATCTCTCTGAATTAGGCTGATGATTGTTGTCATCCCTACTCAATAAAGATTTGAAACACTGAAACAATACTCTAGAATTAATCACAGTAGTGTTGTGGATGTGATTTCCTCTACAGTTGCAAGGTTCAGAAACCATGCCTATGACTCCACATAGGTGAAACACTACTGACAATAGAAACTAATCGAATACTAGTTATTCTTCATCTTTTGATATATTTGCCACATACACTGTTGTTGTTGTGGTCTTCAGTCCAGAGAATGGTTTGATGCAGCTCTCCATGCTACTCTATCCTGTGCAAGCTTCTTCATCCCCCAGTACTTACTGCAACCTACATCCTTCTGAATCTGCTTAGTGTATTCATCTCTTGGTCTCCCTCTACAATTTTTACCCTCCATGCTGCCCTCCAATGTTAAATTTGTGATCCCTTGATGCCTCAGAACATGTCCTACCAACTGGTCCCTTCTTCTTGTCAAGTTGTGCCACAAACTCCTCTTCTCCCCAATTCTATTCAATATCTCCTCATTAGTTATGTGATCTACCCATCTAATCATCATTCTTCTGTAGCACCACATTTCGAAAGTTTCTATTCTCTTCTTGTCCAAACTATTTATCGTCTATGTTTCACTTCCATACAAATACTTTGAGAAACGACTTCCTGACATTTAAATCTATACTCGATGTTAACAAATTTCTCTTCTTCAGAAACACTTTCTTTGCCATTGCCAGTCTACATTTTATATCCTCTCTACTTCGTCCATCATCAGTTATTTTGCTCCCCAAATAGCAAAACTCCTTTACTACTTTAAGCATCTCATTTCCTAACCTAATACCCGCAGCATCACCCGATTTAATTTGACTACATTCCATTATCCTCGTTTCGCTTTTGTTGATGTTTATCTTATATCCTCCTTTCACTGTCCATTCCGTTCAACTGCTCTTCCAGGTCCTTTGCTGTCTATGGCAGAATTACAATGTCATCAGCAAACCTCAAAGTTTTTATTTCTTCTCCATGGATTTTAATTCCTACTCCGAACTTTTCTTTTGTTTCCTTTACTGCTTGCTCAATATACAGATTGAATAACATTGGGGAGAGGCTACATCCCTGTCTCAGTCCCTGCTTCCCTTTCATGTCCCTCAAGTCTTATAACTGCCATCTGGTTTCTGTACAAATTGTAAATAGCCTTTCGCTCCCTGTATTTTACCCCTGCCACCTTCAGAATTTCCAGTCAACATTGTCAAAAGCTTTCTCTAAGCCTACAAATGCTAGAAATGTAGGTTTGCCTTTCCTTAATCTTTCTTCTAAGATAAGTCGTAAGGTCAGTATTGCCTCACGTGTTCCAATATTTCTACGGAATCCAAACTGATCTCCCCCAAGGTCGGCTTCTAACAGTTTTTCCATTCGTCTGTAAAGAATTTGTGTTAGTATTTTGCAGTTGTGACTTATTAAACTGGTAGTTCGGTAATTTTCACATCTGTCAACACCTGTTTTCTGTGGGATTGGAATTATTATATTCTTCTTGAAGTCTGAGGGTATTTTGCCTGTCTCATACATGTTTCTCACCAGATGGTAGAGTTTTGTCAAGGCTGTCAGTAGTTCTAATGTAATGTTGTCTACATGAAACTGAATATTGCAGTAGATTAATTTGGGACCATTGTAGGAAATATACAAAGAAAATTCTGTTTTAAAAAAGCTTTTGGTTGTAATGAGAAATAGACCGAAGCATTTCGTTGACATTGGACAGCTCATGAAACACTGTTAAAATGCACATGGCTCTGAGCACTATGGGACTCAACTGCTGAGGTCATTAGTCCCCTAGAACTTAGAACTAGTTAAACCTAACTAACCTAAGGACACCACAAACATCCATGCCCGAGGCAGGATTCGAACCTGCGACCGTAGCGGTCCTGCGGTTCCAGACTGCAGCGCCTGTAACCGCACGGCCATTTCGGCCGGCTTAAAATGCACATATCCCTTGGAGTATGTAACTGCAGTATCTCCGCACCCTAGTCCTCAATCAACAAAATTCGAAAGAATCTGGATAAATGGTATTCTTATTGTCCTCTGCAATAAACAAGTGATTTAAATCAGTAGTGGTCATGTCGACTTGTTGCGCGCAGTTAGTGCTACAATGTGCATGTCTGGATTTTTATGTGAAAATGAATGAACCTTCATTGGCATCATACCCTGTTACTACTACACGAACCTATACCATCTTACATTATATTACGAAACATGTAACCATGCATATCTTCAGGGCCATTTTAAGACCCAAGCGATACAAGACGCTGAAGGGAGACAGGTGCCCAAGTGCAACATTTGCATCGTCTACAGTGCGTATCAGAAGTAGTAGTGAAAACCTACTTCAGTGAAACTATACGTGGGGAAAGCGGGGAGGGAGGGGGGCAAAATGATAAGCGGTGTGTGTGGAAAAATGCACCACAACCGGCCCTGCATACCTTTGAATACAAGCCTAAGTACTGTCTTGATTGTGAAAGCCAACAACTAAGCTAGCAAAGAAAATAGCAGTTTTGACTCATAGTAAGCACAAAACATTCTTGCGTTTGCAGCGTTAAATGAAGAACAGGACTCTTACTCCTCGCATTTGGGAGGACGACGGTTCAGTCCCATGTCCGGCCATCCTGATTTAGGTTTTCCGTGATTACCCTACATCACTTCAGGCAAATGCCGGGATGGTTCCTTTGAAAGGGCACGGCCGATTTCCTTCCCTATCCTTCCCTAATCCGAGCTTGTGCTCTGTCTCTAATGACCTCGTTGTCGATGGGATGTTAAACACTAATTTCCTCGTCCCTCTCCAACTCTTACTCCTACCATTCCCAGCATGCATATTACAGCACTACACTAATTAAAGAATATTTATGATTCTCTGATGTCCTACCAAAATTACTTTTATGCTTTTTTAATATTATGTTATTTTAATATTATAAATAGAATTTGTCTCTTACTGTTCCTTGAGAGAGAGAGAGAGAGAGAGAGAGAGAGAGAGAGAGAGAGAGAGAAGCAGATATGTTGTGTTGGTGCCTCCGCTCTCTGCCGCAACCTCCAGGAAACGGCTACAAGTTTAGTAGACCTACAGTGCTTTCTAATAATGAATTCAACCTCCCATAGCAAGGGAATTCAATGCTATTTCAGCTGATCAGTTGTTGAGTAGGATATTGGCATCTCTTTGTGAAGGGGATCAAGCAGCATTCAACTGGAGTGGTTTAAAGAAACTATGGAAAAGTTAAGGTAGGAAGGCCCAACAAGGATTTGAACCTTAATCTTCCCAAGAACAAACAGTGCCTTCAGAAATGTACCATGTTGTTGGACATTTCGTAAGCAATGCAGTCCCACTATGAATGGCGTAAATTATAGCTCTTATACTCATTTTTATTAAATATGTTACTCTTATAACTCCAGAACTCTGTTTCCATAATTGCAGCAGATTAATATCGATATCAGTATGTTTTAGAGTAATGTTCAGCTGTTCACATTCATCTTTTGCATTTTTTTAGAACATGAGGCCAACATGGTCGAGCCACTTAGTTTCTCATGCATCATTAATTCGAGACAAATAAAAATTCTACGGCATGTTTTATGCAAACATATACATTATTTACTGTGAAACTATGATCTCCAGGTTTTGTGCGATAAAGGGGAAAGCAGAATTGCTTTCCTCGCTCTGCGTTCTCTAAAGGTACCCTTTCAGCCGTTCCTTTTGAACATATGATGCAACCACGAGATTAGCGTTGCCACCTTTCCGCGTACTACCTGGGCTCTAGTTGTGAAGTTAATGTCAGAAGAGCTGGTAAGCGTCTTTCCCTTGAACTTAACAACCATGACTGACGCAACCTGCCGCCCGCAAAACTGGGCGCCTTTGTTTCACTATCGGAACATCATTTTGGAAACTGTATTTAGTACGTCTTCATTTACAGTGCTTTTATCGTCTATTCAAGTGTGTTTTTCACAATACGTACTGACGTCTACAGATGGAATGAACGACAGTGAGACAACCAACAGCAAGAATTTTTACTTCCTGATTACGGTTTTGGTTTAGGTTTGCGTGATACCTTTTTCCACTTAGCTGTTGCTTTCGAAGTATACGTACTTGGCACCATATGTCTGTCAGTCCTGGAGATATGTTGGAACCGATGTTATGGCATAGTTTCCGAATGAGGTGGTGCATTGTCATATCTGGGAAAGCTGTTCAAATCCCCGTTGGTCCAGCAACTTTTGAGCTATCCGTGATTTCCCTGAAACGCCAGAGGCAAATTAAATTCTAAGACGGTTCCTCTGAAACGACACTGCCAATCTCCTTCCCCATTCTTGAAACAATCCGAGCTCTTGTTCTGTCTCTAATGACCTCGTCGTCGACGGAACATTGAATTCTAATCTTCTTTCTTTCCTTCTAGCATAGTCGCCTTCCTTAAAACAGTTTCCGGTTAGACGAAACAAAGGATAAATCCCGTAGGAGGTATAGGGTGAGTTTATGTGCCAGAATCTCTTTTGCATAGCTAAATACTTTTCCTACATCCAAATAACACGCGAAAATATCTTGTTACATTACCGGCCATTGAAATTGCTACACCACGAAGATGACGTGCTACAGACGCAAAATTTAACCGACAGGAAGAAGATGCTGTGATATGCAAATGATTAGCTTTTCAGAGCATTCACACGAGGTTGGCGCCGGTGGCGACACCTACAACGTGCTGACATGAGGAAAGTTTCCAACCGATTTCTCATACACAAACAGCAGTTGACCGGCGTTTCCTGGTGAAACGTTGTTCTGATGCCTCGTGTAAGGAGGAGAAATGCGTACCATCACGTTTCCGACTTTGATAAAGGTCGGATTGTAGCCTATCGCGATTGCGGTTTATCGTATAGCGACATTGCTGCTCGCGTTGGTCGACATCCAATGACTGTTAGCAGAACATGGAATCGGTGGGTTCAGGAGGGTAATACGGAACGCCATGCTGCATCCCAACGGCCCCAACTAGCAGTCGAGATGACAGGCATCTTATCCGCATGACTGTAACGGATCGTGCAGCCACGTCTCGATCCCTGAGTCAACAGATGGGGACGTTTGCAAGACAAAGAACAGTTCGACGACGTTTGCAGCAGCATGGACTATCAGCTCGGAGACCATGGCTGCGGTTACCCTTGATGCTGCATTACAGACAGGAGCACTTGCGATGGTATACTCAACGACGAATCTGGGTGCACGAATGGCAAAACGTCATTTTTTCGGATGAATCCAGGTTCGGTTTACAGCATCATGATGGTTGCAACCGTGTTTGGCGACATCGCGGTAAACGCATATTGGAAGCGTGTATTCGTCATCGCCATACTGGCGTATCACCCGGCGTGGTGGTATGGACTATGGAGTGGAATTGGTTACACTTCTCGGTCACTTCTTGTTCGCATTGACGGCACTTTCAACAGTGGACGTTACATTGCAGATGTGTTACGACTCGTGGCTCTACCCTTCATTCGATCCCTGCGAAACCCTACATTTCATCAGGATAATGCACGACCGCATGTTGCAGGTCCTGAACGGGCCTTTCTGGATACAGAAAATGTTCGACTGCTGCCCTGGCACAGCTCATTCTCCAGATCTCTCACCAACTGAAAATGTCTGGTCAATGGTGGCCGAGCAACTGACTCGTCACAATACGCCAGTCACTACTCTTAATGAACTGTGGTATCGTGTTGAAGCTGCATGGGCAGCTGTGCCTGTACACGCCATCCAAGCTCTGTTTGACTCAATGCCCAGGCGTATCAAAGCCGTTATTACGGTCAGAGGTGGTTGTTCTGGGTACTGATTTCTCAGGATCTATGCACCCAAATTGCGTGAAAATTTAATCACATGTCAGTTCTAGTATAATATATTTGTCCAATGAATACCCGTTTATCATCTGCATTTCTTCTTGGTGTAACAATTTTTATGGCCAGTAGTGTATTATTTGTTCTTCCTTCCAAGACTATGGTGTTATGCATATTTTTAGATTCATTCATCTTTTCCAAATCTGAATTGATCACGGTTCAGTAGCTCTTCAGCTTTTCTTTCTAACGAAACGGAGAACATGAATATAAGGAAAACTGTTATGTAATGACAGTAGGCAGAATTTGGCTAGTGAGTACACAGCTAGGAGTTGGAACGGGCATAGAATGATGTGTAATTACTACTTATCGTCATGGTTGTGCAGAGGTTAGAAATGACGAGGAGGATACCGCTGTCTTCTTCAGATCTACCTATACAAGCCTTGAAAAAAAAAGCGTCTGTTTGCAATTCTAATTAATTGCTTGTCTTGGAGTGTTAGTGTGCGACTGTTTTTCGACCTTGAACAGTGTCTTGGCGTATTGTAACGCCTTTAATCAAAATTGATTATCTCATTGGCAGTGGGCGAAGAGTTTACCACTTATTTTGCGTTCTGCGTGGAACCTCGTATGACATATACGAAATCCAACACAAATAAAACGAGAGTGATACTCCAAGTCAGCATGCAAATATATTCAATTAGGGAGCCTAGGTTTCGAAAAAGAAACACTATAAGTCTACAGCGCGTCTGAATTCATTCCTTCCGCTGCTCAGGACACACCTGTACATACAGGTGTAGAAGTGAGAAGCAGGAGTTTCCCTATGGAAGATGCTAGCCGCCAGTGTGGGGCCCGTCAGACCGCGTCTGAAGCGCCATCTGCTTCCGGTAACTTTTGACGACGAATGTCAACTGCAGAAACCCAAGTTCCATATATCGGTATCTGTTTCAAACCCGGAAACATGTCGAGTTTTGTGCCTACGAACTACGATTTGCGGACAGCATTGGTTTTCTGTTGTTATTGGAGGAAAACTGTTGCAGAATCGCATCGAATTCTTGTCGAAGCTTTCGGCGAACATGCTCCTGGGAAAACACAGAGTTTCCAGTGGTTCAAAAAATTCAAAAGCGGCGATTTTGACGTAAGAAACGACGATCGCGGGAAACCACCGAAAAAGTTCGAAGACAACGAATTGCTGGCCTTATTGGATTGAGATGATAGTTAAACTCGACAGAAACTTGCGGGATGATTGAAGGTGACGCAGAGAGCCGTTTCTCTTCGGTTGATAGCTATGGAAAAAGGGTTCCGCCTGAACTGAATGAAAGACAGCAAGCAAATCGGAAGAGCACTTGTGAAATGCTGCTCGCCAGATATAAAAGACAGTCGTTTCTCCATCGAATACTGATAGGTGATGAAAAATGGATATATTTTGAGAATCCTAAGCCTCGTAAATCAGGGGTGATTCTGAGCATACCATCGACATCCATTGGAAAACTAAATCGCTTTGGAAATAAGACAATGCTCTGTGTTTGGTGGGATCGGAAAGGTGTCGTCTACACACATCGAAAAAAGTTTTGCATCGCCCCGTTTCCCAGAACTCCTGAAGATAAACGTTGACTGTGGCTATTGTATCACAGACACAGTCCCTGTGACTGTTCAGAGATGTCACTAAACCCGCCCAAATATGTAAACAACCATGCATGAGCAGTGCCTATTAGACAGGGGGTCCGACAACCGATCAGTTCCAGTCATTCCACCAGGAAGGAGGTACACGGCTCGTGCTGTCTGTAGTTCAACCATGCCTAGACGGTCAATACCACGGTTCGATCGCGTCCGCGTTGTTACTTTGTGCCAGGAAGAGTTCTCAACAACGAAAGTGTCCAGGCTTCTCGGAGTGAACCAAAGCGATGTTGTTCGGACATGGAGGAGATACAGAGAGACAGGAACTGTCGATGACATGCCTCGCTCAGGCCGCCCAAGGACTACTGCTGCAGTGGATGACGGTTACTTAAGGATTATGGCTCGGAGGAACCCTGACACCAACGGCACCATGTTGAATAATGCTTTTCGTGCAGCCACAGGACGTCGTGTTACGACTCAAACTGTGCGCAATAGGCTGCATGATGCGCAATTTCACTCTCGACGTCCATGGCGAGGTCCATCTATGCAACCACGACACCATGCAGCGCGGTACAGGTGGGTCCAACATTATGCCGAATGGACCGCTCAGGATTGGCATCACGTTTTCTTCACCGATGAGTGTCGCATATGCCTTCAATCAGACAATCGTCGAATACCTGTTTGGAGGCAACCCTGACAGGCTGAACGCCTTAGACACACTGTCCAGCAGGTGCAGCAAGGTGGAGGTTCCCTGCTGTTTTGGGGTGACATTATCTGGGGCCGATGTACGCCGCTAGTGGTCATGGAAGGCGTCGTTACGGCTGTACGACACGTGAATGGCGATAGTGCAACAATATCGGCAGCATATTGACGAGGCATTCGTCTTCATGAACCACAATTCGCGCCCCCATCGTGCACATCTTGTGAATGACTTCCTTCAGGCTAACGTCATCGCTGGACTAGAGTGGCGAGCATGTTCTCCAGACATGAACCCTATCGAACATGATTGGGATAGATTGAAAAGGGCTATTTATGGGCTACGTGACCCTCCAACCACTCTACATCTACATCTATACTCCGCGAGCCACCTTACGGTGTGTGGCGGAGGGTACTTATTGTACCACTATCTGATCCCCCCTTCCCTGTTCCATTCACGAATTGTGCGTGGGAAGAACGACTGCTTGTAAGTCTCCGTATTTGCTCTAATTTCTCGGATCTTTTCGTTGTGATCATTACGCGAGATATATGTGGGCGGTAGTAATATGTTGCCCATCTCTTCCCGGAATGTGCTCTCTCGTAATTTCGATAATAAACCTCTCCGTATTGCGTAACGCCTTTCTTGAAGTGTCCGCCACTGGAGCTTGTTCAGCATCTCCGTAACGCTCTCGCGCTGACTAAATGTCCCCATGACGAATCGCGCTGCTTTTCGCTGGATCATGTCTATCTCTTCTATTAATCCAACCTGGTAAGGGTCCCATACTGATGAGCAATACTCAAGAATCGGACGAACAAGCGTTTTGTAAGCTACTTCTTTCGTCGATGAGTCACAGGGATCTATGCCGAATCGCCGTTCAAGAGTGCTATAGTCTGGAACAACAGTGCCTTGATGAACTTGTGGATAGTATGTCACGACGAATACAGGCATGCATCAATGCAAGGGGACGTGCTACTGGGTATTAGAGGTACTGGTGCGTACAGCAATCTGGACCACCATCTCTGAAGGTCCCGCTGAATGGTGGTACAACATGCAATGTGTGATTTTCATGAGCAATAAAAATTGCGGAAATGATGTTTATGTTGATCTCTATTCGAATTTTCTGTAGAGGTTCCGGAACTCTCTGAACCGAGGTGATACAGAACTTTTTTTGATGTGTGTATTCAAAAAATGATTCAAATGGCTCTGCGCACTATGGAACTTAACATCTGAGGTCATCGGTGCCATAGATCTTAGAACTACTTAAACCTAACTAACCTAAGGACATCGCACACGTCCATGCCCGAGGCAGGATTCGAACCTGCGACAGTAGCGGTCGAGCGGTTCCAGACTGAAGCGCCTAGAACCGCTCGGCCACACCGGCTGTTATTCCAATAGACAGAATTATATCCACAGAGCAATAAATTGAACATTTTACTTCATTTAATGACTTACAAAATGCAAATACTTTCATATTTATGTGAAATAACATAGATTTGCCTTCGCAAAAGTTTTGGGACAAAGTGCAGAAATAAACCAAAATCTAGGAAATAATGAGGAATTAGTACTCTGTACTTCTACCGCGACGTTGTAACACTTGTGTTAGCCGTTTAGGCATACTTTGTACAAGCTTCTGTAAGTACGAAATACTTGGATTTTCTCATTCTTCTTGCAGTCGTCTCCTGGCGTCTTGTTTGGACTGTATGGGGACTTCTCGAATATTTCATTCTAACGCATCCCATAAATTCTCCATGGGGTTCATGTCCGGACTTTGTGGAAGGGGACTATGTTTGAGGTCGTTGTCCCGATAAAATTTGAAACAGTCTCCAATCTCCATACTTTCTGCGCTCTTCTTCAAATTGTTCCTTAGAATCTGCAGGTATACAGTGTTTCGTTAATGAAGACCAGCTCACCCACTCCCTGGGGCGACATACAACCCCAAACCATAGCATGGCCCCCGCCATATTTCACTGTGGCTTGCATATTTTTTTCTTCCAGCTCTTTGTTGAGCTGCCACCAGATTTTTATTCGTTCATCCGGTCCTGTATGTGATTCCACCACTCCGTGTTATTTTGTACGAGTTCCCTTGCGAATAGCAGTCTCTTCTTCCTATTGTCTTCCTATTGGCACGACTGATGTAAAGCTTCCTTCTAACAGTTCGCCCATGCTAATTTTCTCTGTGCAGTACTCGTCTGATTGTGCTAGGAGTGGTCTTTCTCCTAAACTCTTCCTCAGACTAAATGGCAATTCTTTTGGCTGTGATTCGTGGATCTTTCTTGACCTTTAGTACTAGTGCCCTCTCTATGGCAGATTTTCTATCCTGTCTTCATATGTATATCGACGGACGATGTTCCCTACATTATTTTTCGTCATATTCAATAACGTTGTTATTTCTCGGCATGTTCTTCCCTTTTCGTGGTGGAATATTACTAACTGCCTCTGTTCAAAAGTGCTGTTTTTACCTCTACGTACTATTGCATACAAACACACTTGTGTTGCCTTTTAGCTCTCGACAGGTTACGACTGACATCGTAGGAAGTAACGAATGACAGATATATGCACACTGACACATTTGTCCCAAAACTTATGAAGTGCAGAGTTTCATATCTCGCAGTAAGAAATGGGTCTTACTCTGTTGTGAACAAGCAAACATACGTGATTGCACTTTTCATAGCCTATAATTACATGTACAACTTGCAGACGAACATTTTTATTTCCGTGTTAACCCTCATAAATTCTTTCATACCCAGACATATTGTACACAACGTTTGTCCCAAAACTTATGAGAGGCACTGTATATTGTATACAGGGGAAGCGGAAAAACATCGTTCGCCAAGTCACAACGTGGGCGAAAGTGTGTGTGAGTGATCGTGACAGACGGTAATTGAAGGGGACTGTGACGAGAGAGAGCAGGACGGTTGCTTCAAAACTCACTGCAGAACTGAATGTCGCACTCGCGAACCCTGTGAGGACCAAAACAACACGAAGGGAGCTCCATAAGGTGCAAATTGTAGGGCGAGCTGGAATTCTAAAACCACTCATCAGTGATGCAAATGCCCGTAACAGGAAAACATGATGCCAAAGCCATAAAACTTGGACTATGAAGCAATGGAAGAATTTCATTTAGTCTGATGAGTCTTGTTTCACACTGTGTACAACTTCTCACCGAGTTTACGTCCAAAGAGTGAATCATGGCAGGGTCTCGATGATGATTTGGGTAGCCATTTCGTGGTATTCCATCGGTCCCGTGGTTATTCTGCAAGATCGGATTCCTGCCAAGGATTATGTGACCACTCTGGCTAATCAGGCCATCCCATGGTGCAATGTTCGTTCCCCAATAGTTTATGCTGTGTTCCAAGACGAAACGCCTCTGTCTACATAGCTTGCATGGTTCAGGACTGCTTTTGTGAGCATGAGGATTTAATATTGCATCTCCCATGACCACTGCAGTAACCAGATCTCAATATTGTTAAGCTTTTGTGGTCCACTTTAGAGAGAACGGTGCGTGATCGCTATCCTCCAGTATCATCTTCACCTTAACTTGCCATTATTTTGCAGTAATACTGCTATATGATTCCCTTGAAAATCATACAGGACCTATACTTACCATCCCAAGACAACTGTAAGTTGTTTTGAATGCCAACGGTTTCCCTACGCCGTATTAGCCATGGTAATCTGTTATGTTCATGGTGTTTCCATATTCTTGTCAACCCCCTGTAGTTAGTCTTGCAAGCAGTCTTTTTTTATTTTCTTTTTCAGACATTGTATGATGTTGCAAATAAGCAAACTGCTTAGTATGGATGAATATATTCTAATACACGTTATTCCTGAGCCACGTGTCGCTGGAAATGTGAACACACGGGAGTGTGGAACTAGAACCTAGAGGGAAACAGTCGTCAGTTGGAGAGTTGATTTCAGTACCATTGTGCCTCGCAGTCTTTCAGGGAACAGTTCTGAAATTTATTTTTAATGCGGATGAATGCTGAACTTTATGTAACTGCTCTTACTTTGGTATAAACAGCGTGGAAGATACATCGAAAAATTAATGGTTTATAACCTATGCCTTTGTTCGATTGCCACATCTATCGATGTAGATTCCGGGCTGGCTCCCACATCCCGGCTCAGGTAAACGATGCGCAAACACTTGGTAAAACGATGTCAGATTTAACCATGCGATTTCACTAGATGATAACAGAAAGGGTCCCCTGTGGTGAGTTGGTAGTAGCTCTAAAAATTCTCTGAGAATGGCGACCTGATGGTAATAATAGCCTATATATAGGGGTATGATTGGTTCTCAGCGAAACTGGAGAAGTACCATACTAGTCCCACCCGGCGCTGCTGGATAACAGGCGCTGGAAAGTAAGAGGCCTTTGTTGTTGTGTTCTTCAAAATCCCTGAAAATATTTAATTACCCAGTACGTTCGTACAGTGTTTCTTTGCAGCACGTTAACTTCGATTTGTCTAGTAATGGATAAGGGAGTGGAGTGGTTTTTGGAAGGAGCAGCTTTTACACTGTCGTACAGCCACTCTCACATGAGTTTTATGTACTTCCAGTTGCCAGTTGGGCCGTTTCAACTATTTTACTTTAGTTTGTTGAAATAATTAATCTGAATCAGGTGTTTTCATTTGTGCGGTATCTCAGTTCACTATTTTATTGGAGCTCTAATGGTCCTTCTGAAATGGTTTGTCTCACTGACTTAAGAGTACACACGGAATCGATGACATCGAAAAAAATATATCCGGTGAACAATCCGCAGTCCTCCTCCTCTGACAGCCACACAACTGAAAAAGGAATTTGTCTATGACAGCATTTGATTGTCACTATGTTCAACATGCAGTGGGAAATGATTGCAGGAGACATGTCAACCTGTCGCGTTTTCCTCTGATAACAAACTGAATACCACACTGGCTCAAGTGTCTTTCAGTGTTTCCCTGCCACCTGTTTTGTGTTATCGTAGTGGCAATATCTGAGTCACGCCGACGGCTGTTCTGCGACACGATATTCGAGACACGGTCCCAAGGACGACACCAACTGCGCGTTATTTTGGCACGTTCACGCGAACACGGATGTTTCAAGTATAATCTGATGGTGGCAGCGGTTGACGGTTGTCTGATAGAACCTCTAGAATCATGGATTTATTTTCAATACTTCGAATGTCAGTGCTATTTCTTCCATTATACCTCACTGTGGTTTTGTTAGAAATTCAGAGTTTTGAGAGAAGGTAAACAAGATCCCCTATCATCAAAACTAATATCGTCAGCTCTAGAGAAAGTTTCTTTATCTTAAACTGGGAAAACAAAGCGAGAATACGTGGTAACGGAACATATTAGAATCTCTCTCATTTATGACACTGTGATGTTCATCATCAGTGCAAATAAACTTCATCAACTAAAGGCAGAACTTAATAATGTGTGTGTGTGTGTGTGTGTGTGTGTGTGTGTGTGTGTGTGTGTGTGTAAATCCCTAACGGACCAAACTGCTGAGGTCGTCGGTCCCTAGACTTACACACTACTTAAACTAACGTAAACTAACTTATACTAAAACACACACACACACACACTCATGCCCGAGGGAGCACCCGAACCTCGGGCGGGAGGGTCTGTGCATACTTAATAATGCGTTGGCACATATGTAACTGCAATAAATAACTGTAATAAACAGAAGTGAGACTCATCGCTAAACTCTGGCTCTATACCAGTTGTTCCCAACCTTTGACAGACCATAGCCCCCCCCCCCCCCCCCCCCGATGTAATCAGATGTCGGTTAGTACCTTAGTATCCTTCTCTCCTGCCTCCCCTCCCGCCTGGCTCCATATCCTGACCCCACCATTATAGATAACCTTTAGAATGAAAGACAATTTTATTTGAGTACTTTTATTTTTAAAATTACAAAAGATAAATGATATTTAGTTTTTGTAGATGTCTTCCTAAATCATAAACTGATGATTCAATCAGACAGCTGGCACTAATTATTTCTAATAATGTTTTTTTACGGAATGATGACGCAATTCTCGATGCCCACGTGTGATAACTACATCGCCTTCTCAAAAAAGAAAGCTATCCCACTGTGGGTAGATATTTGTACCAAAATACACTTTTCTCCCTACATCCACAGTATTCACCCCATTTGAAATCCACCAAATTAAAATGCATGCGCAGTAAAATAATAATAATAATAATATGTAGGCCCTATAGCAGTGTAGTATCTATTACAAAGTTACTACTGCGTTGTCCTGTCTTTTAATTCGTTTACTGTTGCGAAACGAATAATGAATCTATATCTCATATGCTGTGGGAAGGCATTTTCAAGAGATATTCAAGTAATATGTGATGTATATGTTCAATGTTAATAATAGATGCATGATACAATGTATAAAATATGTGCTTACAGAGTGCATTATATGATTAATATTTTGTTCATACATCTGTTATACAAACTGTAACTCTCACAACATTGTCTCACACGTTAATGCCAATATCTGGAAAAAAAAATAAGTTTTATAATCAGCATTACAGTCTTATGAAACAGTGATACTAGTAATGATCTAATAAAAACAGTTTGGTTTCATGACTGAAATATAGTTGAAGCCTTTTGTTTTTACCCTTCAGAGAATTGCATTTTACCTCTCAGGGAGTAATTACCCCAAGATTGGGAACCAGTGCTCTATACCATGCACGTCTCTGTTGTCTGTGGTAAAGTGCGTGCGATAAACGACGCTGGAAGTTCAAAAATCAATTCAGCTTCCAATAACCTGTTCCTGCCGGTTCCTGATGACACATCGTCTATAATCTCTGCCCAGATTCTAGCTACCGTCATTCAGCTATTCGTCAGAGTAGTCGAACAATCCTAGGATCGAGTCAATGATTCAACTTTCCTTCAATCGAGAAGTTCCAGTGACTTTCGACATACCCAGTATCCATCATGTCCTAACACCATTCTTCATCGAAGACATGACTTTTTTCTGTACTGAAAATAGGATTGCCTATGGATAAAATGTTAAACAACACATCCCATGGACATGAAAATATTGGAGCTTGATGACGTTCGGACAATGTGTAGCTCTTCCTGCTTCAGTGCATTTGTTTGTTGTTCTGCAACGTGTAGCTGTCTTGCACAGAGTGATACAGATCTATTGCCAATCTGAAAGAAACTGGCAGAGGATGATAGGGGCCTCTATGCAGTGTGGTTGGTACTTAAGGAATCTTCTTTCAAATTGACATCAGATCTCCATGTACAGAAGTTGAATTATCGAAAACTACAACCTCCTATTATCGAAGTAGTTTCGTTAAGATCAACAGGATCTCACATCTCTCTATCAATAAGGTCAATTAAAAATTTGTACGAGCAACGACGAGATACCAGCTTCCGTCTGCGCCAATGAGTAGTACAGATGTCTAAATTTAAGTATCCAATATTTCATGAAGTGAAACATGAGGTTCGAAAAGTAACAAAGAGATGTTGTCGCTGTAAAGACGATTTATGTATTATGGTTTTTATACAATATGTGATCAAAAGTATCCGGACACCCCCAAAAACATACTTTTTTCAATTGCGCTGACACCTACTGCAAGGTACTCCATATCAGCGACCTCAGTAGTCATTAGACATCGTTCGGGAGCAGAATGGGGCGCTCCGCGGAGCTCACGGACTTCAAACGTAGTCAGGTGATTGGGTGTCACTTGTGTCATACGTATCTAAGCGAGATTTCCACACTCCTAAAAATTCCTAGGTCCACTGTCTCCGATGTGATAGTGAAGTGGAAACGTGAAGGGACGCATACAGCACAAAAGCGTACAGACCAGCCTCGTCTGTTGACTGGCCGAGACCGCCGACAGTTGAAGAGGTTCGTAATGTGTAATAGGCAGACATCTATCCAGACCATCACACAGGAATTCCAAACTGCATCAGGGTACACTGCAAGTACTATGACAGTCAGGCGGGAGGTGAGAAAACTTGGATTTCATGGTCGAGCGGCTGCTCATAAGCCACACATTACGCCGATAAATGCCAAACGACGCCTCGCTTGGTGTAAGGAGCGTAAACAATGGACGATTGAACAGTCGAAAAACGTTGTGTGGAGTGACAAATCGCGGTACACAATGTGGCGATCCGATGGCAGGGTGTGGGTATGGTGAATGCCCGGTGAACGTCATCTGCCAGCGTGTGTGTAGTGCCAACAGCAAAATACGGAGGCGGTGGTGTTAGGATGTGGTCGTGTTTTTCATGGAGGGGGCTTGCACTCCATGTTGTTTTGCGTGGCGCTATCACGGAATAGGCCTACATTGATGTTTTAAGCACCTTCTTGCTTCCCAATGTTGAAGAGCAATTCGGGGATGGCGATTGCATCTTTCAACACGATCGAGCACCTGTTCATAATGCACGGCCCTTGGCGGAGTGGTTACACGACAATAACATTAACATCCCTGTAATGGACTGGCCTGCACAGAGTCCTGACCTGAATCATATAGAAAACCGTTGGGATGCTTTGGAACGTCGACATCGTGCCAGGCCTCACCGACAGAGATCGCTACCTCTCCTCAGTGCAGAACTCCGTGAAGAATGGGCTGCCATTCCCCAAAGAAACCTTCCAGTACCCGATCGAACGTATGCCCGCGGGAGAGGAAGTTGTCATCAAGGCTAAGTGTGAGCCAACACAATATTGAATTCCAGCATTACCGATGGAGGCGTCACGAACTTGTAAGTCATTGTCAGCCAGGTGTCAGGATACTTTTGATCACATAGTGTACATATTTTGTAAACTAATTACAGGTGTCAGTTACTTTCTAATGCATTATTAAAGCTGTAGATGTACCAAATGATTCATGGCGATCACGCTTCACTCACCAGTGGAGTGTGCTCTCTGTAGAAACTTCTGGCACATCAAAGATATGTATCGGTTAACACCTGTTTGCCTTTCGCCGGCAAAAGTGACAAAGGCGAAATGTATTTTAAGTGTCCGTTTCCTAATCTCATCGGCTTCATTTGTCAGGAATTCTCACGTAAATACTGTTGAGAACAAGTTGACTAGACATCAAAGAAGAAAGATTTTGTGCTCAAAATAGTCACACTGCAAAGCAATCAGAGTTTTTACAAAAATGTCTGTATTCCTTGCTTCAAGGGATCAAAATACACGAATCATGGTACAAGTAAAGCGTTGTGTACTTGTGTGACAGCTGCCACCTATCGAGAGACACGAAGGATATAATTCGCAATATTTAAAATAAAAAAATCTGGATAATGTTATTCAGGTTTTTACACGCTCTGAACTAATTCATGGCACTCATCTTTCTTTCATTAGCAATAAGTTGTTACGCTACTACAGTGAGCTCTATAATACCTTGATACTACCGCTACTACGTTCGTGTGTTATCTTTGACTGGGATGACCGTCATATTATTCAAAGAGAAGACTATGATTAACAAATGAATTACTAACACCAATATAGTGTCTGAGGGAGCTTTATTGTATGGTTGCCGTAGAAAGCGATAGTGCAGACGATTATGAGCAAACTGTAAACTACGGATCTGAAGTACAGCGATTCGCCCGGAGACTTCATGTTTGGCAGGTACGATCGTTATTCCCAGGTAATTTTCTCGACAGATGGATTGCTAGTAAACGGCGAGTGAATTTTGTGGAATGCGCTTCGTAGCATTAAAATACACCACTTCTTGTTTGTTGTCCTGCATTTAAATGTGAAACTTTAATTCTGAGAAGTGTGATGGATCGTGAAATTAGAATCGATGGCCTTGTTTGAACTTTTCCTTTCATTCTCGTGACTTCTACGATGAAGTTAACCAGAAACCGACTTTATATGGGTTATTCGTATTTATACTTTGCTCTTAAAATTTGTTGGCGGTTGATGGCTCTTAAAATTTGTTGGCGGTTGATGAACGAAACCCTTCCTGGCAGCAATATTGCCAACATTATTCAAACTGCGGTTAAAAAGCTGTGACATTCAACGTGCTCCGCGTCGTTCGCATTTCTCCGATATATATTTAATGCATTCCATGTTGTTCGCAGTTCTCCGATGTACATTTAATGCACTCCGTGTTGTTCGCAGTTCTCCGATAAAGATTAAGTTGTTTAAAAATAGAGGCTAAATGGCTCTGCCACTAAGCTCTAAAGTACAAACTAAACCAATGGTACTACAGTGCATAACTGCCAACAGAAATTGTGCTAACTGTGATGCAAGCCAAAGTGTAAAACAAATCATGTGAACAGAAATATAAGCTGATTTGAAATATTCATAGTCCTACAACTAGGGAATGGTGGCGATAGAGACACTCAACGTTAATCCGAATAATCCCAGTTCGCAAGTTAACTGCTGATTTAGTGCATCTGTGAATTTATCTATAAGTGAGCAACGTATTATTATAATTTTTCATTCGATTTATTTTCGAATTGATTATCCTTTGCCTTATCCATGTGATTAAGTTTTATTCTTCTTTTTTTCGCGCTAGTGTCGTCGAGTCTAACGAAATATGACATTATCATCGAATACTGTCTGCGAGATAACATATCACTGCATAGTACTGTAGCAGGCCAGCCAACACAGAAAAACGAATAACAGACACGTTCGAATGGGAAAGATTCTCCAAATAGTAGGTACCACTTAAAACAGTATACGTCAGAATCCATACACTGACGTATAACGTGGTTATTCGAAAGTTACACGAAGTCATATGCCGAACGTACATTCATTGGGAATGTCTTTCGTAGTATGGGAACATTTATAATAAGAGCCATATGCGACAAATGAGTATTTCACTTCTCTGACTTACTGATAGCAGCCACAAAGACTGGCGCATAATAAGCAGTCACATCTATCTTAACAAAAGTTGATAAATTGAGTAGTTATAAATTTTTTTCGCACAAAGTAGGAGATTCATTGAAATAATAAGTTTCGCCAGCTACAGCTATGTTTCACCTAAATTTGCGATTCATTCCGAGCAACAATTAATTTGAGGTGTTACATGTATGGTAGAAACGCCTTTAGCATGGAAAGTGTAGATATTAAGATACGTGTGTACGCGTAGGGCGCTTGGGTGTGTGCTCAGAGGTGTGGTTAAGAACTTAGTTTTTCGGCCAGATATCACAAAATTGTGCCTTCAGATAATTAAAATTGTTCTCTCTCCTACTATAGCAAATTTTACCTTAGTCGCGGAGAAAACATCACTTTCCAGAAATATTTCTTGTGCGAGTCTCTTTGGCACATTCAGCATAGCTGTAACGGTATGCATCGAGTTTGGCAAAATACTTGTTGGCTTTTGTTGGCATAAAGTACACTAGGATGGGAAACTGCTGACGTCAGGCAGCGTATCGGAATTTGTATTGTGTATATGCCGTGAAACATCGATCGCTTGCTTGTACAAATGATCAGAAGTTTTTTTCTGAAAGAAAATTTAACGGAAATAGATATCGTAACAAATAGCAATGGTGTAGGTAAGGCAAGAAGTGCGAGGGGGCTCTCCTGCGCACTTGTCGCGAGTCATCTCTACAGCGTGTCCCAGAAAGCAGTACCACTGCTATAGTGCCGACGTTAACGATATTCTTAGAGGGCTTACAAAAGTGCTGTTAGGTGAAAGTGTTCCACTTAATTGTTTAGCAGATGTGCGAGAAGCTATCTATGTTACTGGATTTTCCGTATTCATGTGCACCCGATACATTTAGGCGTTACTGATTTCGGATACGAGTGTTATTTCTTAAATGAAATTGAACAGTTATCAATACAAATTTTAAAAACATTTCCTTGTCGAAATGAATACAGCGTTCAGAATTTGTGAAAACTTAAGAAACCTATGAATTTTCGTTAGACATACGAATACGAATTTCCAAGTTGCCTCAACAATTCCAGTAGGATTCATCATCAATAATGCTGTCTTTGAAATTAAGAATATATTTGTAGAGTACACTATTAATTATCCCAGCAGTAATATTTGGGATAATAGTGCTTGAAAATATGAAGTATTTTGTTGATGAATCTACCTGTTTTTTGTGCCAAAAAGTGAGTCACCTAATTTTTTAAAAAAATAAATGGCTTCACTTGTAGGATCGTAGTAATCATACTTCATAATATTGTATGAAATAACGCGAAAGTCAGGAAGGGTCGGCAATTACCGATTCCTTGAAATCTGCTCAGACCACATTGTACTGCACTTCCGCTGACAGAATTAATAATACTATGATACCAAAAAATGTACGAAAAGACAGATTGCTACTTACCGTAAAGAAGACACGTCAAATTGCAGGCAGGCACAGTTAAAAGGTACTTACTTAAAGCTTTCGGCCACAGCCTTCATCAGCAAAAGAGAGACACACACTATTCACACGCACAAGCAAGCAAGCACATCTCATGACTGCCAGCTCCAGCATCTCGGGGCGGTCGTGTGTGCTTGCTTGTGCATGTGAATGGTGTGTGTGTCTCTCTCTTTTACTAGTGCAGGCTGTGGCCGAAAGCTTTAGGTGTCTTTTAATTGTGTCTTATGGAACTTGACGTGTCTTCTTTAGGGTAAGAAGCAATCTGTCTTTTGCTATATTGTTGACATTTCTAAATGGCGTTTCCATTGTTTAACAGTATGATGTGTTCGAAATAGCTCATTTTACATAGATTTTTTTCTCAGTGCAGCAGTTTTATTCACTGCTCGTTGTACGGCATGGTCATTGACTGTACTTTCATCTGAAAAACAATGATTTCATGTTTTCGGAGTTCATGTGAATTTCGACAGCTACTTCAAATTTTTTTGTGTAATGCTCATTTGTGTGATATATTACGGCTTCATCGTCAACAAGTCACAGCCATGAGAACAGTATCCGATTTACATAATTTTATGACGTGGGATATGGTTGACAGAGGCACTGTGGTGTTTGAAGTTATTTTAAAATTAAGCTGAATCTGTAGCTACGACGATTGAGGACCAGGTTAGATGATGGAGCAGCTAGTTTGATATTTCGGTGTGGTCCTTTGAAAAGACACTGCCGATTTCCTTTCCCAATCAGAGCTTCAGCTCAAACTCTAATGACCTCATCGCCGTTGCACAGAGAAATCTACTAACAGACACAATTATCCTTGGACAATGTCATGCTTGTTTGCTGTTATGGTAACAATATTTGCACTATCTTTCCCATCCATTTCAGTATGTTGCCCTACTGTAGTTATTGGCCTTCTGCATAGTGCTACTATTTGCTGCTGACAACTGGTATTAGCAGTCTTGCCACGACGTTTGTGTATTTGGCTAGTACGGCGTACGCGGAAATACAGAAGCGTCCGATCTTACCCGTCGGCTTTGACCCATGACGTCACAAATGTAGCGGAAACGACCATAAACAACAATTCCAATATGGCGGATATAAAAACATCGCATACGTATTATAAACACTGAAATACACAAGTTTCACAAAAAGCCTAATAACTCTAACGGGACAAGCGTGGGAAATTAGGGGTTTTTGGGTGGGGACAAACTAAATATACACAAATGTAGCCACCGACCGCCATACAAAACCACGCAATACAACGAAATAAATCAACATTACAAAACTGACCAAATACAAAAAAACACATTCCTATCCAGAATCGGACACTTCCCTTGACCTATATAGCTCAACAGAACCTACCGATCACATCCCCCAATACAAAACTTAAAAACCAACACTTCCCTTACACCTACATACATCTACAACAGCTTGCGATCACATAAATTACGATCGAACAATTCCGTTGACCTGACCATAAACGACACAAAGGTTTCACAAGAACAATCTGCTAACATTGATAGCAAACCACCCCCCCCCCCCCGCCAAAAAAAAAAAAACTCCCAACCTAACCTCGTATTCAGTGCTACGCTACAGATCAATGTGTAGGTCCCTAACGTCACGGGTCAAAGCCGACGCGTGAGATCAGATATTTCTGTTGACACAAAACATACATCAAAAACAAAAAAAACGGAACTTACCTCAAAAAAGTTCCAGCCCCAGAAACTACATTGGCCACCACAATCACACACAAATGCACCCTAACTAACCACTTTCGGCCTATACATTTTACCCACAGCCCTTAAAAAAAACCGAAAAATGCAATAGGCCTCTGGGACACTCTTCCGCCAACAGTACTCATCTAAATGAGACTGAAGGTTGGAAGAGCGCCTCTTCCCCCTCCCAAGAACTGACTTAACCGCCCCCCACATCCCCTCAATTGTGTTAGTGCAAGCCCCAGTATCATAATTCTTAAATTCTAGACTGTGGTTCACTACTAAATGATTAAATCCCCTGTCACCCAACCCCCTATAAGAAGAAAAAGCATCAGAAACTATTGTGGACCCGGGCTCTACATACTCCTCAATTAACCCCACTAATTCAGCCTTCGACCTCCCCTCCACAACCCTAAAAACACATTCAGTACCCCCACCCCCGTGAACAACAGCCCCCCACACCCAAAGACCAGCCACAGACTTCCCCCTCCCATACTTCCTTTTACCAAACTGCGACTCGTCCACCTCCACAAGCACCCCATGCCCACCCAACTTACCCCTGTACTTAATAAATTCCGAACACACTTCACGACAAAAGGAATACCAGTCTAAAACAGTCCTCCCACTCACACCAGTCTCAAACGCGCAAAAACTCTGTGGGCATCTATAACAAAAATAATATGTAATAAGCACAATCTCACGCATGCCCAATCTAGACTTCTCGAACCAGGTACCACGCCTTATAGAACGCCATACGCCATCTTTCCGGCAACACCACATGTATCCGTCGCTGGTCCGAGAGGCCGGAACTTTAACCAATTTCATCGCCTCAAGGCAAAGAGAACACTTAACAACTTCGGCGATTAAACCGAATAGTTGTAAGAACTTGATAAGTTCTAACGCTGTGTCGCCCATCATCGCCCTCAACCGAACACTATTAAGGCGGTCTTTCATATCCATTCCTAAACAAAAAACCACAACCAAATACACTCAATAACAAACTCACCCGACGTACAGCAATGAGCATTAAATTAAAACAAACGAAAACAATGAACACACCACCAGAGAGCACCACAAACAAAAACAAGACATCTACAAACACGCCACAATCGCAAAACAAACTCCGCGCCGTAATGACGTCACACACCACAACACGCTTACGTCACGGGTCAAAGCCGACGAGTAAGATCGAAGGTTTCTGTTGACCCGCGTACGCTTATGGACACGGTGTAGATTAGACTTGGCCACTGTTTCTATGTTTCGATACAGTGTATCGATACCTGGAACTGTTTCAGTGTTTCGGAACGGCTATGGTTCACTGTTTCGAAACAGTGGTGTTTCATTCCGCCCTTGTCTCGGATCTCGAGCCAGACACAGAAACTGTTTCGTTGTTTCAAAATAAGACTGTTTCAGTCCACCTGCGCCTGGAACGGACTAATTGTATCGAAACAGTCATGTTTCATTCCGCTCTGTGTCGGACGAAATTCGGGCTCGGCACAGTTACTGAAACACAACATACCACTTCATGAAACACTTACAAGAGTGTCGAAATCTTTTGACAAGCAATAGCATGAAGCTCAAGATATCCGAAAATAAAACTACGTTTCTAGCTGACTGTCCCATTCCGAAATGGCGTAACATCTGCTTTATAAACACTAACCCAAACAATAAAACAACGCATACTATTCGCATTCAAAATAATAAATATGTGAAAATCATTCAGTTAAATTACACTTTTTTTATAACATACGCTTCTCTGCTCATGTACAGTAATCATATTAAGAAACGCAAGTAAAACTACAACATTTTAAATAAAAAAGGCGTAGAGTGACAGTTATTAGACATGTATATAAATTTGATGTAGGTATAATTGCAAGCAATCTGTTTGACATATCACTGATAGTGTACTGGTGAACGGGAAGCATCGTAAATTCATAGTAACGGTTCGAAACACCTTGAAACACAATTTTTTTCTGTTATATTTTGTTATTTATTCGAATTATTTGGCGTTATTTGTGAGTCTATAGTCACTGTGTCTATTATCCACAATGATTCCCTTTGTGTGCATGGAAATTAGCAGGATGGGTATATTAGCCATACTAATGGAATGTGGGAATCCCAGTAGCATATCTGTTGTTTCTGCAGTTTGCTCCCACCTCCAGTTACGTTCGTGGTGATTCTTCTGTCTTCAGCTAAGGCTTTCCTCAGCCAACTGAAAAGTATGAAAGTCACATGACACTAAAGCAGCGCATTTGCTGCAGGAAATACGAAACTGCCAAGACGCCTAAGTGATAGTTTCATACTTTCTGCGATATGATTAGCGCTCTCGCATTTGTGTTTATATGGACATACTTATACAGTAGACATTCAAGATGATAAAATGTGTAGGTTTATTAGATTACAAAACAAACTGTTTCACTGTTTCGAAACACCGTATCGAAACATTACATTGTACTGTTTCATTTGTTTCGAAACATTTACGTGTTTCAGCTTGCCCATCTCTAGTGTCGATCGAAAAATATAGATACTCTGTTCAAGAGTAGTATCGTAAGAAAACTATCGAAAGAAATCGGTCCGTACGTTGAGGTATCGACACTTACTCACAATCCTTGTTTTTAAAATCTATCTCTAGTAGAGAGAACAGTCAGTTTTCACGTTTAAATGCAGTGATACAACCGTTGTGACGGGGTGTTTTCTTAAATGCTCTTAAATGTTTGAAGTGTTTCCCGAAGACTTCAGATTTTTGAAATATATTTCTCACCTCACTTCATTATCATTCAATTATCAAAATACTGTCAAGTTTCACTTTTGGTAGTAGCCATTTTGTATGCTGATTCAGAGCCTAATTCCTAAACTGTTTCAGACAACAATACACAAAGAAACAAATACGTCGAACTGTAAAATAAGGGAATTCCAAGTAAAAGAACTGCCAACAATAGCGAGGCGTCGCGAATGTTTTTATACACTCACTCTGTTGCTCGCCCACACCACACTGCACCTCCAATTGCTGGCCTGTTGGTGTTGCGCGTTCAATAGTTACCAAGTGTTGGAACTTAGTTATGCGACCAAAATTTTGGAGAAATAAAAGAAACATAATTTGGGGAAAAATAAAAATGTAATAAGTCATTATTGGATCATTCGATATGCCACATGCTATAAAGTACTGATTTCACCAAACGTATATATTGAAAAGTGTCGAGTAAAAAAGTATCGTTATTGAGATGAAAGGGCCGACACTTTTTCCGTCCCTACATACACCACATTGTGCGACCATTTGTTTCCCTTCTAATTCCACAAAGATGACAATATTTAGTTGGTTTGCTTTCCAAGATATTCTTACCACGGTGAACTATCGTTGATGTCGGATCCTGTTAATTGTTACAGATTTTTCCCGTTCTGGCTTCATTCTTCCAGTCTTGTGTCCCATGTTACTTATTCCTTACTTTCTAGTTTCCCAAGCGTTTAAGACACTGGCGACAGAGATATTTCCC
Organism: Schistocerca cancellata; assembly: GCF_023864275.1. Taxonomy (NCBI): domain Eukaryota; kingdom Metazoa; phylum Arthropoda; class Insecta; order Orthoptera; family Acrididae; genus Schistocerca; species Schistocerca cancellata. Next base: position 821,781,459 of record NC_064627.1, on the reverse strand, counting down.
TACTCACATAGCTTTTTTTGAATTTTATATTTAGTAATAATTGAGAAATCGGTGACATTCACAGATTCATCAGCTACCCCTTTATATGGCTTTCATCACAGGACGTCTGGACGTTGCATTCTGAATTTACTGTCTGACAGTACGGTCAGTCCTCGACCACTTGCGTCGGGCTTGAAATGTACATAGTACATCACTGTCAGCTTTACTGTTATTGTGATAGTGTCATATATACCTTGTTAATGTGCACAGTACATCATCATTGTTCGCTTTATTGTCATCATTTATACCTTGTTAATATCGACAGCGATAGAGCATTAAAAGTAAGAAGTTGAGGTGTAATTGCGGTATCGTGCAGCTATTTATCTACAGTCGTAGAAAAAAAAAACATAATTTATCCGTATAATTACCACATAGAAAAGAACATGAATTTAGCCGTCTGGTATGCTATCACTTTGCTCAACGCCTCTCCGGCTACCGTAGAATATGGAGATGTACAGGTCGACGCAAGAAAAGCATGCTCCAAATACGGGTTTTTCCTGTGAGAGAAGAGCACCAAGCAAAACAAGTCCACAGATCACCTAATCGTGGGTACACACCATGATCATTATCATCAACAATGAATGTCGTTCTTGGTGGAGACTAGGGAAACCAAGTAATATCTCCATTTGCCCTATTTTTAACCATCTCTTCTCTCTCTGTCCAGTTTTTTCCTTCCTTTTGTTAATCTCTTCAATATTGTGCGATGAATGTACTACTCGTTTTTGTGATAGCAGATATTTCTTGGTGTACAACTTTTTGTTTCACTCCAATCCAACATCGTCATCTCTAAAGCGCCATCCGGTTTTCTCACTGTGTCCAAACAAATTACATGTTCTTCCCTTTTTATTTCTACAGTGAAAGAACTTTGTTCAACGGTCTTCCGCTAGTCCACATCACCTTACCACATTTATTATTTAGACAGTATAAGAGGGATAAGTTTACCCACAGAGATGTTCCACGTGCAGATCGATTTTTGTAATCAGTCAGTGTAGAAATTAGTAGAAAGAGATTAGTGTGTGTCATAAAAATTTTGCTGGTAATTTTCACAGTCAGTATTTGACGGCAAGAGGAGAAGAGGTGCTGGGGTAAAGTATCTGAACACCGCTCTTTGTGCCAGTGTCCTGAATTGAACTCCATATCTCTCCGCAGTGTCTCTTGAAGTTAGAGTGTGTGACAGTGTTGGCGGTGATCTGCGTGTCAGATGGGGAAATTAAGCTCAGCGGCCCCTTGGTGATATTTGAGAGGTGTACGACATGTGCTGGTATTGTTTTACCTTCTGCCTTCTCTCTTCATCATCATACAACATAAACATAACTGTTGCGTATGAGGCGGAACTATGGGCCTCATGGATCAGACTCTTAATAGGTTGACGTGAGGATCAATGAACTATACTTGACGGGATGTATCTGGAACATCTTAGGTGATTAGAAGTTAGTAGACATGAATACAATTAAATACTTAGCTTTAATTCAGCATCAGCGGTGAAAGTCGATCTTGACTTTGTACAATAATATTTACAAGTGCAGTTATAGACTGAACTGCGAATACTTCTTTACAATTCTGATTGCTTCACGCACATAGATCAGTTGTCAATGCATAAACTGTATGTGGCGCCTGGCTAGGTTTTAGCTACTGACTTAGCTGAAGGCTGTGCTAACTAGCGTCTCTGCAAATGAGATCTCTGAAGCTATAACAAGTGAACCATTACTATTAAAGTCGGTTGTAGAACTGGGCAGTGCGCTAGCTTGTCTCGTAAGACCAGCCGAGTGCCCATCGCGGGTCCGATGTGTGCTGACGGACCGCGGCCAATTTGAAGCCTACAACCTAGCCAGTGTGGTGCCTTGCGGTGACACCACAATAACAGAACGCTATACATATATATTACACTCTACAAAAACAAATGTGACACAGCTCTCACAAATCCAAAGGGGAAGGGACTAATGTGTGCGGGGCAATCTTCTCGACAATCAGTTGAACCCACCTGTGGGATATCCCAGCCAAAAGTGCCATACTACATGCATGTAGTATACTCTCCGCCGTCACTTCCTCTCGACTCTTGGCGCATGAGGGGCTCTAAAGTAGTCTACGCCGACAGCTCGATGGTTGATGTCGGGGATGGCTACGCTTGTGCTCACACAGGAGGTATTGAACAGCGCTCCCTGCCGAATGGCTGCAGTGTTTTCACTGCAGAGCTGGTGGGCACATCCCGTGTTCTTGAGCATATCCATTTCTGCTCCGGTGAGTCCTTCCTTGTCTGTAGTGATTTCCTTGAACAACTTACAAGCCATTGGCCAGTGCTACTGTGGCCGTCCTTTGGTAGCGGCCATAGAGTAGTCGTCCACTGGTGTTTGTCTGGACCCCGGGACACGTCTGATTCCCAGGAAATTAGCTTGCTGACAAGCTGGGCAAACAGGCTACTCGGAAATCGCTTCGGGAGATCGACATCACTGAAACTGACCTGCGCTCGGTATCACTTCCAAAGTGTTTGGAGTACAGAATGGCATAATCTAGGTAAGCCCAATAAACTGCATGCCACAAAGGAAACCACGAATTTGTGGAAGTCCTCCATGCGGGCCTCTCGCAGAGACTCTGTGGTCCTCTGTCGCTCCGCATCGGCCACGCTTGGCTGACCCATGGCTATCTCCTACGCCAGGCTGTTCCAACCGAGCTCCAGGGAGCCGGAGCGCTCACTGCGGCAGCTCGGAGCCCGCGTGGAGGGGGAAAGCGAACTCACTGCCCCCTGGCCGCATGCAGCCGCAACTGACGCAATAATCCGTGTTCAATGACAGCTATGATTAGCCGCGGGAGACCTGTACCTCTATTGGAGGATACCTTTCTATTCATTGAGAGGGATGGTCGTCCGCAGTGTCTTGTATGTCATAAAGTAATTAATTCTGCGAAGAGGTACAATATACAACGACATTATACACGTCTTCACGCAGCGCACTACGATCAGGTAGAAGGCGTTGCACGCAGAGAACTGGTGGCCAGGCTTAAGAACGACATACCAGGAGACGTTAAGTTTAAAAACGGTTTCGTAATACGGAGGGTATCAAAACATGCAACATAGTTCGTGATCTGTAGTGCGTTTATAATTTTCAGGTGAATGAGAGCGGAGAAAACACTACTGAGTCTGCAAATCGAGCAAGCTGCAGGGTGGCTCACATCATTGCGACGAGTGGCAAGCCGTTTTCGGTGGGACCACTCGTAAAATCGTGCATGGTAGCCGTTGCAGAATGTTTGTTTCCAAGGGAGGTGCAGGCAATTGAAGGAGTTTGCCTGTCGAAGCAAACAATGTCTCGTCGAATCCTAGACATGGCAGCGGATTTAGAGACACAGCTCAGGAAAAAGGCGGAGAGCTTTGTTGCATTTTCGCTAGTGCTTGACGAAAGCACCGACATATCGGACTGTGCTCAGCTTGCAGTTTTTGTGCGTGGAGCTGCAAGTAACTGAAGAACTCTTGGATGTGGTACCACTCGATTACACCGCAACAGGACGTGACATTTTTGAAGCTGTTTGTGAATCAGTGGACAATATGAATTTGCCGTGGGATAAGCTCCATTCTGTAGCGACAGACGGTGCACCACAAACGATCGGGTGTCACCAAGGTTATGCTTCTCGTTTGAAAAATAAACTCAGGGACGAATTCGGGAAAGACATTTTGACTCTTTATTGTTTTATTCACCAAGAGGCACTGTGCGCTGAAACAGTAGAGCTAGGTGGCGTAATGAAAGATGTCGTGAAGTGTGTGAATTTTGTGCGGCGTCACGGTATGAATCATCGCCAATTCAAAGGATTCCTGAAAGATATGGAAGCGGAGTATGGGGATATACCTTACCACAGTACAGTTCGTTGGCTGAGTCGGGGAAAATTTCTTGATGTTTTCTTTGCCATTCGTGAGGAAATAACCCTTTTTCTCGAAATGAAAGGGGAAGAAATGCGTTTTCTGAAAGATATAAAATGGATATCAGAGCTGGCGTTCCTAGCTGACATAACTATGCATCTAAATAATGTAAATCTGTCATTGCAGGGCAAAGGGCAGCTAATAGTTGACATGCACGACCAGATCAAAGCGTTCATGCAAAAGTTACGTTTATTTGAGAGGCATATGAATAATGGACATTTAACGTTCTTCAATCGTCTTGCTTCTTTAAAACTACCTGAAGGTACTACTTTCGGCGATTACCAAGCAAAGTTAAAGCAGCTCATCACGTCGTTTGAAACACGATTCCGAGACCTCACTAGTTTGGAAATGGAACTTAAGGTGTTCAGCATTCCTTTTTCAGTTTCCCCCGATGACTTGTCATCAGCCTTCATTTGGAGATTATTGATTAGCAAAATTCAACTTTGTTGAAAGACAGGTGCTACAATACGTTGGATTTGTCATGATGGTATCGTTCATTACAGCAAAAAACATTTCCCAAGCTTCACAACAATGCTGCTCAGATCATGGGCATGTTTGGATCTACGTATTGTTGTGAGCAGCTTTTGTCAGCAATGAAAAGAGTAAAAAGTAAGGAACGATCGTTTCTTCAGGATGCAACAATGAAGGCCATCCTCCGCATTACCGCTGTGAACACTTTGACGCCTGATATTTTCCATCTTGTAATGAAAAGAAAAGTCAAGCTACAGAGGCCCAATAAATTTAGTATGCAATTTCTTATAAAACAGTTGTTTCTTATTTATTTCCTGAACATCGTATTTCCTGGTGTAGCTTGTCACCACGTCTTAGGAGCTAAAAGTATGAGGTTGTCGATCTTGCAAGACGCAACTGGCACATCAAAACGCTTGCCTTGCCGCCTGCCTCAGCCTGCCGTGCCACCTGCCGGCGTGCGGGCCCACTTGAATGGTCACAGCGAGCGACACGGCTCCCTGGAGCAGGGAGCGCTCCGCGGCTCACAACGGAGCCGACGAGCTGGAACAGCCTGTCCTACCCTGTGAAGACCCACCCCAGTTCGTTGCGGCGGCCGGTTGACGGTGGCCCACATTCTGTTGCACGTCCTGGTTTAGCTGCCCTACGACGTAATTTTCAGTTACCGGACTCGTTACCATTAGTTTTAGCTGACAACGCCTCATCGGGTAATTTTCAAGAATGATTGCCTATCGAAATCGCTGGGTCCAAACGATACATATTGAACGTACGATCCTAAATCGATCATGCGACACTGGTGGCGGCCGTAATGATCAATTATTTGTGATCGTGATTTTTATCTGTTTTCCGTCTTTCTCTTAGTTGCTCTAAATTATATACACTACTGGCAATTAAAATTGCTACACCACGAAGATGACGTGCTACAGACGCAGAATTTAACCGACAGGAAGAAGATGCTGTGATATGCAAATGATTAGCTTTTCAGAGCATTCACACAAGGTTGGCGCTGGTGGCGACACCTACAACGTGCTGACATGAGGAAAGTTTCCAACCGATTTGTCATACACAAACAGTAGTTGACCGGCGTTGCCTGGTGAAACGTTGTTGTGAGGCCTCGTGTAAAGAGGAGAAATGCGTACCATCACGTTTCCGACTTTGATAAAGGTCGGATTGTAGCCTATCGCGATTGCGGTTTATCATATCGCGACATTGCTGCTCGCGTTGGTCGAGATCCAATGACTGTTAGCAGAATATGGAATCGGTGGGTTCAGGAGGGTAATATGGAATGGCCTCGTATCACTAGCAGTCGAGATGACAGGCATCTTATCCGCATGGATGTAACGGATCGTGCAGCCACGTCCCTGCCCCTGAGTCAACAGATGGGGACGTTTGCAAGACAACAACCATCTGCACGAACAGTTCGACGACGTTTGCAGGAGCATGGATTATCAGCTCGGAGACCATGGCTGCGGTTACCCTTGACGCTGCATCACAGACAGGAGCGCCTGCGATGGTGTACTCAACGACGAACCTGGGCGCACGAATGGCCAAACGTCATTTTTTCGGATGAATCCAGGTTCTGTTTACAGCATCATGATGGTCGCATCCGTGTTTGGCGACATCGCGGTGAACGCAATTGGAAGCGTGTATTCGTCATTGCCATACTGGCGTATCACCCGGCGTGATGGTGGAAGCGTGTATTCGTCATCGCCATACTGGCGTATCACCCGGCGTGATGGTATGGGGTGCCATTGGTTGCACGTCTCGGTCACCTCTTGTTCGCATTGACGGCACTTTCAACAGTGGACGTTACATTTCAGATGTGTTACGACCCGTGGCTCTACCCTTCATTCGATCCCTGCGAAACCCTACATTTCATCAGGATAATGCACGACCGCATGTTGCAGGTCCTGTACGGGCCTTTCTGGGTACGGAAAATGTTCGACTGCTGCCATGCCAGCACATTCTCCAGATCTCTCACCAACTGAAAACGTCCAGTCAATGGTGGCCGAGCAACTGGCTCATCACAATACGCCAGTCACTACTCTTGATGAACTGTGGTATCGTGTTGAAGCTGCATGGGAAGCTGTACCTGTACATGCCATCCAAGCTCTGTTTGACTCAATACCCAGGCGTATCAAAGCCGTTATTACGGTCAGAGGTGGTTGTTCTGGGTACTGATTTCTCAGGATGTATGCACCCAAATTGCATGAAAATGTAATCCCATGTCACTTCTAGTATAATATATTTGTCCAATGAATATCTGTTTATCATCTGCATTTCTTCTTGGTGTAGCAGTTTTAATGGCCAGTGGTATACTTTCACGAATTATTTGTGAGTTGCTAGGGTAACCAGACGATTTATGTCAGTAGTGAGTGGGATATCTGGTGTTCTTGAAGTTTCTTCCACGAATTCTCTCACATGGAAAAACCCAATTCCATACTTACCCAGCGCAGAAAATAGTTTGACTTTTTGTCGCAAATATGGGGTACTACCGGACGAGGAAGGAGGGACTGTGTAGAGTTTGGTGGTGCGAAGTGTGTAAAACTTCGTAAAAAGAGTTTCGATATCGAAATACCGTTACAATTTCATTGCGGACAGTGCGGAAAACGAACGAGTATCAAGAAGAATATATGGTTCGACTCTTCCAAATTATCCATCCAGACCTGCGTAATCTTCTATCTTGCTGGATTCGAGATTACACCTTGCAAGCAACAGCATCGGAAACTGCCAATACCGTGTGCGACTATTTCGAGTTTTGCAGAGAAATGTGTTATGTGGTACTGACGAACGACAGTGTACTGATTGGTGGACCGAGTAAAGTTGTTGAAGTAGACGAATTTCACACAGCAAGAAGGAAGAACCAGAGAGGACTACTTTCAAAGAGTGAAATCGATCATATTTGGGTGTTCGGTTGAACAAAACGAAAGTCCCGGAAGTGTTTCGTTGTCAGAGTATTGTCCAGAGACAAGGTCATTTTAGTGCGTCTCATAAAGCACGTCATACTGTCTGGTAGTAAAGTCATTACAGACGGGTTTCAGTCCTACAAGACACTCAAAGCTGAAGGATTGGACCACTAGTTCGTCAACCACTCTGTAGAGGTCACGTCTTTGGATGACCCCAGTGTGCACACGCAGAACATCGAGCGGCTATGGATATCTGTGAAGTCTTCTATTAAAAGAGAAGGATGTCCACGACAAAGAGACGAACTATACTTGTTTCCGTACATCTATTTCCACAACTTGCGTTTGCAAGGAAAAGTTAACGCATGTGACACTCTACCCATAATCTTGCGTGATATTGGCAGAGTTTACCCAGACTGTGGAAAAAAGGGAATTGTTCCCGTAGCTTACACATCACATGGACTTTCACATGACGACAACACCGACGACGAGTAAGGTACGTCGTCTCCTTTGTAATTACAAGTATTTTTGTAACGCTCTTCTTTTGTCGTTGCAGTAGTGACCACCGTAAACATACTCACAGCGCCCGCCACCAGAGTCGCGAGATCGATTTAGGATTGCACGTTCGATATATATCGTTTGGATCACGCGACTTCGATAGGCAATCATTTTGGAAATCATCCCTCATTTACGTTTTATACGTGACGGGGGTTTTATCTTTCCATCTAAGTTTTAGTGCATGTCCTTTGTCGATATGTGTTCTCTACCCTACTGCTTTTGGACTGGAAGTTTTAATGTGTTACAGAGTGGCTGGCTTATCCTTTTTGATTCTCAGCCAGCCACGGTCGTCTGCTCTTTTGTTTTAATCCATTCTGCCTGTTTCTTGCGTCACTCTGTGGTTTTCTTGTCTCATTTTGTCCATCGTAGTATTTGTTGCCCCTCTGCAGTTCTTGTGGTTTTTCTTTTCTCCAGGTTTTTGTGTGGTAAGTCTTGTTTATTTTATTCTCTCCCCCGTGGACTTGTTTTATAGGAACAAGGGGCCGATGATCAAGCAGTTTGGTCCCTCCCCCACACCACCCCCTTAAACCAACCAACCAACTAAATGTATATTTATTTATTGCTGGCCATCAGACGTAATGGTCTGATTAAGACAACAATCTATGAAAACTTGGAGTTAGTGGAAGATACTGTCACATGTGACCATGTAATATTGTTTTATTTTCTGCCACTATTAGATGATTATTTATTGTGGGTACTGGACATGTGGGCTTGGGAGGAAAACTTTGCGTTTTTCGCACTGGGAAGTTACACTCGTGATGTGGTCTCAGGGTCCTGTTGTCAGCAGAAGGCAGTCAGTGAATGTCACTAGGATAGACGAGCCTCCCCAGGGAGATGGGCAGTTTTCACGAAAGTGAGGCTATTGCCTGCTTTGTGCTTTTGGGTGCAGAGCCAGTGCCTGGCCTAGTTGAGGACATGGGACACGGTACTGTTACTGCCATTCTCAGAGAATAATTGAGTGCGACACTTTTGCCTTTTCTGCATGAGCATTGAATGTCAAATGCCGTGATGCCACCTGAGCCAGTGTGAGAAAGATGGTTTCCTTCACTCCAAACTTCTGGTTGCTATTGGGCGCTTGATTTCCTTATTGCATTGGTCTGCAGGAAATCAGGCGCCCAATAGCATAGCGTTACCGTCAAGCACACGGATGTAACCACGCCACAACACCTAGGCACGTCAGTCCACAACAGCTCCCGAGCGGGCACAGTGCGACAGCATATTTGGTAGCTATCGGACGGCCATCGTCTTGTGTAAACAACTTCAATGTAAGACGAGGACCCACAGTCCAATATACTTTTAATTCTGTTTTTCTCTATGGACTTCCCAACTATTTGTGATGGTATTTTGTCTTTTTAGTCCGTTTAATTTCATGACATAGATTTTACAACCTGATGATGGGAGCATTGTCTCTTGAAACGCGTTGTTAAAATATATGTATAAGAATCGCGGTTGAATGCTAACAGTGATAACCAAACTTCTGGTCATCCAATGAAGCCGAGTCGCTCCACCACTGTGCTTGATGTCAGGAGACCGACCAGTTGAGGAGCCAATGCTCTAGGGCAGCAACAACCTCGTGTTCATTAATGTGTGTTTTGTACGCCAAATACGGGAAGTTCCTATGTGTTTCCCTGTTTTTTTCATGAAATAAGCGATAGTCTCGTCTATCACATTGGCAAGCGTTGAGTTGTCCCAGCCATGTAGAGTTCTTTGAAAGTAGAGAGCTGAGAAGGGAGAAATAAATTTCGTGGATTAGTGCTCCGGGCAACTTGCGATTGGTCTCTCAGCGTACATCTGGTGCTGATGGGTCCATGCTTTGCTGATTCTGGGGAAATGTTAAGTTACGCAGCCTGTGGTAGCGTGATTCGTTCTCTCAGCAGCTCACTTCTTACTTGTTCTGGCATGCAACGTGATTTGCCCATTTGATTATAATTTGAGATTTTCTCTCATTGACATTGAATTTGTGAGCTGCCATGTAAGGATAACTTGCTGCATTTATTCCATTTAGTCTTCTGTATAATTTGGTACCTCTCCAAAGTGTTAACCTCTTTTGGTGTAGATTCAATCCAGATACTTAGAAAACTTTGCTCACTTTTAACTTCCGTGTACTGTGTCAAATAATTTTAGCAAATAAAATCCTGTTATACTTAGACTTTATTTAAATTACCAGATCGTTTAAATCAACCTATAACTTTTCTATGGTACACATCAAAAAATTTGCATCACCCCAGTTCCCAGAACTCCTGAAGGTAGACGTTGACTGTGGATATTGTATAACAGACACAGTCCCTTTGACTGTTCAGAGATGTCACTAAACCCACCCAAAGATGTAAACAACCATGCATGAGCAGCGCCTATTAGACAGAGGGGGTCCGACAGCCGATCAGTTCCAGTCATTCCCCACGAAGGAGGTACACGGCTCGTGTTGTCTGTAGTTCAACCACGCCAAGATGGTCAATACCGCGGTTCGATCGCGTCCGCATTGTTACTTTGTGCCAGGAAGGGCTCTCAACAGGGAAAGTGTCCAGGCGTCGCAGAGTGAACCAAAGCGATGTTGCTCGGACATGGAGGAGATATAGAGAGACAGGAACTGTCGATGACATGCCTCGCTCAGGCCGCCCAAGAGGCACAACTGCAGTGGATGACCGCTACCTACGGATTATGGCACGGAGCAACCCTGACAGCAACGCCACCATGCTTTTTGTGCAGCCACAGGACGTCGTGTTACGACTCAAACTGTGGGCCATCACTCCCGACGTCCATGGCGAGGTTCATCTTTGCAACCACGACACCATGCAGCGCGGTACAGATGGGCCGAACAACATGCCGATTGGACTGCTCAGGATTGGCATCACGTTCTCTTCACCGGTGAGTGTTGCATATGCCTTCAACCAGACAATCGTCCGAGACGTGTTTGGAGGCAACCCGGTCAGGCTAAACGCATTAGGCACACTGTCCAGCGAGTGCAGCAAGGCGGAGGTTCCATGCTGTTTTGTGGTGGCATTATGTGGAGCCGACGTACACCGCTGGTGGTCATGGAAGGCGCCGCAACGGCTGTACGTCACGTGAATGCCGATAGTGCAACAACGTCGGCAGCATATTGGCGAGGCATTCGTCTTCATGGACGACAATTCGCGCCCCCATCGTGCACATCTTAAGAATGATTTCCTTCAGGATAACGACATCGCTCGACTAGAGTGGCCAGCATGTTCTCCAGACATGAACCCTATCGAACATGCCTGGGATAGATTGAAAAAGGCTGTTTATGGAGGACGTGGCCCACCAACCACTCTGAGGGATCTACGTTGAATCGCCGTTGAGGAGTGGGACAATCCGGACTGGACCAACAGTGCCCTGATGAACTTGTGGATAGTATGCCACGGCGAATACAGACATGCATCAATGCAGAAGGACGTGCTACTGGGTATTAAAGGTACTGGTGTGTACAGCAATCTGGACCACCACCTCTGAATGTTTCGCTGTATGGTGGTACAACATGGAATGTGTGATTTTTATGAGCAATAGAAAGGACGGAAATGATGTTTATGTTGACCTCTGTTCCAATTTTGTATACAGGTTCCGGAACTCTCGGAACCGAGGTGGAACAAAACTTTTTTTATGTATGTGTAACACCTTGCACGCCTAAGCTTGTTGTTCTCACTCTGACGATTTTATCGTTGTGCATATTGGTCAAACTCAACGAACATTCTCTTATTATTCACTGAAGGTAACCATTGTTGCAATAGGTCGTCATGTTTTATTAGAAATCTGTTACTGACTAGGGAGAGCTGTGTCGATATCACCTAGGATTATAAGTTTGCTATGTTTTGTTCCATGACTATTTGGCTAACGACTCTGCAGTATTCTGACGAAAAGCAACAACATTTTATAGCAACGTCATAGCATAAAACAGATCTTGGGTTGAAAAACCACAAAAACAACATAAATTTGCAGATAAATTTTATATCGTTCCATGCATCACAAATACAGAAACGGACAGATTTAACATTACTCTTCAATATTTTGATCTTGACTTTCATTTTAGCTGGATGAATGCGTTACTAGTTTCTGTATACAGGTTTGTTTGTTTAGTGCGGAAGTTATAGCAATGGAGCAAGTATTATTTCCCCAGTGGCTGACGAAATATTTAATTAGACGTGAAGTCGACATAATAACGGAAACATTCTGGAGACGTATGGATCATGCCATTTCAATAATGCCCACAGTCTTTTATCTGTCAGTGGAGTATAGTGAAGACGTCGAAGACTTCTCCGCCGATGGTAGCCACAGTTTCTCCACAAATACGGTTAATTATGATATGTTACAAAATAAACGTACATAATTGTCACTTAGGAAGAGATTAGTGCGCATCCCTCAGCAGCCTTACCATTATGTTCTCGAATCGAAGAAGTTTTGAAGTCCATAATCTGTTAACTACGCTGAGACCTTATCGCGACATGTAAAAAAACCTTGCAACGGACATGAAATAAAAAGGTTTGCCTATGGCTTTGTGATTCCTTAGAAACGGCAAAGGACTTGGAAGATCAACTGAATGGATTGGGTAATGCCTTGAAACCAGGCTATAAGACGGACGTCAACATAGGGAAAACAATGATAACAGAATGTGGTCAAATTAACTTACGTGATTTTGAGGGAATTATATAAGGAAATTAGACACTAAAGTAGTAGACTGGTTTTGATATTTGATCGACCAAATAACTGGCTCCTGCAGTAGTAAAGATGATAATTAAATAGATGCACTAGCAGCAAATATTTATTCTAAAAAAGATAAACATGTTAACCTCTAATATATATCTATGTGTTATGAATTCTTTTTATGATAGTATTTGCCTAGATGTAGCCTTGACGCAAGTGAAACTTGAATAATGAACAGTACAGGCAAGGTAAAAATAGCAGCTCTTGAAATGTGGTATTAGAGAAGAATGCTGAAGATTAGACAGGTTCACGGCATAACTAATAGAGAAGCGTAGAGCCGAAGTGGCGAGAAAAGATATTTATGATGCAACTTGACTAAGAGAAAGGGCAGAATGATATGACACATTCTGAGGCTGCAAGGTACAGTCAATTTGCTGATACAAAAGAGTTAAGAGCTTTTGCTACAGTAAACAGGTTCACGTGGATGTAGGTAGTAGAGGTTATGTAGAGATGAAGAGACCTTAATAGGAATAGTGTGGAAAGCTGGATCAATCAAAAATCACTCATTCCGGTAGTGAATGATTCAAGTTATCAAGAATGTTGGTATAGTAACTACAATACTGGAACGTGTTTGGGGGAAACGGTACTCAAATCCCAGTTCGACCCTGTTATTTGAGGTGTTGTGTTGCGTCTTTAAATCACTTGTGACAAATGAAGGACAATTGCTTCAGTAAAGTCATGACCGAATTCTTTTTCAATCCACCTCTGTAGAAGTTATTGCCCAGTGCGTGATGACGCCGCTGTCAACGAAACCTAGAACTATCGGTATCTTTCCGCTTCGAGGTGCAAGATGAGTCACTGCGAAGCCGCGAAGGAAGTGGGGCAAGGTAAAATCCTCGTCCCTGCCTGGCATCGAAACCGGCGCCCTCCATCGGAGATACTTGACATACTACCTCGGCTGTCCTGGATCTGAGGAACGGTTATCAAACCAGTCTGTGTCGCTGACGTACCACCCAGGACTTAAACTCTGAGTACGAATGCCCTAAGGACGCAATTTTATTAGTGCACAAGGTTGGTGAATTAACGATAATAAAGTATCTTGCTCACGTCGTGACAAGAACCTGCTCAGATCCAAGGGCCACTTCTCATGTGATAGCTCTGCTTCAGTTCTGAGAAAGTATCTTTTCTCGGAAAACGGCAGTCAATAGAATAATCCATTAGCGAACAGTTAATTGAAATATCAGGGTCGGCCGAAATGCAAGTTTCGGTGACATATAACAAAATTTCTCATTCAAGAAAGTAGCTGCCACGAATTTTTTGTACATAATTCATGTTTTCAGATACTTATCGTTGTTTGGGATCACGTTCTGTATATCCTTATAGTTGAAATTTGCAGCTTGTGTTGATTAGTAACTGGTTGCAGTTCCCTTTGTGATATTTCGGGAAACTGTAACACTGGTATCATTCCTTTGAAATGGCTGTTCTCACTAATCATTTGTTCTTTAAATCCGCGGCATATTTTGAAGATAGCTAGATTCTGCCTTGGGTGTGGGTAGCGTAATATCCTGCAACGAAACGGAAATGGCATATGTTCCTAGCCAGAACAATAATATTTACGCGCTACATGCGAAGAATAGCAGTTATTCTGCGATCATATCTGACGTTATTAAGATCGTGTTGTAGTGGCTGATATGTTTAATAAAAACGGCACTGTAGCTCAGTGTGTTCGTCCTGCGTTCGATGCGGGTCGCGTCGGAGATTTTTTCTTCCCGGGAACTGTGTATTGTGTTGTCCTCATTATCATTTCATCATCATCGACGGGCGAATCGCCGACTTGCAGTCAAAGAGTCAAATAAAAAGATTTGCACTAGGCGGCCGAACAACCCCTGATGGGGTGTCCTTACCAAAACTGCCATACGATCATTTCAGTTTTCATTATCTGAATTTAACATCGTTATATCCAAACCTTCATCGGTGGTTAAAGACCCGAGCACATGGATCTACTATTTGTCTTTAAATTGCGCCAAAAGGAAAAACTGTCACGCTGCAGAATAAAAATTACAGATTTCAATATTCTTGTAGTGGTTTTCAGTTCGAAAGACGCTAGTTTGTGCTGAGCAAGTATCTTCATCTTTCACGACTAGGACAACCTACATCTACTTGAACATGCTTGTATTAAAGTCTTCGTCTCCGTCTACAATTTTAAATTCCCGTACTTCCCGCCATTACCAAATTGACGATTCACTGATGCCTCAGGACGTGTCCTATTAACTGATGCTTTCTTTTATTCAGCTTGCGTCACAAATTTTTCCTTATTCAGTTCAGTACCTCCTCAGTGGTTATTTGAACTACCCAGCTGATAGTCAGCATTTTTCTGCAGCACCACATCACAAATGTTTCTTTTCTCTTATTGTCTGAACTGTTTACCACCCACGTTTCACTTCCGTAAAAGGCTACACTCCATAAGAATACTCCCAAAAAGAGCTTCCGAAGATTTAAATTTATATTCGATGTTAGCAAATTTCT
Source organism: Schistocerca cancellata (assembly GCF_023864275.1). NCBI lineage: Eukaryota > Metazoa > Arthropoda > Insecta > Orthoptera > Acrididae > Schistocerca > Schistocerca cancellata. Next base: position 821,766,408 of record NC_064627.1, on the reverse strand, counting down.
CTTTTTCAGAAATTCTTTTCTTGCTATAGCCTGCATTATACGTCCGCTCTGCTTCGCCCATCATCAGCTATCTTGCTGCCCTGTGTTAGAAGAAAAAAATTTTTTATGTAGTTAAACACTGTGCCGATCATATACTATGTTGAACCTTAAATATAACTAACAGCCACTGATCTAAAAAGTGAATGAGCAAAACCTTGTGCCACTTAGCAGGCATAGGGCAAGCGATGGCTACGGAGTCCAGAGAACTGGATTCGTAAACGTACAGAGTTAATCAGCCACACTGAGAAACCAGAAAGTGCTTGAAGCCATGGACTTGCATTGAGGAGGAGTAGGGTTCATATCCCTGCTTAGCCCTCCTGAGTTAGGTTATCCATCGTTCCCTGTATCACTCAAGAGTGATGGCAGGATAGCTCCTTTGGAAAGGGCAAGCCCGAGTTCTTTCCCCATTCTTGTCCAGTCGGAACCTCTGCTCCATCTCAAAAGACCCAGTCGTCGATGGGACCTGAAATTCTCATCTTCATTACGATGTTGACGAGTTATCGCAAAGCTTGCGTTGACAACTTTCGTTGCACAGTAAAATCCGAAGGAGTTAACATTATCAGACAGAAACTTCACGATAATAGTGGTCTTGTTTCTGGTGAGCATCCTTGAACGAAGTCTTCTAACTTTTTCCTAGAACCTGCAAAGTAACTCATGTCTTTCTAAACGTTTTATCCGAAGGCGTGCTGAAAAGTAATGCCTCTGAATTTTTTTATGTGAAACACTTAAAGCATTTTAAATAAAACAAACGTTATTCTACATCTTTATTCTTCATGTCTACATATTTGCAGCTATATGCTGCTAGAGGACTCCGAACTGTAGCGTGTAATGTGACGATGTGTAACGTAACTATGTAAGTCCATCAGAAACAGCGTGTTGTTATCGAGTTTCGAATTCGAAGAGTTCGTCCACACATGGAATACCCTATCTTTCAGCATGAAAATGCCAGTACACGCAAGAGCGCTTTATCTGCAACAATGTGACGCCTTGGTTTCACTGTCATTGGCCATTCTCTACACTATTCAAAATTTAAAGAACACCTTCGACAACTTCACTTTCATAGTGATGAAGTGGTGTAAACAGAGGTGAGGTCGCTCCTTCAAGAAGTCAAACATTCTAAAGTGACGGTACTAACGAACTGTCCTCTCTTTAGGAGAAATATGTCCGTCGCCAGGATGACTATGTTGAAGAACAAAATGCAGAATGTTAATAACACGTTTTATTTAAAAAGCATTAAGATATTTTACATAAAAATTCGGAGGCACTACTTTTTAGCAAGCTCTCTTACTATCAACGAGCACTGCAAATTTACTGCAAAGCTTGCTCAGTATGAATGCGGCATTGTTACCAAATTTATGAACAAAAAGAGAGCGATGCAGTGTTCTCATACGACGAACGAGCCAATGTAAAGTTTGCCTCGCCATCATGAGTACCGTTTTCTATGACCTCTCGAAATCCTCCCGGCAAATGCTGTGGTGATTTTTTTAAAACAAATCGTCAACCGACGAGATACGGCTATTGCGAGTGACAGGGCCTACGGTGCAGGAATCAGCCACGAGGAAATAATTGAAGACCTCGGCTGAAACCGATGGTAAAGAACAAACGGTGTAGGCTCTGAGCACTATGGGACTCAACTGCTGAGGTCATTAGTCCCCTAGAACTTAGAACTAGTTAAACCTAACTAACCTAAGGACATCACAAACATCCATGCCCGAGGCAGGATTCGAACCTGCGACCGTAGCGGTCTTGCGGTTCCAGACTGAAGCGCCTTTAACCGCACGGCCACTTCGGCCGGCCAAACGGTGTAGGAATCGACCATGAGAGAATGCGGTAAAGGAAGACCTCGGCTGAAGCCGATGGTAAAGAACAATTTGGTTGTTTGAGAAATTGCGAAGTAAAGTTTCTATAAAATCTCTTTAAGTTATTTCAGGTACATCCATTGTGATTATTTTAAAGTATCTAAGTGATTGTCTGTAAATAATTCTAGAGTAGCCCATAATTTTTGAAATTGAAAATTCTATCCAAAATTATGTTTTAAAAAAATGCATAAATCAGTCCAAACATTGTTTACTTGAAAACTGAGTGCACTTAACATGTTAACGAAACATTACTGTGAAACTTACAAAAATATTGCCCGTAACATTTCTGCCCTCATTCATAAATTCACGTAAACTTTGGCAAGGGACACAACATTGTTCACTTGCTTTGATAATTATTCACATTTACCTGATCAACTTTTGAACCGCATTTGCGTTCAGAAAGGTATTCAGTATCTTTTCTGAGTCATAATTGTGCACATCATCCTCAGATTCGTACGAATTGTCCCTGAAAACCATTTTCCTGGCGCGAACACTGCGCACGTTACTACTGGCAGCCATGTTTTTGGCTCTTGCTTACTGCACACATCCTGACAAAGTTGCCATTAGTGATATCTGGGATAAGAGAAAGAGATGCATTTCCCGCTTTATGGTGGGACTGTTTACTAATACGAATAAATCACATCACGTTCCATGTTTTACAGCTAGGATCAGTTTTTCATCAACTGTCTCTTACCATTATTTATAACTGAGCTGTCCAATTAATTACTATGTCTGATTGGATTCAAAACCACACGGTCATTTTTGAAGCAGGTTATCCGTATAGCTTTAATATGGGGACAGGCATCTTGGGGGACCAGGTAGTATGAGCTGCAAGATTGACAAGATTGTTTCATTGCTCACGTGGACTCTTTATGTGTTTCATTCGTACTGTGTGACGACGGGAAAATATCTGCGGTTGCCTACGGAACCAGTGAGTGTATCGAGACGTACACCTCTTCGTCCAAAGCAAATTAACGGCTACTGTATGGATTATGTGTAATAGTCGAAATAACCTTGGTTCGCAATATGTGAGCGGGCATTATCCTGCAACAGAATGATGCTGTCCGTCAACATTCCTGGACGTTTGAAATTGATAGCCTGCTTCAGATTTTGCAAAGTGTCCACGTACCGCTGTGCGGTCAGAGAAAAAAGCCATCATGATATTCCTTGAGCTGGCTGCCTGTTGTTTCGACTAGGCTGCAGAAGTTTTACTGGCAACCCTCACACACCCGTCATACAGTCCGGATCGCTTCCCATTCGATTTCCATATTTTTGGAGCCTCAAAGAAAGAAATTCGTGGCCGGCCGGTGTGGCCGAGCGGTTGTAGGCGCTTCAGTCTGGAACCGCGCGACCGCTACGGTCGCAGGTTCGAATCCTGCCTCGGGCATGGATGTGTGTGATGTCCTTAGGTTAGTTAGGTTTAAGTAGTTCTAAGTTATAGGGGACTGATGACCTCAGATGTTAACTCCCATAGTGCTCAGAGCCATTTTTTGAAAGAAATTCGTGGCCGTCGATTTGCTTCGGACGACGAGGTGCATGTCTGACAGAATCATGGTTCCGTAAGCAACAGCAAACATTTTTCCATGGTGGGACTAACCGTCTTGGCTAATAGTGGGATAATTGTAGTAACAAATACGACGATTACTTTTTGAAATAAAAAACCGTTAACTTTTTTCCCATCTGTCTCTTTTTTATTTGACTGCCCCTTATAAACTGAAATTCTAGTAACTATAAGACAGGCAGCGTAGCAGTTACTTCGAAGTTTTTATCGAAAAACGTGCAATATATAGCTTACAGATAGGCTTATTTTGAGATAGCAAATTTAGAAGGAAAATATAATGTTTCAATTAGATCAACTACTATGATCTAGTAACAGAAGAGTTTTGGACCATGCGTTTATACAGATTTATTTTCTCCCCTTGATTCCTACATAATTTAGGTAAAATTCATAGTTTGTGGGTGATTTTGCCATTTTACATTACTCATGCGATCTTACAACCGCAATACTATAGAAGTATATGGCCATCAGGAGGCTGGCAAATTGGGCTGATACAACTGGCTTCAGGTTCTCATAAAAATACGTGTTTAAGTATTAACAGCTTACGTAGTAGTTCTAAAGTACCAGAAATGAAAGTGGTACACAGCTTCTTGTTCAAAATGTTCAAATGTGTGTGAAATCTTATGGGACTTAACTGCTAAGGTCATTAGTCCTTAAGCTTACACATTACTTAACCTAAATTATCCTAAGGACAAACACACACACCCATGCCCGATGGAGGACTCGAACCTCCGCCGGGACCAGCCTCACAGTCCATGACTGCAGCGCCTGAGACCGCTCGGCTAATCCCGCGCGGCACAGCTTCTTGAATGTTAAGTAATGTGTACGACTTCTGGATCTAATATTCTACACGAAACGCGTGGTCACCGCATCTGGAACAACTACGAACTAAGAGCACAAAATCACTGAATATCTTGCAAGGCCTCAACAATAAGGCGTGAGGCTCATTCAGATCCCATCTCCTGTAGTCCGACAGAGCTTTTGTAAGATCCCGACTAGATTACGGTAGCGTTGTTTGTGGATCAGCACGATCTGCTACCTAGAGATGCTAATTTCTGTCTACCATGAAGGTATCAAGCTCTCAGCAGCGTCAGAGTCCTGTGAAGTGACCATGTCCAACCCAGCTGCACCACACGCTGTGACCAGCGACAAAAAAGAAAGAAAAGAAGGCCTAGATACATGTTCTGTTTGCCCCCTTCTTAACTACAGCACATGATCACCGTTCCAAAATATAATTCTGTTCGGTTTTTCGTATACACCAAATATGTACAATTTACTTGTTCGAGCAGTGGTAACAGATTTTTTTTAAATTACACATTGTTATAATACTAACATGAACAGAAAGAGAAATTGCTAGTTTACGGACCATCTTTATTCATTCCGCCGGTTCGTCGCTATTCACATTCAAATATATGTCTAATATACGTTGAATATTCAGAAATTGCCTATGAAATAAACATAAAAAATTAGACGATAGTACAACTCATTCATGCAGTGACCAAGTTTCTCGCGTATGCGCGGAGATCTTTGTTTTTGGCACATTGTTGTTGTAGAGGTCTTCAGTCCAGAGACTGGTTTGATGCAGCTCTCCATGCTACTCTATCCTGTACAAGCTTCTTCATCTGCCAGTACCTACTGCAACCTACATCCTTCTGAATCTGTTCAGTGTGTTCATTTCTTGGTCTCCCTCTACGATTTTTACCCTCCACGCTGCCCTCCAATACTAAACGGGTGATCCCTTGATGCCTCAGAATATGTCCTTCCAACCGATCCCTTCTTCGAGTCAAGTTGTGCCACAAACTTCTCTTCTCCCCAGTCCTATTCAATACTTCCTCATTAGTTACGTGATCTACCCATCTAATCTTCAGCATTCTTCTGTAGCACCACAGTTCGAAAGCTTCTATTCTCTTCTTGTCTAAAATATTTATCGTCCACGTTTCACTTCCATACATGGCAACATTCAATACAAATACCTTCAGAAACGACTTCCTGACACTTAAATCTATACTCGATGTTAACAAATTTCTCTTCTTCAGAAACGCTTTCCTTGCCATTGTCAGTCTACATTTTATACCCTCTCTACTTCGATCGTCATCAGTTATTTTGCTCCCCAAATAGCAAAACTCATTTACTACTTTAAGCGTCTCATTTCCTAATCTAATGTTATAAACAGTTTCTCATGCAAATGTCAATAAATGTGTCGTACAAACATGGCTATAATTTTATGGAAATCGATTCTTTATTTCGAATTCATCACTGTCTTTAGATTTTCTGTAGCTCTTTTGAAAGCGATTTTAGTGATTTAGTTTATATATCGTACTTTGGCTTACACCATGTTTGCGGGCCACCTGCCTGGAACTTGTACTAGGGTTCGTCTCAATCTCCTGCAGAGCAGGATCCTCCAAAGCTAGTGCACACACAGTCCGTTGCCTTAAAAAAATGGTTCAAATGACTCCAAGCACTATGGGACTGAGGTCATCAATCCCCTAGAACTTAGAACTACTTAAACCTAACTAACCTAACGACATCACACGCATCCATGCCCGAGGCAGGATTCGAACTTGGGACCGTAGCAGCATCCGTTGCCGCCCTGCACGAAAACGTCAAGGACTTGTAGAGGGGAATAAGTACATAATATTCTGAATAGGAACCCGTGTCCGGCAACGACGCGAAAGAGCGTCAAAGTTACAGGCGCCGCTGCCTATAAATGAATGTATACACTGGGTGATTCCGCGATGATGTTACAAGCTTTCTAGGATGATGGAGATGGATAAATGTATCAACTTGAGATAAGGGTCCCTGTACCGACAACGAACGAGTCGAAAGTTATAAGCGAAAACCATTCTGATACCTCTGACAATTAAATACATGCACCGGTACTGTTGTTGCCAAGACCTTAGGATATGCAACTTTCAGAGGTAGTAGTATGGACCAAAACAAGGAAAAAATGTCCAATAAACAAGTGCTCTAAAATGAATACCTGAAGAGCTATGAGCACTTGGTCATCTTCGCCAGTGTGAAACACATCTCTATTGAACAAGTGCTCAAAGCCTTTTAGAGCCTATGTTTACTAGACATTGTCTCTTGTTTTGGTCCATACTACCACCTCTGAAAGTGCATATCCTACAGTCTTAACAACAACAGTACCGGTACACGCATTCCACTGTCAGAGGTGTCAATGATTTTCGCTTGTAACTTTCGATTCGTTCATTTCCGAGCCAGGGACCCCACACGTCGAAAGTGGTATATTTATCCGTGTCCATCATCCCTGAAAGTTCGTAACATCGTCACGTAATCACGCCATATATACATACATTTACAGGCGCCGACCCTATAACTTTGACGCTCTGTAGCGTCGTTGGACGTCATTTCCAGACGTGGGTTACTATTCAAAATACTATGCACTCACTCCCGTCAACAAGTCCCCGGAGATCGTAACGGGAATTTCCGAACACGCTCTGTACACAACCACATATCACTCAGTTAAACCTTCCATATCATGACCAATATACAGTCTATGATCAAAAGTATCCGGACATCTGGCTGACAATGATTTACAAATTCGTGGCGCGCTCCATCGGTCATGCTGGAATTCAGTATGTTGTTGGCCCACCCTTAGCATTGATGACAATTTCACTCTCGCAGACATACGTTCAATCAGGTGCTGGAAGGTTACTTGGGGAATGGCAGCTCTTCTTCACGGAGTGCTGCACTGAGGAGAGGTATCGACGTGATTTATACATTGATTTTATCAGTGATGAATTATACACTCCTGGAAATGGAAAAAAGAACACATTGACACCGGTGTGTCAGACCCACCATACTTGCTCCGGACACTGCGAGAGGGCTGTACAAGCAATGATCAGACGCACGGCACAGCGCACACACCAGGAACCGCGGTGTTGGCCGTCGAATGGCGCTAGCTGCGCAGCATTTGTGCACCGCCGCCGTCAGTGTCAGCCAGTTTGCCGTGGCATACGGAGCTCCATCGCAGTCTTTAACACTGGTAGCATGCCGCGACAGCGTGGACGTGAACCGTATGTGCAGTTGACGGGCTTTGAGCGAGGGCGTATAGTGGGCATGCGGGAGGCCGGGTGGACGTACCGCCGAATTGCTCAACACGTGGGGCGTGAGGTCTCCACAGTACATCGATGTTGTCGCCAGTGGTCGGCGGAAGGTGCACGTGCCCGTCGACCTGGGACCGGACCGCAGCGACGCACGGATGCACGCCAAGACCGTAGGATCCTACGCAGTGCCGTAGGGGACCGCACCGCCACTTCCCAGCAAATTAGGGACACTGTTGCTCCTGGGGTATCGGCGAGGACCATTCGCAACCGTCTCCATGAAGCTGGGCTACGGTTCCGCACACCGTTAGGCCGTCTTCCGCTCACGCCCCAACATCGTGCAGCCCGCCTCCAGTGGTGTCGCGACAGGCGTGAATGGAGGGACGAATGGAGACGTGTCGTCTTCAGCAATGAGAGTCGCTTCTGCCTTGGTGCCAATGATGGTCGTATGCGTGTTTGGCGCCGCAGGTGAGCGCCACAATCAGGACTGCATACGACCGAGGCACACAGGGCCAACACCCGGCATCATGGTGTGGGGAGCGATCTCCTACACTGGCCGTACACCACTGGTGATCGTCGAGGGGACACTGAATAGTGCACGGTGCATCCAAACCGTCATCGAACCCATCGTTCTACCATTCCTAGACCGGCAAGGGAACTTGCGGATCCAACAGGACAATGCACGTTCGCATGTATCCCGTGCCACCCAACGTGCTCTAGAAGGTGTAAGTCAACTACCCTGGCCAGCAAGATCTCCGGATCTGTCCCCCATTGAGCATGTTTGGGACTGGATGAAGCGTCGTCTCACGCGGTCTGCACGTCCAGCACGAACGCTGGTCCAACTGAGGCGCCAGGTGGAAATGGCATGGCAAGCCGTTCCACAGGACTACATCCAGCATCTCTACGATCGTCTCCATGGGAGAATAGCAGCCTGCATTGCTGCGAAAGGTGGATATACACTGTACTAGTGCCGACATTGTGCATGCTCTGTTGCCTGTGTCTATGTGCCCGTGGTTCTGTCAGTGTGATCATCTGATGTATCTGACCCCAGGAATGTGTCAATAAAGTTTCCCCTTCCTGGGACAATGAATTCACGGTGTTTTTATTTCAATTTCCAGGAGTGTATATTTCTATTACATAGCCAAGAATTCTATGTTCCTGTAGCATCATTACAATAATTTAGAACGGTCATCTTTCAAGAAACTACATTGTCTTTCCCATAGCTTGCTCCTCTTCTGCCCTCATGTTTACTTACCAAACGAATTTTGTGTGTAAGACGTGGCGCATGCGATTTTCAGGGCACTGCAGCATGGGATGTACTCGTATTCGAAACACGAAATTCCTTTTCTTTTTTTATTACCGTAGCGGACTGCAAGCCGTCGAGTGCAGAGAAACCAGTCCAGTGAATTGAGGACACTGTTCTTCCAGTGCACCAACTAGGGAAAGGATGATATTCTGTCGGGCACAGGGCATGTGGAAATTCGAAGTCATAAAATTGCAGATGTGGTACCCTGTGGATCTGCATGCTACCTATTGTTTTCAACATAAAATTACTCTCTCCACTCCCTCCTAATTAACATACAGTGATAGAGCTGTTGAGGCACAGGAACAAATGTCAAAGAACATTGGGTGGATTGCTGTCTGCAGTTGGTGAAGAAATCTACTATCCGGCTATGGCTATGTGTCTGGCGAAAAGAGAAACACGAGTTGTTTAACCGTATCTGCAAATCGTTTATTCACATTCGCATCGCATCCTCGGATATTAAAATTCTCTAAATCACATTAGAACAGAAACTGCAATGCGTTCACCACTCTGTCAACAAATACACACCAGTAAGTTATTGCGATTATTTTGTTTGCCGTAATTGGATGGAGACGGGCACAAGACCGAGGAATGATTCACAGTAGAAGTTTGGACGGTGAAGAGCTGTGCTCGGTCAGACGTGGATGCACAGACGAGAGGGTCAAGGCGTGTCAGGCGATAGCATCGCGGATTAGCAATGCATGGGGCAGAGGCTGACACCACGCGGCCAGGTCAGCCACGCGCCGTCCCCAGTCCTCTTAGAGTGTCGCATGATGGAGGTACAGTCACGGCGCGGGCGAAGTGGAGCGGCTCTGCCCGGCCAGCTAGCGGGCTGTTGCGTGTTACACAGACGAGTCTCTGACTAAAGTGACACCGTCGGCCAAGCACAGTAGATTGCACAGACGTTAGACAAAGATTATGTGCAAAGTACGAAATCAAGGCACTTAAAATGGTGTCATTAAAACTGAAACACAGCAAGGGATAGCAAATAAGGAAATTTTACTTACTGTGCTTATGCAGTATAACAGGAGGAATTAAATTTGTAGGTTACTTCGAGGTGTACAAGTCTGCAGCAACAACAATAACACGAAGGGAAAAATACACTACTGGCTATTGAAATTGATACACCACGAAGATGACGTGCCACAGACGCGAAATTTAACCAACAGGAAGAAGATGCTGTGATATGCATATGATTAGCTTTTCAGAGCATTCACACAAGGTTGGCGCCGGTGGCGACTCCTACAACGTGCTCACATAAGGAAAGTTTCCAACCGATTTCTCATACACAAACAGCAGTTGACCGGCGTTGCCTGGTGAAACGTTGTTGTGATGCCTCGTGTAAGGAGGAGAAATGTGTACCATCACGTTTCCTACTTTGATAAAGGTCGGATAGTAGCCTATCGCGATTGCGGTTTATCGTATCGCGACATTGCTGCTCGCGTTGGTCAAGATCCAATGACTGTTAGCAGAATATGGAATCGGTGGGTTCAGGAGGGTAATACGGAACGCCGTGCTGCATCCCAACGGCCTCATATCACTAGCAGTCGAGATGACAGGCGTCTTATCCGCATGGTTGTAACGGAACGTGCAGCCACGTTTCGATCCTTGAGTCAACAGATGGGGACGTTTGCAAGACAACCACCATCTAAACGACCAGTTCGATGACGTTTTGCAGCAGCATGGATTATCATCTCGGAGACCATGGCTGCTGTTACCCTTGACGCTACATCACAGACAGGAGCGCCTGCGATGGTGTACTCAACGACGAACCTGGGTGTACGAATGGCAAACGTCATTTTTTCGGATGAATCCAGCCTCTGTTTGGCGACATCGCGGTGAACGTACATTGGAAGCATGTATTCGTCATCGCCATACTGGCGTATCACCCGGCGTGATGGTTTGGGGTGCCATTGGTTACATGTCTCGGTCACCTCTTGTTCGCATTGACGGCACTTTGAAGAGTGGACGTTACATTTCAGATGTGTTACGACCCGTGGCTCTACCCTTCATTCAATCCCTGCGAAATCCTACATTTCAGCAGGATAATGCACGACCGCATGTTGCAGGTCCTGTACGGGCCTTTCTGGATACAGAAAATGTTCGACTGCTGTCCTGGTCAGCACATTCTCCAGATCTCTCACCAATTGAAAACGTTCGGTCAATGGTGGCCGAGCAACTGGCTCGTCACAATACGCCAGTCACTACTCTTGATTAACTGTGGTATCGTGGTGAAGCTGCATAGGCAGCTTTACCTCTACACGCCATCCAAGCACTGTTTGACTCAATGCCCAGGCGTATCAAGGCCGTTATCACAGCCAGAGGCCGGTCGGAGTGGCCGAGCGGTTAAAGGCGCTACAGTCTGGAACCGCACGACCGCTACGGTCGCAGGTTCGATTCCTGCCTCGGGCATGGATGTGTGTGATGTCCTTAGGTTAGTTAGGTTTAAGTAGTTCTAAGTTCTAGGGGACTTATGACCACAGCAGTTGAGTCCCATAGTGGTCAGAGCCATTTGAACCATTACGGCCAGAGGTGGTTGTTCTGGGTACTGATTTTTCAGGATCTATGCACACAAATTGCGTGAAAATGTAATCACATGTCAGTTCTAGTATAATATATTTGTCCAATGAATACCCGTTTATCATCTGTATTTCTTCTTGGAGTAGCAATTTTAATGGCCAGTAGTGTACACATAACATAGTAAACTACGGGAAACTGTCCGAGTCTGTCAAAAAGTTAACCGAGAGTGTGTGAGCGTATGAGAACATATTCCCTGTATAAACGATATTACAGTGCCTCTGTTAATCTGAATTACGATGCAGTGTTCCTTCGGGCATTCATGCATGCATTGCTACAGACAGCCGTTATGAAATACATGAAATGTTTTTGCAGCTGCGAGTATGGGCAATCCTTAGCTGTGTAGTGGAATGACCACAATGAAAATCTGGACTGAGCTGGGAGTCGAACCCGGATTTCCCGCTTATCGCTAGCGGTCGCCTTACGATTTGGCTATCTGAGTACCGCCCACGACCACACCCAGACTTCCATATGTTGTCGATCACGTGTCTACGATCTGTACTCGTACATCCCATTGTGCATATTCCTGTACAGGGGAGACATACTTGATATGGAAGTCGCTTGCCTGGTGTCGGCGGAGATATGCGATATTGCAGTGCCTGTGTTGTTCTGAATTACGAAGCAATGTTCCTACCGAAGGAACAGGCACAGCGGTGACTACAGCCGTTATGAAATACACGAAATGTACAATGTAATGACGACAGCAAAAACTTGTGCCGGATACAGGCACTGCAATATCGTATGTATCCGCCGACACCGGGCAAGAGACTTTCAAGTAAATATGTCTTCCCTGTACGGGAATATTCATAATGGATGTACGAGTACTGGTCGCAGACACGTGGTTGACGACATATGGAAGTTGGGGCTGACTCTGAGTCTGCTCGGATAGTCAAATGGTAAGGCGGCTGCTCACGATAAGCGGGAATTATTGGTTCGAGGCCCGGTCCGGCACAAGTTTTCATTGTTGACATTCCATCATACAGCTGATGGTTGTCCCTATTGGCAGCTACGAATACATTTCATGTAATCCCTGTATGGCGAATTTCCGAACTTCCTTCTTAATCATTGATTTTTGTTGAACTGCACGTCTGTGGCAATGTGTAGCCCGTTACCCTGTGAGACAGGAAGGCGAGGAAAAAGCAGATAAATCTGTGAGCCAGTTTGTTGTGATCGTTGTTCTGGCACGCCACCCAAACTGAATGTAATTTTTAGGCGGTTTGCCACACTCATTTAGTGTGTAAATCGTCTAAAGACACACAGACTAAATGACCATAAACGTAAAAATCTTTACATCACTATTACGTTTTCAAAGTAGCATTTGAGCTGTATCTTAACACTAGATTACTAAATTCTCGTAAAATTTTCGACTGTAGAGGTACTGATTCGAGGTTCCCGCCAATCGACAATGAAGAGCCTGAGAAACTGGTACACCTGCCTAACATCGTGTAGGGCCCCCGTGAGCACACGGAATTGCCGCAACACGACGTGGCATGGACTGAACTAACGTCTGAAGTAGTACTGGAGCGAACTAACACCACGAATCCTGCATGGCTGTGCATAAAACCGCAAGAGTACGAGGGGGTGGAGATCTCTTCTGAACAGCACGTTGCAAGGCATCCCAGATATGCTCAATAATGTTCACGTCTGACGAGTTTGGTAGTCAGCGAAAGCGTTTAAACTCAGAAGAGTGTTCCTGGAGCCACTCTGTAGCAATTCTGGACGTTTGGGGTGTCGCATTGTCCTGCTAGAATTGTCCCAGTTCGTTGGGAAACACAATAGACATGATTGGATGCAGGTGATCAGACAGGATGCTTACGTACGTGTCACCTATCAGAGTCGTATCTAGACGTATCAGGGGTCCCATTCCCCTCCAACTGCACACGCCCCACACCATTACAGAGCCTCAACCAGCTTGAACAGTCCGCTACTGACATGCAGGGTCCATGGATTCATGAGGTTGGCTCCATATCCGTACACGTCCACCACTCAATACAGTTTGAAACGAGACTCGTCCGACGTGGCAACATGTTTCCAGTGATCAACAGTCTAATGTCGGCGAGGCGTAAAGGCGTAAAGCTTTGTGTCGTGCAGTCATCAAGGGTACACGAGTGAGCCTTCGGGTCCGAAAGGCCATATCGATGATGTTTCGTTGAATGGTTCGCACTTGTTGATGACCTAGCATTGAGATGTGCAGCAATTTGGGGAATGGTTGCACTTCTGTCTCGTTGAACGATTCTCTTCAGCGATGTCGGAGATTTGATGTTTTACCGGACTCCTGATATTCACGGAACACTCGTGAAATAGTCGTACGGGAAAATCCCCACTTCACTGCTACCTCGGAGATGCTGTGTCCCATTGCTCGTTCGCCGCCTGTAACACCACGTTAAAACTCACTTAAATCTTAATAACCTGCCATTGTACAAGCAGTAACCAATCTAACATCTGCGCCACACACTTGTCTCATACAGGCGTTGCCGATCGCAGCGCCGTATTCCGCCTGTTTGCATGTCTCTGAATACTCATGCCTATACCAGTTTCTTTGGCGCTTCAGTGTAGAATTGTCAGTATAGTGTGTAAAAGAGATATTTTGTACTTATTTTGTATGTGACCTACCAATGGAGACTTTATAACTGTAATTAACTAGTACATAAACTATAAATTATGCTTTCCTTTGAATACAATATGGATTAGTAAAATTTACGATAGTTTATTAACAATTTAACATTTTGGCCCCTTTAGTGTTCTAGGATTAAAGAAGTTTACTACTAGCTACATCCACCCAAAATGTTTTATCCGGACAAGTAAAACATTTTTGAAGCTCCCGAATTTTTGCCTTTTTGGTAATAGATCAAATGACTGAGAATATGTTTTTATTAAGATAAAGAAAAAATCTGCACCAATGCAAAGGAAAGTATCTCTGCTCGTCGCATGCGACCTCTTCAAGAAATATAGCTCCTGCTCTAGTGACTCCAGATCGCGGCCGTGTCGGAGAGTTTCTGCACTCGAAAACGTGGTTTTCGTGTCGTCCTGATTATTCCATCCCATCTTCATCACAAAGACACGGAAGTCGCCGAAGTGGCATCAAATAGAAAGACTTTCTACAGGTGGCCAAATGATCATTTTGTATTTATTTAAGAAATATTATTGCGATGTTGATTATCTTCAAGATAATTAAAAATTGCATCAGTTAATTTCATAATTTGTGTCAAAGAAAAGAAAAATGAGTTAATGGATAAAGGACTGAGAAAATTTTAGAGCATAATTAAGAACCCTATTAAGTTCATACTCACTTTGACACAAAACTAATTGATTCCGAACGCTTTCCCGCGATTTTGGCAATTTTAGCGGCCAACGACTTTGGCTATATTTATGCAGTATGAATGGATTCCCCGTAGTGTTAAACCCTTACCTGTTTGAGAGGATACCCCAGTAAAGATTCTGGTGACGGACAGGTTAATTAAATAAGAGTAAGTTCTGTCGAGCAGTTCGACAGGAGTTTCAATAGCTGTGAAGGAGAAGCGAGACTGGGGTTTAAAGACCCTATGAGAGGACAGGGCATTAGAAGCAGAACGCAAGCACAAGTGGGCAAACATGGCGTATGAAAACTGCTGTGTCCTTTTGGGAGTTATGTGACTCAGAATTTGCGGCAATATATTTAGAGAAAGCTCAGAAAACCTAAATTTGGATGGTCGGGGTGTGATCCAAATTCTTCCCCAATACGAACCGTTGACTCAACCCACTCGATCTGATATTAATGATATGATATAATTTTTACCCTCACACTGCCGCTTTCTTACACAAAACATGTGCTGCGTTTGATTCGATGCTTTTTTTTTTAGATCACTTTGTAATGGCCTTGAAGCTTCAAATGGAAGTAAATTAATCTATGCTGAAATCAAAAGTTATGTTGCTGTCGAATTACTTATTTTTCAGTGCGTATATGAAGTATATCACATTGCCCGTATATACACGTCTTGTACAGTGACGAATAAAAATACTCATAACCTTACGTATATGCACTATTCTAGAGATAATATGCTTCAGATAGGCTACTAGGGCAGGAACATCGTTTGTAAATGAAAGTATAAATATCAGATTGTTGGCATCATGAAAGTCACGTAATCACTCAGACGTTTTTTCTTGAAACGGTTAATGTGCATATAATAACAATCACAGTAATTCAGTGCTAGTTGGTAGGAGATTTTCTGCCTCTCGAGGCCCTGAAGGTAGTAGTTTTTAAATATGTTTACATGTAAGCTATTTTGTAGAGAAATTGGACAGTCATTTTTTGCTACCATTCGTAGCTGAGTTTCACAATTTGAGAAACGTCTTTTGAAGAATCGAATGTGTTACAAAAATGGCTCCAAGCACTATGGGACTTAACATCTGAGGTCACCAGTCCCCTAGACTTATAACTACCTAAACCTAACTAACCTAAGAACATCACACACATCCATGTCCGAGGCAGGATTCGAATCTGCGACCATAGCAGCAGCGCGGTTCCGGACTGAAGCGCCTAGAACCGCTCGGTCGCAACGGCCGGCTCGAGTGTGTTGTTTAGCTTTCCGAAACCAGGGGTAAATACAGGGAGCCCCAGAAATGTTGCAACAAACTTAGAGGCGTTGTAGAGGATGTGTTGAGGAACAAATCGAGGATAGGAACCTGTGTCCGAAAATGTCCTGACAGGCGTCGGCACCTGCAACTAGCCCACTGTTTCGGCAGTAAACGTGACTTTTTTACGCTGACGGACCGCAAGCGAAACATCTCGCAATGTTTTTTGTTATTCAGTGATTGCGACTGATTGCCACGATCTCCAGTGGAGAAGATGGAGCTAGCTACTACACAGACAGGCCTATGAACGCGATGCTCTGTTGCCTTGATAGCTGACGGCTTCAGACATTGGTTTCCATCTGCAGTTTAGTTTTCTCTTGCATACCGAAAAACGCTGGAGCCTTTGGAGGGTTCCAGGAGAAAAATAAACTGCACGTGGGAACTCGAGTCCGAAACAGTCATCCGCCGAGGCAACAGAGGATCGCATAGGACACAAGACCTTTCTACGCAGCAACTAGCTTCATCTTCTCCGTTAGGGATCGTGGCAATGAGTGGCGGTCCGTGAATAACAAACAACATTGCGAGATGTTCCGCCTACGGTCCGTAAGCGTATAAAGTCACTTTTGCTATCGAAGGGCTGGCCTAGTGGCATGCGCCAGCGCCTGTAACTTCTATGCTCTAAAGCGTCGTTGGATGGCGTTTCCGGACATGGGCTCCTATCCTCGATTTGTTCTTCAGGACACTGTCTACAATCTTCGAAGTTCGTCGCAATATTTCGGGAACACACTGCAGACAGGTGTCGATATTGTAGCCAGCGTAATTAATGGCTGACCACACACTGTAGCAGGGATACTCCTGCTGTCTGTTGGCGAAGCACATGGAAATGAAACAGACAGACGTTGTTTATGGGAGGAACATGTCTGTGCTCGGTATCCGCCGTATAGTTTAAGCATGTGGATGTCGACATATTGACGCCGTGTGCAAACACTGCGCATTAAGGCCGGTATTATACTATCAAATTTCTTTGTCCAATATCTTTGTCAAAGAAATTTGATGGTGTAATAGGGAACTTTGTCAAATGTCGTCAAATATTTGACCAAATGTAGGGCCTCGCTGTAGATTTGATCAAATAAGTCCCTTGTCTTCTGTTCACTGCAATGTTACATGTTACCATGTGGAGTGCTAGCATCGCTGTAGCGTTCTCTCATCTTTAGTGTTTTTATAAACATTGCCGGTAAATACAATTGGTGTGTACCGACAACTACAAAATTAATAGAGATGCATGAAGTTGATGAGGCGCTGTACAACGTGAGGCACCCTGAATACAAAAATAGAACAAGAAGATGGGAGACCTTATCTAACCTAACCTAACCTAACCTAACCTCTCCTGTAGCAAGGAATCGGAGTGTTACAGTGAGCCTGTCTTCCGCAGATATAGCAGTTCTTAAGTGAGTATTGTGCTTTGTGATATGAGGATACACTTCACTGAGCACATATGCTCATCCATTCTTAAGTAATAGATGTACCACGTGACGTCCTCCACTATAAACTCACGAAAAAAGTTTTGTTGAATGCTTTCATCGTGTCGTCGTAAAACCCACGGCTTCACCCAGGTACGTTTCCTTTTTTTTTCCCGCTTCTCTTCCGCATGTGTACACAGTGCAATTGTGGTACATGCAACTGCTGCAGTTAATAACAAGTTGTTGTTGTCAGCCATCTTGAACTTTGACGAAAAATTTGATGACAGTGTAATACCCATTTTTAGCGCCACGTCCAAGATCTTTGTCAAATATATTTTACGAATATTTGATCACATCTTTGATCAGATCTTGGACAAAGAAATTTGATAGTGTAATACTGGCGTAAGCAATACCATGCCGGAAGGACACACGAATCCACTGTGGCAGAAGTGCGGCGACATTAGCCACGGGCTCAGAGGGTCAAAAATCTTTTATCGCGTTGTGAGGAATGATTCAGGAGCGTTCTAGACTCAGCTTCCATCGATTCACCTGGCCAGATCTTACCCTGACATACGTTTTATTTTCATTATAGTTAAGTCTTCCCTTCCAGTCTGGTTGTTTTTCTGTCTCTTCTAATAATTACAAAGAAAGCAGGTGTTGACAGGTGTGAACATTAACGAACTACCAGTTCGTTGGTTGCAAAATTCTGACACGAATGAGTTTCCCAGTCCATAATGCCATACCATTTCTATGCAAAGAATGGAAAAACTTGTAGAAGCCAACCTTGGGGAAGATCAGTTTGGATGACAAAGAAATGTAGGAACACGCGAGGCAATACTGATCCTACGACTTCTCTTAGAAGATAGGTTAAGGAAAGGCAAACCTACATTTGTAGCATTTGTTGACGTAGAAAAGCTTCCGACTGAAATACCCTCTCTGAAGTAGCAGGGTAAAATACAGGGATCGGAAGACTATTTACTACTTGTACTGAAACAAGACGGCAGTTATAAGAGTCGAGGAGTTCTGAAAGGGAAGCAGCAGTTGAGAAGGGAGTGAGGCAGGGCTGTTGCATATCGCCAGTGTTATTCAACCTGTACGATGAGCAAGCAGTAAAGGAAGTCTAAGAAAAATTTGGAGTGGGAATTAAAGTTCAGGGATAAGAAATAAAAACTTTGAGGTTTGGCGATGACATTGTAATTCTGTCGGAGACAGCAAAGAACCTAAAAGAGCAGATGAGCAGAACGGACACCGGCTTGAAAGGGAGATATGAGATGACCATCAAAGAAAGCAAAACAAGGATAATGGAGCGAAATGAGGTGATGTTTGAGGGTATTAGATTAGGAAACGAGACACTAAAAGTAGTAGATGAGTTTTACTATTTGGGCAGCAAAATAATTGACGATGACCGAAGTAGAGAGGATATAAAATGTAGAATGCCAATGGCAAGAAAAGCTTTTCTGAAGAAGAGAAACTTGTTTACGTCAAATATATATTTAGCCGTCAGGAAGTTTTTTCTGGAGGTATTTGTGTGGAGTGCAGCCATGTATGGAAGTGAAACATGGACGATAAACTATTTAGACAAGAACAGAACAGAGGGTTTTGAAATGTGGTCTTACTTAAGAATACTGAAAATTTGGTGGGTAGATCGCATAAGTAATGAGGTACTGAGTAGAATTGGGGAGACGAAATTTGTGGCACAACTTGAGTGAAAGAAGAGGTCAGATGATATGATACATTCTGAGACGTCAAAGGATCACCACTTTAGTACTGGAGGGAAATGTGGAAGGTAAAAATCTTAGAGGGAGATCAAGAAAGGAACACAGTAAGGAGATTCAGAAGGATGTAGGTTGCAGTAGATATTCAGAGATGAAGAGGTGTGTGCAGGACAAAGTGGCATGGAGAGCTGCACCAGACCGATCTTTGGACTGAACACCAACAAGAACAGCAACAACAACACTCTTTAATTCTCAGCATGCATCCCTACATTTCTCGTTGAGCAACAGTCAGTTCAGATTTCACTGCCGGAAATCAAAAGTAGCACTACACATTGTAAATTTTCTGCTTAAGGCAAAATACACTGGAAAATCGTTTTGAAGAAGTTTACCAAAAGTACTCCAAATATTTTAGTTCTTCTGTTTACTTCTTTTGCTGTCCATATAGTCGTTGTATACAGTTGCTCCAAAATATAAAATTTGTTAACTAGGTCTGTGACTTCATTGTTCTTTTAAAATGTTTTACTTTTGGATGCATTGATTATACAGGATTATTCTTAAGTTTCCCTTGGGTTTCAGAAGCCGACTGCGCAGAAACTACATGACATATAAAAAAATAGACACATAACAGTGGTTAGAGCATCTTTCCAAATTTTTAAGTCCTATTTCAGGTGCTCAATATGGGCACCGTATGTGATGCCACAATACGATAGTTAAGACTCTTGCCATGTACGTTCGAACGCGTCACGGTAGATATCAGCGACCACGTTAATTATCCCTCCTTGCACCTCTTCCAAATTAAGTGGCATTTTCACAAACTGTCATACGAAGAAATCATTTGGAGTTAACTCTGGTAACCATGAGGGGCCACGGAGGAAGGGTAGAATTATGTTGATGGTAAGCATGTGCACTCCAACGCTGAGGCAGCTCTGCATCCAGGTAATCACATATGTCTGAAAGAAAGTGTAGAGTACTACCTCGTTGCAAAATCAAGTCTTCATTGTCTAGGTGTTATTGTGGCACAAGCCATTGCTGCAGTATGTCCAGATAAACGAAACCAGTCACAGTTCTTTCCAGAAAGAAAAACGGTCCATAAATTTTTGATGCGGACATGGCATAAAAAACTTTAACTTTGGGTGAAACAAGAATCTGTTCCACAATTTCGGTAGATATTCTGTGCCACAAGTACCCAGTTATGACAGTTCACCTTTCCAGACACATGAATCCTTGCTTTCTCATGGAAACCAACTTGTTTGAAAAGCCATCTTCCTCCTGTAGCTGCTACAAGTCATTGCAAAAGTCACAACGTATCTGATTGTCTCGAAGAGTCAGAGTGTGTAAAGACTGCAGCAGGTATGGTTTTCCACGCGAACGTTTGCATAGAATGCTGCAGATAGTAAACTGCGGTATCTGCAGTTCTCCACTTGCACGTGTCTTCTGGTTTCTGATGAGCGATTCCCACACACGCTCTACCTTCTCCACTGGCGATCTCGGCTGCCTGTTTTCTTCGCACTACGTAAGCAGCCAGTCTCACCAGTTTTACCACCCAGGGATCGTTTTGCATGTTCGAGTTTTTACCTGATGCTTGGTACGAAATCGTCCTTGAACCGTCACAGTGTGAGTTAACTCACAGTTTGAGAATTCAAGGACACAAAACGCATGCATCGCTCCATTGTACGCCATTTTTTGACGCATCTGCCCCCTAGTGGTGCGCTCTATAACTACGCTGTGGTATGTATTGCGAATCGAAGCTTGGAGGCGTTCTCCATCTAATGATAAGTGTCATTTTTCTCTGTCTTGTACTTTTCCGACAGTTGTCTACTGAAGCCCCAGAGGTACTTAAGAATAACACTTTTCATTAATTTAGTATTATCATAACTGATGTTCGGTCGTACTTCTAAACTTTCTCAAACGGTCGCAGGTTCGAATCCTGTCTCGGGCATGGATGTGCGTGATGTCCTTAGGTTAGTTACGTTTAAGTAGTTCTAAGTTCTAGGGGACTGATGACCACAGATGTTAAGTCCCATAGTGCTCAGAGCCATTTGAACCATTTTTTGACCGAGTGAGGTACGGCAGACGTTAATCCACGAAATCACATTGGAGAGGGTATCGGTTAAAATTTCCATCCAATATTCGATATTTAGGTTTTCCAAATTTTCCCTAAATACTGTACGTAAAGACAAATGCTTTGAGGACTATTTCGAAACGAGACACATACGATTTTTCCTCATCCTTCCATTATCCGAGTTGTGCTCCATCGCTAATGACATCTACATCAACATATTACATAAACTTCATACAGGTATTGGACAAATGTATGGAAACACCGCGAAAACTGTACGCTTGCACATAAGTGCCGATGCTAATCAAGTCTGCAGGTTACTTTGTTCTATTTGACGACGGAAGGCCCTTGTGCAATGTCCTCAATATGATGCAAGTGTTAGCCGTGGAAAGAACAGTGTTCTGTGTAATTGTTAGTGCATTATGTCGAAGCTAAGGCCGGTATTACACTATCAAATTTCTTTGTCAAAGATTTGATCAAAGATATGATCAAATTTTCGTCAAATTTATTTGACAAAGATCTTTGACGTGGCACTAAAAAGGGGTATTACTCTGTCATCATAGTTTTCGTCTAAGTTCAAGATGGCTGACAACAACAACTTGCTATTAACCGCAGCAGTTGCATGTACCACAATTGCACAGTGTCCACGTGTGGAAGAGAAGCGGGGGAAAAAGGAAACGTACCTGGGTGAAGCCGCGTGTTTCACGACGAGACGATAATAGCATTCAACAAAACTTCTTACGTGAGCTTGTAGTGGAGGACTTCAAGTCGTACATAAATTCCTTAAGAATGGATGAGCATACATTTCAGTATTTGATCAGTGAAGTGTATCCTCATATCAGAAAGCACAATACTCACTTAAGAACTACTATATCTGCAGAGGACAGGCTGACTGTAACAATCTGATTCCTTGCTACAGGAGAGAGTTAGGTTAGGTTAGGTTAGATCTCCAATCTTCTTAATCTATTTTGTTATTCAGGGTGCCTCTCGTTGTAAAGTGCCTCATCAGCTTCATACATCTCTGTTAATTTTGTAGTTGTCAGGCCATGTTTATAAACACATTACAGATGACAGAACGATGCAGCGATGCTGGCACTCCACGTGGTAGCATGTCACATTGCAGTGAACAGAAGACAAGCGACTTTTGTGATCAAATCTAGAGCGAGGCCCTAGATTTGATCAAATTTATTTGACGACAGACGAGATTTGACAAAGTGGCCTTTTATACCATCAAACTTCTTTGACATAAATATTTGACATATCAACTTTGACAAACAAATTTGATAGTGTAATACTGGCCTAAGTGACTTCGAATGTGGGAAAATTGTTGGTGCTCGTGCGGTGGGTGCATCCGTAACCAAGGTAGCCGAAGTGTTGGATGTTTCGAGTTGCACCATAACAAAGACTTCTACCGCGTCCAAGAGAAGCGGAAATATATCATTAGCTAAGTCACAACGCGGGTGAAAGTGGTTGGTCATTGAAGTGGATTGTGACGAAAATCAAGAAAACGACAGCGGCAAAAGTCACTGCAAAACTGAATCTCTCACTCACGAAACCTGTCAGACCATCACAACACGAAGGGATCTTCATAAACAGGGAATTGCACGGCTATCTGGAATTCCAAAACCATTCGTCGGTGATGCGAAACACCCGTAACGGAAAAACGTGGAGCTGAAGCCATAAAAATGGACCATGGAGAAATAGTCATTTGGTCGGATGAGTCTGTTGCACACTGTTTCCAACTTCTGCTCGAGTTTACGTCCCAAGAGTGAAACAAGGCTGGGATTCGGTGATGATTTGGACAGCCATATCGTGGTATTCCATCGGTCCCATGGGTACTCTGCAAGGTCGGATCACTGCCAACTATTATGTGACCCTTTTGGTTGACAGGTCCATCCCATGGTATAATGTATACTCTCCGATGTGATGAGCGACAGAGCCCCTGTTCACACAGCTCGCATCATCCAGAACTGGTTGAGTGAGCACGAGGGTGAATTTTCGCTGCCCAACACAGTCACGAGATCTCTAATATTACTGAGCCTTTGTGGTCCACTTTGGAGAGAAGGTGCGTGATCGCCCTGCACCTACCACCATCGTTACCTGAACTTACCACTAATTTGAAGGAAGAATGGCATAAGATTCCCTTGGAAACCATACAGAACATTTATCCATTTCGTGACGTCTGACAGCCGTTTTGAATACAAACGTTTTCTTACTGTATTATTGTTGTTGTGGTCTTCAGTCCAGAGACTGGTTTGTTGCACCTCTCCCTGCTGCTCTATTCTGTGCAATCTTCTTTATCTCCCAGAACCTACTGCAACCTACATCCTTCTGAATCTGTTTAGTGAATTCATCTCTTGGTCTCCCGCTACGATTTTTACCCTCTACGCTGCCCTCCAATACTAAATTAGTGATCCCTTGATGCCTCAGAATATGCCCTACCAACCGATCCCTTCTTCTAATCAAGTTGTGCCACAAATTTCTCTTCTCTTCAATTCTATTCAATACCTCCTCATTAGTTATGTGATCTACCCATCTAATCTTCAGCATTCTTCTGTAGCACCACATTTCGAAAGCTTCTATTCTCTTCTTGTCTTAACTATTTATCGTCCACGTTTAACTTCCATACATGGCAACACGCCTTACAAATACTTCCAGAAACGACTTCCTGACACTTAACTCTATACTCGATGTTAACAAATTTCTGTTCTTCAGAAACGATTTCCTTGCCATTGCCAGTCTACATTTTATATCCTCTGTACTTCGACCATCATCAGTTATTTTGCTCCCCAAATAGCAAAACCCATTTACTACTTTAAGCGTCTCATTTCCTAATCTAATTCCCGCAGCATCACCCGATTTAATTCGACTACATTCTATTATCCTCGTTTTGCTTTTGTTGATGTTCATCTTATATCCTCCTTTCAAGAGACTGTCCATTCCGTTCAGCTGCTCTTCTAGGTCCTTTGCTGTCTCTGACAGAATTACAATGTCATCGGCGAACCTCGAAGTTTTTATTTCTTCTCCATGGATTTTAATTCCTACTCCGAATTTTTCTTTTGTTTCCTTTGCCTTACCGTATTAAGCCTGATAATGTGTTGTGTTTATGGTGTTACCATATTTTTGTCCACCCCCTGTACATACTCCGAAGTCATTATAAAGTGCATGACGCAGTGTACATCGTACCTCACGTAATGAGCGACGGAGAAATGACTATGTATATTCCTTCGTATAGACCCTAATCTCTGTTGCCTTATTCTCATGACCCTAAGCGAGATATGCGTTGGTTCAAAATGGTTAATGGCTCTAAGCACTATGGGACTTAACATCTGAGGTCATAAGTCCCCTAGAACTTAGAACTACTTAAACCTAACTAACCTAAGGACATCACACACATCCATGCCCGAGACAGAATTCGAACCTGCGACCTTAGCAGCAGCGCGGTTCGGGACTGAAGCGCATAGAACGGCTATGGGTTGGTGGCAGCACGATAGTTGCAAATTCTTCTTCAAGTACAGATTCTCTAAATTTACCCAGCAGGATAGGATTTCAAGGATCCCCGAGTATTTCTGATACACAATACTATCACGTCCCTGAATTCGTTCTCGGCTTCGCGGGAGATCCGAGATCAATAGCTTTGGGTCAGCTGCTTAATCTAACAGTATTTTCTGTTCTTAATTTCCTTATAATGAGAGTAGAGCGGGCCGTTGCGGAAGTCACTCTTTTCCGAATCGTGCGCTCCGACTAGTCAGTTAAAAGGAAAAAAAAAATCAGCTGCCATCTTGCATTGACTCAATGGGAAGCTATTCACGAAGCTGGACTCCACTGCGATTAATACGACACAAAACCAGCCCATGAGAGAGGGAGTATGTCCGTTAACTGCTAATGCCTTTACCTTCGGCCGGAGCACCTGCTGACCTTTCAAAGCGGCTCGGGCTGTGACGTCAAGACAGGCCCTGCTGGTGAGCCCCACTCCAATTAATTTATTTGTTTGCTGGCGAAGCTGTAACGGGTCGCCAGCTGGCACGTTTTTTTTCCCTCGTTCCCTTGGTAGCCGACGAGTCTTTTAATGGCCGCTTTGGAGCCCCATTCGTTAGCACCAAGATTGCGTCACCCTTGTCTTTGCTCGGTTTTTAGGTTTCTTCCTGGTGTTAACAAGCAGCGAACTGAAGCAAGCACACACGACTAGAGGGCCAGATAACGAATTTGAATCTAACGGCCGGTGTTATTCGCGCGACTGCTTTTACAACAAACGTCCACGAGCTTGCGACAGATCTACTCGGTTATTTCAGTTCAACAGGATTCTACTCAATACCACTTCTTCACTTACGAGAGATAAATAGGGAGATGAGCTTATGGAGAATCCTGGGACTTTATCGTCAAGAACAGCATCCTCTTGAGAGAATCCGGGCTGTCAGACACTTGTGCATTCAGTAAATGTTGACAGATTCCCGGCAGATAGTCCTTAGTTATTCATAAGTTAACAATTCCACTAAAGTAGTCCAACAACTTGAAGATAAATGTGCGGTTTAATCTTCTCTTGTCATACAGTGACTGACTTGTACTGAGTCTATCATTTAAGTGACCAATTGAATGTCATTATCAAAAAGATCGATGTAGTTGACATTATTGTTTGTCGGACGTTCGGGCTGTCGATATTCCTGTCGACTACTTTTGGCGCCGCATGAAGCCCAAAAGTGATACCACAGACAGATAAATAAAACAACAGAACGTAATCTAAAGTAGGAGGGCGTACTTACAAGTAATGTCTCCGAATTTTTATGTGAAAACTTTTCAAACTTTTTAAAATAGAACAAACATTCTACATTTTTGTTCTTCACATCTACATATTTGCAGCCCTCTGCCGCTAGATAACTGCGAATTATAATGGTAAAGCTTACGTAACTCAGTCACTGGTAGCTTCCCCCGGTGCACTGTATCTTCAAATAACTACGGGAATTCAGCTGTGTGAAGTCCCTGACAGCAGCAGTTTGTGGGCGAACACTACATCATTTTCAAGTCACAAGTGATTCAAGTCACAAGTGAAAGGAGAGATCGTTGTACAATTTATACCTTTGGTGGGCGGTGCTGCGACAACCAGAAAACCTAGACAGTCATATCTAAATCAAGTACCGCCGCTACACAGCCGAAGATGACCAACGTCATACGTTGTCGATAGAGAAATATTAACCAGCTGCGTATGAGGGAGTAATGCTAGCTGTCGCAGATCCAAGCAGAATTTAAGCAAGAACCGATGTCTATATGTATAAGTTCACTTGCTGTATAATCCCAACATCTTCCTTAATAACACTAGCTCAGTAACTGCAAGTGCAGGTCATAATCTCGATGTTGTTATATTCCATCAGATGACCGGACAATACTCTGTGATCGCTGATTCGCCCGGAGTTTGTAACTGTGAGTGATGCTAATGCTATACACCGGTTCTCCTCAGTCTGAATGGTCTGACCTAGTTTATGACGTACCACAACTGCAGGGGATACGTCAAGCACCCATCTTACGCAAACCAAGATCATTGTATGAAGGCCGTAAAATGGCTCTAATTTTAGGCATTGGCAGAAAAACATAGTTCACACCGTTGTAGTCGAGAGCGTTATGCGGCTTCATTTTCGTAAGATTTTTGAACGTAGGTAGGGTTTTTGGATGATAGTAAAGAGGTAGTCCTACTATAAAATACATGAAAGTATGCGTAGTCCTACTGTAAAATGCAAGAAAGTATGGGTAACACAAAAACTGTGTCCGTTATTCAGACGTCTCTCGTGTTTGTAGATACAAGTGGTTTCCAGTCTGATGCTCCAAAACAATTTTCAAGAAATGGCTCTGAGCACTATGGGACTTAACTTCTGAGGTCATCAGTCCCCTAGAACTTAGAACTACTTAAACCTAACTAACCTAAGGACATTACACACATCCATGCCCGAGGCAGGATTCGAACCTGCGACCGTAGCGGTAGCGCGGTTCCAGACTGTAGCGCCTAGAATCGCTCGGCCACCTCCGCCGGCTTCAAGAAATGCTATTCAAGTTTAATGTTCTATTACGAAGTATTTTGATATCTTTCTGCTCTCGTGTGGTTTCACTTGCTTTACATCATGCCTGTGCATTTTCCCTTCATTTTCGAAAGTATGAAGGGTTCACTCCAAAAGCATATGCGATGAGCGCACGTAGAAGACAGCGAAAGTTGCGCTCCCTGGATCATGACGCCGGCCGAGGACAAGGTCAGAACATGGTGTGTGGCGCCGCTCCACCACACCCGCCGCTTTCCTGTTTGTGTTCGCCAGCGTTTCGGCCGCTTACGTAAGGTGGGCTCAGGTGACTCTGCAAGTGTGGCCGCCTTGACCTATAGGGACCCCGCCGTCTGCGATAACAACACGTGCAGAGAAATACGGAGGCAGTAGCGGGTCCGTCCCCAACAAACTGAATGCTACGCTCTTTGGAAAACCACGCTGACCATTTAGATTGCTGGTAACCCTCGGCAAGACGTTAACGCTACATTCTCGCGGTCGCCATTTTCTCCTCTCTTCACATGTTAGACCCTGTAGCACTAAATATTCCCAAATGGGACCCCATCTTCCCCATTACCAGCTCGTGTAGTATTTGGTGAAAAGTTCATGAGTTCACTTGGCTTTCATGTTTTTTGTCTGGGACAAAAATTATCCACCGAGCGAGGTGGCGCAGTGGTTAGCACGCTGGACTCGCATTCGGGATGACGACGGTTCAATTCCGCGTCCGACCATCCTGACTTAGGTTTTCGGTAATTTCCCTAAATCGCTCCAGGCAAATGCCGGGATGGTTCCTCTGAAGGGGCACGGCCGACTTCCTTCCCTGTCATTCCCCAAACCGATGAGACCGATGACCTCGCTGTTTGGTCTCTTCCCCAAACAACCCAACCCAACCCAAAAATTATCCCCATCACCCAGTCCTGACCAAGGCCTTCGGGAAGTTTTCCTTGTCTGTTAGGCAAATGCTGGAACTGAAAATTCTCTCCCAGATTTTCCCAGTTGGGACTTTCTCTTCCCCACTAAATTCTCACCTGATATTTGGCTGAAAAGATCTGGGCTCTGCAATGGGTCCACCGCAGAACCGTCTGCTTTACTAGAAGAGAATGAAAAGTATGTATAAAACAACAATGTTCCTTATTTCGAACCCCTCTGCCTCACACCCACCTTTCTACGATTTGGTTAAGAAGAACTAAACTCTACAATAGCCGCGATCTCAAACACCCTGCTGTATTGTATAAGGTGGAAATTGAAAGATACCTAAAAAACTATTTTCAAAAACTGGGTCAGGCACACATTAGGATCTCATATTTTTGTCTGGGGCGTATTGTATCAGTAACGGAACAAGGAGAAAGTTCCTATCCCCCACTTATTACCAAGGTTTTTGGGAAGTTCCCCTTAGTTGTTAGACAAATTCTAGAACTG
The DNA here is from genome assembly GCF_023864275.1 of Schistocerca cancellata. Classification (NCBI taxonomy): domain Eukaryota; kingdom Metazoa; phylum Arthropoda; class Insecta; order Orthoptera; family Acrididae; genus Schistocerca; species Schistocerca cancellata. Next base: position 821,737,784 of record NC_064627.1, on the reverse strand, counting down.
GTAAATCACTCCCAACTGTTCACTGTTTGCAACTCCTAAGGACCACTCCCAGTTCATAGGGTTTTGGATAAAATGAGCCGATCTCTGCACTGGACGAGGTCTCATAGCGGCTTTTTCTTCGGTTTAGGGTACTGAATTAAACGTCTTCATACTACTACCTCTTCGGACTATGTCCAGCGTTTCTTGATTACACATCTGACTGATGCTTCACATAGTAATCAAATGGGGGCAGCAGTCAGCTTCACTTCCAGCGTCAGACTGACGTGGCAGGAAACAGCTCAAGATCAGCAGTCGCAACAGGAATGTTGCAGAGGTTCCCACAACATTGCCTGTGTAACACAAGGTTTTGAGTTAAGAGTCCGGCCCAGCACATAATTCTTATGTGACATGAAGATACAAACAGCACATACTCCCTGTAATGGTTCTTTATTTACGTGACCATTACGGCTCTCCAACCCCAGTTCTCGATACCAGTAATATCGTACTACTTTCCTGCGAAGTAACAGACATATTCTTGTGACAATATTCACATTTGGTTTTATTGATGTATAGGTACTCCGATGTGTCGATATATTACAGTGATATGGTTCTTGTGTGTATTCATCTCTGTGAGACTGTCATAATCTTTGACTTACTTGTAACCGTTTTGGCGCGAATGCGCACAGAGCAGTCTTTGTTTCACTTTGCAGAAGTTAAGTTGTTATTTCGCTTTGTAAAAGAACGGTCAAGTGTTGTGTTTGGTTGAAGTGGAAATTAAATATATGAAGATTGATACAAAACTGCTTTCTTGATGATGTAACAATTAAGAAGAAGTGTATGTGAATTTACAAGAAGTTTAATAAAAATGTGGATCGTGAACACCAAGTCAAAAATTATTTCTACCATACCATTGTTCTGATCTGGGATTGTTTGATCATTAAGAATTTCCTGAAAAACGCAGTTGTTAGGTCTTCAAATATTGCTAAAATACAGATCTGGACCTTGAAGCAGTCAAAGTGGAATCACCCTAGAATCAACAAGATGAGCCATGACAACTTCGACGAAATCTACGTGGGAATCCATTCAAGATAAGTGCCAAAATTAATGACATTTTTAGAGTGACTTCATTATTTACATTTCTGACGATACCATCCACAGTCAATAACTCTGTTGTTGCCCGATAAAGCGAACATATGCTGCGTGAGCAATCTGATTTCTAACCTACTTTGCAAGTGGTGGTATTGTACAAAGTGAAAGATTCGTTCTGAAAACAACTCTTGGCTGTGACTATGTCATTATTTGCGTCCATTTTTCTTCCAAGAATCGAGAAAGGTATGTGGGAGAGATTCTGTGGAGTCACATACTCCAGTGCAAAGTGAAAGATTCGTGCTGAAAACAACCCTTAGCTGTGACTAAGTCATTATTTGCGACCATTTTTCTTCCAAGAATCCAGAAAGGTATGCGGGAGACATTCTGTGGAAACTGAAAAGTAGCACACAGCAACTGGGAAAACTGGAGATGTGAAGACGCATTGTGAGTCGTGCCTGAATAGCTCAGTTGGTAAGAGCAATGCTTGTGAAAGGCATTTTAATCTCTCAGACAGTGTCAGAACAAGGCTTTGTACAGAGTTTTTAATTCTTCATCTTTCTTTGTCCTCAAGGTGTTCATGTAACTACTAGAGATAACCAAAATGTATTCGTCTGCAACTGCTTATACACCCTGAAGGCAACCTAATGGCGTATGGCAGAGAGCAATTCCTCTACCAATATTATATCCCGCCATTTCGCGAGATAAATGTTATATGTAGGATGAGTGAACTTGGGACGTACAATCTCGGAATTTTGAAGATAAACCTCTCCGTGATGAACAAAGCCTCTCTTGTGGCATTTTCTATTGGACTTACATAATCATTTTGCTGAACAAACACGTGATAAATCGGGCGTGACCTTCTTTGAATGTTATCTACCGTTACATTAATCCTGTCTGGTTATGGTCGCAAACCGACGAGCAATACTCAGGAATGGGGTTTTTGTAGATCACTTCCTTCGTGAGTGAATTACGTTCCGCTCACATTCCTCCAGTAAATCTATGTCTGGCATCCGCCTTCTCTACAACTAACTTCATGCAGTCGTTACACTTCAAAAATGCTCCGATCAAATATGGTTGTAACTGTTGTGTCTGCTTCAACTAACTGATTGATAACTGTGTAACTGTGTAATCAAACAATAAGGGTCTTACCGCATTTTATGCGCATTGTATTATACACTGAAGCGCCAAAGAAACTGTTATAGGCATGTGTATTCAAATACAGAGATACGTAATCAGGCAGAATATAACGCGCTGCGGTCGGCAACGCCCGCAGTCTGTGTCTGGCGCAGTTAGATCGGTTGCTGCTGCTACAACGTTTGAACGCGGCGTTATACACTCCTGGAAATTGAAATAAGAACACCGTGAATTCATTGTCCCAGGAAGGGGAAACTTTATTCACACATTCCTGGGGTCAGATACATCACATGATCACACTGACAGAACCACAGGCAGATAGACACAGGCAACAGAGCATGCACAATGTCGGCACTAGTACAGTGTATATCCACCTTTCGCAGCAATGCAGGCTGCTATTCTCCCATGGAGACGATCGTAGAGATGCTGGATGTAGTCCTGTGGAACGGCTTGCCATGCCATTTCCACCTGGCGCCTCAGTTGGACCAGCGTTCGTACTGGACGTGCAGACCGCGTGAGACGACGCTTCATCCAGTCCCAAACATGCTCAATGGGGGACAGATCCGGAGATCTTGCTGGCCAGGGTAGTTGACTTACACCTTCTAGAGCACGTTGGGTGGCACGGGATACATGCGGACGTGCATTGTCCTGTTGGAACAGCAAGTTCCCTTGCCGGTCTAGGAATGGTAGAACGATGGGTTCGATGACGGTTTGGATGTACCGTACACTATTCAGTGTCCCCTCGACGATCACCAGTGGTGTACGGCCAGTGTAGGAGATCGCTCCCCACACCATGATGCCGGGTGTTGGCCCTGTGTGCCTCGGTCGTATGCATTCCTGATTGTGGCGCTCACCTGCACGGCGCCAAACACGCATACGACCATCATTGGCACCAAGGCAGAAGCGACTCTCATCGCTGAAAACGACACGTCTCCATTCGTCCCTCCATTCACGCCTGTCGCGACACCACTGGAGGCGGGCTGCACGATGTTGGGGCGTGAGCGGAAGACGGCCTAACGGTGTGCGGGACCGTAGCCCAGCTTCATGGAGACGATTGCGAATGGTCCTCGCCGATACCCCAGGAGCAACAGTGTGCCTAATTTGCTGGGAAGTGGCGGTGCGGTCCCCTACGGCACTGCGTAGGATCCTACGTTCTTGACGTGCATCCGCGCGTCGCTGCGGTCCGGTCCCAGGTCGACGGGCACGTGCACCTTCCGCCGACCATTGGCGACAACATCGATGTACTGTGGAGACCTCACGCCCCACGTGTTGAGCAATTCGGCGGTACGTCCACCCGGCCTCCCGCATGCCCACTATACGCCCTCGCTCGAAGTCCGTCAACTGCACATACGGTTCGCGTCCACGCTGTCGCGGCATGCTACCAGTGTTAAAGACTGCGATGGAGCTCCGTATGCCACGGCAAACTGGCTGACACTGACGGCGGCGGTGCACAAATGCTGCGCAGCTAGCGCGATTCGACGGCCAACACCGCGGTTCCTGGTGTGTCCGCTGTGCCGTGCGTGTGATCATTGCTTGTACAGCCCTCTCGCAGTGTCCGGAGCAAGTATGGTGTGTCTGACACAGGCGCACGAGCGATGGGACACAGCATCTTCGAGGTATCGATGAAGTGGGGATTTTTCCGTACGACCATTTCACGAGTGTACCATGAATATCAGGAAACCCGTAAATTGTCAGATCTCCGACATCGCTGCAGCCGGAAATAGATTCTATAAGAACGGGACCAACGACGACTGAAGAGAATCGTTCAACGTGACAGAAATGCAACCATTCCCCAAATTGCTGCACATTTCAATGCTGGGCCATCAAGTTGCAGCGTGTGAACCATTCAACGAAACATCACCCATATGGGCTTTCAGAGCGGAAGGCCCACTCGTGTATCCTTGATAACTGCACGACACAAAGGTTTCCGCCTCGCTTGGGTCCGTCGACACCGACATTGAACTGCTGATGACTGGAAACGTGTTGCCTGGTCGGACGAGCCTCGTTTCAAATTGTATCGAGCGGATGTACTACAGGTATGGAGACAACCTCATGAATCCATGGACCCCACATGTCAACAGGGGACTGTTCAAGCTGGCGGAGGCTCTGTAGTAGTGTGGGACGTGTGCAGTTGGAGTGATGGGACCCCTGATACGTCTAGATACGACTCTGACATGTGGCACGTACGTAAGCATCCTGTCTGATCACCTGCATCCATTCATGTGCAATGTGCATTCCGACGGACTTGGGCAATTCCAGCTGGGCAATGCGACACCCTACACGTCCAGAATTGCTACAGTGTGGCTCCAGGAATACTCTTCTGAAATTAAACATTTCCGATGGTCATCAATCTTCCCAGATATGAACGTTATTGAACATATCTGGGATGCCTTGGAACGTTCTGTTCAGAAGAGATCTCCACCCCTTCGTACTCTTACGGATTTATGGACAGCCCTGCAGAATTCATGGAGTCGATACCCTCCAACACTACTTCAGACGTTAGTCGAATCCATGCCACGTCGTGTTGCGGCACATCTGCGCGCTCGCGTAGACCCTACACGATATTAGGCTCTTCAGTGTATTTGTTTTGTTGAGACTCATCTGTAAGCTCTTGGCACACCCATTAACTCTCCATAGATAAAGGTAGGTCAAGTTGAGCGTTCTAGCCCTAGGCGGGGCAATGGGGCCCGACCGCCATGTCATCTTCCACCAGCGGAGTTATTGCTTGTGTATGGAGTAGCACGTGGTCAGCACACCGTTCTCCTGGTCGTTGTCGGGTTTCTTGACCTTGGAACCGCTACTAATCAGTTGGCCTCGCGAGGCACCCTGTACCAGTCCTCCCACCAGGGACAAATCCCTGGCAGCACTGGGAATCGAACCCAGGTCACCCAAATGGAGGTCAGCCGCACTTACCGTTCAGCTACGCGGAGGACAATGCTGCATAGCTCTTCCTTAATTTTGCTACAATTTTTGACTTTTCTACTTTTTTTCGAACATCATCATCATCTGGGAACAGACTCTTGGAGCTTCCAAACAAACTATCAATTCAGTTTTATAGGGTGGATGTTAAATAAGGGGACAGTCTGCAGGGTGTGATTTCCGAGAGTAAAAGGAGTAAAAAGTTCATATCAATCTATGTCCGGAAATGGACGGTGAGTATGCAGTGAAGCAATTGGTACTACCACTTTACATTAAACATTAAATTGCATCCTCTTTCTGTCCATCTCCAGGGGAAAATGTTGTCAAACTGTTGGGGAACAATGATCTGGGAGTTCAGTACAGCTCTATCATCCATCAGTCATTGCATCTACATCCGTTGATTGTTTGGCAGAGAGTCACATTACCTGTAGTATTGCTAAAGGCACAGTCTTCAGCAAAATAAGCTGAGCGTTCTGCAGAAATTCCTCAAGCGTATCTCCATTAAGGGTTTGTGAGAAAACAAAAGGTTCAAGTATGTAATCGCCAATAATCCCTGTTCAAACACTGATGCTAAACTGCTAGTGCCATGTTTGAACCATTCCCCGAGTATTTTCAGTGACCCAGAGCCTACGATTGTGTAGACTTATATCCCATCTCCACCAAAGGTCGCTTCATCGGCGAAGACTGCCGACTGCAGATATCCCATTACACCTGGTCAGTTACGAGCGGGAAAACTTTTCTCGTGGAACAAAATCCGCTGCCACTAAACTATGCATACTTAACAGATCATAGAGACAGTACCGATTTTCGTGCAGGCTACACAGCGCTGCCCTTTGGCCTAATCCATGACGCCAAGCACTTAAAACTGCTTCTGGGTTTGGTCCAAACGTCGTGTAGAACCTGTTATTCCAGAAGATCCTGTGGTCGCGGAGGTTGTTCATCCCTCTGATAGGGCCCATGCCCACACATCGCCAAAAAAGTGTGCAGAATTTGAATGGTGCTGTCTTGTCAGGGTAAGTGGGTTGGTAAATCCGTGCAGTCTCTCGATCGTTCCCACTTATTTGACAAAAGACAAGAACCATCTCGACTTTCTCCTGTAGTGAATAACGTACGTTCGACTTAGATGAAATCCCATAACCCGAAAGACAGAATGTTATCCATCAGCGCCACGTACATAATAAATAAGCATTAACTGAATAATAAATTAACTGAATAATAAATTAATACCACTTACTGTGTAATTAAACTACTCATGCTAACTGTTTTATTATAGATTCTTCGTCAGTTTCCGGACATAATATCGCTGTGCACTTTTTTTCTAAATTTTCCTGTCAGGAAACAACTCTTGTAGTTTCTCCCTTCCTGAATAATCTCCCTTCCTGAATAATCACAGTGCAGAAAGGCTTTAACGGTAATCGCCTTATAACACTTACTTGAGACACGTCCGTAGATAATTTTACATCTGATGCTTTCTCTCATTTACACGGTCCAGTGACGTTAATGTGACCTCCACCTATGTTCGACGTCAACATGCAATAACTACTCACGGATGGCAGGTGGCAGCACTTGCAGTGGATGGTATACAGGGTGTAAATTTTAAGTTGACAAACCAGAATAACTCGAAAAATAAACTTCAGACGAAAAAATGGGTAGAATACAAAGTTGATTATTTTCGAGGGGGGGCATCTACTGGTACTAAAATTAGCCTGCCACCCCAGCCCCCTGAGTGTGGGGCGGGAGGCAACTTTAAAATTTCAAATGGGAACCCCCATTTCTTATTGCAGAATCAGATTCTACATAAAAAACTCCGTACATTTTGTCTGAACCATTTGTTTTGATTCGTCGTAGTTGGGGCTGTAATTCAAGGAAATCCATTTTCTCATTTGTGCGTGGAAAATGGTTACGGATAAATAAAAAATACTTATTTACTTCGTAAATTTTGATTCGCTAAAACTAAAACCCTCCCTTCCTCCCCATAGGGTGGGGTTTGAGAGAGAGGAATTAGAGTTTTACAAATGTTATTAATTTTTTCCGCAGATTCGAATAAGTTTTGTTTGTTTCGTGTTTGATCGCCGTTTTGACTCTTGGAAATAGAAAAAAGTCGCACGGAGCGATATCTGGTGAATAAGGTGGCTGTGGTAGTACTGAATTTTGTTTTGAGGTTAAAAATTGCTGTACTAACAGAGCAGTATGGGATGGCGCATTATCGTGATGCAGAATCCAATTATCAGCAGTGTTGGCACGGAAAGGAAGAACTCTTTTACGAAGTCTTTCTAAAATTTCTTTGTAGTAATATTGGTTAACTGTTTGTCCAGGAGGCACCCGTTTTTATGAACAATTCCCTTTTAATCAAAGAAGCACACAAGCATGCATTTGACTTTTGACTTTGACAGGCGAGCTTTTTTTGGTCTGGGTGATCCCTTTGAGCACCATTGCGAACTTTGGCGTTTTGTCTCTGGGATCGTACTGAAAAAACCAACTTTCATCACCAGTGATAACACGGCTCAACAATTCTGGATTGGTTTCCGTTTACTCTAACAGATCGGCTGCCACATTTTTCCGTGTTTCTCGCTGTTGTAGTGTGAGGTTTTTGGGGACCTTTTTTGCACATATCTTTCTCATACCAAGATCTTCAGTTATTATTAGACGAACCGTTTCTCGATTGATGTTTAGTTCTTCTGCAATCATTTTCACGGATAATCTTCGATCAGGTTGTACAAGTTCACGCATCCTGGCCAAGTTGTCATCCGTCCGTGAGGCTGATGGTCGTCCACTACGGTCTTCATCTTCAACATTCGTTCTGCCTTTACTAAACATTTTATGCCAACGAAAAACTTGAGCTCTTGACATAACCTCCTCTCCAGAAACCTTCTGAAGCTTACTGTAAGTTGTCGTCGCGTTTTCACCCAATTTAACGCAAAAAGAAATGCCACACCATTGCACAATATTATGCGGTTCCATTTCCGTGATGAGAGACACGAACACTTGTTGACTTATTACAGCACAACTCACGACTGAGCAGTTGCATCGTTGTGCCGCTTGGACTAGACGCAGCTTATAGACCAAGGTCAAAGATATTGTAGCTACGCAAGCCGGCAGGGTTGCCACATCTTGCAAAGAAAATCAGTCTCTTTATGGCCGACCTCTTATACAGTCATGGAAACACTGGAGTATCAGTTTGGTGAACATGTTCAAGGTGAAAGACTTTTCATCTCTGTTAGAGCAAAAAAAAAATTGAAATACTTTCTGAAGCAGTGCAACTTTGAAGTCTAGTCAGCAAACATGTTGCGCGTCATAGCTTAAGAGACAAAACACTACTTTTCCTCCTTAATTACGTGGAAGCGCGCATTTGTGGTGCTAAAAAACATTAGTATAGTGAGAACTGTCAACCGCTACACACTAAGCGCTGGGCCCAATACTGCTGTCATTCTACGAGCTATTACATGGGTAATTCTATAGTGCGGATGAGTTGAATGGGTGCTCCTGCAGTGCAGTGTTATTTTTTTTATTTCTGTTGCAGATGAATGTCATGTGAAAGGAAGGGGGAGGAAGCGAAATGCTGTGCCGAGGCGTAGTCCAGTTCTTTAGAAAAGCCGCAGAGCCCATCGGACGAGAGGATTTCCATCAAGTGTCCTACGCTCTCACAGTCACACCGCAAGGCAAAGCGGAAAGGTTTGAAAATAACCTCGGGACCTTCGATACAAAGAATTGCGCACCGTCTCCTTTCATTCTTTTATCAAGCAAATTATGACTTTCAAAATCTTTTCTCGTCTCCTGGATTCGAACAGAGTTTCTCGGGATCACCTTTGCAGTGCAGCACTTATCAGAAATTAGCCACATCTAAGAAGAATTCCCAAGAATTACTGAAGAATGGCCCAAGTAAATGTATATATTGTTTAATTGTCCATAACTTCCAAATTAATTGATAGAAACGTCTCGTTTTGGCAGTTTAATAGTTTATTATTCTGGCAGTCGTCACATAGGAATTGTTTTGTTATGTGACAGTTGGCAGCGTTGGTGTGTATTGTTACGTGGTAGTTGTCCCATAGGTAACGTTTTGTTTTGTTACGTGACAGTGTTTTGTTTTGTTTTTAGTTACATGAGTAAACATGGCTAGTGCAAGTCTGAAATTCGAAGAAAGCAAGGCAGTTCTGAAGCGATACATTTAGTATGAAAACATTACCTTGGTTCAATGTTAATGGTGAAATGAGTTTGAAACAGAGCGACGGATACATGCAACAATTGCGCTTAATCAGTATAAATTCGAAGTCATAGGATATGTCATAAATGTACTGCACAAAAACAGCTGATCTGGACTACATGTATTATCAAGTCCAGCTAACTCCCGTGCTTTGTTAGAGCAAATCGATCGCTCACCACAGAAGTCAGTGAGACTGTGTCAATGAAACCAGGGTAAGTCGCGTAAGTGTTCAGCGTATTTGGGAGAATGCGAAGTGCTTCATGCCAAGACTGCTATACGCAGTGATCGAGAACGACCCAGTTCACAGAATGGAACACTGCGAGTGGTTTAACGGCATGGAGCGCAGCAATGAAGTATTTGCAGATATGATCGTGTGGTCTGATGAAGCTCAATTGAATCACAGTGGTCTACTTGACCGCCGCGAATCCGCATATCAACGAGGAAAATTTACTGGGAATGAACAAGTGGTGTAAGTAGCTTATAGGTGTTTGCTTGTGCCGTTTTTCTTTGACGGCAGAGTTACCGGTGAGGTGTACCTAGTGAAATCTGAGACATCCATTTTACCTGCTATCCATAATTTGTATGAGCACGAAAGGATTTACTTTCAACAAGATGCTGCCCCACGCTACTACTAGGGAGTACCTCAACGAAAATTTACCCGCACGATGGATAGGCCTAAGGGGTGCTGTCAAAGTATCCATCACCTTCTCCAGTCTTAACGCCACTAGACTTTTACCTATGGGGAACCCTAAAGGACGTCGTTTATCGACAAAAACGACGTACATTGGGTGAACTTCGAGAATCCATCGATCATTCCTCAGACGACATCCAACTGGAAACATTTTAGTCGATAGTTCGTGCAGTAGTTCAGCGGCATCGTATATTTAATGGTGACCACTTCGAACGCCCATACTGATTTCAATAAATTGAAATTTTAGCTACAGTTTCACCGAAAATGGGGCGTTTCCGTCAGTTAATGTGGAAGTTTGGAGCAGTTAAACAGTGTTCACATTCTTTGGGCCACTGTATATAACATCACCGTTCTCTCAGAGGTGCCAAGTAGCTTGCATTGTCCTTTGCTAGTTGCTTGAAAAGAACGTACAAGATGAACATAAACCGAAGTAAGACAAGAACCGTGGTGTGTAGTCAAACTCAGTTTGATGATGCTGAGGGAATTACATTAGGAATTGAGATGTTGAAAGTGTTAGATGAGTGCAGCAACTTGGGTAGTAGATAAAGAGATATACAGTATGTTAATATTGAAAATGAATTTTACTTTTTAAGAAGTGTCTTCTGAAAGTATTTGTTTTGAGTGTGGCCTAATGAAGTGGTATGTGGATGATGAACAGTACTGACAAGAAGAGGATAGAATGTTTTGAAATGTTGAAATGTCGCACTTCAAATGGCTGCTGCAAGTTAAGTGTGTGTATTGAGTTGCTAACGAGGAGGCGCTGAATAAAAAAGGGGAGAAGGGGGCGTTATAGCAGTTCAACTAAAAGGAGGATTGGTTGGTATGACACATTCTGAGATATGTAGGAGTACTTAATGTGTTAATAGAGGGAAGTGTGGGAGGAGGGAAGGGATAGAAACTGTACTGAGAGAGACAAAGGTCTGAGTGACGTCGGGCTCAGTAGTTTGAAATATGGAAAGAACTAGATAAACTAGAATAGCGCTGAGAGCTGCAGCAAACGAACTTCGAACTGACGACGACAGCGACTATACAATCCAATTAAAAATGATTGAGAGCTACTTAAATCGAACTGCTCGGAGGTTACTCACCTCCTCAACTTTCCCCTTTTTCTTTGTGATTAAAGAATATGTTACGCTGCTCTTTAGAAATAGCAAATTAAAACGGGAATGGAGAATGATGCAAGTAATGGAATAACGAAAGTACGCTGTTTTATACAGTGTGTCCCATTTCCGTTAGGACTGCTTGTGTGAAATTCCAAACTGCAGTACCATCTCGTGACGAGTTGTGCCGTTACGATCCTTGAAGTTCAACAACAGCTTTGTAGAAGGTCAAAGCGCTAGCATCGCTGCAGCAGGCGTCCTAGCAACGAATATAACACTCTGTCTGACGCTTATTGGAAAATAGCGACGGAACAGCGAGGCAAGAACAAGTTTTGTATTAAAGTTAGCCAAATCAGACAGTGAATTTGTAGGATTCGATCTGAATACCGATAACGCCCCAGTCCACAAAGCGAAGGTTTTCTTGCGCAGCAAACGGATCACAGTCCTGGACCAAGCGACCAACCGCCTTATTCGCCGGATTTGGTCCCAACCGTCTCCTGGTTGTTTGCCAAATTGAAACTGGCAATGAAAGCACACCGTTACGACGCTGTTAAGCACATTCAGGAAAGTTGTGCTGTAGTTCTAAATGCTAATACAAAAAAAGAGCTATGCTAAATGTTTAAAAACACTTTCAAAACGATTTCAGCTGTGTACTGATTCAGGTGGACACTATTTTGAATCAATACAGTGATTTTTGTGAGCATAATCCTTGACTTTTATTTTCCATAGCCACAGTCCTAACGGAACCGGGACACATTGCGTATGACTAAAATGTTCGAGAAAATAATTATTATATTACTAAAAGTAATAAATGATGCTTGCGGACTGTAATGCTTTCTAGAAAATATTACACCTCTTACTTTACAAACAACAGTAATTTAGCATCCGAAGACAGAATTGTCTCATTTCGGGTACGCTATTCTGTGGTCCAGAAAATGATGTTGAAACTACACTACTGTCCATTAAAATTGCTACACCAAGAAGAAATGCAGATGATGAACGGGTATTCATTGGACAAATATATTATACTACATTACATTTTCACGCAATTTGGGTGCATAGATCCTGAGAAATCAGTGCCCAGAACGACCAACTCTGGCCGTAATAATGGCCTTGATACGCCTGGTCATTGAGTCAAACAGAGCTTGGATGGCGTGTACAGGTACAGCTGCCCATGCAGCTTCAAAACGATACCACAGTTCATCAACAGTAGTGACTGGCGTGTTGTGACGAGCCAGTTGCTCGGCCAGCATTGACCAGACGTTTTCAATTCGTGAGAGATCTGGAGAATGTGCTGGCCAGGGCAGCAGTGGAACATTTTCTGTATCCAGAAAGGCCCGTAGAGGACCTACAACATGCGGTCGTGCATTATCCTGCTGAAATGTAGGGTTTCGCAGGGATCGAATGAAGGGTAGAGCCAAAGGTCTTAACATCTTAAATGTAACGTCCACTGTTCAAAGTGCCGTCAATGCGAACAAGAGGTGACCGAGACGTGTAACCAATGGCACCCCATACCATCACGCCGGGTATGGCGATGACGAATACACGCTTCCAATGTGCGTTCACCGCGATGTCGCCAAACACGGATGCGACCATCATGATGCTGTAAACAGAGCCTGGAATCATCCGAAAAAATGACGTTTTGCCATTCGTGCACCCAGGTTCGTCGTCGAGTGCACCATCGCAGGCGCTCCTGTCTGTGATGCAGCGTCAAGGGTAACCGCAGCCATGGTCTCGGAGCTGATAGTCCATGTTGCTGCAAACGTCGTCGAACTGTTCGTGCAGATGGTTGTTGTCTTGCAAACGTCCCCGTCTGTTGGCTCAGGGATCGAGACGTGGCTGCACGATCCGTTACAGCCATGCGGATAAGATGCCTGTCATCTCGACTGCTAGTGACACGAGGCCGTTGGGATGCAGCACGGCGTTCCGTATTACCCTCCTGAACCCACCGACTTGATATTCTGCTAGCAGTCAATGTATCTTGACCAACGAGAGCAGCAATGTCGCGATACGATAAACCGCAATCGCGATAGGCTACAATCCGACCTTTATCAAAGTCGGAAACGTGATTGTACGCATTTCTCCTTCTTACACGAGGCATCACAACAACGTTTCACCAGGCAACGCCGGTCAACTGCTGTTTGTGTATGAGAAATCGGTTGCAACCTTTCCTCATGTCAGCACGTTGTAGGTGTCGCCACCGGCGCCAGCCTTGTGTGAATGCTCTGAAAAGCTAATCATTTGCATATCACAGCATCTTCTTCCTGTCGGTTAAATTTCGCGTCTGTAGCACGCCATCTTCGTGGTATAGCAATTTTAATGGCGAGTAGTGTATTATTATAGTGTATTTTCTTGTTTAATGGAAGACAACTCGAAACCCAAGGATATTAGACTAGTAAAGTAACATAATGAGCTTTCTGAATAGCATGTTAAAGTCCACGTTGCGTCGTAGCGGAAACCCAGCTGTAGCTCCGGCTTCAGACTAACAAAAAATGGTTCAAATGGCTTTAAGCACTATGGGACTTAACATATGAGATCTTCAGACTTAGAAATACATAAACCTAACTAACCTAAGGACATCACACACATCCATGCCCGAGGCAGGATTCGAACCTGCGAACGTAGCAGCAGCGCGGTTCCGGACTGAAGCGCCGAGAACGGCTCGGTTACAGCGGCCGGCTCAGAGAACGAGAACACTTAACGTTATGAAATCGCCACTTTCATTACCAGTTGCTCGTAAAGCGGTACGCTACTTCGAGTATTTGGACGCCATTCGCCGTTCAGAGGAGAAAGGAATGCAATAGCTCTAGTCGTTTCTTCAGTCTCCTTGAAGTGATAGGTTATTTCACGCTATGGTATCCTGCTCCTAAATTCCGTCGTTAAGTTGGCACTCTTACAATACTTTCCTAAACATCCTTTCTTTCATCGTACACGTAGCGTTTTCTATCACTAGCTCAAACCTCAGAATGTTTTCGATGCTTATCTAAAGGAAAGTTATTGTAGTTGACGTTTTCCACTTCCTCCATAATGTTCATAGAAGTACCAACCCTATACGCCCATCCGTAGAGAAGAAAATGTTATTTCTTTTGGTCGGTCTTCTGCTAGGAAACATTCCAGTCTGTTTAAGTACTTTTACTTATCTGTCGTTGAAATACCAAATTAATGCAGTATCTCTCGAGTTTTAAATATGTCTCTGATGGTGATGATTCTTTCTTAACGTCGTTAGTTGACCCTTCGTGATAAACGTCTTTACTGTGTTTCCCTGGCGTATTCCAGAAGGAAAAGAAGTTAACATCGCTACTTTATTCAACTGTGCTTGATCGACGGAGTATGAAACGTAACGATGAATGTTAAATCAACTTTCCTTAGTAATCAAGAGTCTTTGTGATCGGCTTAAAGGATTTCCGGAAAACAGAGCCTAGTACTCGACAACGAACATTACCCAGGGACGAAAGTAACATGGGGTGCGCTCCTAGGAAACGCGATTTCTTGATATTAACGATTTATCACACAGTGTTAGCACCATTCTAAGGTTAGTGATAATCGATGCTATTGTCAACAGAAAAATTTCGTTCCTGGATGATTGTTAGAACACGCAGAACAATTTCAAAAGTATTTCCGATTGGTGTACTGAATGGCATTTCTCTTTAAAAGTGCACAAATGGAAAATAATGTTCATATTAAAGATGAATATTCCTAGTGTATCCGACTGCAAGATTAGTAGCAATTTTCTCGAGCCTCTCGCACTGTTTCATAGCTAGGAGTAATAGTGGGACGCGATATGAAATGCGACGAACATGTTAAATCAGTAAAAGAAAAGGCGAATGAAAACCCTAGGTTTTCTAGGAGCCTGAAAATTGGTTGCATCTGTAAAGGAAACCACACACTAGACGCTAGTACGATCAGTTCTGGAGTGCTGCTCCAGCGTTTGAAGTCACTAAGCAGACATGACTGCCGAACGAATTCAGATAAGTGCAGCTGGAATGATACGAGGCTAGTACGTGCCATACGAAAGTGTAGCTATGGGGATCAGTGAACGTAAATGGGAGTCTTATGAAGAAAGACGACGTTCTTCTTGTGGGCCTTTCTGAGTACGTTAAAAGAATTGTACAAAATTTATCCCGACACCATCGCTTACCGCACATAGGAACTGTAAGAATAAGGCTAGAGAGCTTATTGTGCGTACCTGAGGCATTTAGAGCTTTCCCTTTATTCCATGGGTGAATCGGTTAGAATAGTATGTCGTTAGTACATGTAGCTAATTAGAACCCCACTAATGTACTCTACAAGCTTTCGCACTATTCAGGTGATACCATGCTTAATAGCAAGAACTTACATGGGTATACGACGAAAGTATATGGTAATAAAAAAGGTTTCTCAGTAAAAATGAATCGGCAAACGAGAGGTTTGGGAGATAATTGCGTATGTGTGGTTTCGAGCAGTCATTGACTACAATATGATAGATGAATCTTCAACGTGAAAGTAGTCCCATACTCAGCGAATGAGAGTACGGGAGCAGATGCACAAATCTTGCTTTTGGGTCATTCCACGTCAAGTCAACCCGAGATCACCATCTGACCGTCTCCAATTCTGTTAAATGTTTTACCATAGCTGCAGGCACTTCTCAAAGGAAGTTCTGTAAAATTTTAACTCAAGATAGGCCCTGTTTTTGGCATCACAGCCATCAGCTTGGAAGTCACTATGCCGACTAGTGTATTATTAAAAATAAATCACCATGTTTGACAACACTTTATAAGTTGACTATTGCAGAAAAAATTCTGCAATTTGATATTTCTACGCTATTTCTGACGGTACGCCAGTAAAAACACTCTGAGCAAACTTAATACCAAACACTGAAAAAAAATTCAAATCTAGTCAATAGTCAAGAATCTAAGAAACTAAGCAGTAGGCTTGGGAACATGGCAGACACGCACTTAGGCTTGGGAACCTGATTAGAAACTTTGTAACAGGCTTTTCTTGCATGAATATCGGACATGGCCCTTGGCGATGGGATTACCGATTTCTTTAAATTATTGGTAGCAAAGTAAAGTTTCCCCCCTTATATGGGCTTAAAAATAAATTATTTCTCATGCATAAATTTACACCAAGCACGCGTTTAACGCGACAAAGTTGCTTATGTTTGGTGCTAAATATACTCAGAAGGGGAAAAAAGCGACGCACAACAAAGGAATGGTACGAAAATCGATACATGTAATGTACATGTCTGGACAAGCAATGATTACAATTAAAAAAACTGGATGTTTATTCAAGGGAAAGAGCTTTATGGATTGAGCAAGCCAATAACGCGTTGGATCACCTCTGGCCCTTATGCAACCAGATACTCGGCTTGACATTGATTGCCGGAGTTGTTGGATGGCCTCATGAGGGATATTCTTTCCAATTGGTGCGTTAGATCGTCAAAATCCCGAGCTGGTTGGAGGGCCCTACCCATGACGCTCCAGGAGGTCTAAACTGAGTAGAGATCCGATGACCTTCCTGGCCAAGGTAGCATTTGGCAAGCAAGAAGACAAGCAGTAGAAGCTCTCTCCGTGTGCGAGCGGGCATTATCTTGCTGAAATGTAAGCCCAGGACGGCTTGTCGTGAATGGTGGCAACAAGCTGGCGCGTAGAATATCGTCTACGTACAACTGTGCTGTAATGGACCGCGGATGGCAACCAAGGGAGTCCTCAAGAAATGACCGTCACTCCTGGTCATCGGGCCGTATGGTGAGCAACAGGCAGGTTGTTATCCCACCGTTGTCCTGGGCGTCTCCAGACACCTCTTCAGCCTGGAATCTAGTCCAGGGCACTCTTAGCAGCACAGCGGTACTTAGGCGATATTTTATGACCCATTTCGTTGTCCATCATGGCAAACCATCCCCAGCTTACATTTTCAGCAAGATAATACTCGCCCACACACGGGGAGAGTTACT
Source organism: Schistocerca cancellata (assembly GCF_023864275.1). NCBI lineage: Eukaryota > Metazoa > Arthropoda > Insecta > Orthoptera > Acrididae > Schistocerca > Schistocerca cancellata. The sequence goes on along the minus strand of NC_064627.1, from coordinate 821,720,739 downwards.
ACTACTTGTCTTCGTACTTGCCAAATCCTACCTTGCCAAGCAAGCTCGCCGTATCTCTCCCCAGTTTAGAGCGTTTGGAGCATTCAGCGTAGGCCCTCCAACCAGTTCGGGATTTTGACGATCTAACGTGCACGATGTCCATCAGGTAGACATCCAACAACGTTATCAATCAAAACCAAGCCGTATAACTGTCTGCGTAAGGGCCAGAGGTGGATCAACGCATTATTGACTTCATCCACTTTTTTTCAGAAACTGTGATCATTGGCTTGTCCATATGTGTATATCACATCTACCGACTTCCGTCCCATTCTTATAATCCATCGTGGTGCGTCGTTTTTATTGGGTTCAAGTGTATTGTCTCTTGAAGAAAATAAATCAACAAGTAGAAACAAGCGCCTGGGAGATAAAAATCTGCTCTTTCTAATGAAACTAGTTAGAAAAATCTACATCTACACCTACATCTACATGGTTACTCTGCAATTCACACTTAAGTGCCTAGCAGAAGGTTCCTCGAACCATTTTGATACTACTTCTCTACCGTACCACTCTCGAATGGCGCGTGGGAAAAGGGAACATCTAAATCTTTCTGTTCGAGCTCTGATTTCTCTTACTTTGTTGTGATGATCATTTCTCCCTACGTAGGTTGGTGTAAACAAAATATTTTCAAATTCGGAAGAGGAAGTTGGCGATTGAAATTTCGTAAATAAATCATGCCGCAAAGAAAACCGCCTTTGTTTCAGTACCTGCCACCCCAACCCGCGTATCATATCAGTGACACTCTTACCCCTATTGCGCGTTAACACAAAATGAGCTGCCCTTCTTTGTACTTTTTCTATGTCCTCCGTCAATCCTACCTGGTAGGGATCCCATACCGCGCAGCAATATTCCAGCAGAGGACGGACAAGTGTAATGTAGGCTGTCTTGTTGGTGGGCATGTCTCATCTTCTAAGTGTTCTATCAACAAAGGGCAGTCTTTGTTATGCCTTCCCCACAATAGTATCTGTGTGGTCTTTCCAATTTAAGTTGCTCGTAATTGTAATTCCTAGGTATTTAGTCGAATTGACAGCCCTTAGATTTGTGCGATTTATCGTATACCAAAAAGTTAGCGGATTTCTTTTAGTACCCATGTGGATGACCTCGCACTTTTCTTTGTTTAGTGCCAATTGCCACTTTTCGCACCATTCAGAAATTCTCTCTAGATCATTTTGTAATTGGAATAGACTGTCTGATGATTTTACTAGACGGTAAATTACAGCGTCATCTGCAGATATCACTTCTGTTCTACTCGATGATTTACCGTCTATCACTACGAACTGTGACCTTTCTGTGAGCAAATCACGAATCCAGTCACACAACTGAGACGATACTCCATATGCACCCAATTTGATTAATAGTCGCTTGTGAGGAAAGATATCGAAAGTCTTCTGGAAATCTAGGAATATGGAATCGATCTGAGGTCTCTAGTCGACAGCACTCATTACTTCATGGGAATGAAGAGGTAGCTGTGTTGCATAAGAACGATATTTTCTGAATCCTTGTTGGTTATGTATCTATAAGTCATTTTCTTCAAGGTGATTCATGATGTTCGAGTTGAGTGACAACCATTTTGAGATATTTGACCCCGAACATCGTAAAATTTGACAATAAAATTTAAGACACTCAGTAATGGTCCAAATACCTCAATAACGCTTAAAAGTTAATTATTATCATGTGGGCTTACACCAACTTTTTAGATTAAAAAAAGATATGCTGCAATAAACATGTTTTAGATTGGAGGTATCACTGGTTGAAACTGTTGTCGAGTGTGCGGTAAACTTTTTGCCCACTTTGAGCAGAAGTGCTATCCCATTGACCTTGCCCACATTATGTTTGAACTTAGCACTAAAAGTTGACTAGAAATACCAATTTGCAGGTTTGTCACTGCAATAGCCAATTTATAAAATGTTGTCAAACATGATTATTTATTCACTATAATATGCAAATCGGCTTCAGTTAAAACTTTACAGAACTTCCTTTGAGGTGTGTCTGCAGCTATGGTAAAAGTTTTAGCAAAATTGGAGATATTCAAGTGGGGACCATTTCTAAAATTAGGTGTTTGATGTGGAATGACTCTCTTATACTTAAGACCCTAGTGTAAGTGGTTTGCCATTGCCTTCCTCCGACATGTTACGAAGTGTCAAGCGCGTGTCTTGTGTCCTGCGGATGAGTGGTTTTACAGTGTGCTGTTGGGTCTGTGTTGTTATACAAGAGGTCAAGGTAGAGGGAGAAACACAATTCCGACACACAACCTACTGCTCTCGAATAGCACCGAGGGGCACCTGGAGCTTATCGTCCCCACCCGAATGACGGATTACCATCGACAGAGCTGCATGCCGTCACTTCATGAGACACCACGGAGAGCTTTAGAATTTAATCCAGGGCATTGGCGCAAGACTAGTGATAAGAAAATTTACACCACCACCTCTCCTCCCCATGCCAATCAAATGCTGCCAAGGAAGATTCTCCACTACCAGAATCCGAACCGACTTGCCTTCGAGTCGAGTGCCACCGACACACGTGCGTTAGCAACCTCGGTTACGGACACGGTTAAATATTTTCATAGCCAGAGGACATGTATTTGAAACGTAAATTTTTCAGTCAAGTCCCCATCTAACTGAGCTCAAATTTCACTTGTGGCCCACTGTTGGGGAAGGTGCTAGACGGCATGATGGGCCATCCTTACACTCTGTTGCTTATGTAAGGCGTCCGACGCGTTAGTACGGTCCAGTACGGATAGGCTGAGCACTCTCAAAAGTGAATTGTACTGCACTCTTGTTGGCACCGTTAAAGAACTGAAGCAGCGAACTTACAGTATTGTCAAGATGTAAGATATGATCCAGGGGGGGGGGGGGGGGGAGGGGATAGTTGAAAGAATTCATAGCTCACTACTGAGACGAGTTTAGTATTGCATCCAAATGCGACTGCCGAGCGAGACGATGCAGTGGTTGGCACAATGGACTCACATTCGGCCACCATGGATTAGGTTTTCTGCTATTTCCCTAGATCTTTTCAAGTAAATGCCGGGATAGTTCTTTTGAAATGGCACCGCCGATTCCCTACCCTACCCTTCCCTAATCCGAGCTTGTGCTACGTCTCCAATGACCTCGATGTTGAGGGGACGTTAAACGCTAAATCTTCCTTCCTTCTTCATGCCATGGCGGCACGTGGAACACTTCCTTGGAAATGAAATGAGCGTTTGGCGTCATTGGCCGGGAGGACCCTTTACGGGGCAGGTCCGGCCGCCTTGGTGCAGGTCATATTACATTCGACGCCACATTGGGCGACCTACGCGCCGGATGGGGATGAAATGATGACGAAGACAACACAACACCCAGTCCCTGAGCGGAGAAAATCCCCGACCCAGCCGGGAATCGAACACGGGCCCCTGAGGACGGCAGTCCGTCACGCTGACCATTCAGCTATCGGGGCGGACCGAACACTTCCTTTAACAGTAATGACTGTACAGTAAATGTAACACATAACGAGGTGGAGCTGTACTGTATGTCTGGTTAACGTAAACCATGGGTAAGATTTGAGTCTAATTAGAAGGAAACTTACGCGAAAAGTTTACATTTCAAATACATTTGTAGTAACTAGGAGCATATATAATACTGAAGTCATTGGTAGTTCGCAAACACACAGTCGCAACTATTCGTTAGTGGATCAACAGTTACCGGATAATTTTTGCTTTTTTTTTATAATTTCGAATGGTAGAGGAAGTGGTATTGCAGTGTGCAGCGCCAGTTTGCCAGATTGTCGTAGAGTTAATTCCAACCAAACCTCCCATCAGCGTTTTGCGAAATGAGTATGTAAAACAGCTTATTATTCCGCTGTTGTGAGGAATTTTTTTTTGGGGGGGGGAGGGGGGGGGAAAGGCTTTGAGGACGTTAGGCTTGACAGTACTGTTGCGTTACGAAATAGTTTCGCTTATTGCGAGTGGTAGCCTCAACCACTTTCGCTATTCGAGCACCCCTCCAGGGCATGCATGCACACCTGAAGAACATTGTATCGTGAAGATATTGACGCTGTATAAACAGAGACATTGTAACCTTCAATGATGTATCTATGCCTCTACGGGCTGAAATGAAGATACAACATTTGTCTCCCTGTGCGGGAATCACGAAATTTTCGAGCATAAAGGTTGTAACTACGGGACAGATGGAAGTTTGGATGAGTTCTGGAGGCACGCTCAGATAGCCAAAGTGGTTAAGGGGGAAATGCGTGATTGAGTCCCGGTCCGGTACAAATTTTCATGTGTCACAAACAGCTGACGTCAACGCATAGACGCAGAATGCGAAACTGTTTCGTAATGTTTACCACAGCTGTCATAGTCAGTGGCAATGTCTGTTCCTTCAGACATGCAAGCGCCTCTGAAGGACATTGTATTATGAAGATACAGACACTGTATAAATACCAGACATTGTTACCATCAATGAAAGTACTGTTGCTACTCCTTGAGAGGGGCTGACTATGTAATAGTACTATGTGAGGTAACAAAAGACAGTGTGCTATCACTGATCGAAGTGGAACTGTGGCAAAGACGCTGGATTCGCATCCGGCAGGGCGGCAGTACAATTTCTCATTCGGCCATCCGGAGTAGGTTGGTTCAAATGGCTCTGAGCACTATGGGACTTAACATCTGAGGTCACCAGTCCCCTAGAACTTAGAACTACTTAAACCTAACTAACCTAAGGACATCACACACATCCATGCCCGAGGCAGGATTCGAACCTGCGATCGTAGCGGTCGCGCGGTTCCAGACTGAAGCTCCTAGAACCACTCGGTCACACCGGCCGGCTCGTAGAGGGAGACCAACAGATGGATACACTAAACAGAGTCAGAAGGATGTATGTTGCAGTAGGTACTGGGAGATGAGAAAGCTTGCACAGGATAGAGTAGCATGGACGCCCTCCTCAAAGTCGAGAGAGTGGTGCGTCCGTAGAGCACCACAAACAAAATGGTTCAAATGGCTCTGAGCACTATGGGACTTAACTTCTGAGGTCATCAGTCCCCTAGACTTAGAACTACTTAAACCTAACTAACCTAAGGACATCACACACATCCATGCCCGAGGCAGGATTCGAACCTGCGATCGTAGCGGTCGCGCGGTTCCAGACTGAAGCTCCTAGAACCGCTCGGTCACACCGGCCGGCTCGTAGAGGGAGACCAACAGATGGATACACTAAACAGAGTCAGAAGGATGTATGTTGCAGTAGGTACTGGGAGATGAGAAAGCTTGCACAGGATAGAGTAGCATGGACGTCCTCCTCAAAGTCGAGAGAGTGGTGCGTCCGTAGAGCACCACAGACAAAATGGTTCAAATGGCTCTGAGCACTATGGGACTTAACTTCTGAGGTCATCAGTCCCCTAGACTTAGAACTACTTAAACCTAACTAACCTAAGGACATCACACACATCCATGCCCGAGGCAGGATTCGAACCTGCGATCGTAGCGATCGCGCGGTTCCAGACTGAAGCTCCTAGAACCGCTCGGTCACACCGGCCGGCTCGTAGAGGGAGACCAACAGATGGATACACTAAACAGAGTCAGAAGGATGTATGTTGCAGTAGGTACTGGGAGATGAGAAAGCTTGCACAGGATAGAGTAGCATGGACGTCCTCCTCAAAGTCGAGAGAGTGGTGCGTCCGTAGAGCACCACAGACAAAGTGGTTCAAATGGCTCTGAGCACTATGGGACTTAACTTCTGAGGTCATCAGTCCCCTAGACTTAGGACATCACACACATCCATGCCCGAGGCTGGATTCGAACCTGCGACCGTAGCAGTCAAGCGGTTCCGGACTGAAACGCCTAGAACCGCTCGGCCACCGTGGCCGGCTCCGGAGTAGGTTTTCTGTAGTTTCCCTAAAGCACCTGAAGTAAATGCTGAGGTGATTTCTTTGGAAACGACACGGCAGATTCCGTTCCTCATTCTTGCCAAATCTGAATTTGGATGCTGTCTCTAACGGCCTCTTCGTTGACGGAACGTTAACTTGTAGCCTTCTTACCTTCAGCGTATTACATTCAATGTGAACTCATTCTGGCCACATGCATTACACAGCTATTTCTCAGGTACATCACAAAACAGAGTACGATCACAGGACGACAACAATATGGTTTCCACAAGAGAGCAACACCATATTATATGCAGCCAGACAAAAACGTGGAACACCCAGAAGCCGTGGTGGATGTCAATGTAACTTCGTACACATACACACCATTAGTGGGTATAGTTGTAATTCTCTGTGACAAGTAGACAGCCACCAGAGTACATTATCGTTGAATGAGATTTTCACTCTGCAGCGGAGTGTGCGCTGATATGAAACTTCCTGGCAGATTAAAACTGTGTGCCGGACCGATACTCGAACTCGGGACCTTTGCCTTTCGCGAGCAAGTGCTCTACCAACTGAGCTACCCAAGCACGACTCACGCCCCCTCCTCACAGCTTTACTTCTGCCAGTACCTCGTCTCCTACCTTCCAAATTTTACAGAAGCTCTCCTGCGAACCTTGCAGAACTAGCACTCCTGAAAGAAAGGATATTGCGGAGACTTGGCTTAGCCACGGCCTGGGGTATGTTTCCAGAATGAGATTTTCACTCTGCAGTGGAGTGTGCGCTGATATGAAACTTCCTGGCAGATTAAAACTGTGTGCCGGATCGAGACTCGAACTCGGGACCTTTGCCTTTCGCGGGCAAGTGCTCTACCATCTGAGCTACCGAAGCACGACTCACGCCCGGTCCTCACAGCTTTACTTCTGCCAATACCTCGTCTCCTACCTTCCAAAATTCTACCAACTGAGCTACCCAAGCAAGACTCACTCCCCGTCCTCACAGCTTTACTTCTGCCAGTACCACGTCTCCTACCTTCCAAACTTTCATGTTTGGAACCCTCTGTAATAAAAAAAAACTGAGTAGAGGAATCAACTATCAACTTGAACAGATGTCTTGCGACGTCCGCCTAGACCAAACATAACGAACAATACTTGCCCGCGAAAGGCAAAGGTCCCGAGTTCGAGTCTCGGTCCGGCACACAGTTTTAATCTGCCAGGAAGTTTTACATTAGCGTTGTTCGTGTTTACTGGCAGAGTATACTCGTATAAATGCGTGAACAGCGTGAGATGATGAGTGATCATGTGGGGTGCCACTATCGGCACCTGACGGAACTTGAAAAGTGTCTCATTGTGGGTCTCCATCTGGCAAGCCGAACGAATACCCAGATTTGTGGGGCATTGGGATATGACAGGGTCGATGCTGGAGTACATGGAAAATGAGGCCAGTTATACTCGTCATCAAGATTTGATCAACCACGTCTGATCACCACACGGGAGAGTCAAAGTATTGTGCACCAAGCACATCGCAACCACTTCACTTTTCGCTTGCCATCCGAAAACAAGTAAGAGCCTCCCTGCGACTTTCTGTGTCATCCAGCATCATTGGTCAGAGACTGGTAGAAGCCGGATTAGATAACTACCATCCTGTGTGTAGGTTATCGGTAACACAACACAAATGGTGCGTTTGAAGTGATGGCGTGGCTGGGAAGCATGGATCGCTGATTAATAGCGTAACATTGCGTTCAGCGATGAATCACCATTCTGCACTGTTCAGGATGACCATCGTGAGCTAGTATGGGGCCTCTATGAACGGATTCCGGGACTCTGTTACCAGGAAGATCCGCAGATCCGTCCCCGACTGAATATGTGTGGGACCATCTCGGACGTTAACCCAGTCACAGCGCCAGTATTCAGGATATCAAGGGCCAGTTACAACAGTTGGGGGCCAGCTAGCCGCAGAAGAGGACAGAACGGCTTTATGACACCATTCCCAACCAAATCAGTGCATACATCCAAGCCAGAGCTGTGCAACGTCAAAGTGACAATTGGGCTCATACTGCCAAGTTCTTTCTAATTTGATTCCATTTTGTAATCATCACTTACCCTCTCAGCCGGGCGAAGTTTCATTTAGATTCCTCCTCCACTTAGGGTACTTCACCCTTTTTGTCAGGCAGTCTATTTAATGAATTAAAGTTCATCATCTGCCCGTATTTCGGTTCTTATTTCCTGTACGCAATGCAGAGTGAAGTGCCAATGGCCTTGCTGCAGTGGTAACAGCAGTTCCCGTCACATCACCGAAGTTAAGCAGTGTCGGGCTGGGCTAGCACTTGGTTGGGTGACCATCCAGTCTGCCGAGCGCTGTTGGCAAGCGGGGTGCACTCAGCCCTTTTGGGGTAAATTGAGGAGCTACTTGATCGAGAAGTAGCGGCTCCACTCTTGTAAACTGACATACGGCCAGGAGAGTCGTGTGCTGATCATATGCCCCTCCACGTCCGCATCCAATGATGCCTGTAGGCTGAGGATGACACGATGGCCAGTCGGTACCGTTGGGCCTTCATGGCCTGTTCGTGAGGAGTTTAAGGCAGAATGAAAGGTACATCGTCACTGTTTTTAAGCTTCACTTGACGCTTTTCGTCATGGGTTTGGTGAAGTATTCGCATGTGAGGAAGTCTCCGTTGTTAAAGAAGCGACGGAAAGAGGTAGGAATTAACTTGGGTTTGGTGAGGTATTCAAAGTGAGGACGTCTTCGTTGTTAAATAAACGAATGAAATAAGTAGGGATTAACTTGGATTTGGTAAAGTATTCGCACATGGGGAAGCTACGTTATTAAATAAACGAAGGAAAGAGTTAGAGATTAACTTAGGTTTGGTGAAGTATTCGCACGTGAGGAAGCCAACATTGTTCCAAAAAAAATGTGTGTGAAATCTTATGGGACTTAACCGCTAAGGTCAACAGTCCCTAAGCTTACACACTACTTAACCTAAATTATCCTAAGGACAAACACACACACCCATGCCCGAGGGAGGACTCGAACCTCCGCCAACATTGTTAAATAAACGAAGTAAAGAGGTAGGGATTAACTTATCGTCAACGACAGTCACTAGAAATGGAGCAAAAGCTTAGATGTGGGGAGATGGGGAAGGAAATCGGCCATGCCCTTTCGAAGCAACCATATCGACATTCATTAAGGAAATCGCAAAAAACGAAATTTGGATGGCTGGACACGGATTTGAAGAGACGTCATTCTAATCTAGAGTTTAGGGTGTCAGAACTGCGCCACCTCGCTCGGTGTTAAATAAACGTATTGGACGTATGAGTGCTAGTGGAAGAACGAACTACAGCGCTATAAAATACATGCTAGTTGTGAGAATCTGCTTCACTCTCAGCGAAGGTAAAATTCCTCTATGTTATTTGATATTAACTATTGTATTGTATTGTACTGGATGTGAACCGGGGGCCTAGAAACGACGGAGAGGATCCGTCACCGCCGCAGCCGCAGTGGTCCACAAGCCCACGACGACTACCGCAGTCCACTTCACCCCTCCGCCGCCCCACACCGAACCATCCTTTCATGGCTATTGTGCGGTTCGGCCCCCGGTGGACCCCCCCAGGGAACGTCTCACACCAGACGAGTGTAGCCCCTATGTTTACGTGGTAGAGTAACGGTGGTGTACGCGTACGTGGAAAACTTGTTCGCGCAGCAATCGGCGACATCGTGTAGCTGAGGCGGAATAAGAGGAATCAGTCTGCATTCGCTGAGGCAGATGGAAAACCGCCTAAAAACCATCCACAGACTGGCTGGCTCGCCGGACCTGGACTCAAGGCCGCCGGTCGGATTCGTGCTGGGGACCAGGCGCTCCTTCCCAACCCGGAAAGCCGTGCGTTAGACTGCACGGCTAACCGAGTAGGCGATATTAACTACACACATACTGTCACATTACTCTTCGTAGTATTTGCGCATACATCGTATCAACTCAGTACCTGTTTACTTTTACTGTAGTTTTCTGAAATTCACCATGTGAAAGCTGAAAAAAATTCTGTCATGAAGTTCAAAAGCGATTTTACTTGCATGATCTAGTTAACACTATTAGAGAGGGAGTGTAAACAAGAGTATTAAAAAGCAAGTTGGAACCACATTCCTTAACTCAACCAGCAGCAGTGCTGTCGTTGGTTTGGCTTGTAGGATCTGTAATCGCCAGTTCTGTCGAGCAGTTCGCCAGTTGTGTGTGTCTCGATGCTGGGTGCGTGCCAAGGTTCCGATGTTGCCGCGTTATATTGCGTCAGCGCCGAGCCTCCACAGCGAATATCGTGGCACGGGCTCTGGTTAACTGCACAATACTGAAAGCATAAAGGAACGTCAAGATTCAGCTTGTAAATGAAGTGAACAGTCAGCACATACTCTGAAGTTTGGCTTTTAGAAGAGCTGTTGCGAGTGAAATGTGACATTTAAGTCGGTAACTCAGAGATGTGAAGCTTACTCGCGTTAGTAGTACAACTGAAAAACTAACCCGATCAGTTTAACCGAGAGCATCGTTGTATGTTGGGATTTTGCAGAGTGCCCTGCAGACAATTCAGAAAATGTGCTCAGTAGACAAAGTGGTACAAAATGTGCAAGATACTCTGTACATTCTACAACTTCCAGGAAAGGAAGTATCAGTGTCAGTTTCCAGTCACACAGGTAGAACGCTGGGGCTTTAAACTGGCTGAGAACAGCGCACTTTCCTCTGATACACTGACCGGAGAAGGCTGAAGGACCCACCAATGGGCGGTGCTTGTGACATACCATTGCATTTTATATGCTGAAGAGAAGGCGGCATTTTCTTCTGATAGCTGTTTGTCCTTGTAATAATAATAGTGGAAAATTTTAAGATATTTGTGTTGCCTGAACGTCTGCCAAAATTATTGGGTAGGTTATTTGAATGTTTCTGAGCCACTGGTTTGTTCTTTTTTAGCCAGTGATCAAGCCTGCTGCGATTATCATTATAGTTTTGCAGTTGTGGCCGTCTGTCTATTTGTCTCTTAATATATATTTCTAACCGAGACTCAGGGCTTTATTTAAGCAGTTTTAACATCCATGTACAGAACTCTTGTGCACTTTCACTTGTTCACGCAGTGGCTGGCTCTTTCGCTGCACTTTTTAAGCTATTTTTAATTTATTTAGTATTTTAACTCATGACAATAATTGTTTTATTAAAACATGAGTGAAGACCCTGAACGTGCAAATAGAAATGCAAGCTCGCATTCGTGATTTTTATTATCAGTGTTGATACATCGATAAGCAATCGCTGTCTGTGTTATTGCCGGACAGTCTTTCCAGTATGATGTGTGTTCATGGGCCATTGTGCCAAGAAAATTGTTTACGAGAAATACTTTATTCTCGCTAAGCATTTAGTTCATAGTCAGGAAGGGTGGTAATAACCACGCCGTATAGCGCCCTGAAACCAATAACTTCGTCATCATATTATTATTCATCCTTGAATAGTTCTTAAAGTCGTTTGTCGGCATGAAACCTAAGAACATACGTCAGACACCACACTACATACCATTAGATGATTCAAATGGCTCTAAGCACTATGTGACTTAACATCTGAGGTCATCAGTTCCCTAGACTTAGAATTACTTAAACCTAACTAACCTAAGGACATCGCACACATGCATGCCCGTGGCAGGATTCGAACCTGCGACCGCAGCAGCAACACGGCTCTGGACTGAAGCGCCTAGAACCGCTCGGTCAAATCGGCCGGCACATACCATTAGATCCTGACAAAAATACTGTATTTGATAACCGTTTTTACAAACAAGATTTGAGGAGTACTTTTTTAAAAACTTTACAGCTGAATATATTTGCTGCCGCCAAACATGTTACGTTCACCACAAAAAAGTTTTTATTTATTAGTTGTTTTTCAGTATGACCTGTAACACTAGAGACAAGTGTCTGCTGACTGTGTTTCACTTTTATTGTTATTGTTTTTACAATCCATAGAGCAGTAATAAAATTGTTTCCTACATTTATGAACAGTCATATCTTCAGCAAAAACAGTTGTTCCCAGGAGCCATACGGAAATAATTTGGAATTTGTGAGCTCCGCATCGTCAGAAGTGCCGGCTATTCAGTTTTTATGCTTAGACACGCAGGTGGTATTTGAGAATTCCTGGCTCTGTCGGTATATGTAAAAGGAGGACACTATGCAGGTAGATGAAGTACTAATGTCGAAAAGCAAGATCCAGTATGCCTATGAGATGGGCCAGGCTACTAACTATAGTTACTATACGATCGAGCAGCCATATATACGCACTAGATTGTGTCGTCAGTACTCGAAATGTATGGCAGTAGTACGATCAGAGGTACCAGTGGACCGATATACAACATCTTCGTAATTTGGCTTGTAGATACACTATCCGATCAAAAGTATCCGGACACCTTTTAGTTGACATTAATAAGGGATGTGTCCACCCTTGGCATTTATGACGTCTTGAGCGCTGCTGCGGATATTTTCAACGTGTCTGAGTGTCTATGAAGGAATAGCAGCCTGTTCTTCCTCCGGAGCTGAAACCAGAACATTTATCTGGAGCAATGTCGACGTTCTGTCTAATCGCAAAGGTGTTTGACTGCGGAAAGGTCGGAGCTCTGGGCAGGCCAGCCCATTTCAGGAATGTTATTGTCCATACAAAGTTGCCTCACAGATGCTGCTTTATGAGAAGGTGCATTGTCATGCTGATATAAAGGATCATCTGTTCCGTGCTGTTCCTCTACTTTACACAGTACGCAAGGCTGAAAAATGCGGTCGCATCCATTTAGCTGTTTCTTAAGCACGATAAGGAGACCACACTCTAACAACAAACATCACCCTTACCACTGTAAGTAGGCTGTTTAGATTTTTATACAGTCGTGTATAAATTGTTCTAAGGGGACGTTTCACCACCTCCACCGTACTGCACTGTTGGCGCTACACGCGATGGGAAGTAACGTTCTCCAGTTATTCAGTAAACCCACCCGCTTCCATCGGACTGCCACAGGGTATAGCGTGTTTCATCACTCCAAATGACGTGTTTCCCGTCATCCACCGTCCAGTAGTGCCTATTTACACTCAAGCGTTGCTTAGCATTGAGTACAGAAATGTTTGGCTTACGAGGAGCTGCTCGAATAACGTACCCAATTCTTTTTAATTCCATACGCACAGTTTGTGTGCTAGCTGGATCGCTGGTAACACTTTGGAACACAGACTAATTCCTTCCGCCGATTTCATGCAAATTTTTACAACCATCCTCCGTAATATACGACGGTCCCCGTTCGTCAGTACAAGAGGCCCGCCTGATCTTGGTTTAGCCGCGGTTGCTCCTTCGCGTTTCCGGTTCACAATCACTTCACCAACAGTCGCCTTGGGTAGCTTTAGGAGAGGTGATGGGTTTTAACTCAGGTGACATCCGATGTCAAGTCCACTTTAGATGTCAATATGCTCCCCTTACCGAACCATTCTTCTGCTATTGCTTCTCTGTCGACGACACAGTACTCCCCTCTTCCGGTTACAGTGGTGGATCCGCCTCTCGTGACATCTAGTGGGCAACTCTCCACTACATAGGGGTGTACGGATACTTTTGATCAAACAGAGTGCGTTCCATAAGTAGTGCGACCAATTTTTTCCTGGCGCAACGGTGCACCACAGCGTGTTGTAACCGGCTGGGCTAAGTGGAGGGGGGTTTTAGCTTCAAAACGCTCTTTGTCTCATTCGGCTGCGAGCTGCCGTAGAGTTAGGACGTGCGTTCCCGTCAACCCCGTTTTAAGTTTATGTAACACGGCACAATGGATCGTTCTGTAGAGCAACGGTATGCTATCAAATTTTGCGTTAAATATGGGAAGTCCGCCACCGAAACGTTTCCATTACTTCAGCATGCCTTTGGGACTGATTGCTTGTCCAAATCACAAGTCTTCCGGTGGCACAAGTCGTTCATGGGGGGCCGAGAGGAGATCACCGACGAACCTCGCAGTGGACGGCCATCAACCGCACGAGTTCACGAAAATATGACGCGTGTGCGCGATTGTTTCAACTCTGAAGACGGCTGAACCTTCAATTGATAGCACAAACTCTGAACATGTCAAAAACAACCGTTTTCCGCATTGTGACCGAAGATTTGTACATGAGAAAGGTGTGTACCAAACTCGTCCCAAAAGTGTTGACCGACGAACACAAGCACCTGCGAGTGCCTCCGTGCCGAGAAATGTGTGAATATGATCCTCATTTTTTAAACTCAGTTATCACTGGTGATGAGTCGTGGATTTTTGAGTATGACCCCGAGACAAAAAGGTAGAGTTCAGAGTGGCACACCCCATCGTCGCCCCATCCCAAGAAGGCACGCATGAGCAAGTCCAGGATCAAAACCACGCTTGACGTCAGAGGCATTGTCCACCACGAATTCGTACCTACCGGGACTACAGTGAACTCAGCTTTCTACTTGGAAGTGGTCAAAAGACTGAAAAGGAGGGTCTTGTGCTGCCGAAGTGAAATCAAGGACACGTGGAAAGTTCACCACGGCAATGTGCTGTGTCACAGCAGCTTCATTTTCAACGACTTCCTGGCCAGGACTAAGACCCCATTGGTTCCCCAGCCTCCCTACAGTCCTGACCTGGCTCCAGTTGACTTTTTTTTGTTCCCTCGGTTAAAAGGAGTCGTGAAAGGAAAACATTGGGACACGATTGAAAGCATCCAGGTGCATGTTACATCAGCTCTAAAGGACATTCTGGAAAAGGCATTCCAGAATACCTTCCAGTCATGGAAACACCACCTCCAGAAGTGTATCGACACAAGAGGGTGCTATTTTGAAAATTTTTCATTATTTATACGAATATATTCAATAAATGATTTTTTTATGAATTTGGTCGCATTACTTATGGAACGCACCTTGTATGGTGAATACTTTTTTTTAATTTCAATTATTTGTACCATTATATTGAGAACGAGATATAGAAACATTGTGATGAGTGCCCAGAATTAAACCCACCCATCATGAGTAAAGGCAGCCTTTTGATTAGTTGGAGTGAAGTGGTGTTGCAGTGCCTCTGAGGCTACATTGTCGTAGGCCATAACGTGTGCCACGCAACTGAAACGAGTACCATCGTTCACTCTCGGCAGCAGTTGGAACAAGGCAGGTACAAACTAAACGCAATATTTATATATGGCCATAACAGCCCCTAGAAGAAAGGACAGGTGGATACTGAGATGTTTTTCTACTGGTTAGGAGAGCACACACTTCAGTCAAAATTGTGTGCGGCACCAGGACTCGATTCGAGCAGTGCTTTACTGATTACACACTCTATTCTCCCGTACGAATCTAGGTAGTCGTCGTTCACCTTGCCATCTATGACTCGTGGTACACCACAGTTTCTTCGGAAATACTCCCATCCTTGGCCCGAAAGCCAATGATGACGGCCTTTTGGGCGTCAGATAAATCGCTCCGTTTCCGCATTGCGACAACGACTGCACTGTTATCCGCGTCATCCACGCCCCCCTCCTCGTCGCCCCCCCCCCCCCAATTCCCATCCAGCGCCCTGCTAGTACTGCCAACTGCCGTCTGTGAGTGGTTATTGCACTTTGACATCGAACGTAGGCGGTAGTCACATTAATGTGACTGGACAGCGTATATCCTCTTTCAGAGCAGCAGTCAGTAAATCCGAATTTTATGGTGCGTTACTTTGGAGTCTTCTTTATTGAAGCAGCTCTGCTCTTTATTACCTCTTTTAGAACTCACATTTTTTTTCCTATGTCAGATAAATAATGATGATGAAGTCCCATAGTACGTAGGGGAACGATGCGGGAGACCCGCACCGCCGTACTAGGCAAGGTCCTAGTGGAGGTGGTTTGTCATTGCTGTGATGATGGTGACGACGACACAACACCACCCAGCCATCTCGAGGTAGGTGAAAATCCCTGACCCCGCCGGGACTCGAACCCGGGACCCCATGCGCGGGAAGCGAGAACGCTACAGCGAGACCACGAGCTGCGGACTGTCAGATATTGCTGTGAAAAGCCTATTCTTAAACACTCTCATCTCACGAAATTTTAGCACGAGTGCGAAGACCTCACTGTTGTGCGCCCGAACTCCAACATCTTTACTGTCTTTATTGAAAGACAGGTAAGAAAGGTATCAGATAGATTATATAATGGTAAGACAGAGATTTAGGAACCAGGTTTTAAACTGTAAGACATTTCCAGGGGCAGATGTGGACTCTGACCACAATTTATTGGTTATGACCTGTAGATTAAAACTGAAGAAACTGCAAAAAGGTGGGAATTTAAGGAGATGGGACCTGGATAAACTGAAAGAACAAGAGATTGTAGAGAGTTTCAGGGAGAGCATAAGGGAACAATTGACAGGAATGGGGGAAAGAAATACAGTAGAAGAAGAATGGGTAGCTTTGAGGGATGAAGTAGTGAAGGCAGCAGAGGATCAAGTAGGTAAAAAGAAGAGGGCTAGTAGAAATCCTTGGGTAACAGAAGAAATATTGAATTTAATTGATGAAAGGAGAAAATATAAAAATGCAGTAAATGAAGCAGGCAAAAAGGAATACAAACGTCTCAAAAATGAGATCGACAGGAAGTGCAAAATGGCTAAGCAGGCATGGCTAGAGGACAAATGTAAGGATGTGGAGGCTTATCTCACTAGGGGTAAGATAGATACTGCCTACAGGAAAATTAAAGAGACCTTTGGAGATAAGAGAACCACTTGTATGAACATCAAGAGCTCAGATGGAAGCCCAGTTCTAAGCAAAGAAGGGAAAGCAGAAAGGTGGAAGGAGTATATAGAGGGTCTATACAATGGCGATGCACTTGAGGACAATATTATGGAAATGGAAGAGGATGTAGATGAAGATGAAATGGGAGATACGATACTGCGTGAAGAGTTTGACAGAGCACTGAAAGACCTGAGTCGAAACAAGGCCCCCGGAGTAGACAACATTCCATTAGAACTACTGACGGCCTTGGGAGAGCCAGTCCTGACAAAACTCTACCATCTGGTGAGCAAGATGTACGAAACAGGCGAAATACCCTCAGACTTCAAGAAGAATATAATAATTCCAATCCCAAAGAAAGCAGGTGTGGACAGATGTGAAAATTACCGAACAATCAGTTTAATAAGCCACAGCTGCAAAATACTAACACGAATTCTTTACAGACGAATGGAAAAACTAGTAGAAGCTGACCTCGGGGAAGATCAGTTTGGATTCCGTAGAAATACTGGAACACGTGAGGCAATACTGACCTTACGACTTATCTTAGAAGAAAGATTAAGGAAAGGCAAACCTACGTTCCTAGCATTTGTAGACTTAGAGAAAGCTTTTGACAATGTTGACTGGAATACTCTCTTTCAAATTCTAAAGGTGGCAGGGGTAAAATACAGGGAGCGAAAAGCTATTTACAATTTGTATAGAAACCAGATGGCAGTTATAAGAGTCGAGGGGCATGAAAGAGAAGCAGTGGTTGGGAAGGGAGTAAGACAGGGTTGTAGCCTCTCCCCGATGCTATTCAATCTGTATATTGAGCAAGCAGTAAAGGAAACAAAAGAAAAATTCGGAGTAGGTATTAAAATCCATGGAGAAGAAATAAAAACGTTGAGGTTCGCCGATGACATTGTAATTCTGTCAGAGACAGCAAAGGACTTGGAAGAGCAGTTGAACGGAATGGATAGTGTCTTGAAGGGAGGATATAAGATGAACATCAACAAAAGCAAAACGAGGATAATGGAATGTAGTCGAATTAAGTCGGGTGATGTTGAGGGTATTAGATTAGGAAATAAGACACTTAAAGTAGTATAGGAGTTTTGCTATTTGGGGAGCAAAATAACTGATGGTCGAAGTAGAGAGGATATAAAATGTAGACTGGCAATGGCAAGGAAAGCGTTTCTGAAGAAGAGAAATTTGTTAACGTCGAGTATAGATTTAAGTGTCAGGAAGTCATTTCTGAAAGTATTTGTATGGAGTGTAGCCATGTATGGAAGCGAAACATGGACGGTAAATAGTTTGGACAAGAAGAGAATAGAAGCTTTCGAAATGTGGTGCTACAGAAGAATTCTGAAAATTAGATGGGTAGATCACATAACTAATGAGGAAGTATTGAATAGGATTGGGGAGAAGAGAAGTTTGTGGCACAACTTGACCAGAAGAAGGGATCGGTTGGTAGGACATGTTCTGAGGCATCAAGGGATCACCAATTTAGTATTGGAGGGCAGCGTGGAGGGTAAAAATCGTAGGGGGAGACCAAGAGATGAATACATTAAGCAGATTCAGAAAGATGTAGGTTGCAGTAGGTACTGGGAGATGAAGAAGCTTGCACAGGATAGAGTAGCATGGAGAGCTGCATCAAACCAGTCTCAGGACTGAAGACCACAACAACAACAACATTGAAAAGAACTGGTATTAAAACTCTCAAAGTGGCTTTTCATCTATACTTGGGTCAGTTTATGATAATTAATCGCTATAATTCCGTAGATATTGTGTCTAAAATCATACAATATCACGATTTTCATTATCGTCTGGGAGGGTTATCAATTATGTAATATCAAATGTTTTTTATTCCAGTCTTTGATCACAATATGGATTCCTTAGACGATGACCGGTTTCAGTCCGTAATGACCATCCTCAGATCTTTTTTGCACCATGTCCTAAAGTGATAAGGCCATAATGGCATCGTCAAAACATATAAATATAATTATGTAATACTTGATACTTGTTTTTGGAGCACACAAGTAGATGCACGCATACGCACTGGTAAACGAGATGCGATCGTGTAAAATGAGTCCATACGCCCAGCTTTCATACATGTTCCAGAGTCATAAAGGTTTGGCGGTTAGACGTGCCGACGCACGTGGCCTCCACTTGCGGCTCATGTTCGCCCGACTGCGCAGCAAAGAGCAGCAAGTGGCGAGGCGCTTCGGTTCTCTTAGCGCCAGCCTTGGCCTGCTCGCACCTCCTAGGGTTACCTGACAGTAGAAAGTGGACGCCTTGGCGCCACGCCAAAATACCACTTCGCTTCTGAGAAACACATTTCTCTCCTAGCACTCTTTAAAGGAAATGAAGGAAGCTTAGGTTTACATTCCGTGTTATTAAGCGTTTCTAAAGTGTTCGAGACGGCTGCCGTTATTGACTGAGGCGACGGAGTCGACGATTTCATGATGGGCACATGCGAATGCGTTGTTTTCGAAACGGGTCTTGTTCAAAAACGCGAATAATATAGGGTGTGTCACAAGGAAGCGTAATAGACCCATTTAAATACACGGTCTAACTTGTTGGATAGACTGAACGCTGTTCTCAGATCGTTAATTACAAATATCTCCACAGCCCCCCGATGTTAATCCCATCAAGAATTTGTGGGAATGCCAGAAAAAGCACCAGACAACTATTTTCAAATGATAGAACTACTCTTAGAACACGAAGATCATTTGTCCATGTACGTTAATGTCTTAGGTATTCTGTTCCAAAAAAATCAAGCGAAATTACGCTCAGAAAAGACACTCACACCAAGAATCAGTTGGCGTTTTTTGAAATTTGTGTGGATTGTAGAGATTTTTTTCTCTTGTTAAATTCCATTTAGCAGTGTCTTCTGCTGATATAGGTGGCTGCTCTGAAATCTCTAATGGTTTTGGACATTAAAATAAATGAGAATGTCAAAAGGGAATTTATAAATAAATTAAATATTTGTATTGACTATTTTTCAAGATAATCACCATGAGGGTTGAGCTATTTACCGTAATGTTGTATCATACAGTTATTATTATTATCATTATTCAGTTGCTGTTTTACGGATGACCTGCAACGTAGAAGGCAATGCAGGCCGCGTTTCATAGTTATTACTAAGATCCACAATTAATTAATATTCTTTCGTTCTGTAAGTGCTCTACAAAAGGAAAAAAGAGGGGGAGGGGGAAGAAGTGAATAAGAATGAGGTTGAGATATGCGATAGAGAGAAAGGCATAGGGCTATCTAACAAACATAATAAAGAAGGGGCAAAAAGTTGTGATAATGCTTGGCGTTGTTGCTCAAAATTCCGTTATGGTTTTATTTGCACCCGATGACGGACAGTTCACCAGTCGCATTTCGTTACTTCGTATTCAGACCGCTGCAACATTCTCAGCACCCTCCTCCTTTATTCTGTCAGATGTTTACAGTAGTCTTGAGGCTTTCTCACTTCCTCTGCTAATGGCGAACTACACGTAATGTCTCATCTTGTGATGCACATCAATATTGAATCGGTGATACTCTCTAGCAACTCGGGACTGGAGGCTTCTGGTACACCCTGAGAAAATTAAGCGCTCTGTGCTAAATGCTGACGTCTTCATAATTTTTCTCCTTCGATGCTGGGTATACAGCGATGCAATGCAAGTTGACATAATCAAGTTTCGTGTTCTCTTTCTCTCTGAAGATTCACATATTTTTGTAACTCATTCTTGGAATATGTGTTTGATAGTCTGTTTAGACGGCACATACTCGTTTGTCAGGTGTTATGTCATAGAAAGTGAAACCACTTGGACAGTGTCTACGATTAATCTGTGAGCTTCGATCGAGGCTTTTTGTCGCTACAGATTCAGGTGTTCCAGTTTCTTCACAAATTCATTGGTTGTTACTGCATAGATAATTAGGGTCGATTCGTGCCCTGTAAACAGTTAGATTATCCCCTTCGAAAAAGGTAAGTGAATCATTTTTGCATGATCCATGTCTGCTACGATACCACATGATCTTCTTCCTGTACTGGTAATCTCCCACATGCGTTGCCATTCATCTTGCATAATCCATATTTTTAGCCCTTTTCTGCCTGTGATTAACGTACCACTTATTTCTCATAATTTTTCAAACTTGACTTTTCTGAGCCAATATTCTACACCCCTTCTCATTTTAAGTCGATCGGATACATTGCTCGTACCACTAAGATCCTATGGAGGTTGTGTGGTAGGCATCAGAGATATCCTGATAAGGGCACCTCGCTGCATCCTATAGAGGATTTGAACAGCTTTCACGTGCTGAGTTTTGGACGTTCACACATTGACTATAAATGTATGTATGACATTGTGATAAAGTTTAATGAGATTCAGTGGTAACTTGACACTTTTTGTTACAGTTTTGTTCATGAGCTGCGAGATTTTGTCAAAGAGTTTAGGGATATAGGCGTCGTACGTCCTTCCCTCGTTCAGATATCAACTTACCACTTTATTACTTATCGGAAATACACCCACTCTAGAAACAAGATTCCAAGCTTTTGATAACTCTCCCACCAACTGCTTGTTAATAGTGTTGTTTGCGGCAATCCTTATATTTGCTTTCACGTCAGTGCTGAATAACGGAAAAAGCTGCATTTCACTTTTACTCTTAAGCGAGCTCCAGAATTTCCATAAATTACTATGAGGATATCTGGCGTCTGCGTAGGCAAGGACCCCATCTACAATCGCACAGACCACTCCCAATTGTCGCTCCATCACTGCATCACAGTGACTTCATAAAATAAAGACCCCTGACGGCATTCTTTCTTTTATTTCTCGTTTGAGTGTCGTCTTTGGAGGCAGTGGCAGTAATCGGAGAACGAAGAAGGAAAGAAAAAAAAAAGGAAAAAAAAAACGTTTGGGTAACTTAAACTGTGTAAACTTTACGAACGAAGATCGAAGATGATCGAAAATTATGGTAAAGATCATCTTCACACCTGCACCATATTTGACTGATTTATAGCCTCGTTAATAGATTTGCTCTTCCTGAAACCATTCTGTGACTGACTACGTCCTATTAGCTCTCTGTACACCATTAGCTATCGCTTACGTTCCACTGTTTTGCCCTGAGTGTTTGGTTCAAGTGGCTCTGAGCACTATGCGACTTAACATCTGTGGTCATCAGTCCCCTAGAACTTAGAACTACTTAAACCGAACTAACCTAAGGACATCACACACATCCATGCCCGAGGCAGGATTCGAACCTGCGACCGTAGCAGTAGTGCGGCTCCGGACTGAACGCCGAGTACCACTAGACCACCGCTCCTGAGTGTTTATCAGGCAGATAGGTCTGTACGTTTTGACAGTATGATTTTAATGATAACCATCTCTTTTCCTTCTACATGGTTGGTATACTGGTCTGAATGAAAACTTTCCTTTTGCAGAAGGGAACTATTTGGATTTTTATTTCTTGAAACGGTTCCGACTGTAGACCGTTACGACTGGGAACTTTTCCTTCTTTTTGTTTCACAATTTCTATGCGCACTTCCTCTTGAGAACGCTTTCGGAAGGACGAGGGCTCAAACCCACGTCCGGCCATCTTCATTTAGGTTTTCCGTGATTTCTGTAAATCGCTTCAGGCAAATGGCCCCTTTGAAAGGGCACGGCCGATTTCCTTCCCCACCCTTCGTTAATCCGAGCTTATGCTCCGTTCTCTAATGACCCCATTTTCGATGGGACGTTAAACATTAATCTCCTCCCCCTCCTTCCTCCTCTTGAGGAAATGGGAAAACTAGTGCAGTGTTGTTGCGTGGTTCTCTTCTTAACGGTCCGTACAAACTGTTATCTCTCTCCTGTCAGTAAATTTCCCCCCAGGTATTCGGGTGACACTTCCAATTCTGCCTTCATGATGCTATTCTTTGTTCGGGTGATCCATAGTACAACACTTGATGTTGCATTTCCGTTTAGTTGTTGATTAATATATCCGACCTATGAAATTGTGACACTGTCAAACTGGAGTACACGATCTATTTGAAATTTCGTCGCATTAACTAATGTCTTCATCGGCATTTAGTAGATATATTTCAGTTAATCGTTGCGACTCGAATGAGTCATCATCCGAACTAAACATATAGAAAAGACAGAAAAGAAAAATTGCTATTAAATATAGTGGGCATGTCTATTTTTCTCTTTAGTTTGCATTTTTAATATCTTTATGAATATAACTGTTTATATTTAACAGCATTTTGCGTTTTTCTCTTTTCTAGATTTTTAGTTCTGATGATGACTCATTAAAATCGAAACAGGCTAACTGTAATATTTCTTTTAAATACGATCAAACATTCGTGTATCTGTGCTAGTGGTTGAACCAAATGCCGGCCGAAGTGGCCGTGCGGTTAAAGGCGCTGCAGTCTGGAACCGCAAGACCGCTACAGTCGCAGGTTCGAATCCTGCCTCGGGCATGGATGTTTGTGATGTCCTTAGGTTAGTTAGGTTTAACTAGTTCTAAGTTCTAGGGGACTAATGACCTCAGCAGTTGAGTCCCATAGTGCTCAGAGCCATTTGAACCATTTTTTGAACCAAATCTGTAGAGTTTTTTCTTTGTATATCTTCGTCACTTCTCTGTAATTTGAAAACTTTTTTTTTTTTTTTTAGCAGTATAGGGAGGATCAAACTGTCAGTTCTGTATAAGTATTTCTATTCGGGTGTGTATGTCCCACTTTACTTGGTGCTTCCTTTACGTGGTAAGACCAGCTTATACGCCGGCGAAGCGTCCGCATTATCTAAGTCTCGGTCGTAAAAGCTCAACTTGTGCACACAGCTGGGGGCCTGCACGGTACACCATTCCAAGCGTATCGTTTCAAAAAGCGCTCAGGAAGGAAATGGATAGGCTGCAGCGCAAAACCTTGCGTTTGTTTTGTGTTTAAACAACTTACTACGGGTAGCGTCAGATAAGTGTGTGTGTGTGTGTTTATTTTGTAGTGTTTTTTTTATTTTTTATTTTATAGCGAAACATAGCAGTACTTTGGACCTGTGCACTTACAAGCCCGTGGTGTAGTAGTGGCGTCTTTGACTCCTAATCAAATCGCCTTCGGTCTCGGGTTCGAAACGAGCCGCCGTTTAAATTTTAAAAGAACTTCTTACCAACGTTGTGGCCAGAATGGGTGCTCGTTGCAAAGAATGTACTGCCATTCGTTGTGATCAAACACCCTGTTAGAACCATGTCCCATCTTTTGTAATGTTCAGGGGACCATCATAAATCTCGGTGACTTCAGTGTATTGCTTTTGAATAAAGCTGTCATTTCTGTTCGTATCTTTGCGTATTTCTTTCAGCTATCTTCTGTACTACACTATGACAAATCTTTCTATGTATGGTCCAAGTTTCATTGAGCTATGATACTTGGCAGTGACACATTTGCCAAAGCTACTTTCGCCATTAAGTTTTCACACCATTGTACTTACACCGAATGACGTAGCGCAGTGATTCGCTTTCGGGAGGAAGACGGTTCAAACACGCGTCCAGCCATCCTGATTTAGGTTTTCCGTGATTTCCCTAAATCAATTAAGGAAAATGCCGGGATGGTTCCTTCGAAAGGCCAAGGCCGGTTTCCTCCCCATCCTTTCCGACACGAGCTTGCGCTTCATCTCTAATCACTTCGTTATCGACAGGACGTTAAACACTTTTCTAATCTATAACCATTGTGCTTAGAGGTGATAGTTTTGCAAAGTTGTACTTGCAAATGATATATCCATTTTATGTCCGATTAAGATAACATTTATTTGATGCAACTTAACCGATGTACGGGGTGTTCAAGAAGTCTCTCCGCAGTGCCGTATGATAGGTAGCCGCGCGTGCCGTATGCCGCAGTGAATATACGGAAATAAAACTCAGTGAAATACAAGTTATTAATTTATTGAATATTCATTTTTACATACAAATTTTCACATTAAATGTTGAAGGTGTCCCTCTTGTTGTTGAATACACATTTCAATTCGTCTAATCATGTTTCCAAACACAAGTTGTAACATTTCTTCTGTAACAGAAGCAGTGAAAGTGGATATTGCAGTTTTCAATTCATCGATGGATTTTGGACGGTTTTTATAGACAGTTGCTTTCGCTGCACCCCAGAAGAAAAAGTGAAGCGGTGTTAGGTCAGGCGATCGTGGAGGCCAAAGTCCCTGTGAAATTATGCGATCACCAAAAACATCAGCAATCCGTGACATTGAAACGCGAGCTGTATGCGCGGTTGCACCATCTTGTTGAAAATAACAGTTCAGTATTTCACTTAACACAAGTTCTCCTGTGAATGGGTACTGAATATCACTGCAGTATCGTTGTGCGTTTATCATTTCGCTGAAAGATATAGGACCCACAATCCGACGCCTAGAAATTACAATCCAAACTCCTATTTTCACAGAATGAAGTGGGTCCTCATGAATACACAATGGATTTGCAGTACTCCACATACGAGAATTTTGCGAGTTCATCTACCCGGATAAATGAAACCACGCCTCATCAGTGAAAAACGTTTCATTAAGAACGTCCCTTCCATTTTGTTGAACGAAATTTTTGAACCATTGACAATAATGCAGTCTCTTGCTTTGTATGGGAAAAGTTCTAATTTTTTCCTTACAGCTGTGTGGACCGTTCCGACTCTTAACATCGATTTTCTGGGCGAGTTTTCTTACTGACTTGTTCGGACTTATGGACATTTTATCGGAAATATCGAGTAGTTTATCCTCAGACAAAACGCTAGGACGACCACTTCTCGGTGTATCTGTCACTGAACCCGTACTTCGAAATTTGTTAATCAAATCTCGCACAGTATCACGATGTGGAAGTGTTGTCTCCGGGAAAATTGAATTAAATGTTTGACGAACTGAAACTGTGTATTTACCGCCAGCTTTGAACACTTGTTTGACTAAAAACACACGTTCTTCAATGGTTAGCATTTTAACAGTGACAAAAACGATACACACGAACAAAGGAACTAAAGTTAAACGTTCACGTCAACACGTAACGACACACACCAACGATACTACTGACGCTGACTGAGATAAACGAAACAGTGCAATGTTGGGAGAGTCCACTTGAAGGGAAGTAACCTAGGCAGGCGAACAGTCATACGGCACTGCGGAGAGACTTCTTCAACACCCCGTAGATCACATATGTACTTACGCCAGTTTCCAGTAGCGAAATTTTTTCAATCTTGATGCGAAATATTCGTCCCAGTGAGATAGATCGAAGGGAAGCTCTAATACAAAAGTCAAATCAGATCCATACGCTACTATCACTGAATCTGATGGTCGGCTTATGGCCGAAAAAGTATAATGCACGGACATTTGAAGGCCGTATATTCACCTAACGGATTTTGTATTACATATTTATAATGTTTCGATGATGAGGGAAATGATGTTTCTGAGTTCTTGAAAAGATACGTTCGGTGGCAGTGGCACGATCGTTGGGCTGTCCCAAGGTTGAGTTATAAGCAATATAATGAACGTACTTTGTTTATAGCATTGGAACAACTGTATGAAACGCAGTCCAGTCGAGATATCTCAGGCGTCACCGAAAACAACAAATGGGCGAAAAAGAATTAGAGACTGGGCGAGTGTGTATGTTAATTGGCTGCAGGAGAGCTGGCCATTAGTTTCGCGACGTACAAGAAGTTAGTGCCTGTGCTGAGACGTAGCTGCGCGCGAACTAAACACCGTACTGGCTGACCTTGCCTCTCCTTCCGTTATCGCAGTCGTTAGACCTGAAAAAATCGCTCTCGCAGCTCACTCGCTTAAACAAATTTATTGCAGCAAAAAAGGAACCAAAGCGTTACTGGCTGGACTCCTCACTGAAGAAGGTTGTTAAGATACGGTATTAATGTTCCCTCGTAAACGTTCATGTACTGTGGGTGCTAAAATACGCGATCAGGTACGCAAAATGGAACACAATGCTTGGAATATTAAAGAAGATATAACTAACATACGACAGCGAAAGAAACATTTCACTGCTCATGACAGTCAGATTGCTGTAATATGAATCTGAGAATACAAAAAGCGAAAAGCAGAAATTACCTCGTTACACTATCTCTCTTACGAAGAGGTAAGTAATGGAAGACAACGTTGGTAACGTATAAGAAATCAGTTGGAGGGAGTAAACGACAAAGTGGCAGAGGATTTTCTTTCCGAGGGAACAAAATGAAGAGAGCAAGAACTGCTTTCTAAAACAAGCAAATTATTTCGATAGCAATAATTTTTTTATAGATACAAGCGTGTTTTGTTATTACAATATAATATTTATCTACCGTTTGTTCGATTGGTATTTCTCGTCTTAGGGGCGTCAATAAAACAGTGCTAGGACACAAATCGTCACAGTTCTCGCACTATAGCTCTCAAGTTCTTGCCAGTTCAAAAATGGTTCAAATGGCTCTGAGCACTATGGGACTCAACATCTTAGGTCATAAGTCCCCTATAACTTAGAACTACTTAAACCTAACTAACCTAAGGACGTCACACACACCCATACCCGAGGCAGGATTCGAACCTGCGACCGTAGCAGTCCCGCGGTTCCGGACTCCAGCGCCAGAACCGCACGCCCACCGCGGCCGGCTCTTGCCAGTTCACCAATGTAGTGTTTCATGTAGTGTAACGAAGAAAGCCAAAATATCTCGACACGAATGAGTGCCGAATTAAAATGAAGTGGAGGAGCGCACTCTAATCAATAATTCGACGAAAGAAAACGCAGATTTTGGCAAGACAGACTTATAACTAAAAACATACACTTAATATTCCTTTAATATAAAAGGCAAAACTCGCGTGGAAAGTACGAGGGCGTGCTGAAAAGTAATGCATCCGAATTTCTTAGGTGAAAAATTTAAAACTTTTTAAATAAAACCAACTTTCAGTTTTATTCTTCATGTCTAAATACTTATTCCCAACATAGTCACATTGACTACGAACAAATTTCTCCCAACGAGAGACCAGTTTGTTGATCCCGTCACTGTAGAATGTTTGACTTTATTGACGGAGCCACAACGTCGTCACTGTTTGCACCACATCATTGTCAAAGTGAAGTCCTCGAATGTGTTCTTTACGTTTTGGAAACAGATGAAAATCGGATGGGACCAAGTTGGGGCCGTGTGGAGGATGATCGATGACAGTGAAACCAAATCGTTGGATTGCTGCGGATGCCGCAGCTCTTGAGTGTGATATGGCACTGTCATGCTAGAAGGCTGCTCCATGTGTGAACGAATTCTTCGAATTCGTGCTTCCAATTTTCTGAGGGTCTCGCAGTGCCTTGCAGTGTTTATGATGATGCCTTTAGGCATTAATTCCAAATGCACCTCACCTTGATCATCTAAGAACGTTATGTGCACGACTGCTGAATCCATTGTCTTGAATTTTTCTGACATCGGTGATCCTTTGTGGCGGAACTCCATCGCTGCTATCTTGTTTTTGGGGTCAAAACAGTCACCACAGCTTTTATCACCTGCCACAATGTTGTTAAGGAACCATCACCCTCACGCTCAAAAAGCAAAAGAAATTGTTGACAGATGTCCAATTTCCTCCGCTTCATGCCACGAGTGAGCATTTGAGGTACCCACCGTGCACACAGTTCTCTGTTCCGCATTTCTACAGTGACGGCTTGTACACCCTCTCATGATATGCCACACTTACCTGAGAGCTGTGTGTGTTATCCGACGATTTTCTCTGATGAGTTCACGAACCCTATTCCGATGCGTCGGTTGCCGTGCGCGGACCACTCCGAGCTGTATCGCACACGTTGAGGTTATCACAACCGTTCCTTCATTACGAACACGGAACAATCCAGCGTCGCCCATTACTGATGTCGATGCAACCATCACCGTATACAAAGCTTTCATTCTTTTAAGGATTTTCATTGGAGGCACGTTTTCTGCTGTTAGCAACTCGATTGCAGCATGCTGTTTCTCAGGTACCGACATACAGTAGTTAAGGGGGCTAGGACGTCAAACGGGCCGACTTGGAGCAGGAGAGGCACCACAGGACATTTTAATTTCCACTGTCTATACTTTTGTAAATAAATTCATAAAACTTTGTCAGCATGACCAGGAAGGATTCAGAATTCACAGCAGTGGAACTTCGAAAATAATACGAAATAATTTTTTTTACATGTGAAATTTCATCTTTTTTCACTTATTAATGGCAGCATTTGTTGCTATAGGGACACTTTTCTTCATAAGTAAGAGAGATCCTTCGATGAATTTTGCACAGCATACAAACCATACTTAAAGGTGTATGAAACTAGAATTTTCCAAATCTATTAAAAACTGTGGTAAAAATTGAGGTAAATAACTATAAAATTTGTGTTTTTTCTAATCATGAAGTTTAAAATATATCAGCTCATTCGTTTTTTCATAAATTAAATAAATTCTAGAGTTTCATACACCTGTAAGTATGGTATGTATGCTGTGCAAAATTCATCGAAGAATCTCTCTAACTTATGGAGAAAAGTGTACCTATAGCAACAAATGTTGCCATTAGTAAGTGAGAAAAATGATGAAATTTCATACGTAAAAAAATTTAGTTTGTTATGTTTTCGAACTTCCACTGCAATGAGTGTGAATTCTGAATACTTCCTGGTGATGCTGACAAAGTTTTATGAATTTATTTGTAAAAGTATAGACACTGGAAACTAAAATGTCCTGTGATGCCTCTCCTGCTCCAAGTCGGCCCGTTTGACATCTTACCCCCCTTAGCGTTACACACCGCCATGTTAAACGTTACAATTCGGAGCCCTCTAGCGGCAGAGGATTGCAGCTTGCGGCACCGAAACGGAAAAGTCGATCGAGTGGTATGCATGACCGATATTGAGAACAGACTCAAAAAAATTGTAGGCATTACTTTTCAGCACTCCCTCGTAAATATTACGTTGCAGCAGAGGAAGTAGTTTGAATTTATGTTAAAATTCATATACAGTACTTGTTGCGGAAACCGGATACACAAACTTGTTATTCCGATAGCTATTTGCTATATATCTAAACTCTCTCAAAGAAGGGTTAAAACTGTATCAATATTTAACAAGGCGGAGAAAATAAAATAAATCTGATTAGCTTGAAGAGAAAGATAGGTGGAAGATTTCGTGGTAAGTTTCGGTTCTGGCGCGACTTTTTAATACTTAGCATTTACGAAAAGAAATTATATGTAAAAATTGTCATATATTTCCTGTCAGGAGAACTGCTGAGCAAGGCAAAGACAGCTTCTGTGTAGTTACCTGTTCACATACTTGAGTTGGGCAGAGTGACGTGTCTGGGTGGTTCATTTCGCAGTGTGTTTTCCAGGAAGGGCAATTGTCCATGTCCTGCACTGACATAGAGATTCAATAAATTAGGAAGATTTTAAATGAAACACATATTCAGTATTTCTGTTATCTTATTCTTTTAGATCTCGACCTTATCTATACGCGACTGAAAGATACCATTTTAAGGTTGCTAGTTGTTATATAGTGTAAGGTTTATGAGAAAAAAGTTAAGGGGAGACAAGGGCATATATGGATGCTTACACATATTTTTCCTCGCTTCATTCGCCAAAGGAATACAACAGCGAGTGGCCAGTGGTTGATCCTCTATGTACGTAGACTGCGATAATATTTTTTTGGCCCTCGTACTTGGCTGCAATTTGTTTGGTACTGTGAGCCACATTCGCATAGAACGTTCTTTTAAAGCATGATATAAAATACGATTACTTACTAATTTAAATATGTTGGCATTTCATATATTTATAATCAAATAAAATTGTGAGACATTTTTTCCCTCCCGCAGTCCCGCTCTTCTTTATGACATATTTTGTTTCCTACTGTCGTGTGCGACACCAAATCACATCGGGACACATTTTCTGTCTCAGCAGTTCTACTCCAGTAAATACACTCCTGGAAATTGAAATAAGAACACCGTGAATTCATTGTCCCAGGAAGGGGAAACTGTATTGACACATTCCTGGGGTCAGATACATCACATGATCACACTGACAGAACCACAGGCACATAGACACAGGCAACAGAGCATGCACAATGTCGGCACTAGTACAGTGTATATCCACCTTTCGCAGCAATGCAGGCTGCTATTCTCCCATGGAGACGATCGTAGGGATGCTGGATGTAGTCCTGTGGAACGGCTTGCTATGCCAATTCCACCTGGCGCCTCAGTTGGACCAGCGTTCGTGCTGGACGTGCAGACCGCGTGAGACGACGCTTCATCCAGTCCCAAACATGCTCAATGGGGGACAGGTCCGGAGATTTTGCTGGCCAGGGTAGTTGACTTACACCTTCTAGAGCACGTTGGGTGGCACGGGATACATGCGGACGTGCATTGTCCTGTTGGAACAGCAAGTTCCCTTGGCGGTCTAGGAATGGTAGAACGATGGGTTCGATGACGGTTTGGATGTACCGTGCACTATTCAGTGTCCCCTCGACGATCACCAGTGGTGTACGGCCAGTGTAGGAGATCGCTCCCCACACCATGATGCCGGGTGTTGGCCCTGTGTGCCTCGGTCGTATGCAGTCCTGATTGTGGCGCTCACCTGCACGGCGCCAAACACGCATACGACCATCATTGGCACCAAGGCAGAAGCGACTCTCATCGCGGAAGACGACACGTCTCCATTCGTCCCTCCATTCACGCCTGTCACGACACCACTGGAGGCGGGCTGCACGATGTAGGGGGGGGGGGGGGCGGAAGACGGCCTAACGGATCCTACGGTCTTGGCGTGCATCCGTGCGTCGCTGCGGTCCGGTCCCAGGTCGACGGGCACGTGCACCTTCCGCCGACCACTGGCGACAACATCGATGTACTGTGGAGACCTCACGCCCCACGTGTTGAGCAATTCGGCGGTACGTCCACCCGGCCTCCCGCATGCCCACTATACGCCCTCGCTCAAAGTCCGTCAACTGCACATACGGTTCACGTCCACGCTGTCGCGGCATGCTACCAGTGTTAAAGACTGCGATGGAGCTCCGTATGCCACGGCAAACTGGCTGACACTGACGGCGGCGGTGCACAAATGCTGCGCAGCTAGCGCCATTCGACGGCCAACACCGCGGTTCCTGGTGTGTCCGCTGTGCCGTGCGTGTGATCATTGCTTGTACAGCCCTCTCGCAGTGTCCGGAGCAAGTATGGTGGGTCTGACACACCGGTGTCAATGTGTTCTTTTTTCCATTTCCAGGAGTGTATTTAAGATCCATCTAGTTTATAATACCTGATTAAGTTCGGGTCATAATAGCTTTTCTTGTTGTCTGACAGAAAAAAGCCCAGAAAACAACTTTCTCGCTTTCGGTTTGTACCAAATGTCACGAAACTGGAATGGTGATGGGGCAAGAAGGAGTGTTCTAAAAGATTCATCGACTCGTTTCCAAACTAGTACAGATGTTCCCTCAAAGAAGGGAATGTTTACAATGTAGCTTTTTCTAGAAAGACGGTGAAAACTTTCGCGGATTACTGTGCAGCTTTATCAAGTTTCTTCCTTTCCAAAAGTGTTGTGGGGGATTGGGTGTGTAGCTGGGCTGGTATTAACTTTGTTTGCACTTCTTTTGTGCTCTTAGAGGGTTCTGCACCATACATTTGAACTACCATTAGTCTGTTTAGAAAACATGGGGAAATAAAATCTCTGAAAGAAGGAACACGACCTAAGTTTACAGCCCCTGCCACCGCTGTCTATCTGTCTTGGATTTCTCGTGCACACCGCCCGAAGTTCATAAAATTCATGGAAAGGAGCTTTACTACACAAATGAAATGCGCACTGCGCTTCAGACTGTTTACTTTGTTTTGCGTGATACACACTGCGCCATTTACTGAAATTTTAAAACTACTGTTATTCAATGAACATTTTAAGATAGATTCAGGCAGTAGCATATGGAATCAATAAGACGATTAAGTACCACACTAGAAAGTTTGTGCATCTCTGCTACAAAATTTTAATTTTCGCCAAAAATTCAAGTTTATAAAGAATTATATGTTTATAAAGAATTACAAAGGTCGTTCAAAAGGTTTTGCACAGTCGTCTCTAATGTTTTTATTTTTTGCAGGAGAGGAATGAAATATTTTGTGAACGTACTTGGAACATTTTGCTATAAGTTGGTATATAAAAGTATTTTCTTTTATTTACAGGTGAGCCGTAATGGACCGTGAAGCAGACGTCAGGTTGCGACAACGGTCGATGATGGAGTTCCTCTTCAAGACCGGCGATGACTCTGCCACATCGATTCACAGGAAGTTGCTCCCTGTTTATGGGGAGGACACAGTGGGCCGCAGCAGTATCCAGCGGTGGTTACAGAGATTTAAAGAAAGCGATTTCTCTCTACTGGACAATCCACGATGCGGTAGACCATTGACGGCAGTGAATGATGTGAATAAGGAGACCATTGATCAAATCATCCAAAATGACAGATCTGTGACGACGCAACAGCTTGCTGAAATGACTCATTTGTCATTGGGTAGTGTGGTATCACTGGTACAGTCACTAGCGTACAAAAAATCTGTGCATTTTGGGAAAAATCAGGAAAATGGCTTAGAAAATTGTTCCTCATCCTCCCTACAGTCCGGACTTGACTCCGTCTGATTTTTGCCTCTTGTTCGTCTGAAGGCGCACGTGCGCGGTAAAACATTTGATAATGAGGAAGACCTTATTTCCTGTGTCAAGCGATGGTGTAAAAGTCAATCCCCAGAATTTTACCAAAATGCATTTCATCATGGAAACAACGTTGGGCCAGATGCGTCACAGCTGATAGAGGCTACATTGAGTAGGCTCAATGCATAGCTAAATGTTCCAAGTATGTTCACAAAATATTTCATTCTCCTCCTGCAAAAAAATAAAAAAATTAGAGACAACTGTGCAAAACTTTTTGAGCGCCCTTTGTATATTTATAAAGAATTTCTTAAAAGTCGCACTCAGTCAAGAAACTTTCTTCAATAGTACAAAATTAGTCAGTCTGACGCTGCAACTGTACCGATCACAAATTCAGTCTTTGAGGAATAAAATAAATAAGAATCTTCAAAACCCATACAAGAGATGACTGTCTGGGATCGTAGGCCAACTACAGTTAATATAATTCCCATGCCTCGTATTGCAGTAGTAGCCCAGCTTCTGCTGCACCCTGTTTCTGATGCCGCCACAGTACACTCCACAATCGATAAGCGAACTTTTCTGACTCTTCTGATTCGTTGAGCGATAGCGTTTACAGTTAAAATGACTGCTTCTCAGATCCGCATTTTATGTAAAAGCCTGCTTACGAATCTTGCTAATCAGCCAATGAGCCCATGAATAGTGAAAAGTACTTCTTCATTTACACTACCAAAAAAAAAAAAAAAAAAAAAAAATTAAAAAAAACGAGGACCGTGTTGCACCTGTGAACGTATAGGACGTGCATCCTGGAGGAGTCAGATATAAATATCGATCCACGCTTCCTGTTCCCGATTTTGCTGTCTGTAAGACACTCAGTTTCCTGTCCTTGCCCAGTCAATCAACAACAACGATTTGATCACAAGATTACAAACAAAGAAAGAAAAAGAAGGAAAGTATGGTCCGTTTCTCATGACTGAAAGTACGCAGAAAAAGGTATCTCAGCAAAGAACCGACACAGTTGCTTTATTCGTAATGCATACTCGCTGATTGTGGTACTCCCATCGCTAACGACCTCATCGTCGACGGTCTGCTAAACCCTACAATTTATTCCGTTTTTCCATCATCTTTCCGTTATTCAATAAATTACCCAAATTAGGGAACTGTTTCTTTGACCTGCATTACATTGTCAAAGATCGATACCTTTTTACATACGAGGGTAAGTCAATTTATTATCCGCAAAGTAGTTACAAGATGTTATTGTAATCAGATAGGAAACTTACAAGAACATCATTTTTCGACATAGTCTCCTTGCGTTTCAACGCACTTGCTCCATCGTTGTACAAGCGTCCTGATGGCCTCATAAAAGAAGGTTCTCGGTTGAGCTGCGAGCTAGGAATGCACCGCTTCTTTCACTGCTTCGTCCGAGGCAAATCGACGCCCCTTAATGCCTGTTTGAGCGGACCAAACAAGTGATAGTCAGAAGAGGCAAGATCGGAACTTTATGGAGGATGATCTAGTACTTCAAATTTGAGTTTCTAGAGCATTTCAGCAGTGTGGGCAGCAGATGCAGACGGGCATTGTCGTGCAACAATACAACACCTTTTGACAGTAATCCTCGGCGTTTGCTTCGAATTGCAGGCTTTATCCTGGTAGTAAGCATCTCACTGTGACGTACACTGTTTATTGTTATGCCCGTTTCCCCATAATGTTCCAGTACAGGACCTTTTGCGTCCCAAAAAACCGTAAGAACCAGTTTTTCTGCGGACGGTTGTATCCTGAACTTTTTCTTGTAGAGCGAATTTGGATGTTTCCATTCCATCCTCTGTCGTATACTTTTCGTCTCGTAATGATGGAGCCATGTTTCGTCGCCAGTAATGATCCTGTCTAAGAAGTTGTCCCCTTCGTTACCACAGCGATCCAAATTATTTGCAGATGTCCAAGCGCGTTTGTTTATTCAACTGTGTGAGTTGTTTTGGGACCCATCTTGCGCAAACGTTATGAACCCCAAGTCCGTTGTGGTTGATTTCGTAGGCAGAACCGTGCCGCTTCGTCAATAGTTAATCGTCTGTCTAAGAGAATCATTTCACATGAACGTTCAATGGTTTCTTCATTTGTGGCGGTAAACGGTCATCCGGCTCCTTCATCGTGCGTAACACTTGTGCGACCATTTCGAAATTTTTCAACCCATTCGTAGACACTCCGTTGTGGCAACACTGTTTCCGTACTGTACCGAATGTCTTCGATGAATTTAGGCCCCTGATACGCCTTCCGACCACAAAATACGAATCACTGAACGTTGCTCTTTTTTGGTGCAAATAGACAGCGGAGAAGCCATGATTAACATCACTGCAGCGATAACGAAACTAACTTAGCCGCTTAAAAATTGCAAAGATATAACAACAAGTAAACAAAGCATGCGTCATCAACGTAAAACGACAGTACTCTCAGAATAAACAAAAATATATTTACAGTAGAACCCCTCTAATCCGACCTTGGATGGTCCGTCACTCCGGTTAGTCCGACTAGGCTGAGGCTCGCGAGCCTGTGCCAACTTGTCACTGACTGGACGCCCGTCGGGCCATTGTTGCGGTATCTATCGCTGTGCATATTGTTATACTGTACGTTACTGTGCAGTTTTATCCTATGTTGGGATTAAAAAACTTCGTTGTTTGCTTTATTCCGTGTTCTCTACCGTACTTATTACTGTAGATTCACTGTGTGTACAGTTGTCTGTTTTTGAACATGTCTGGATTCGAACGTAAACACGTACCTCTTTAACTAAATGAAAAATTAGCGGTGCTACAAAGACTGGATGAAGGAGATTCGCTCCAAAAAATTGCAAAGAAACTGAATGTAGGTGTTACGACAATTAAGGATTGGAGGAAGAATCGGAAAGACATTGACTCCTGTACAGTTACGATTGATGGTGAAAACACTCTGAAGAATCGCAAAACATTAAAAAAGCCTAAACTTGAACTGCTTGATAACGCATTGTGGATGTGGTTTTGTCAAGAAAGAAGGAAAGGAACTCCAATATCCGGGCCAATTCTCAAAGAAAAAGCGATAGTTTTGCACAAAAAACTGGAAGCCGAAAGTAAATTTGCTGTCAGTGAAGGCTGGATTGATCCTTGGAAAACTCGTCAAAAATGTATCCCCGACTTTTTTTCCAAGTAATTTGTTTTCGTTTTTACTGTAAAAACAATGCATACAGTATAATCATTTCTTAGTTTATACATACAGTAGTTTATTTCTTTGTAAAAAAATGCTTTTTTACATACAGTGCTATAAACATTTTTTAGTTTACAGTGTATATCGTTTATACGTTATTATGTACAGTACAGTGCTGTAATTTGTTTGTTGTAGACGTTTTTTAGTTTATATACTGTTTAATACTGTGTAAAAAACATCTTTTTATATTACTGTAGACATATTTTAGTTCTTAAATCGTTCATTTTTTGTACTAAATGTCTTTTTATATTTTTTGCGATAAATATTATATTTTTCGGATAATCCGACCTTTTTCTCGTTCCGACCGTAGTCCCGGTCCCGAAGGTGACAGATTAGAGGGGTTCTACTGTAAATTGCGGCTAATGATGCACTTACCCTCGTATATATACAAATAATTGCTACGCTCCAACATATATAAAAGCATTCCAGTACACTGTCAAAGGTATTATAAAAAGTCTTTTATAAAAGATATTTGACGCAGTTCTTTTGTAGTGTAATGTAGGCCTTATTGAAGTACTTGGCTAATTTATTCCAAGGTGCTTTTAAATATGGACGTCAATGATGCGTGTCTAACGATCTAGAAGTTGATGGATCGTTAAACAGAGGCAAACAATTAGAATAAAGTGGCGTGAGGCTATGTGGCTTCCTACAGTTTTTTTTTAAATCATCAGTCTTTTTATTGTTTTGATGCAATGCTCCACATTTTCTAGTGGTAATCCTTTCATCATTACGTAACTATTACAGTTATTTTATTTATTTATCGCATTTATATCATATGTAAAGTTTGCCATGTAGTGACTATACCAAAGCATCAAAGCTATTACTTAGCACATTTTCATAACGCTCTCTCTGTTTCGTAACGCACTCCCTGTTGTTACATAAATTGCAGAATAATATATTACTGATATACTTCAAGATATGTGTTATAAATTGTTTATTTGAAATTAAGTTCAAACTGCATTTAATTTCTAATTACATTTTTTATCCTTAATTCACCAGCAGACTCAGATGCTTACGTTCAGAGTAGACACAGCTGAATTGCCCCAATTGACAGCATCGTCCGTCACTGCTTCCTTGACGCCCAAAAAATCCTAATTTACGTTATCTAATGACACGTAATGACAATTTATGATAATCTAATAATTATCGTAAAATACGTCTCATGATCTGATCTGTAGATTTTGTTTTAATGTCATTTAAAAATATAACACTGCAGAGGTAAATTACTTTTGTGTTCCGATCGTTAAGGCAGAATTTTTTTTTATCGTGGTATCAACACAAGAAGCGTATAAACCATATAAAAGTATAAAGCAATCCTGTATGGGCGCTCCGTTCTCTACATCTCCTATGCTGTGCTTACTGATGTGATGCTACCTATAGTTACCTCTCACGCGAACTGGAAAAATTGCAATACAAAAGATCGTGACATCAGATTTTTTTTCTTTGACTTATGTGTAACTACTTTCACAGGACATTACTACAGTATTTCAACTATTCTGTTCGTATAAAGCCTATCTACTGTCTGCTCAAAGCTCAGGAGACCTGTTAGAGGACATTAATATGGGACCGAGCGAGTTGGCGCAGTGGTTAGCGTACTAGATTCGCATTCGGGAAACCGATGATTCAAACCGCGTCCGGCCATCCTGATTTAGGTTTTCCGTGATTTCCCTAAATCGCTTCAGACAAATACCGGGATGGTTCCTTTGAATGGGCACGGCCGACTTCCTTCCCCATCCTTCCCTAATCCGATGGGACCGATGATCTCACTGTTTGGTCCTCTCCCCCAAATCAGCTAACAATTAATATGGAGCGTGTCCATCTTTCGCCTTTATGACGACTTGAACTCTGCTAGTAATCAGCGAGGTGTCCGGATGTCTGTGGAGGAATGGCGGCCCATTCGTCCTCAAGATCCGAAACCAGAGTAGATAATGATGCTGGACGCCGCAGTATCGAGCGAAGACAACGTTCTAACTCATCCCACAGGTGTTGCTCTGGATTCAGGTCGGGACTCTGGGCAGGTCAGTTCATTTGAGGAATGTTATTGTCCACAAACCATTGTCTCACATATGCTGCTTTACGACAGGATGTATTGCCTTACTGATACAGCTGTCTCCGAACTGTTCCTCTGTTGTATGCAGTACACGATGCTGTAAAATTTTTTTCATATCTTTCGGCATTTTGTGTTTTCTGAAGCGCAGTGAGAGAACCATACTAAACACGAAAAAGACACCCATACTGCAATAACACCTTCTCCGTACTTCACCATTGGCACAATACATACTAACAGGGAACGTTCTCCAGGCATTCGTAAAATACAAACCGTTCCACAGGACTGCCACAGCGCACCACGTGATTTTCACTCCAAAACACTTATTTTCCATCATCCACAGTCAAATAGCGCGGCTCTTTCCGTCGCCTATCTGACTACAGAAATGGTGGCTTATGAGGAGCGGCTGACCATTTACCCTATTCTTTTTAACTCACTACGCTCAGTCATGGTGCTAGCTGGACTGCTGGTAACACTGTGGAACTGATGAGTAACAAGATTCCTTCCGCCGATTTCGCGCAATCGTTTTATAACTACCCTCTGCAGTGCTCGACGGTCCCTGTTCATCAGTGCATCAGGTCTGCCTGGTCTTAGCTTAACTGTTCTGGTTCCTTCCCGTTTCCTCTTTACAATTATATCACCAGCAGTCGACTTGGGCAGGTATATAGTAGTTGGAATGTCCCTTATGGTTTTATTACTCAGATTACGTGCAGTGATTAGTCCACGTATGAAGTTGTAAGGTGGCTACAATTTCGCACCTTACAAGCACCCATCCACATACTTTGCCTTGACCGACAAACAAATTTAGGTATCATGTGATAGGTTGTACATCGTATATATGAATATATAAAGGAGACTTACATTGTCATGTACGCCTTGTAAGTAATTGTTAACGTTTATTGCATGAAAGGTGACGGAGTGTTTTTATTATCATACTAGTAGAGGTTGGAACGACAGTGGAAATGAAACGGCAGGCCAAACTCAAGCCTCAGACAGGTGTGTTGGTCCTGCTTAAACACAGGAGTAGCAAGACGGAAGTTGGGACATCTGAGCGCTGGGGCGCAATAGAGTCGCGACCGGCCAGTGTGTAGCCAGACGGGAAGGATTATACTTCGGAACTACGAAAATCTTGGACGCAGCTGAGAGGAATGAGGCAGCGTCACCTTGGAAACCACGCAGGCTGGTTATTTCCAAGGATATTTACTCAGAAGCGTACCATTGTTCGAGTATAGGTTTTTCCTCGCAAACTTTCCGCGCTGGACGACAAAAGACTAAAATATGGTTGGTCGGCTTTCGGAAGAATCTGTAGAGAGGAAGAATATTCCGTGGTTTTGGGAATATTATTCGTTTTCGGAATTACGATGGTGGGGAGCGGAGCCTTGCTGGGAAGCCAGCAGTGGAGAGACGAGGTCTTCCGTTGTGAGCACCTGTGTGTGACAGTCGCTCGATATCAGCTTTGTTGGTACAGGTGGACTTGCTGTCTTTGCTCTCAGGAGAGTTTATAGTTAGAACAGTTAGGCACTGTACTGATGCGAACCTATACGGTTCTGGACTTCACCTCCAGGTTGGAAGTGGTCGTTGAGTACACAATGTTCAGTTATTGAGAGCACTTCCTCTGCCTATACTTACGTTGAGACGTTATCTGAACTCCGTCCTTGTGGCTGGGAGTTCGCGTTTCTCGTCTGTAGAACACAGAGAGGAGAAGACAGTATTAGAGTATATTAGCCAGAGGACCGCCTTCTGCAGTCCTATTGTTTGAAAGAGTTTTTTTTTTTGGCTGGAGCTCTTCCATCGACGCAGACGTGTACAAGAACCAGCACGCCGACGCACCAAACGCAGTACATATGGTGACATCGCAAATTGCTTCGGCTTGTTAGGGCTATAAAAGCTAAACAGCTATGATCATGTTAGTTTATTTCCACTGAGGTTCCACACCACCGTAGATCATCTTTGAAAGTAGTGTCTTCTAGTGTTTGGTATGAAGGTTTATGTCAGTTATTTCGCGTTACTGATATTAGACGGCGCAGTCATAATAAGGGGCAGAGTTGGGCAACTGATTAGTAATTTTACTTAGGAAATGTAAACTTTGTAATATAAAGTTTTTTTTAAAATCTACATTAAATATATAAGAAGGAACTTCGTTTATCATTTAGTAGGATTAGTTGCCTTAATCATTCATTGATGTTTAGATTGTAATTTATAGAATTAAGAGATCCTAAGATCTGCTTCAGTGGGCAGTCAGACAGGGCCAAATCTTCATTTAAGCGTTCATTATTTTCCGTTGCGCACATTCATTTTACAAAAAAATGGTTCAAATGGCTCTGAGCACTATGGGACTTAACTTCTCAGGCCATCAGTCCCCTAGAATTTAGAACTACTTAAACCTAACTAACCTAAGGACATCACACACATCCATGTCCCAGGCAGGATTCGAACTTACGACCGGACCGGTCGCGTGGTTCCAGACTGTAGCGCCTAGAACCGCTCGACCACTCCGGCTGGCCATTCGTTTTACACCCGCCTGGAGTAGCATCTCGGAAATTACTGAACTCTTGTGACCGATCCACTCTGCTGGTACTGCTTCTTTACTGACAACGCAGAATTCACCACCCGTTTTTATACTGGCGGATCCGCCTCTCATGACATCTATAGTCAGATCCACCAACGATGGCGGTTCGCACATGTGGAGACACGGAGGGGGATTGCATTGTTGACGATTCCAAGCGACGGTTGCGATACGCGCATGCGCGTGCTTTCCGCTTGAAGAAAGCGTATGTCCTGCAAATTATGTCTCTCACTTACTTATGCATAATTTGTGAATTACCACCACAATCAGCGATATCTCACAACAAATGGAATCGAAATTCACTAAACAACTCACTACGATCATGTTTAATGCTCGCAGTAGCTCTTAACACCGCCTCGGGCATCGATTAGCATTAAGTACAGAAATGTGTGGCTTAACATCCTATGCAGTCATTGTGCCAACTGAACTTCAGTCGCCGGTCGGGGTGGCCGAGCGGTCCTAGACGCTACAGTCTTAGTGTAGCTATGGTTGTTGCTTCGCCTTTCCACCTGAACCACGTCACAGCGTCGAGTTGGGCAGCTTTAGACGGGAACGAACGTTCCTGTTGGATTTGTTACTCAGGCGATATCCAATGACTAATCCACTTTCGAAGTCACTGAGCTCTTCCGAGCGACCATTTATGCTGTCACTGCTTCTCTGCTGACAACACAATAGCCCCCTCCTCCTCTTCCATCCCACCGACCCATTTTGCTTTCAGTGATTCGCTACTAGCAACACAGTATTCCCGCCTCCTTTCGTATTGCTCTCGTGACATGTAGTGGTCATTTCTGCATTACATAGGGATTTCTGGATATTTCATATCACATTCTGCATATATTCACAGAATTATTCGATGTTCTCGTGTAATTATTACACCCAACATCTTCTAGTCGTATAATCGATTTTGCATATCCTATTCTTGGTCTCTCTCTACTATTTTTCCCTCTAGTCCTCCTACCAGGACTAGGTTAACGATAAGCATACTGTTTGTCACAGCAGCTGTGCCACTA
The DNA here is from genome assembly GCF_023864275.1 of Schistocerca cancellata. Taxonomy (NCBI): domain Eukaryota; kingdom Metazoa; phylum Arthropoda; class Insecta; order Orthoptera; family Acrididae; genus Schistocerca; species Schistocerca cancellata. The sequence continues at coordinate 821,678,752 of NC_064627.1, read as the reverse complement.
ACGTGTCCATTCTTGTAGTACGGTTCTTCCATTGACTTATTTTCACCTGTTGTTGTTGTGGTCTACACTCCAGAGACTGGTTTGATGCAGCTCTCCATGCTACTCTATCCTGTGCAAACTTCTTCATCTCGCAGTGCCTACTGCAATCTACATCCTTTTGAATCTGCTTAGTGTATTCATCTCTTGGTCTCCCTCTACAATTTTTGCCCTCCACGCTGCCCTCCAATACTAAATTGGTGATCCCTTGATGCCTCACAACATGTCTTACAAATCGATCCCTTCTTCTAGTAAAAGTTGTGCCACAAATTTGTCTTCTCCCCAATTCTATTCAGTACCTCCTCATTAGCTATATGATCAACCCATCTAATCTTCAATATTCTTCTGTAGCACCACATTTCGAAAGCTTCTATTCTCTTCTTGTCCAAACTATTTATAGTCCATGTTTCACTTCCATACATGGCTACACTCCATACAAATACTTTCAGAAACGACTTCCTGACACTTGAATCTATCCTCGATATTAACAAATTTCTCTTCTTCAGAAACGCTTTCCTTGCCATTGCCATTCTACATTTTATATCCTCTCTACTTCGACCATAATTAGTTATTTTGCTCCCCAAATAGCAAGAATCATTTACTACTTTAAGTGTCTTATTTCCTAATCTAAATTCATCAGCATCACACGAGTTAACTCAACTAAATTCCATTATCCTCGTTTCGCTTTTGTTGATGTTTATCCTCCTTTCAAGACACTGTCCATTCCATTCAACTGCTCTTCTAGGTCCTTTGCTGTCTCTGACAGAATTACAATGTCATCGGCGAACCTCAAAGTTTTTATTTCTTCTCCATGGACTTTAATTCCTACTCCAAATTTTTCTTTTGTTTCCTTTACTGCTTGCTCAATATACAGATTGAATAACACCGGGGATAGGCTACAACCCTGTCTCACTCCCTTCCCAACCACTGCTTCCCTCTCATGCCCCTCGACTCTTATAACTGCCATCTGGTTTCTGTACAAATTGTAAATAGCCTTGCGTCCCTTGTATTTTACTCCTGCCACCTTCAGAATTTGAAAGAGAGTATTCCAGTCAACATTGTCAAAAGCTTTCTACAAGTCTACAAATGCTAGAAACGTAGGTTTGCCTTTCCTTAATCTATTTTCTAAGATAGGGTCAGTATTGCCTCACGTGTTCCAACATTTCTACGGAATCCAAACTGATCTTCCCAGAGGTCGGCTTCTACCACTTTTTTCCATTCGTCTGTAAAGAATTCATGTTACTATTTTGTACCCCGTGACTTATTAACTGATAGTTCGGTAATTTTCACATCTGTCAGCACCTGCTTTCTTTGGGATTGGAATTATTATATTCTTCTTGAATTCTGAGGGTATTTCGCCTGTTTCATACATCTTGCTCACTAGGTGGTAGAGTTTTGTTAGGCCTGGCTCTCCCAAGGCTGTCAGTAGTTCTAATGGAATGTTGTCTACTCCTGGGGCCTTGTTTCGACTTAGGTCTTTCAGTGCTCTGTCAAACTCTTCACGCAGTATCATATCTCCCATTTCATCTTCATCTACATTCTCTTTCATTTCCATAATATTGTCCTCAAGTACATCGCTTTTGTTTAGACCCTCTATATACTCCTTCCACCTTTCTGCTTTCCCTTCCTTGCTTAGAACTGTGTTTCCATCTGAGCTCTTGATATTCATACAAATGGTTTTCTTTTCTCCAAAGGTCTCTTTATTTTTCCTGTAGGCAGTATCTATCTTACCCCTAGTAATACATGCCTCTACATCCTTACATTTGTCCTGTATCCATCCCTGCTTAGCCATTTTGCACTTCCTGTCGATCTCATTTTTGACTCGTTTGTATTCCTTTTTGCCTGCACCATTTACTGCATTTTTATATTTTCTCCTTTCATCAATTAAATTCAATATTTATTCTGTTGCCCGCATCTCGTGGTCGTGCGGTAGCGTTCTCGCTTCCCACGCCCGGGTTCCCGGGTTCGATTCCCGGCGGGGTCAGGGATTTTCTCTGCCTCGTGATGGCTGGGTGTTGTGTGCTGTCCTTAGGTTAGTTAGGTTTAAGTAGTTCTAAGTTCTAGGGGACTTATGACCACAGCAGTTGAGTCCCATAGTGCTCAGAGCCATTTGAACCATTTATTCTGTTACCCAAGGATTTCTACTAGCCCTCGTCTTTTTACCTACTTGATCCTCTACTGCCTTCACTATTTCAACTCTCAAAGCTACCCATTCTTCTACTGTATTTTTCCCCCATTATTGTGAGTCGTTCCCAAATCTCTCTCTGAAACTCTCTGCAACCTCTGGTTCTGTCCGTTTATCCAGATCACGTTGTTGTTGTTCTTAAATTCCCACATTTTTGCAGTTTCTTCAGTTTTAATCTGCACTTCATGACCAATAGAGTGTGGTCAGAGTCCACTTCTGCCCCTGGAAATGTCTTACAATTTAAAACCTGGTTCCTAATTTTCTGTCTTACCATTATATAATCTATCTGAAACCTTCTAGTATCTCCAGGCCTCTTCCATGTATACGAACTCCTTTCATGATTCTTGAACCAAGTGTTAGCTACGATTAAGTTATGCTCTGTGCAAGATTCTACCAGGCGGCTTCCTCTTTCATTCCTTACCCCAATTCCATATTCAACTACTGCGTTTCTTTCTCTTATTTTTCCTACTACCGAATTCCAGTCACCCATGACTGTTAAATTTTCGTCTCCCTTCACTATCTGAATAATTTCTTTTATCTCATCATACATTTCATCAATCTCTTCGTCATCTGTGGAGCTAGTTGGCATATAAACTTGTACTACTGTGGTAGGCATGGGCTTCGTATCTATCTTGGCTACAGTAATGCGTTCACTTTGCTGTTTGTAGTAGCTTACCCGCATTCCTATTTTTTTATTCATTATTAAGCCTACTCCTGCATTACCCCTATTTGATTTTGTATTTATAACCCTGTATTCACCTGACCAAAAGTCTTGTTCCTCCTGCCACCGAACTTCACTAATTCCCACTATATCCAACTTTAACCTATCCATTTCCCTTTTTAAATTTTCTAACCTACCAGCCCGATTAAGGGATCTGACATTCCACGCTCCGATCCGTAGAACGCCAGTTTTCTTTCTCGTGATAACGACGTCCTCCTGAGTAGTCCCCGCCCGGAGATCCGAAAGGGGGCTATTTTACCTCCGGAATATTTTACCCAAGAGGACGCCATCATCATTTAACCATACAGTAAAGCTGCATGCCCTCGGGAAAAATTAAGGCTGTAGTTTCCCCTTGCTTTCAGCCGTTCGTAGTACCAGCACAGCAAGGCCGTTTTGATTAGTGTTACAAGGTCAGATCAGTGAATCGTCCAGATTGTTGCCGCTGAAACTACTGAAAAGGCTGCTGCCCCTCTTCAGGAACCACACGTTTGTCTGGCCTTTCAACAGATACCCCTCCGTTGTGGTTGCACCTAGGGTACGGCTATCTGTGTCGCTGAGGCTCGCAAGCCTCCCCACCAACGGCAAGGTCCATGGTTCATGGGGGGGGGGGGGGGGGGGGAGATTTTCACCTATTCTGACCATAATTTCCTCGTTATGTACTTTGTTCACTTACATGCGTCAATAACATCACATTGCTGTCCGCCCCTGGTAGCTGAGTTGTCGGAGCGAGAGACTGTTAATCCAAAGGCCCCGGGTTCGATTCCCGGCTGGGTCGGAGATTTTCTCCGCTCAGGGACTGGATGTTGTGTTGTCCTAATCATCATCATTTCATCCCCATCGACGCGCAAGTCGCCAAAGTGGCGTCAAATCGAAAGAATTGCACCAGGCGACCGGTCTACCCGACGGGAGGCCCTCGTCACACGACATTATTATTATCACATTGCTTGCAGTCTCTTCTTCACCTGGTCCCGGCGAAGGTTCGAGTCCTCCCTCGGGCATGGGTGTGTGTGTTTGTTCTTAGGATAATTTAGGTTAAGTAGTGTGTAAGCTTAGGGACTGAGACCTTAGCAGTGAAGTCCCATAATATTTCACAAACATTTGAACATATTTTCTTCTTCACCATATATCCGATGATCCAGGCATAGACTTTTAGGAACTTCTTACTTAGTTCCATATAAATATCTGATATCAGTAGAGCTCTTTAATTATAAAAAGCTTTCTGCGCCTTCGTCACTCTACTTCTGATACTGTCTGCATTTGACTCATAACAAAGATTCCTTGGTAGATGTAACACGAATCGGGCGACGTGGCACCGTGATTAAGACACTGTTTTCGCCTTCGGTAGCAGAACGCAAATACTAGCTAGACATCATATTTAGATTTAGATTTTTTGTTTTTGCGCTGATTCATTTTAGGTAAACGCAGGTTTTTTTTTTTTTTTTTAAAGCGCCACAGTATTTTTCTTTCTCTTATACTTGTTCAAGTCTTCTGTTTGAGAAGCTTTCAGCATCACCGTGGAGCACTATTAACAGTCTAATACCCTACATCCAAATTACAGAGTATGGATAAAAATATGGAAACATCAACACCCCATCACATTACCATGCCTAATACGGTGCAGGAAAACCGTCGGCATTGAAAATTTTTCCAGCCGTCTCGGGATAGATAAATACAGGTCCTATATGGTTTTCAAAGAAATCTTATATCATTCTTGAGGCAATATAGTGGCAAGTTCAGGTAACAGTTATGGAGGTGGACAGTGATTACGGCAGCCTCTATGGCCGAGCGGTTCTAGGCGCTTCAGTCCGGAACCGCGCTGCTGCTACGGTCGCAGGTTCGAATCCTGCCTCGGGCATGGCTGTGTGTGATCTCCTTAGGTTAGTAAGGTTTACGTAGTTCTAAGTCTAGGAGACTGACGACCTCAGATGTTAAGTCCCATAGAGATTAGACCCATTTGAACCATTTGATAGCGATCACGCACCCTTCTCTCCAAAGCAGACTACAAGGGCTCAATAATATTGAGATCTGGTGACTGTGGTGCCAGGGGAGATGCGGTAGGTCAATCTCATGCTCACAGAACTGGTCCAGGATGATGCGAGTTTACAGGGGTATCGTCGTCTTCGAACACAGCATCACGATTGCGGAACAAACATTGTACCGTTTGATGGACCTGGTCAGCCACAGTGGTCATTTAATCCTTGTCAGTAATGTGATCTTGCAGAGTAGCCATGGGACCCAACGGAATACCATGAACAAAGTAAGAGCATATGGACTATCAGACCAATTGTGTGATTGGATTGAGGAGTTCCTAGATAACAGGACGCAGCATGTTATTCTCAATGGAGAGAAGTCTTCCGAAGTAAGAGTGATTTCAGGTGTGCCGCAGGGGAGTGTCATAGGACCGTTGCTATTCACAATATACATAAATGACCTGGTGGATGACATCAGAAGTTCACTGAGGCTTTTTGCAGATGATGCTGTGGTGTACCGAGAGGTTGTAACAATGGAAAATTGTACTGAAATGCAGGAGGATCTGCAGCGAATTGACGCATGGTGCAGGGAATGGCAATTGAATCTCAATGTAGACAAGTGTAATGTGCTGCGAATATACAGAAAGATAGATCCTTTATCATTTAGCTACAAAATAGCAGGTCAGCAACTGGAAGCAGTTAATACCATAAATTATCTGGGAGTACGCATTAGGAGTGATTTAAAATGGAATGATCATATAATGTTGATCGTCGGTAAAGCAGATGCCACACTGAGATTCATTGGAAGAATCCTAAGGAAATGCAATCCGAAAACAAAGGAAGTAGGTTACAGTACGCTTGTTCGCCCACTGCTTGAATACTGCTCAGCGGTGTGGGATCCGTACCAGATAGGGTTGATAGAAGAGATAGAGAAGATCCAACGGAGAGCAGCGCGCTTCGTTACTGGATCATTTAGTAATCGCGAAAGCGTTACGGAGATGATAGATAAACTCCAGTGGAAGACTCTGCAGGAGAGACGCTCAGTAGCTCGGTACGGGCTTTTATTGAAGTTTCGAGAACATACCTTCACCGAAGAGTCAAGCAGTATATTGCTCCCTCCTACGTATATCTCGCGAAGAGACCATGAGGATAAAATCAGAGAGATTAGAGCCCACACAGAGGCATACCGACAATCCTTCTTTCCACGAACAATACGAGACTGGAATAGAAAGGAGAACCGATAGAGGTACTGAAGGTACCCTCCGCCACACACCGTCAGGTGACTTGCGGAGTATGGATGTAGATGTAGATATGGCTGCCCAAATCATTACCCGAACCCCCCCCCCCCCAAAACGTAAACTCGACCAGAAGTTGGAAACTGTGGGAAGCAAGACTCCTCCGACCAAATGACATTCTTCCATTGCTCCATAGCCCAGGTTTTGTGGCTCCGGTACCACATTGTCCTGTTACAGGCATTGCATCACTGATGCGTGGTTTCTGAATTCCAGCTAGCGCTGTAAATCTCTGGTTATGGAGCTCCCTTGGAGTTGTTTTGGTGCAGACAGTGTTCGCGAGTGTGACACTAACTTCTGCAGTGGCTTCGCATCCGTCGTCTTCTTAGTTTTCGTCACAATCCTTTTCAATGACCGACTTCACGATCCTCAGCACACAATTTCGCTCGCGTTGTGACTTAGCGGATGATATGTTTCCGCTTTTGCTCCGACAAAGTGCACTCACAACTACATAGGACACCATTGTAACCACGACTGATGCTCCCAATATATTGAGGACATTGCAGACGTACCGTGCACGGCCAGATACAACAGCGCAACCCGCACGGTTGGCTAGCATCTACATTTAAGTTCACGCATACGTTTCTCGCGGCTTTTCCAAAATTTCGTCCAACCTCTGTATATCCGTCCATGCTTGTTTGCGACGATCTTGTGTTCTGTCGCTAATGACATTAAAGCCTCCTATATAACTTTATCCCTTGAAGTACTCGATTTATTACGCATACTTTGGAAAACAGTCTTAGGTATTTTAAGCTGTTTGTTGAAGTAGACAGACGGCCACCAAAATAGTGACTCAGCGGCGTAATGTTTGAAAGAAGGAAGGTGAGAGTCGAAGCGCCAATTCGGGTTGGAAAGGACGCTGGGGGAAATCAGCAGCGTCCTTGTTTATGGAGACAGTGCAGTATTCATCTCGAATGAGGTATGTAAACCGCGGTAAACTTAAATCGGGATGGGTGGATGAACTCTACTTCTCTCGAGTAGGAGTCCAAAGTCTTAACCTCTTTGCCACCTCACACTTTAAACTGCGGATTTTCGAAATTTGTCTCACACCGTGTTTGATCGATCGGATTTATGTTTTGCTTATGCTTTTCAAACCACATAGAACCGCTGCCGCATAATTACCCTGCGCAAACCAAAAATGGTTCAAATGGCTCTGAGCACTATGGGACTTAACATCTGAGGTCATCAGTCCCCTAGAACTTAGAACTACTTAAACCTAAGGACATCACACACATCCATGTTCAAGGCAGGATTCGAACCTGCGACTGTCGCTCGGTTTCGGACTGAAGCGCCTAGAACCGCTCGGCCACAGCGGACGGCTGCGCAAAACAACAGCTGACTATCTTGTCACTAGTACATCTTTTCTTTAATTAGATTAAAACTGTGCTGAATTTGTGAGATCTTTGTGGTACTAAATCTCGTGATTATTTAGGCACAAGTGTGAAGGCGATTTGGAAACTGAGTGTGTTGTTGGGACTGAAACATTGGTTGGGTTGGAATTATTTTCTGTCGCATGATTTAACTTCGTCGTGCTTAAAAATTTCACAGTCACTTATGAACTTTGGGAACATGGAAACCTGCGTTGTTTTCTTTTGACCATGGAGACTGTTTATCGCTATATACCTAAGACCTATCAATATGTTTGAGATGCGTTGAACCGAACGTGTATGAAATGAAATGAAGGAGATGAAACGTGATGTCGTTTGCGGCCTACTTCTCTCATGTCGTAGGTTCTCAAGTGATAAGGCAATATGGAGACATCAGAGCTCAAAAATGGTTCAAATGGCTCTAAGCACTATGGGACTTAACATCTGAAGTCATCAGTCCCCTAGACTTGATAACTACTTAAACCTAACTAAGCTAAGGACATCACACACATCCATGCCCGAGGCAGGATTCGAACCTGCGATCGTAGAAGCAGTGCGGTACCGGACTGAAGCGCCTAGAACCGCTCTGCGACAGCGGCCGGCGAGATCAGAGCAATGGGGGCAATTTATATCTATCACAAATTGTAAGCTGCCACCTTTCTCTCAGCTGATGGTGTAGTTGGAAATGCTTCCCTTAAATAAGACTTGATTTCTCTGGTTTGTCCAGCTCTGTACTGTCGTGACGTATCCGTCTCAACTGCGAAACAGTAATGTTCTCATCGTTCATTAACCCTTTCACCACGGGAGCCGTTGTTACACGTCGGACCAACGAGAGCGTGCCCACACTACAAGACGAAACAAAAGTTTGAAGCTGTCAAGTGTTACCAGTGCAGTCAAAGTTTAAATATTACCCTTCTTTTATTTTTTCATATTCTGACGATGTGTAGTGAGTGAAATAATATACAAACTCATCATTATTTAAATAATCGCTTCCCGTCATATTTCTGTTAATTTTACTGGTATTTCTAGACTGTCGATTGGTAGTGAGATGAAATAATAAAATTATAGCTAGAATATGTCGTACAATACAGCAATTAAATGCATAAAATGAATCTGAATACCAACACTAATGCAAGAAAAGAAGTGACTCAACAGAACATAATAATACGCATAAGCATTTTTTTAGTTTTTGAACAAAGGCTTGATCTTCCTTTTCAGAACGCATTGGTAATAATATGCAGTAGCGTTTGTTTCGTAAAACTAACTCTAGGTTTCATGCAAAAAGTGGCTCACGCAGACGATTCCGTACCACGTGAGGCCACTCCGTTCCGCTGGTGCAGTTCTCTTGTTGATGGAGTTCAATGCAGCTGGGAAAGGAGAGATAGTTTTGAAGGACACCAGCGCTGGTTATTTCATGTGCTGCGGTCAACATGCTCTGTTTTTAGAGGTGACACGTCTCCATTATCCGCGCCAAGCGGAGCGAAGGAGCAGCGTGTGGCGACTGCATATAACCGTTTATGACCGACCTGTCACGTCCTTGCGATAGTCATCTGTCTGAAGCAAAACATTCGCTACTGCGAAAACAACGAGGGTAAAACTTTTCAGGGAACCAAAGAAACCGCTTTCCAGTTGCCTTGTTGTGCTGCTACAGTACGCCTGGTTACCAGACTGTACACCACAGGTTTGGGTTGATCTGATACACTAGGGCATGTGAGAGTATTGGCAGCGAATTAGTCATTTTGATATACCTTGAGTAATATACAAACCTGCCAACATGATCTGTCTTTGAAGGCCAGATTCTGTCTGTCACAAGCCAGTATATTTTTTATTTTAATAATTGGCAACCAATGTTGTACAATCGCAATAAAGTCATGAGATGTTCAATTGACTCTTTTATCAGAACATGTTACGCGTTTCGGGATTACACCCATCTTCAGACATCTGTTACAAAAAAGTACAAAACATAAGTGAACAGCACGCTCAACATGTCTCAACGTTACAGAAAACGAGATCTGGTCATATGAGTTACATACCACAAATTTCAACTCCTTCCTAACCAACCAGGCGTACAGCCTTGACAACTCAAAGAAAGTGTCGATTAACATATGACTGCGACACAAGCAGTCTTGAAGCAGAGCGTATACTGACGTTAAACAAGTCAAGTAGCAGCGAAGCGCCCTCCGTAGGGGGCGCTGCATGGTCATGTGCTCCATGCGTTCACATGTAATTTAATAATAATACACTCAGAATATAACATCTAACAGGGTGTAATTAGGACTAGCAATCGGAATAGTACTTCCGTACACGTTAGCACTAAAGAATATTTTTTAAAAATTTTGGAGTTTTTTTTAAATTTAAGAAGTTGTCTGGAATTAAAAAACAAAATGGGCCAAGTAGTTTATACATTAAAAATTTTACGAAATTACTTCTTTGCTTCTCTGGATATTCTGGAAAACTACTGCAGATGCACATCTGGGACAGGTTTCTTTAGATTCACCAGATCAATAACAACAAAGTAAATGGAAATCGTGCTTTACTTTAACCTCGTACAGTTTTTTGATGGCTTCATATTACCAAAGTTGCTAAATTTCAGGCAAAATCTTTTATTAGCCGCAACTCCGTAGCAAAACGTTTGCGGACCTGTGTTTCTATGAACTTTGTTTTAGTTTTACTTGTATAGTAACATATTAAAACATTTGCATATCTTCGTGAATCACTCTGTGTATAAAATGAAAATGACCAGCCAGTAATACCTATGGTAAAAAGTACGTAACCAGCTGAAAGTTAGAAAATATACTCACTACTTTCGCTTTTGTGACGGTCTGCGATACTGTTTATAAAAAAGCAAACTTACTTATGTGGTAGTATACATTGTTATATGCCGTTGTAGGATAAGAGAAAAGAGAATGATCTAGCAAGTGTCGTGCCTTTTCAGGCAATGTCGTAGCTTTTAGTGTGATACTGGACTTCGTCTCCTAAAAGTCTGACCCAATTGTGCTTTCCTGTTAGTGACTACTGTCGTCTCTGTTGCCTTTTCGCTCGAAACAACTTCTGTTATCTTGGCGTTGTAATTAATGACGTTGACTTGTTGCTCGTAGCTTGTAATTATTAATAAATCATAGAAGTTCCCCTTTACAAACATAAAGAGCTAGTGGAGCATCCACAACTCCCCACCACCCGCCTCCAGTACACACACACGAGCAAGCACAAAAACACACACAGGAAGAGGAGCGACTGCATTGCTGCAAAAAGCAACAGATTGTAAAAATTTACGTGGTGCAATAAGAATTTGCGCCATGTTGCGCATTCGCTAGAGCAGGTTTGAGGTCGCTAGCACGAGGTGATACGGCGCAAAGACCTGCAGCTGGTCGCACAAGCTGTTCAACCAGACACCACCTGCCGATGCAAACCGCCGCAGTACTCCCTGGCACACTTCTACCACAGCTGTTAGCAAAGGGGGAAAGGCGCACGGGTAGGATTGCTCGCGTACTGGAATGGGGTTTCTCCGTCGCCGGTAGAAGGCTAGGTGGTTTAAATCGCATGGTGTGACAACACTGATTAATTACAGCGAGACATAACGCAACATTATCTCTGGCGCTGAACAGACACAGACACAGAAAAAAAGAAACAATAAGTGCATAGCAGATCTGGTAACATATAAGTAATGATTTGGAGCATATATGTTACTTCATAATTTTTCTCAGAGACTCGGAAGATGCGTAGGAACAATGATTGCTTAAATGCCTCTGTATGCGCTGTAATTTATCCAACATTCTAGTTGTGATCTCTACGGGAGCAATTTACAGGAGGCTTTAGCATATTCCTAGATTACCCACGTAAAAATGGTTCTTGAAACTTTGTAAGTAGGCTTTCTTGCGATAGTTGGTGCCTGTCTTCCAGCTTCTGCCAGTTCAGATTTTGTTTTTGTTGTGTTGAGATTCTCTGTCTACCTATGTTACTAAGCGACTATCCTGGAACCCGGAACCAGTAACAGATTTCCCATCTAACGGCTTCCAGGGGCATAGAAATTTGATTTTCAGTATTTTGCGTAATTATTAGGAGAATTTAAAATGCTGTCATAATACACACATATTATAAAGTGGATGTACATATGTATGTATGTTCCACATCTCCTCCTAAACAACTGGATTGATTTCAACCACACATGGTACACATATCACTTCTTGTTTGGAAAGAATCACTGTGGCGATAAGTACCACATGTTTATCAAAGGGGCTGGGGTGGGGGTGAAACAGAAGCCTAGCTCATAATTTAGTGATAGAGTATTTGAGAAAAAAAACTTTACACGTAATTTCAAACCTTTACGAAACTTTCTCTTGCTTATAGTCCCCACAGAATAATCAACAAAAAAATTTGATCACTTACTTCATTTTTGCTGTTCGTGCAGTAAAACTACAGCATGAAGCACGACATTTCACTTTTTTATTTCCTTACAACTAACTGTATTCACTACACATTTTGCAGACAGTATTCGCATATATTACTGAATGCACCAGCAAAACTATGTCATTGTCCGTACAATGTCCTGCAGATATGACATCATAAACTTTGAGATTCGTGAAAAAGTGCGGCATCAAGCGTGACGTTTAAATATATTACTTCTTTGCTACCAACTCCACTCGCAGCACATTTCGCAGACAGCATTTCCATATACCAATGCATGCCTGATCATATCATTGCACGACTCTTAGTTCAGGAAATGCGAGGACCTAAACATTGAGCTGTGTGAAAATAACATTTGCTAGAGATACGTATGAAATATTTGTACAAATACGGGTGAAATATGTTAAATATATGTGAAATATATCTGACACGAGCGTACGTGGGCAAAGCCGTCGGTGAAAGCTCATCCAAAAGCCCAAGAACGATTTCAATCAAATTTAAAGGAAACAGGAGGAGATAGATAGAGAGGGGGGCATGGTGGAGATTGAGTAAAGGAAGACTGAAATAAATACATGTCCGGGCACGTCGCGTACTCAGCTACTCTACTCATAAAGATATATAATCTTACGTTAAAGGTTTAACACGATGTTAAGTCTAAGTATTGATGTTAGAAACTGACTGAGACTGTATTCATCCAGTAACGGAGAATGAAAGGACTTAGCGCCTTTAACAAACCTTACACATGATTTCAAACCTTAAGAAACTTTTTCTCGCTTACTGCCCCCCCCCCCCCCCCCACGCACACACACAGAATGGTGAAAGGAAAAATATTTATTGCTTACAACATTTTCGCTGTTCATTATGTAAAATTTCAGCATCAGACATGGAGCTTTACTTTATTACTTCTTTACTACTGACACTATTCGTAATACAGTTTGCAGACAGTACCCATATACATCACTGAATAACGTCATTTTACGACCCATAGTGCAGGAGATATGACGTTATAGACATTTATATGAGCGAAAAACTAGCTTCTGCTTAAAGTGGCACGCAGTAAAGCTTCAATATCAGACATAACGTTTAAATTTACTACTTCCATTCTACTAATTCTAGTCGCAAACACTTTGCAGACAGAATCTTCATGTATCTCAGAATGTACGTGCAAAATTACAATTATCATTGAACGACAAATATTTCAGGAGTTATGACGTCATAAAAATTGAGATGTGCGAAACTGTTGCTTTTGTTTAAAATGGAGTGCAAATTACTCAGACTATATTCATCCAGTGTTTCAAGAGAGACTTTAGCGACTTCCAACAAACTTTAAGCATAATTTCAAATCTTTTGTGAACTTTTGATCGCTTACGAGCTTAACATCTGATATTAACACATTAACTCAGTTGTAAAGGAATCAGACGTTTGAAGCTATTTCATAAATGGGATTCGATTCTTTATAGAATCGGGGTTTACTGGTTTATGCCTATACCACAATGGAGGAAACTTAGCTTTTCTTATATTATGATACCTGTGTCTACAACGCAGTCTGTTTGGTACATTAACAAACAAGAAACGTATAAGCGTTATTAAACCATCAAAATAACTTTGTCAAACCACAGAAAATCTAATACTAGATGTGCACCACTAGGATTTATTCGGTTGCCGTAAGGTGGCAGACCTTCTCCTCCATATGACGCACCTCAGGTGATTGAGGAACCCGGCGAACGCGGTCAGGAAAATATTTGAGAAAGAAAACGTCCAACGCTGTCATTCGCTGTAAGAAATGCTTTATTTTATTAAGTTGTATTGGACTTGCTGTTACAAAATGTCATAAAACTTTTGTTGTTATATCAAACGTTAATATTTTATAACTTTACAAGGAAATAAAAACTTTGAAGTTTGCCAATGATATTGTAATTATGTCAGAGACAGCAAAGGACTTGGAAAGGGAGTTCAGCGGAATGGATAGTGTCTTGAAAGGAGAATTTAAGATTAAAATCAACAAAATCAAAAGAAGGATAATGGAGTGTAGTGAAATTAAATCAGGTGATGCTGAGGGAATTAAATTAGGAAACGAGATGAGTTTTGCTATTTTGGCAGCAAAATAAATGATGATAACCGAAGGAGAGAGCATATAAAATGTAGACTGGCAATGGCGTTTCTGAAGAAGAGAAATTTGCTAACATCGAATATAGATTTAAGAGCCAGAAAGTCTTTTCTGAATGTATTTGTCTGGAGTGTAGCCATGTATGGAAGTGAAACATGGACGATAAACAATTTAGACAAGAAGAGAATAGAAGCTTTTGAAATGTGTTGTTACAGAAGAATGCTGAAGATTAGATGGGTAGATCATGGAACTAAAGTGGAGGCACTGAATGGAGTTGGGCAGACAAGAGATTTGTGACACGACTAAAAGAAGGGATCGGTTGATATGACACATTCTCAGACATCAAGGGATCACGAATTTAATATTGGAAGGTAGTGTGAGGGGCAAAAATCGTAGGCGGAGACCAAGAGATGAATACGGTAAGCAGATTCAGACGGATTTAAATTGCAGTAATTAATCGGAGCTGAAGAATCTCGCACAGAAGAGAGTAGATGGAGAGCTGCATACAACCAGTGTTTGGACTGAAGATTACAATAACAAGAACGTGTTTTTTGGGTTATGTATCTCATATATCAACACCATCATATAAAGAAGATAGTCCAGAAAACATACAATTTTTAGGCTTACACAATGTTTCAGTTGTCTTACAGTCTAATGCTAAACTAACAACAGACGTCTCATGTTTTGACGTAACTGTAAAGACCCATTTATTAGTTTTTCCATAACGTTTCCAAAGTACACCAGACACTTCAGACTTGTGCAATGAAAATTCTTTGTACATAGTACAAAAAGCAATTATTAACTTTTGCAACAGTCTTTGTACGTCATAATATCATTTGTTAGCGTCTTTATCTTGCGTTATCTCTTCAATAAGTTAATTCACATTAATGATATACAACTAGATCACAAAAAAGTCACCATTCGTGCTGTCCTTCTTGAATATGTCCGGTTGACCTATTTGGTATGGGGCCCCCACACACTCGAATAATAGTCTAGGCCAGTGGTTCCCAACAGGTTGTCAGCGGACCCCCAGGGGTTCGTGGGCTATGCCAGAGGGGTCCACAAGATGCTATTAGAATAAAAAATATATTTCGTATGATAACAGATTTTTTGTTTTGGCCGCTTCCTGCATGAGCAGAGCTTTAACGAACGCTAACTTCTGCGTCTAGCGTCTTCCTAGAGCGTAAAGACATCGACAGTGAGCACGAGCAACTTCTTATTCATACGGAAGTAAGATGGCTTTCTCGAGGTAGAATCTTTTCAAGATTTTTTGAACTTACAGACGAGGTTCGCGTCTTCGTTCTTGACACAAAGTACGCGGATTTTCTCACTAATTTCTCTTGGCTTTGCTCAGTTGCGTACTTAGCTGATGTGTTTGAACACTTGAATGTGTTAAACTTCAGTTTACAAGGAAAAAATGTTGACATGTTCAAGGCTGAGGATAAGATTAGTGCTATGGTCAAAAAGTGTTAGATCTGGGCGTCACGGATAGAAAACGAGTCACTGACTAACTTTTCTACTTTAAAACAATTCTTGGAGTCATCAGAGGAGAGTCGTATTTCCGTGAACCTGACCCTGACGACAGATGGATTTGAAATCACTTCAGCTGTGAAGAAATTGACAAAATCCAAGGCCTCACTGAAGAAGAGCAAGATCAGCTTGTGGATCCTTCCAGCTGTGGTGCGGTGATAAACATTTTCATCAGTGATAAAATTACAGACTTCTGGGCATCAGCACGCAAGGACTATAAGAAACTTGGAGATAAGGCAATGAAAAAGATCCTTCCATTTGAAACCACACATCGGTGTGAGCAAGCGTTTTCTTCCATGTGTTTCATGAAAAACAAATATAAGAATCGGCTCGACATGCGGTCAAATTTCAGAGTTAAGGTTTCAAGTTTGGAACCTAATATTTCAGAAAAATGTACTCAAAGGTCAGATTGAACTCATCTCATTAAGAACTGAAAATTAAAACTAATTGTGTACTGATGTACTCTGTTGTAACTGTATTTTTTCAAATAAATAATACCTTGTATGAAATTAGTGTTTTCTTATTTTTCACACATGTCTACTCAATGCAATCTCAAGTGTAGCACACTTGAAAGACCAATACACTCAGTTTTAATTTTTTCCTGTCATTTTCAGTTCATACTCAATTTTTTAAGGAGTTTGTTATACTAAACACCCAGATTTGAAGACAAAAACTGTGAGCAATAATCAAAAATTTAACAATAACAATGATGGCTAAATTGAAAAAGTTTTAAGCTCAATATTTTTTCAATAATGAATATGTCAATTTTTTTTGTAAGTACCAAAAATAGAAAACGTATAAAAAGACTCTTAATTTGACTTTTTTAGGTACTTGATACTGTGATATGACAAGGTACCAATCATGCTCGACGAGGGGGTCCTCGAGAAAATTTTGTTGGGAACCCCTGTTCTAGGCTATGTCACACGAGTCTTTGTAGGTCCGCAGCTCGTGGTCTTGCGGTAGCGTTCTCGCTTCCCGCGCGCGGGGTCCCGACGGGCTCAGGGATTTTCCCTGCCTCGAGATGACTGGGTGTTGTTGTGTCGTCTTCATCATCATCACCATTCATCCTCATTACGGTCGGAGGAAGGCAATGGACCTTGTCTAGTATGGCGGTGCGGGTCTCCCGCATCGTCCCCTACGCTCCTCGGAGTATGGGACCTCGTCATCATCATCATCTTCTGTGTAGACTTACTGAATTTCCATGATAGCTTGCCCGTGAACCGATGTGTGCCATCAACTTTATCTACGATTGAAAGTAGATAATTATTCTATACAAGGACAAGGTGAAAAATTCTCGACCTCGCAGTGAAATTCTGTTTTTTTTAGCTAAAAAATTCAAGTATCTAGCGACATAGTACTTTATTCAACGAATAGATCCACTCACGGCGTATAATTCCCGTTGGACTACGTAATAGCTATTTACGGCTGTTAGAACCTACTCATTAGATTCAAAACATTTTCAGCTATAAATTTCTTTAGATATCAAAATAACTGATAGTGACAGGGTTCCAAATTAGATAAATAGGGTAGATGTTGCAATATTTCGTGCTTACATTCCTGTTTCTCTAGCGTCTTTGAGGACGGGTGCACTTGTCTGATAAAGGCTAATTTTGCTACACAAGACTTTCTTCAGGTTTGTCTACCTCAACTGATCCAGAAGACTTGTGTAGTATTCATATATTAATCAACAAAAATGCGGGTGAAGTAAACTTCGTCTTTTTCGGTACAGGGCCATCATCTCGTCGTTGGCTGCTGTTTCATTTCTGACGTGGTGCGGTGTAAGCACGTCTCAGCTGTAGTAACAAAACCGCCTCCACTCTGAGTTGGACTCTTTCTAAAATTGTCAAAGGATTGCTGAGAAATTTACTTTCACATTTGCTTTTGGCCAACATTCAACAAATGCGTCATCCGTCTCATACTATGCTGTCACGTAATTAATTCTGCTTGTAAATGTTCCACATTGTTTGTAGTGACATACTCGTACATATGATGTCAATCATTCTATGCAACTTGAATCTTCGAATGTCCAGTATCACATTGTGCACTTTGTCAGCCTTTCCAGTTATAATTGCAGTTCAGGGATGTCCTGCAAGTTGTTCATCTTAAGATGAAGTACGGCCACGTTGAACTGAGCTTCTCATTTGTTAACTGTCGGATATGACGGAGAAGGCTTCGTCTAAATCTTTACCAGCTTTAGGTAAACTTACGATGGCGAAGAAGCATTCAAACCAATGACTGCTGTGTAGACACGGTGTTATAGTTAACTCATCTGAATAAAATACACACACTACACGACCACTTCAAAAGTCCTGTAAACAAATCTTCAGTTCAGTTGTCCTCTTGGTTTATCTTATTGTGAACAAGTACTTTCATAAATCTAAATTCCATTACTCATAATACTATCTCCGTGACAGATACTTCACGTTTCCCTACAGTTTTCACTTTAAGGTTGTTCTACGACAGATCAAACAGCAGTTTTGATTACTAGACGAGAGACTCGCTGAAGAATAGGATAATCACCTGATAACTGATAATAAAGGGCAGTTCACATGACCAGATGCAAACGTATTAGGAGAGCTGTGTGACCCAGTGCAAACATGTTCCCAATATTGTTAATGCATCAGAGTTTTCGTCAACAAGTATTGTTAACTCTAATGAAAAAGCTGGTGGCGCTGTCTCCCTAGAATGTATAAAACGTAACATTTGTATTTAATTAGATAGAGAGCTAGCGACGTGATGCAGTGGTTAAGATTCGGTATTAATGTTCGAGAGGAGCGGAGTTTAAACCCCATTCCTTAGTCTTCCTTAGATTTCCTACATCAGGGCAAGCGAAAGCCGAGAGTCGCTCCTTAGCAAAGACACAGTCGATTTGCTTTAATATCGTTGTGCTGCTGAGCTAGTGTTCCACCTCTATTTGATAGCTCTGATCACCCTTCTTGCAGTCAAAGTGTCAGACTTTATTACCTATCCTGTAATCTACTGATTAGAACTGTCGTAATTAGCTGCCGTGCCTTCGATACACAATCGTATTTGTTGTTTAGTAATTATTCCAATCAATAACGCGATAGAAGGGCAACTTAGAGGGTACAACTTAATAAAGATAATCATTTCCAATATGATATTTACGCAGTATCGTATATTTTTTATGTGACTTGTTTAATTAATCACGATGGTTCATGATTCAACAGGTTCCAGCATTGACTTCATTTATATTTAATGAATCAATTTCCGTCTTCTCCTTAGTGTCAGGTTTACGCCTAAGAAATCTACTTCATGCACAGCTCCATCTAAGATTGTCACAATATTGTCAGTTTTATCGGTACGTTGCTTGTGTCATTCGTTTAAAAGACTTTGTAGGATGCATCATAAGTTTTACTACATGCATAACCGTAGGTGCAATCGATCATAATGAAATGTAAGTCCTTTCTTTGCCATCACACATAGGCATGAAAAACTCATTTCCTGTGAATCCCTAGATGAGCATTTCTCGAATATTTGGGTCTTGATTACATTAGGGAAGATTAAGCTTATTCTGTATTAAAGCATGCTCCGACTCGGAGTCACTGCTCTGCACTAGCCATGGTCTCGTTGGGGGTTGGCACACCGTTGTTTTCCTCTGGCCTTTGAGCTGACTTGTTCAGTCAGTTATGGTGGGATCTACAGTTATCTACAGTTTAACTTGAACTTCGAACCGTGGCGCAGTTTGACATTCTTCGCGCATACCAACGAGTGTCAGAGGTGAAAGAAGCGGTAAGTCAGGAAAAACATCTTAGGACTGGATGAGGAGTACGATGTTCATGTGTGGAAGTCCTCACGAATGTCTGATGGACATATTATATTATTAACGTTTATTGAAAACGTAAAAGATAATAAATATAGATGTCGATTGTATAACCTGCTAATATAAAACAGGAACTCTATTCTGTGATTTAAAAACTTGAGAGCATTGTTGTAGCTAACTGTTGGCCGCTTAACCAGTATATATATAAACTGTGTCATAGAGGCATCACATATCCCTTAAACACCTTTCTGCAAGAAGGATAACGGAAGAAATCCACAAAACTCCTATCTGGTCTCATTGATGTCTGTTGTAGAATCCTAGAACATATTTTGAGCTCAAACATAATGACCTATCTTGAACAAAATGACTTCTGCCAGGCCGACCAGCTTGAATTCCGAAAACATCGATCTTGCGATACCCAACTTGCGCATTTCTCGCGTGCCATTTTAAAGCCATGGACCAAGGAAGTAGATAGGGAACAAAATTACGGTTATGTGGGGTATCAAAAAAAAGTTTTGACTAGATTGAGAATTTCTGGTAGGCAGGTTGCAGCATGTTATCTAGGATGGAGAGTCAGCGACAGAAGTAGAAGTAATTTCAGATGCGCCGCAGGGATTTGTATTGTTTATTTTGTATATTAATGACCTGGCACGCAGTATTAATAGCAACATCAGACTTCTGCAGATGATACTGTTATCTGTAATGAAGTACTGTTTGAAAAAAAAAATATACATTCAGTCAGATTTCGTTAAGGTTGCAAACTGATACAAAGATTGCCAGCTTGCTTCAAATGTGGGGAAATGTAAAATTATGCACTCTACAAAAAGGAATAAATCAGTGGTATCCTCTGACTACACTATCAGCTATTCACAATTAGAATCAGTGAATTCATAAAAATAGCTGGCTATAACAATTTGCAGGGATATGAAATGGAATGATCACATAGGCCCACACGTAAGTACGCCAGGTAACAGACTTCGGTTCTTTGGCAGATTACTGGGTAAATTGAAGAGATTTCTTACGAAACACTTGTGTGACCCATCCTAAATTATTAATCAAGTGTAACCAGGCCATAAACCACGCTAGTGCGATCTCTTCTGATCCGGAAGTATCTGGTTCCAATACCAGAGTGGGATAAAGGATCATAGGCGAGGTTTGGCCGGAAAGTGGAATAAAGAGGGCGTGGTACATTTGTTGGATGCGTGAGAAACTTCACGGCTCTTGGTTACACTCCATACTTCTCCGTAATGTTTTGTTGATGCTTTTAATGGTGAACCGTCCGTCCTACTTGGCCCCCTTCAAGAGGATGTCCTAAAGTCCAACAAGGAAATTAACCGGCATGTTTTGAAATTGGCTAATGAGCAAAAACCTCGTGATGATCTTGTCAGAAATTCCATACCATTTCCTTTTTTATATTGTAAGTTGAATGTTGCACTCCTTCTTCAATTCCAGCTCTAAACATATTAGAAATTTTGTTTCTGAACTTTCCTCTGTTACTGACTTTAATGTATAACAGATTAGCCTCCTTATTGATATAGATCGTTTACAACTCAGATAATTCATTTTACAGCTTTGTGTACTGTACACAGTTTTACGTGTCATATCGACTGGAGCTTACAGCAGTGTGTCAGACAAGTTCTAAACCACGAACACTTCAAGATGGAGTGACAAATGTCCAAATGACGCTATGTACGTTCCAGGGACGATTAATCAGATAAATCAGCAGCCCATTTAAAACATGATTTGTGATGCAAACATCTCAAAAAAATACAAAACATGTGGGTGGGATTTATCTCTCTGGGAACGTACCAGGGAGTTGTTTGTGGGCGAGCATTATCTCTCTACGCACCCATCTGGCTGAGAAAATAATTATTGACACCGCTGCACATCTTATTCGGACAAGCAGCAGTTGGCGGTTATTTCAGACAACTTATCATCATGTGTGACAGAATAGGTACTCTCAAGCTAATTATCTTTAGACCTGTGTTTCTTGCGAGGCTATTTTGCGGACATCGGAACTCCACGCGTACATATCTGTGCTCTGCTCTGCAGATTGTTCACAATAAACGTCTGGCCCAGTCTCTCCTGCAGCAATTTCCGATTGCGTCGACTACTAGGTGTTCAGAAACAATATTAATATCGTTGCTAAGTCTGGTGTATGACAGGAATTCTGAAAGAAGTCCATGGTGACAAACATATTTATGTTTTTGCAATGATTGTTTTTCCTGGTGTCCAAAGCCGACTGGCTGCTCCAGAAAGCTCAGGATAGTCATACATGCTTTGTAATACATGTCGATCAGCTCTCAGTGGTCCAACAGACATCAGTGGTCCTTCGTTACAGCGACTTCTTTCTGATAGAATTGTTTATTTTCCAGTTGGAAAGCCACCGTACAAAATTATCTATTAGTCAATGGCTATACCGTGCATGGTGGAGGGTACATCGAACTGGTAGTTAGAGAATTTGTGTTGTATTCCGTTATTCTTATGGAACGAAGACGAAATTGTGGCGTATATGCTTCAGCAAGCACGCTTATGGTTATGGACGATAAGCGCAATAGACGATAGATGGAAGTTATGTGTTGCTTTCTCGAATACTGTTCGCTACGTTCATCATAAACTTCGCCTTTCTCCAAAAGATTCCCAGTTAACTTTCCTCAGTATTACTGTTACACTTTCACATGGCCTGAAATAATCTCTGAATTCGTTCGATATTTGCGGTGATGCCTACTTAGTAAAAACTCCAAGTCCTGGAACAGTACTAGTGTCTTCTAAACGATTCTCTTGACAGATGAACCGAACTTCGCCAAATTCGTCCCAGCTAGTTTAAATCTTTTTCTCGCCTTCTCTGATACTGATTGCAGGTGTTCATGTCATTTCATACCGCTCCTTAGTATTAGCTAAATTTTTAAACACTATGAGGGCTTCAAAAAGTTTATTAATCTATATGTTTTTGGGATTATATTTCATTAGTCCACATTTAAAGAAAGTTGCCATTAATGACACCCAGTGATAAGTACCGTCTTGAGTCATTCTGAATTTCCTTGCGATCATGCAGTGACGATACCGTCCTGTAGACAACAGCATCGTATCTGAACAATCTGAGTGTGATGCCGACCATATCTGATAAATTGCTTTGTGTACAGCGACCATTAGCCGTCCTATTACGTTTCCTTCAGGTACTCCTGGCGTTACTTTTGTACCTTTTGAATATCCGCCTTCCTGTAAATAAGTACTGAGATGCAGCAGTCAGAAAATCTTCGAACCAATTAGAAACTTGTGAAACTCCTCCTTATGGGCAGATCTAAGTCGAAGTGTTGATGTTAGTCATCAATGGTAAAATCCGCTACACTATATATTACTACAAAGGAAAACACAACCCAGTTTCAAGACTTGTGTTCCATCTTCAGGTGCATCTTCTGTGAAAGTTAGCACCAGCACAGACGTTCGCTAATTTGCGACGCAAATTAAAAGATATGTAGTATTTTACCACGTCCTTGCTAGGCGACATTTGACACGCGTTTCTCTTGGCGGTACATCCACAATTGTTAATATTTCTTATGAGTGATAAAACCCGCTACAGTTGTAAAAATTATATCGAGAGTTGTGGATAACCCGTCAAGAGAAACGTGCGTGAAATCTAAATCTACATCTACATGGATACTCTGCAAGTCACATTTAAGTTCCGGGCGGAGGGTTCTACGAACTACCTTCACAATTCTGTATTATTCCTATCCCGTACAGCGCGCGGTTATAACAAACATCTATATACTTCCGTTCGAGCTCTGATTTCTCTTATTTTATGATGATGATCGTTTCTCCCTACGTAGGTCAGCGTCAATAAAATATTTTCGCGTTCGAAGGAAAAAATTGTTGATTGAAATTTCGTGAGAAGGTTTTGCCGCATCGAAAAACACCTCTGTTTTAATGATGTCCACCCAAAATACTGTATCATTTCAGTGACACTCTCTTCCCTATTTCGCGATAATACAAAACGTGCTGCCCTTCTTTGAACTTTCTCGATATATTGCGTCAGTCCTACCTGGAAAGGATCCCACACCGTGCAGCAGTATTCTAAAAGAGGACGGGAAAGCATAGTGTAGGCAGTCTCTTTAGTAGATCTATTACATTTTCTAAAAGTCCTGCCAATAAAACGAGGTCTTTGGTTAGCCTCCCCGCAACATTTTCTGTGTGTTCCTTCCAATTCAAGTTATTCCTAATTGTAATTCCTAGGTATTTAGTTGAATTTACTTTATATTTGACTGATTTATCGTGTAACAGAAGTTTAACGAAATCCTTTTAGCACTGATGTGGATGACATCACACTTCTCGTCATTTAGGGTCAATTGCCAATCTTTGCACCATTCAGATATCTTTTCTAGATCGTTTTGCAATTTGTTTTGATCTTCTGATGACTTTACTATTCGATAAACAACAGCATCAGCTGAAAACAACCTAAGACGGCTGCGCAGATTGTATCCTAAATCGTTTATATAGATAAGGAACAGCAAAGGGCCTATAACACTACCTTGGGGAACGCCAAAAGTCACATCTGTTTTACTCTATGACTTTCCGTCGACTAGAACCGCTCGGCCGGCACACTAGACCGTTCGCTTCTAGGTAATACATAATGTTCGAACACAACATATGTTTCAAAGTTCTGCTGCATATCGACGTTAATAATATGGGCCTGTAATTTAGTGGATTTCTACTGTTCCTTTCTTGAATATTGGTGTGACCTGCGCATCTTTCCAGTCTTTGGGTGGGGATCTTTCGTCGAGCGAACGATTGTGTATGATTGTTAAGTACGGAGCTATTGTATCGGCATACTCTTGAAGGAACCTAACTGGTATACAGTCTGGACCGGAAGACTTGTTTTTCAAGCGATTTAAGTTGCTTCACTGCTCCGAGGATATTACTTCTACGTTACTGCCAGCTGTTCTTGATTCGAATTCTGGAATATTTACTTCGTCTTCTTTAGTGAAGGAATTTCGAAATGCTGTGTTTAGTAACTCCGCTTTGGCAGCAGTGTCGTCTATAGTATTTCCATTGCTAACGCGCAGAGAAAGTACTGCTTACGTCTTGCCGCTAGCATACTTCACATACGACCTGAATCTCTTTGGATTTTCTGCCAGGTTTCGAGACAAAGTTTCGTTGTGGAAACTATTGTAAGCATATCGCAGTGGAGTCCGCGCTAAATTTCGAGCTTTCGTAAGAGATCGCGTCCGTTTAAATTTGGCATGTTTTTTTCTTTGTTTCTGCAACTGTGTTCTGACACGTTTTGTGTACCAAGCAGGATCGGCTCCATCGTCTTTTAATTCATTTGTGAAATGACGTCTAACAAGGACGTGGGACATATTATGCACATTATAATTTGCGTCGCAAATAAGTGAACGTTTGTGCTGGTGCCAACTTTAATAAAAGGTTCGTCTGAACATGGGACACAGGCCCTGAAACCGAGTTGTGCTTTTCCTTTTTAGAAGTAAGTAATTTTTACAGTTGTAACGGACTTTTATCATTGATGATTTTTCAAATATTTCTGTTATTTCAAGATATCGTGTGTGAAGAAAGTGAGCTACGTTCTCCGCACCTGCGACTACCGCGAATGACCTTTCGTTGAGCTATCGCGTGATTCTTTGTTTGGCAGGACTCTGGTGGGACAACATGCGGGCGGGCCACGCACGGACAGGACGTGGCGACGCGACTCGCTGACCTCCATCCCGCCCGTCCTACACAAGGATGTCTGGTGAGTCACGTCCTCTCTTCACTCTGTGCTTTGCCATCAGAGATAATACGCCCGTCAATCATAAGTATACACTGGGCAAAAAATTAGTGACGCCCAGAGACGTCACTAACACAGTATAAAACCACCTTTAACGTAGATAAACGGACTCATTTCGACCGGAAAGAGTTTCTTCAGATATATAATAGCCAGGTGAAGGCAATCACTGGTGATTCTTTTCCACAGAGAACCCAAACTGCATGGAAGTTGATAGCTACCTTTCACCTTCTTCCAAACAAATTGACGGAAAAATATCCCAACACCCAAAAAATGAGAAATATAAGGTAATGAAATTTCGGGAATACATTTGTTGCATAGGGTGCAGTCAATTGCAGGTGGTTGCTCACTTCGGTACCAATGATGTGTGCCACTTTGGATCAGAAGAGATTCTGTCTGGTTTCGAGCGGCTAACAGAGCTGGTAAAGGTTGACAGTCTTGCTTGTAAGATGAAAAGCAAAGCTGACCATTTGCAGCATAGTCGACAGGACCGATTGCGGACCTCTGGTACAGGGCCGAGTGGAGGGTCTGAATCAGAGGCTCAGACGGTTCTGCGACCGTGTAGGCTGCAGGTTCCTCGACTTGCGCCAAAGGTTTCGGGTTCCGTTGAATGGGTCAGGTGTCCACTATACGCAGGAGGCGGTTACACGGGTAGCAGGGACTGTGTGGTGTGGACTGCGCGGTTTTTTTTTAGGTTAGAGGGTCTCGGGAAAACAAAATAAGGGCTTCAGTCACAAAGGGTGCAGGCCGAACACAGGAAGAACGTAGATACAGGAACCATCGGTATAACAGTTGTAAATTGTCGTAGCTGTGTTGGGAAAGTACCAGAGCTCCAAGCGCTAACAATTTGGAAATTTGTGGGATGGTCTTATGGGACTAAACTGCTGAGATCATTGGTCCCTAAGCTTACGGATTACTTAATCTAATTTAAACTAACTTACACTAAGAACAACAAACACACGCCTGTTCGAGGGAGGACTCGAACCTCCGACGGGGGAGAGCCATGCTGACCGTGACAAGGCGCCCTGGTCCGCGTGGCTACACCGCGCGGCAGCGCTAATAGAAAGCACTGATGCTCAAATCGTTATAGGCACTGAAAGCTGGCTAAAGCCTAAATTTTTACGAAGGACGTAACGGTGTTCCGAAAGCATAGGCTAAACACGGTTGGCGGTGGCGTGTTTGTTGCTGTTAGAAGTAGTTTACTTGTCGCGAAATTGAAGTAGATATTTCCTGTGAGTTAGTATGGGCAGAGTTCACTGTTGGCAACCGGAATAAAATAATAACTGGATCCTTTTACTGACCTCCCAATTCAGATGATACAGTTGCTGAAAAGTTCAAAGAAAACTTGAGTTTCATTTCAAACACGTACCCGACTCATACGATTATAGTTGGTGGCGACTTTAATTTACCCTCGATATGTTGGTGAAAATACATGTTTAATTCCGGAGATACGTATACAACATCATCCGTAGTTGTGCAAAAAGCATTCTCTGAAAATTATTTCGAGCAGTTAGTTCATGAGCCCACGCGAATAGTAAATGGTTGTGAAAACACACTTGACCTCCTAGCAACAAATAATCCTGAGTTAATAACGAGCTTGAAAACCCATACAGGGATTAGTGAACACAGGGTTGTCGTAGCGAGATTGAATATTGTAACCCCCAAATCCTCCAAAAATAAACTAACAATGTACCTATTGAAAAAAGCAGATAAAAATTCACTTGACGCCTTCCTGAGAGACAATCTCCACTTCTTCCACATTAATAATATAAGAGTATACCAGATGTGGCTTGAATTCAAAGAAATAGTACCGGCAGCAATTGAGAGATTTATACCAAATAAATTAACAAACGACGGAGCTGATCCTCTTTGGTACACAAAGCGTATCAGAACACTATTGCAGAAACGATGAAACAAACATGCCAACTTTAAACAGACGCATAATCCCCAAGACTGGCGAGCTTTTACAGGAATTCGAAATTTAGCGCGAACTTCTATGCGATATGCTAATAACAGTTTCCACAACGAAACTTTGTCTCGAAACATGGCAGAAAATCCAAAGAGATTCTGATCGTATGTGAAGTATGTTAGCGGCAAGAAACAATCTCTGCGCGATAGCAATGAGATACCATCGAAGACAGTGCTGCCAAAACAGAGTTTCTAAACACAGCCTTCCGACATGCCTTCACAAAAGAAGACGAACTAAATATTCCAGAATTCGAATCAAGAACAGCTGCCAACATGACTAACGTAGAAGTGAATATCCTCGGAGTAGTAGGAAATTATTTTTTAAAATTTGTGGTAAGGTCTTATGGGACCAAACTGCGAAGGTCATCGGTCCGTAAGTTTACACACTACTTAATCTAATTTAAACTAACTTAGGCTAAGGACGACACACAAACCCATGCCCGAGGAAGGACTCGAGCCTCCGACGGGGGTAGCCGCGCGGACCGTGACAAGACGCCTGAGACCACGCGGCTACCGCGCGCGGCCCTCGGAGTAGTGAAGCAACTTAAATCGCTTAACAAAAGC
Organism: Schistocerca cancellata; assembly: GCF_023864275.1. Taxonomy (NCBI): domain Eukaryota; kingdom Metazoa; phylum Arthropoda; class Insecta; order Orthoptera; family Acrididae; genus Schistocerca; species Schistocerca cancellata. Next base: position 821,651,051 of record NC_064627.1, on the reverse strand, counting down.
AAATCTTCTGGTCCAGACTGTACACCAATTAAGTTCCTTTCAGAGTATGCTGATGCGTTAGCTCCATACTTAACAATCATATACAACCGTTCGCTTAACGAAAGATCCGTACCCAAAGACTGGAAAGTTGTACAGGTCACACCAATAGAAAGGTAGTAGGAGTAATCCACTTAGCTACAGGCCCATATCTTTAACGTCGATATTCAGCAGGATTTTGGAACATATATTGTGTTCGAACATTATGAATTACCTCGAAGAAAACGGTCTATTGTCACACAGTCAACATGGGTTTAGAAAACATCGTTCTTGTGAAACACAACTAGCTCTTTATTCGCATGACTGAAGTGTTGGGTGCTATTGACAAGGAATTTCAGATCGCTTCGTATTTCTGGGTTTCCGGAAGGCTTTTGACACTGTATCACACAAGCGGCTTGTATTGAAATTGCGTGCTCATGGAATATCGTCTCAGTTACGTGATTGGATTTGTTAGCCCTGTCAGAGAGGTCACAGTTCGTAGTAATTGCCGGAAAGTCATCGAGTGAAACAGAAGTGATTTCTGGCGTTCCCTAAGGCAGTGTTATAGGCCCTTTGCTGTTCCTTATCTACCTAAACGATTTGGGAGACAATCTGAGCAGCCGTCTTAGGTTGTTTGCAGATGACACTGTCATTTATCGACTATTAAGGTCATCAGAAGATCAAAATAAATTGCCAAATGATTTAGAAAAGATATCTGAATGGTGCGAAAATTGGTATTTGACCCTAAATAACGAAAAGTGTGAAGTCATCCACTTGAGTGCTAAAAGGAATTCGTTAAACGTCGGTTACACGATAATTGGAAGGAACTCATAGAAAATGTTGTGAAGAAGGGTAACCAAAGACTGCGTTTTATTGGCAGGACACTTAGAAAATGTAACAGATCTACTAATGAGACTGTCTACACTACGCTTGTCCGTCCTCTTTTAGAATACTGCTGCGGAGTATGGTATCCTTACCAGATAGGACTGACGGAGTATATCGAAAAAGTTCAAAGAAGGGCAGCACGTTTTGTATTATCGCGAAATAAGGGGAGAGAGTGTCACTGAAATGATACAGTATTTGGGCTGGACATCATTGCAACAAAGGTATTTTTCGTTGCGACGGAACCTTCTCACGAAATTTCAATCAACAGTTTTCTCCTCCGAACGCGAAAATATTTTATTGATGCTGACCTACGTATGGAGAAACGATCATCATAATAAAATAAATCAGAGCTCGGACGGTAATATATAGATGTTTGCTTTTTGCGCGCACTGTACGAGATTGGAATAATAGAGAATTATTGTAAAGATAGTTCGATGAACTCTCCGCCAGGAACTTTTTGCAGAGTATCCATGTAGATGTAACATATCTAAGGTTAATGTAAGCGCATGATAAGCCACTGAAAATGTGAAATGCTCGTACATTAATAACCAGTGTAACCACCAGAATGTTCAATGCGAGCATCCAAACGTGCATGCATTGTGTTGTACAGAAGCCCGGATGTCAGTTTCTGGGATGGAATTCCATGCCAGTTACACTTGGTCGTTCAATACAGAGGCGGTTAACGTTGATTATGGATGACACTGGAGTTGTCGTCCAATGATGTCCCATACGTGCTTGACTGGAGACAGACCTGGCCAAAATCATATGGCGACACTCTGTAGAAAATATTGGGTTTCAACAGCTATATGTGGACGAGCGTTACACTGTTAGAAAACACCCCTTGGAATAATGTTCATGAATGGCAGCACGACAGGTCGAATCACCACATTAACGTAAAAATCTGCCGTCAGGGTGCGTGGGATGACCACGAGAGTGCTCTTGCTGTCATGCAAAATCTCACCCAGATCACCAAATGTACGTTCTGTGCGTCTAGCATGCAGACAGTTTGGTTGTAGGCCCTCAACTGGCCTCAGATTGCCTAACCAACACACGGCCATCATTGATACCAAGGCAGAGCCAGATTTCATCAGAAAACACAACAGACCACCCGCCTGCCTTCCAACGAGCTCTCGCTTGACAGCAATGAGGTTGCAAATGGAGGGGGTTTGGGGATCAGTGGAATGCGCGCTGCAGGGCGTTTGTCTCCAAGTTGTCCTTGAAGTAACCGATTTGTAACAGTTCCTTGTGTCACTGTGGTACCAACTGCTGCTCAGATTGCTGCTGCAGATGCAGTACAATGTGCCAGAGTCATACACAGAAGGCGATGTTCGTCCCTCTCGGTAGTGCCATGTGGCCGTCTGGAGCCTGGTGTTCCTGGGACTGTACATTCCCATGACCACCACTTCCAGCAGTCATGTACAGTAGCTACATTCCTGCCAAGTCTTTCTGTAATATTGCAAAATGAAAATGAAATGTCGTGTGGCTAAGGCCCCCCGTCGGGTAGACCGTTCGCCTGGTGCAGGTCTTTCGATTTGACGCCACTTCGGTGACCTGCGCGTCGATGGGGATGAAATGATGATGATTAGGACAACACAACATCCAGTCCCTGAGCGGAGAAAATCTCCGACCCAACCGGGAATCGAACCCGGGACCTTAGAATTGACATTCTGTCACACTGACCACTCAGCTACCGGGGCCGGACTGTAATATTGCAGAAGAAATTACGCTTCTCGTAGCCCTATTACACGACCTCATTAAAACTCAGTGAGGTGCTGATAAAGGCGCCTTTGTCGCCTTAAAGGTGTAAGATGGCAAGAACTTTGCCCCTTACATGAAGTCATTAAAGATAACCGAACTCACGTTGAGCGAACAGTAATGCTGAACAAAAATGACTGACAAAGCACAATGCATCTTGTAGGGGATATAGTATGGATGTATTGGAATAATTAATGTCAGGTGATGGTTTTAAAGTAATTCACACGACATGAAAACTTTGTGGAAATGCGTCGATTTACTGGTGGCTAGTTTATCCCAGGGAAGTATTCAGAGTTAACCGTGGCTGTCTGGGGAGCGGCGAAGGGAAGCGACAATAGGCAGCTTAGGGCAGCTCAAGCTCTGAGAAAGCGGTAACGAGGTGCGGCCTCCAGCTGCCCTAAGATGAGTGACAGTGAGTGGGTGGTTGACCCCATTCTGGTGTACCGAGAAGCAGACGGAGAACTTGTACGCCTGTTGATAAATGTCCGTCATCCCGTTTTCAGTGAAACGTGGGAGAAATCTGCACAAAGCTATGGTGGAGCGGTCAACAGAGGTCAAAATATGCGTGTTCGTGACTATAGCAACTTCACGCTGAATTCACGGTCTGCAGAGTCTGAAGTAAATCAGGTGAAGAGCAACAGAATGAAATACGCTGGCCTCCGATGGGAATGTAGGACCAAGGAATTTGAAGTACTCTCCTGGGAGTCAGAATTCTGGAAAAATTGGTGTTTTGTGCAGACGCTAACGTTGATAGGTGGCCTGGGAGGAGCTAAATAGCAGAAGTTGAGAGGAAGGGAAATTTTGTGGGAATTTGCTCACTTCCCAGAGCAGGCATTGGTCAGCACTGGGAAGCAACGCATAATTAACGCGACTTGCGCTGCAATTGGCGTAAGTGATTTTGCTGGAGGGGAAACTGAGGTGAAGAGTGGACTGGGAGAAGTCTCCGTAGGGGTCTTCCGTTCCCAGCTTGCCTAGAGTGCGGACGTGGCGTTCTTGACTCAACTTGCCTGAGAAAGAGTGAGCATCTCTGCAGTTTAGGACTTAGCAAATGGAACGATTGAGCTTGGAGATAGAAAGTTTTGGTTCAGCTATGTACTGAGCAAGATAGCTAGGACTGAATAGACGAGTGCAGCCTTGCAGCACCACGAGGCTGGCCAACGTCCTCACAACAACACCGCCCCGCCACGCTGAATTAGGTGATATTGCACCCAATCCGGCTTGAATTAGGCCACATTAATTTGTTGGATCACGTCGGCAAATTTTCCATGAGGATTTCATGGGCCATGTATTGGGGAATTCTTCTCGCACTTTGCATTACGCCTGGGTCAGTCGATAGGAATTAATTTTGATTTATCGCGCTTTACTCCACGTAAACGCAATTTATTACCATTGCCTGATACGAGAGTCATGTAATGTGATGATGGAAGGTCGGGGATTAAAATAAATTTGCGGTAATCGACTGCATCTGTTTTCAATCAAGTAGTTGAAATCCCAAGTCATTTTCTTAATTAATTTTATGTTCAACATTTGCATCTGGTGTTCAATAGCTGAATATGACATCAATGTGCACCCCTTTTTAATTAAAAGTGATCAATTCTGAATCAATTAATGTCAACACTGCCACCGCAGTTCAATCAGGAGTCACAGGGCCTTACTACTTTCTTTGCGTTATCCGATATTGCGGCAGTTTTGCACTCTCTGTTGATCTGTTAGTCAATTAGCTGGGGTGAACACACGCCAAAACCAAATAAGTGACGGGTGGGGTGTTACAAAGGCATTCTTGAGTAATATCAACTCAGCACGTCCAAACGCAAAGGTAACACTCATGACCGTTACAGCGTGCATTTAAAGCGAGTCTGATTTTCATCCTGATAATGGTGCTAGTGACGCCACTCTAATGCAACTCGTGCGAAATCCGAATAGTCATCACCTTTCAGAAGTAGAAACACGCCTGTCTGCTTTAGTTTACGTTGCGTAACACCTTGATGTTGCGATTTTTTTTCGTCATTGTAGTTACACAGAATTTCTGTGGAATTAAGATCGGATGATTTAGCGACCCATTCGATGTTCTATAGGGTGCCTATGTTTCCTGAAACCAGGAACACATGTGTGCATCCCTGTGAACACGGCTGTTGCCATCTTCTAAGACGGAAGTAAGCATAGCATTGTCATCAAGAAGATGTGGAGGAAATGACCACACTTGGTCACCGAGAATATTCAAATAAATTTCCTAGTTAGTAGTCACGGTAAGCTGAATACTGTGTCAAGTCATGGTACGAAAAACACGCTCAAAACATCACAGATCCACCTTCGGGCTAAACTGCACGCTCTACAAGTCCAGTAGACAGGGCATCGCTGATATTATCTAGGATCTGCCAAGTTGTCGTCGCAGCGCAGTATCTCCCTGGTTTCAAATCTTCCATGGCGATTCAGTTACTGATGGCGTTCATCAACCAAACAAGTACGCTAGAGATCAGAAACAGACAGAGTACGAGTCTAATTTTTCAGGTTGCATACTTCAAAAATCAAGGCGCCGATGTTACTTGAGTGTAAACGGGCTTCCTTCGTTCTCACTGCAGTTTGCAAGTATGACGAGTCTGAGAACCGTGGCACTGGGGTCGTTTGTTACTCGTCGACTCTTTCTCTCTTACTGAAGTGTGCAGGAGTATAAGACAAGTGACTTACTGTTAGTACGGAAGATGAGTACACGATCTTACTGCTGTAGAGTAGCACTGACAAGGCGAAATGACCGATTGTTGGGAGCAGGTGGCCATTAACGTAGCCGTGTTTTGTGACAATGTGGAGGGTGTAAGTCAAAAATTAATTGATGCGAAGTACAGAATTGCAAATGAGTTTCTACAGAGGAGGAGTGATATCTGGAATAAGTTCCACACTATCGTCCACGATTCAGTCGACAAACATACAAATTTTGTCCAGTGCAAACAAAATGGTTGTATCTGTGTTTATTCAACCCCCCACACGAGAAAACATATGGGCTGCGTCAAACGAAATCTAGGCACGGAGCAACATCATTGTTATATCCATACAACAAAAAAGCGCGCTGTTTCTGTATTCATTTCGTCGCGGAAACTTGCGTTTAGAGTCCAACAGCGAGTTGTGTAGCTCATCATTCATTTCTGTGATTTATTTTAATAATTAATCACCATTTAGAGACTGCATATCATCCTCATGTCATGTTTACTGGCACTGTCGTTACACACTCGGTAAAGCCTCTAAATTGTATATACGTTAACGTAAGTTAGACATTCTCTGAGCAGATATTAAGTACTAAAATAAATTTGCAGCAGTCTTCTAAAATGTTTTATCTGCATAAATGTATGTATAAACGCAACAATGTTCACTGCTAACAGATCAGTCACTACACTGGTATATTATATTCGTCATGCACATTGGTTCATTCTGTCATTTGGGGAGGTCTGACATTTTGTGACATTTCGACTTGCATTTGAGAATCGCCATAGAGCAGAAATCAGGACTATGTGAAATAAATGAATAGTAATTTACACTGAAACGGCGGAAATTTCTTTCAAAACGGTTGAGTATGTAGCGGGAATGCCGCGTATGCGGAGTTATACTTGCGAAGTCGTGTACTCGCTCTCCTTTCTGAGGGAGTCGAGTCCAGTTGTACCCGACAACAGACTCAGGTGACGAGTGTGCTGCGGCGGGTGACTCAAGAGTCGAGTCAAACGGAGATGGCCAGTTCGGTGATGACCTCAGAGGTCGCGCTGGCGAGTTTAAGGCGAGTATATGGAGCTCATTTCTGGTCTCTAGTGCACATAGCGCACATCCCCAAATTGTGTGTTCAGTGTGAATCCTTCATCACATGCACATTCGGAGGTTTGAATCCTTCACATTCGATGCCAACATTCGGCGTAGGTGCCATGGAACATCATCAACTTTGTCAGACCTCTTGAGTGATTCAGGCGCCTCATTGTCAGCCATTGTTTTACATTTGAGAGGAAGCTGCTGCATTCTTTCGTATGTGTAGATCAAGTAGACATATTCCGAATATTACCTGCAAGGCTTCAGCTACCACAGTACCAAAAGCACCAATCAACCAAGAAGTATTTTACGCTGCACCCTCTGTTAACTGACCTCGCCGATGTTATGAGCAGGAGTGTGCATCGTAACATTTGCACAATGCCCTATTATCGCAGTTAGGAATTGCGTCATGGCGCGTCCTTGTTGTTCGAGAAGGTTGTTTTTAATCCTAAGTAGCTAAGATAATATCTTTTTTTTCACAATGTTCCTGCATCTCTCGCTCATTTATTCTGTGCACGCACTACAACTTGGCCACTCGTTCAAAAAGACATCTATGTACCTGGTGAAAGGTTTTGCTTTTAGGAAACTTGCATAATTGTATTATCATGTTCCTGGAAAGTTTCCAGTTTACCAAATTGTACATGGTCTTTTTGGGCGCAACAGGCAATTTTTATCCTTGGCACCCTGATGCAATTCTTCGTTACATCTATCTTTTACATTACTCCTGGAATTTCATTTCGCAAGAATCATCACGTTGTTGGCGTATGCCGCAAATCCTATGACCATTTCCTTATCCAGTAGTTTTCCTACTACTGAGTCGAGTACCATATTCCAGAATACGGAGCCACATGTGGATCACTGTGGCCAAGGACTGCTCCTGGGTGCGACTGCGTTGCCTCTCCATTTTCGAAATAGTTTTTAAAACAGTTGTTTAACAGTAGTGGATAATTCAAGATCTTCAGGCCTTCACCATAGGTAATCCAACGCTACAGCGATATTTCTAATTGTGGCTTCAACGTCCTTATCAAATGGTTCAAATGGCTCTGAGCACTATGGGACTTAACTTTTGAGGTCATCAGTCCCCTAGAACTTAGAACTACTTAAACCTAACTAACCTAAGGACATCACACACATCCATGCCCGAGGCAGGGTTCGAATCTGCGACCGCAGCGGTCGCACGGTTCCAGACTGTAGCGCCGAGAACCGCTCGGTCACTTCGGCCGGCCGTCTTTATCTGTAGCAATTTTTTGCAAGTTTTATTGCCCAGATAATGGCGTCTTTGTTGACTTTCCACTTCTGAAGCCATATTGTTCGGAGTTCATTCCATGTAGTATTTACTCCTGTTGCATAACGGCTTCTTCCCCACGGTGTCCAGAGCTTTGGAGCAATGGGATCTTTGTCTTCGGCTCTTATTAAGATATTCACATTTGCCTTTTTCCAAATACCTGGTATCCCCCCCCCCCCCCGGCCCCTCTCCCCCGCCCTTCACCAATATACATGCGATGTAAAGGTGACACAAATATGGACTAATGGGCACATGGAAGGCTTGTAAAACTTCAGTAAGGGTGACGACAGGTCTGCATTTTTTTTTTTTTCAATTCTAAGCCTCGCTTCCTGTCCTGAAAATGGAAAAAACTATTCCATCTCCATCGTATTTGTTAATGTTCCACATTCCCCCATGATCGTCAAATTCGTCTTCTCCAGTGTGATTCGGAAAGAGAGTATTCACCAGTAAATATGTTCAATCCCGCCAGTTCTGTCGTGCTGACATCTATTAGTTTTAGAGTTGAAAACTACTCTGATATTAAGTCTTTCAGCTTCGGTTTCCTGTGTACGAATTTGAACAGTATTAAATTCCTGATCTATCCTGAAGCTTAGCTTAAATTTCCTTACTTTGAAAGTTTGATGCGTATACCTGTACAGTGCCTCTGCTTTTAGAACGTTGTCACTCGTATCGCTTTATTTACATGAACTTTGCGTTCTTTGGAGTACTGTTCTTTCTTGTTTTCTAATTTTCATACATATCGTCATATGAAGTTTTTAACTGTAACATCGGAATTGAATACGATGTTATGGTCACTATGACGAACATCGTATGAATTAGACTGATTTATAAAATTCTCCAGTTAAATGCGATCATAGACCACCAAAAGCTGTTTGGGCGATAGGTGCCATTAACTACTGGCTACGGTCAAGCTACCATCATCCGCCAGATACGTTTCAATATTAGTGAAATAGCTTACTTAGGAAATTCCATGGCAACAAATATGCGAACAAAGTTGATTGCTCTCTCTATGCTGGGTGGAAAAAAATCTCGAAAATGAGGTCGGATTAGGATCGAGGACGCAAGCACAAGCAGTAGTTGGTACCTAACTATTAACCACAAACGCACCATTGTGAAGTTACGGCCATGAAATGACAGCCTATCAGCAACGACCTCACGGAAGTTTGTATATTTAAGCTAACTACCCACAGCTAATACTCGTTATATGGTGTAGAATAATAACCGCTGCCAGTCACAATAGCAGGTGCTTTTATGTAATGCACGACTGGTTTCAAGCTTGTGCCCATGTTCAGGTGGTTTACATTAAAATACATGTTCCCATGCTGAATGTTGGAAATCTATGTTTAAATAAAAAAGCAAATAATATCATGATGACTAAATAGACCCAAGTGAGACAGCTGGAAGTTGCTCAGGGACATGTGTTGTAAAATGTTATAGTACTTACTTACAGCTAGAGTATCTATGCCGTTTTTCCATTACATTTATCACATCGTTTTACATAAAGACCTTCATTTTTACACGTTAACCATGTATTAGTCTCCAGTGTAATTATCGGAACTTCCATATTATGCTTGTGATACGGTAGACGTTAATAACTACAGAAGCACATGCAGTTAAACTGTAAAAAATCAAGGTATTTTTGTAAAAAAAGGTGATAAATTTAATATGAAAACGACATAGATACTCCAACTGTATGCAAGTACTATACTATTAGCCAACTTCCAACTGTCTCAGCTGTGTCTGTATAGTCATCACCACATAATTTGTTGTTTTATTTAAACACCGATCTCCAAAAATGAGCATATAAACATGTATTCAAATGTAAACCAAGTAAACATGGCAAAAGCGTGCAACCGATTGTGCATTAAATAAAATCGCTTTCTATTGTAATTAGCAGTGATTATTCTTCTACACCCCATAAACAAACAGTCACGGAGTTAACCGCATCCGTTATGGATAAAGTTCACTTAATACTTGTTTTTCCAAAGAGCACGATTACTTGTTAAATTATCTGAAAGAAATTGCTAAATCTCAACAGTAAAAGCTAGACAAACTTAAAATTCATATTCACGGCGGGTTTCGTTAGACTCGATTTTTCCGTGATGTTCAATGTATAAAGCTTAATTATTAAGTCAGGCACGCTAGTAGTACCCCAGTTACTGCAATAAAGTAGTTTATATGTGGCACCTTAACCTGGAATGATGTTTAATAATAAAACCTGTAGACCATACGTTTGCATTTTTGCTAATGTGTCGAGACAAGGAATAATCTTTCATTCTAACAGATAGAGCTGTAACTCAGGTATGGATTAAAGAGGAAACAGAAATTACCGTCCGAATGCAAACATATTTTCTTGATGGCCACCTACACAGGGAGAAACTACCATCGTAATAAAATAATGGAAATCAGAGCTCGCACGGTGAGATTTAAGTATTCTATTTTTCCGCGTGCTGTTCGAAAGTGGAACGGTTCAGAAATATTGTGAATGTGGTTAGTTGAACCCACTGCCAGGCACTTAAATATGAATTACAGTGTATTCATGTACATATAGATGTCAATCTAAACACCCAGTTTTTCAAAAGTAATTTTTATAGTTAATGCTCGAAATTTTTGTATCAACTTCGCTACAAAATTATCATCATCGAATTTCTTTGGCCCTCGCCTTAGAAAATTCCTGGCGTGTTACGGATAATTACAGCGGCTTCAAAAATTCTAGAGATCAGCACTTTACATGTGTTACCGTCTGCGCGCTCGTCGCTGAATAGCTACCGCTTAACGGTTACCAGTAAACTCCCAAATCTTTAAAAAATTGAACTCCTGTGTATAAAACAGCTCAGACATTTTAATAATTTACAAATGAGTTAAAATATTAAATATCTGACGTAAAGCATGTAAGGGTGAAAAATTTTAGAAAAGATTTTAAATTATGTATAAAGTTTAATAGAAGTCGCTAAGTGTCTCATTATGAAACATTGAACTGAATATACACGGAGGTGACAAAAATCATGTGATAGTGATATGCACATATACAGATGGCTGTAGTATTGTGTACACAAGGTATGAAAGAGCAGTGCACTGGTGGAGCTGTCATTGTACTAGATGATTCATGTGATTATGGCTGTACGACAGGAATGCGGACTGGTAGTTGGAGCTAGATGCATGGTACATTCCATTTTGGAAATCGTTAGGGAATTCAATATTCTGAGATCCACAGTGTCAAGAGAGTGCCGCGAATACCAAACTTCAGGCATTACCTCTTACAGCGGACAAATCGTTGGCCGACGGCCTTCACTTAACGACCGAGAGCAGCAGCGTTTGTGTAGACTTGTCAGTGCTACCAGACAAGCAACACTGTGTGGAATAACCGCAGAAATGAATGTGGGACGTACTACGAACGTATCCTTTAGGACAAGGCGGCGAAATGTGCCGTTAAAGGACTAACAGGAGACAACCAACGCGAAAACCTTTGCTAACAGCACGGCGTCGCCTGCAGCGCCTCTCCGGGGCTCGTGCACATATCGATTTGATCGTAGACGTGGCCCCGTCGGATGAGTCCCAATTTCAGTAGATAACAGCCCATGGTAGGGTTCCAGTGTGGCGCAGACTCCACGAAGCCATGGACCCATGTTGTCAACAAGGCATCTGCAAGTTCGTAGTGGCTCCGTAATGGTGTCGGCTGTGTTTATGTGGAATAAACTGGGTCGTCTGGTCCAACTGAACTGGTCATTGACTGGAAATGACCATTTGCAGCCATTCATGTATTTCATGTTCCCAAACGACAGCATTTTTGTGGATGACAATGCATCCTGTCACTGGGCCGCAATTGTTCACAGTTGGTTTGAAGAATATTCTGGACAGTTCGAATGAATGTGAATGATCTGGCCACCCAGATGGCCCGACATGAACCACACCGAACATTATGGGTCATAATCTAGAGGTTAGTTCGTGCACAAAATCCTTAATCGCCAACACATTCGCAATTACGGAAGTTTGTAGAGGCAACATGGCTCAGTATTTTTGCAAGGGACTTCCAGCGACTTGTTGCGTCCATGCCACATGAAGCTGCTGCGCTACACCAGGCGAAATGAGGTATCTAGTGGCATTTGCTACCTCAGTGTAGTCTGGTTAACTTGCGCAATATGAGCTACGCTATCTCAAGATACATAGTCAGTCTCTAGCTGTAATTCTTGTCTTAACATAAGATCGTTCCTCTTAATGAGAGTATGTTATAAATTTAATTTTAAATTCGGTCAGTAATTACGAGGGTGAATAAAATGAAAACCTTAAATTTGTAATAAGAAATCGAAATTTCGCGCCGTTGTGCTGTAAGTTGGTAAGCGCGCTACAAACAGCGTGCAGAATGGCCTGTAGGTGGCAGCATAGTGCAGACGCACACATACCGTCGCAGTATCAGTATAAAGATGGCTGCCCCACTTCGGTTTTTGCGTAGTGAAGGCGTGAAACCTATTGAAATTCATCGACGAATGAAGGTTCAGTACGGTAATGCATGTTTGTCACAGCAGCAAGTCTACGAATGGAGTAGGAAGTTCGCGAATGGTGTGACTTCAGTGGAAGATGCACCTCGACCAGGTGAGGCACAACGAGTTGTGACTCCACAGAACATTGCAGCAGTTGAAGCCACAGTGAAGGAAAACCGCCGAGTGACACTGAATGACACTGCAGCTTGTTTACAGATTAGTCATGGGTCAGCACACCACATTGTGCATGATGTGCTCCAGTTTCACAAAGTGTCTGCAGGATGGGTGCCACGGCAGCTGACTCCTAAAATGAGAGAACGTGTTCATGCTTGTGAAGAATTTTCTCGGCCCTTTGAACGAGAAGGTGATGGCTTCCTTGCAAGAATCGTTACTGGGGACGAAACCTGGGTTCACTTCTACCAACCGGAAACGAAGAGAGAGAGCAAGGAATGGCACCATTCCTCATCACCAAAACCAAAGTGGTTTCGAACAGAACCATCCAGCAGGAAAGGTTAGACTGACTCTCTTTTGGGACGAAAAACGCGTCATTTTAGAGCATTACATGCCTAGAGGGACCACTGTCACCACTGCATCATGCACAGATCTCCTAAAAAATCATGTGTGGCCTGCAATCGGATCAAAGCGACGTGGATTGCTGTCAGCAGGTGTCCTTTTGCAACTTGACAATGAAAGGACTGTACAACAGTTGCAACAATCACAGACTTGCATTTTGAGTGTCTTCCTCATCCACCATACTCAACAGACCTTGCCCCACGTGATATCCATATTTTTGTACCACTCAAAGACTCAATGGGAGGAAAGAATTTCCGTTCTGATGAAGAGGTACGCTAAGCGGTGCATGAGTGGTTGTGCGGACTACCAAAAGAAAATTTTTTTCTAAAGGTTTTTATGCATTTTGTAAGCGCTGGGGGACTTGCATTGAGGGTGGGGGAGTTTATGTTGAAAAGTGATACAGCTTTGTATCACTTCTGCACAATAAATAATATTTAAAAAAATATTTTAGGTTTTCATTTTACTCACCCTCGTACATGACATAATGAAAACTTAAGTTTTGTTGTTCCCGGGAACCGTAGGACAGGTAGCCTGTAGCTGGTTTGTGCCCTATGAACCATGAACCGGGTTAGCAGTTAAGTAATATAGATAGCTTTACAACGGTGTACTTCCGACGTCTGGTTATCAGGCAAGTTTTTTACGATTCGACATCCCCTACAATGATCTGCCTTTGCTGCAGCGTATGTAGTGACGGTAATTAATTTGTGGTTCTGTAATTGTCGCTACGGGAGTTTCCAATTAAGCGTTCGCTGTAATGATAAAATATGTCTGCTAAATGATGGTCACGAGCAGACTGCAGCTATAAGAGTTAAACGACACTAAATGGATGAGATAATTCGATCTGTACAGTGAGCAATGAGCAGTGAGAAATTCGGAAAGCGAGATACCGTTCACGGAGAATAAATAAAAAAAAATGGTTGAGTGCTGCCGATGACATTGTAATTTTGTCAGTGACAGCAAAAAAAAAAAAACTTGGAAGAGATTTCGTACGGATCTGATAGTCTCTTGACAAAAAAAAAGCTTATAAGGTCAATACCAAGAGAGGTAAAACAAGGATAATGGGATATTATTGAATTAAATCGGGAGATGCTGAAGGAGTTACGTTAGGAAATGAAACACTGGCATAAGAGTTTTGTTATTTGGGCTGAGATGTAAATGGGGATGGATGGAGTGCAGAGGATATAAAATAGAGACTGGCAATCGCAAGAAAAGCATTTTTGGAAAAGAAGGGACGATATTTAAGTGTTAAGAATTTTTTCTGACGGTATTTGTCTAGAGTGTAGTCTCGTGCCTCAGTGACACGTGGACACCAAACAGTTCATACAAGAAGAGACTAGAAACTTTAGAAATGTTTTGCTGGAAAAGAATTCTGAAAAGTAGACAGGTCGATCGGATAACTAATGAAGGGGAACAGAATCCAATTGGGGAGAAAAGAGCATTATGACACTACTGGACTAAAAGCAGGGATTGGTTGATACGAGGTGCATTCCGATTTAATACCTCTCATTATGTTTCACACAAACTAATCACACGAAAACTTGAAACCTGATTCACTTCTTGGCGTAATCTCATATTTTTCACAACGTCGACGCCGAACGCTCCTTTACGAGTGTGATTGGACCACTGGAAAATCGCTCAGGCAATACCGGCACGACTGGTGAATGTGCGACCATGGATAGTGTCTTTCGTCGTTAAAAAAGCCACAAGTTGTTAGGAGGCAGGTCAGGTAAATGAGATACATGAGAAATCATTTCATAATTGTTGTCGTCCGTCAGCACTCGTGGCATCCACCTGAAGGACACCTTCCGCATTTTCATGTCTTCACGTAGGGCCGTGTGCACAGATCCCACGAAAATGCCAACTTTTGAGACGATATTTTATTTATTTATTTATTGTTCCGTGGGACCACATTAAGGAGAAGTCTCCATGGTCATGGAACGAGTCAATACATGAAATTATAACACGATTGTAGAAACAGATAAAATGAAATATAAGAAACATATTCAGGCGACAAGTCTTAAGTTTAAATAAAGAAAATCAACAATGTAACACTGGAATTTGCTTAATTTTTTAGCTCTTCCAGGAGCTCCTCGACAGAATAGAAGGAGTGAGCCATGAGGAAACTCTTCAGTTTAGGCTTAAAAGTGTTTGGGCTACTGCTAAGATTTTTGAGTTCTTGTGGTAGCTTATTGAAAATGGATGCAGCAGAATACTGCACTCCTTTCTGCACAAGAGTCAAGGAAGTGCATTCCACATGCAGATTTGATTTCTGCCTAGTATTAACTGAGTGAAAGCTGCTAACTCTTGGGATAAGCTAATATTGCTAACAACAAACGACATTAGTTCACCTGCTATATTCAGAAAGTGATTATTAAATACTGTACATATATGCTACTTATCAGTAACACGGACATTCCCACTACGCACTGATTCTATATCCTCGACCTGTCTCTGCAGACCAGCCACTTCCTTTAGGACTGACCATATGGTTTTAATTTTATCCTGAGACTTAGCTATTCTATCTGTATACCACATACTTTTTGCCTTCCTAATAACTTTTTTAAGCACCTTACAATACTGTTTGTAATGGGCTGCTGCATTTAGATTGTGACTGTTTCTAACGTTTTGATATAATTGCCACTTTGTTCTACAAGATATTCTTATCCCTTTAGTCAGCCACCCAGGCTGCCTGTTTGTGCTAGTACCCTGTTTTGAACGTTCTAACGGAAAGCAACTTTCAAAGAACACGGTTCAAGTCTTGAGGAAAGCATTATATTTATCGTCTACTGTATCAGTACTGTAAACATCTTGCCACTCTTGTTCCTTGATAAGATTTACAAAGGTCTCTACAGCAACTGGATCAGCTTTCCTAAAAGTTGATAACTATATTTAACATGTGTTGCAGCACAAAAATCTTTTAGAGTTAAAATTTGTGCATCATGATCTGAAAGGCCATTCACCTTTTTGCTAACAGAATGCCCTTCTAGTAATGAGGAATGAACAAAAATATTGTCTATGGTTGTTCTACTGTTCTCTTGCACTCTCGTTGGAATGAATACGGTTTGCATAAGATTATATGAATTAAGGAGGTCTACCAGCATCCTTTTCCTTGCACAATCACTTATACAATTAATATTGAAGTCACCACATATAACTAACTTTTTGTATTTCCTATAAAGTGAACCAGGGACCTGCTCTAGCTTTAGCAAAAATGTTGTGAAAACGGAGTCTGGGGATCTATAAATAACAACAGTAAGAAGTTTAGCTCCACTAAATTTAACCACACCTGCACAACATTCAAACACCTTTTCAGTGCAGTACTGGAACACGTGAGGCAATACTGGCCTTACGACGTATCTTAGAAGAAAGATTAAGGAAAGACAAATCTACGTTTCTAGCATTTGTAGACTTAGAGAACGCTTTTGACAATGTTGACTGGAATACTCTCTTTCAAATTCTAAAGGTGGCAGGGGTAAAATACAGGGAGCAAAAGGCTATTTACAATTTGTACAGAAACCAGATGGCAGTTATAAGAGTCGAGGGACATGAGAGGGAAGCAGTGGTTGGGAAGGGAGTAAGACAGGGTTGTAGCCTCTCCCCGATGTTATTCAATCTGTATATTGAGCAAGCAGTAAAGGAAACAAAAGAAAAATTCGGAGTAGGTATTAAAATCCATGGAGAAGAAATAAAAACTTTGAAGTTCGCCGATGACATTGTAATTCTGTCAGAGACAGCAAAGGACTTGGAAGAACAGTTGAATGGAATGGACAGTGTCTTGAAAGGAGGATATAAGATGAACATCAACAAAAGCAAAACAAGGATAATGGAATGTAGTCGAATTAAGTCGGGTGATGCTGAGGGAATTAGATTAGGAAATGAGACACTTAAAGTAGTAAAGGAGTTTTGCTATTTGGGGAGCAAAATAACTGATGACGGTCGAAGTAGAGAGGATATAAAATGTAGACTGGCAATGACAAGAAAAGCGTTTCTGAAGAAGAGAAATTTGTTAACATCGAGTATAGATTTAAGTGCCAGGAAGTCATTTCTGAAAGTATTTGTATGGAGTGTAGCCATGTATGGAAGTGAAACATGGACGGTAAATAGTTTGGACAAGAAGAGAATAGAAGCTTTCGAAATGTGGTGCTACAGAAGAATGCTGAAGATTAGATGGGTAGATCACATAACTAATGAGGAAGTATTGAATAGGATTGGGGAGAAGAGAAGTTTGTGGCACAACTTGACCAGAAGAAGGGATCGGTTGGTAGGACATGTTCTGAGGCATCAAGGGATCACCAATTTAGTATTGGAGGGCAGCGTGGAGGGTAAAAATCGTAGGGGGAGACCAAGAGATGAATACACTAAGCAGATTCAGAAGGATGTAGGTTGCAGTAGGTACTGGGAGATGAAGAAGCTTGCACAGGATAGAGTAGCATGGAGAGCTGCATCAAACCAGTCTCAGGACTGAAGACCACAACAGCAACAACTTTGAAACATCAATTGACTCAAATGGGATACCGTTTTCACATACATGGTTACTCCCCCACACCGCAAAGAGCTCTAGAAAAGCTGCCAGCCAACCTGTATCCTGTGTTCTATACTCCGAAGCAACTGTCTCCACTCGCTCGACATGCTGTTAGACCGGTTAGTGCGAGTCCAAGATTGTATTGGTTTGTTGTCGCGTGACACACTGCCTTTTTTGCACTGTTGCAACCATTGTCTCACGCAACTGATAATAAATTTCAGCCGGTGTCACATCAGGCAAATGGAGAAAACGAATAATTACACGCTGTGAGTGTGATGTAAACGTCTCCACTTTAAGTATCATAAACAGTCCTCGCTGTCGCCGTTGCTGATAAGAGTTCTGTACACCATACAGTGCTGTAATCTCTGCCCCACATTCACAACAAATGCACGCATATTTTGAAACAAACCGCATGTTTAAGAAAAGAGAAGATATGTTATGACTTGAATGCACCACATAGGACACATACTGAGGCGTCAAGGAACTACACTGTTCAGCCACATTAATGTGACAATTTGTCAAAAGCCTGAACAGCCACCTTTTGCAGTGCAGGACGTTTAGGAGGAGAAACAGTGACGTTTTGGAAAGTGCCAACAGGGATGTGGAGACATGCCGACTCCATTGTCTTGGCCATAGCTGCACTAGGTTTCTCGGCTGAGGACCTGTAATGCGAACATTCCGATCGAGATGGTCCCAGAGATTCTCGATAGCGTTAAAATTCAGGGCGCTTGATGGCTAGGGGAGTATGGTAAACTCATCATGGTGCTCTCTGAACCATGCACGTACGTCTCCAGCTGTGTGACACGTTGCATTGTTCTGCTGGTAGGTGCCATCGTACCGTGGAAAAAACGAACCGCATGTAGGGGTGGACATTGTACCCAAGGATAGACGCATACTTATGTCGATCCGTTGTGCCTTCCAGAATGAGAAGATCACCCAGAGAATGGCACGAAAATATTTCCGAAACCGTAATGCTTTCTGCTGGTTGCAGGGCTTTTGCTTTCAGATGTTTCTACCTTACACACCAACGACCAGCTGTACGATGGAGCATAAACCGTGATTCATCTGAGAAGGCCACCTGTCGCCACGCAGTGGACGTGCAGTTGCGGCACTGTCAAAAAAAATACCAGCCTTCGTCATCGATGAACAGCAGTGTGCATGGGTACATGAACCAGTGTCTGCTGCGGAGGCCCATACGTAGCAAAGATCGCTGAGCTATCGTTTAGGAGACGCTTTTAGTAACCCCTTGGTTTATCTGGGCAGTCAGTTGGTAAACAGTTGCAAGTCTATTCGCCCATACACATTTCCACAACTGTCGTTTCCCCTTGTCGTCTGTGGCCCGTGATGTACCACGGTTATCTCAGCGCCAGTTTTGGATAGTGTCATTTTACCATGCACAGTATACTTTAACCATGACAGTATGCGAACAGTTTACAAACTTCCCGGTTTCGAAACTGCTTCCACTCTTTGCCCAAACGCCAGTGATTATATCCTTTTGGACATCAGATAAACCGGTCCGTTTCCGCTGTACGGCAATGATTGCAGTGTTGTCCACATCTCCCCAACACGATGAATACAGGGTGGTCCATTGATCGTGACCGGGCCAAATATCTCACGAAATAAGCGTCAAACGAAAAAACTACAAAGAATGAAACTGGTCTAGCTTGAAGGGGGAAATCAGATGGCGGTGTGGTTGGCCCGCTAGATGGCGCTGCCATAGGTCAAACGGATATCAACTGCGTTTTTTTAAATAGGAACCCCCATTTTTTGTTACATATTCGTGTAGTACGTAAAGAAATATGAATATTTTAGTTGAATCACTTTTTTCGCTTTGTGACAGATGGCGCTGTAATAGTCACAAACATATGGCTCACAATTTTAGACGAACAGTTGGTAACAGGTAGGTTTTTTTTATTAAAATACAGAACGTAGGTACGTTTGAACATTTTATTTCGGTTGTTCCAATGCGATACATGTACCTTTGTGAACTTATCATTTCTGAGAACGCATGATGTTACAGCGTGATTACCTGTAAATACCACATTAATGCAATAAATGCTCAAAATGATGTCCGTCAACCTCAATGCATTTGGCAATACGTGTAACGACATTCCTCTCAACAGTGAGTAGTTCGCCTTCCGTAATGTTCGCACATGCATTGACAATGCGCTGACGCATGTTGTCAGGCGTTGTCGGTGGATCACGATAGCAAATATCCTTCAACATTCTCCACAGAAAGAAATCCGGGGACGTCAGATCCGGTGAACGTGCTTCGACGACCAATCCACCTGTCATGAAATATGCTATTCAATACTGCTTCAACCGCACGCGAGCTATGTGCCGGACGTCCATGTTGGAAGTACATCGTCATTCTGTCATGCAGTGAAACATCTTGTAGTAACATCGGTAGAACATTACATAGGAAATCAGCATACATTGCACCATTTAGATTGACATCGATAAAATGGGGGCCAATTACCCTTCCTCCCATAATGCCCCACCATACATTAACCCGTCAAGGTCGCTGATGTTCCACTTGTCGCAGCCATCGTGGGCATTTTGATCGCAATAGACATACATCAACACGATATCTACCTTTTCCACAGTTGGTAAACGGTCCATTTTAACACGGGTAATGTATCAAGAAGCAAATACCGTCCGCACTGGCGGAATGTTACGCGATACCACGTACTTATACGTTTGTGACTATTACGGCGCCATCCATCACAAAGTGAAAAAAGTGGTCCAACTAAAACACTCATATTTCTTTACGTACTACACGAATATGTAAAAAAAATGGGGCTTCCAATTTAAAAAAAAACGGAGTTGATATCCGCTTGACCTATGGCAGCGCCATATAACGGGCCAACTATAGCGCCATCTGGTTTCCCCCTTCAAGATAGACGAGTTTCGTTCTTTGTAGTTTTTTCGTTTGGTGCTTATTTCGTGAGATATTTGGCCCGGTCACTGTCAAAGAGGCAGGATTCGAACCTGCGACCGTAGTAGTCGCGCGGTTCCAGACTGTAGCTCCTAGAACCGCTCGGCCACCTCGGCCGGCCTGTCAATGGACCACCCTGTATACTCTCCCTTGCTCGTGATGTCACCTGCCCTCTGTGAGTGGTTGACTTCGAACACAGGGAGTGATCATATTAATGCGACTGGACCATATAGATGTTAACAACTGTTACTATCTGAACAGTACATTCCGGTGGTTTATGATGCCATTTTTCGTGTTGAAACTTCAGAGCGCTGCCTACGTAAAAGCCTTCTGTTAACTTGAACTCGCTTGAAAGCTATAGAATTTTTGAAACCAAGTCACTGCTCATGAAGTGATTTTGACTGTAGTTGGCACTACGCTTACTTTGTTGACAAATTTCAGAGTTGCATTGCGCGTGCGTAGGAAATGGGGTGCAGCAGTAATGCACGCTGGTGCTAGGGCAGTGAGCCGTCAGCGAGGTGCTGGCGCTGTGTCGCCAGGACCGACGTGGCGCGCGCGCCGCTCTGGTGGCAGCTGCCCGGGGACCCGTGGGAGCCGCCACCCCCGCCGCCCCCACAGCCTCCGCCCCCGGCGCCCGCCGCACCGCCTGCTGCCGCCGTTCTGCGCCCGCGGCCGCGCCCCGTGCTGGGCTGCCACCGGAACGAAGTGACGCCGTCGCCATTGCCGACGCCCACGAGGAGCCCGCTGTGCTGGCAGTGGGGATACCGCTGGCCACGCCACTGGGAACCACAGGCCGAACCGCGCACGCCCATTCCGCCCGCCGGCACCTACTCAGGTATCGAACCTCTGCACCAATTTACTATGTAGCCCCGATAAATATTGTTATGAGGTGGATGTAGTGTGTAGATTCCATCTCGACATTCTGGAGGAACTGTTTCACTACTCATCTCAGTTACAGATAAAAAATATTCGGACACCAGTTAGTGAACATTATTATGGGTGTGCCTACTCTTCACTTTTATGACGGTTTGATCTCGGCTGGGGACAAGAGATGGGTAGTTCGCGAACGAAGGGATGCAAAGGAACGGTTCACCAAGATGAACGAAAGGACCGAGGAACGAATTCCAAGGAACGATCGGTTCATACTTCACTTCGGTCGCTGCGGTCTACTTATAGTTCCCGGGAACGAGGAACGATCGGTTCATAGTTCACTTCGGTCGCGTCGTTCTACTTATAGTTCCCGGGAACGAGGAACGATCGGTTCATAGTTCACTAGTTCACTTCGGTCGCGGCGGTCACTTCGGCAGTTCTCGTTCCAGCCTCAGTCGCGTGCTCGTCTCAGTCTCGGTTTCCCTCTTCCGCACTCGTCGTTCTTCGCATGATCACCTGTCTCAGTTCCACTGCCGACTGGTCCTAGTTAGTTCAGTATCCAGTTGCTCGTTTCGTTCACTGCGCTCGCCTATTTTACATGTTCTCCAAACTGTTCTTGCACTTGGTTCTGGCTATTCAGCGTCCACGACCGGTAATCAAAAAGTATTTTATAGTTACGTAAATTACACAAAAATGACGTTGTATGTAATAGGTACGTATTTTCAGGTAACAAAAGGGCATATCAGCTTACTTCATTATATCGATGAACAGCAGAAGACATAACAAGGCAAGTTTTTTTTTGTTATTAATGTATTTTTTGGTTTCATCGACTTGATTTAGCAGCTAACTTTCAATAATTTGCTTAATTTTTAGTGTAAGAAAATTCATAGAAAACAATTTTCGTGTATCTTTCATATACAAAACATTACATTTAGGAAGGCTCTAATTATTTTTCAGTTTGGTTGTTTCCATATTTGCATTACCTGCTAGTTTGGTTTCTTTGAAAAAAAAGTGGTTTGTGGGTCATTTTGGCCCAGTAGGAAAAGCGGTGCCTCTCTATTTGAAAAGACAGATTGCCATAAAATCGTATTTACTTATTATCTCAAAAACATTTGTTCAGAAGGAGCTTTCAAACCAAAAAACTTTATTGCTGCGAACTTAGTTATTATTATTATTGCTGCATTGACTTTAATAATGCAACATAAAAACCTAATTTTTACTAAGCGTGTGGCGCAAGTATGAGAAAACCACATTTTATTTTATGCTTCCATAAAGTCTCTACTTCGCCTACGAACTCAGAGACAACGTGAAGTATATATAGGATGGAAACGATTATTGTTTACAACGTAGCATTGCTATATAGTAGAAATCGAAACGAAGAATTTTATACAAGACACTTGCGGTCTATTAAGTTGGGAAACAGCCACCAACAGGTTTACAAGACTACATGAGCTATAGCTCATGCGCGTCGCGTGAGATTTTCATGTTCTCTTCTCCAGCTTTCTACACATCGTCATCGATTGTTTCGCAATTGTTGCTTGCATTAGCTTGTTATTTCTTCACTGTCTAATTATTACACGTTTGTCTGTTTGTTGTATCTGCTCGTAACGGGCAACACATCGTCCGTAATTGGCGAGCAGTCTGCACTCGGGGCCGGTTTTCCGTGCGCCACCCTATATTACACTCCTGGAAATGGAAAAAAGAACACATTGACACCGGTGTGTCAGACCCACCATACTTGCTCCGGACACTGCGAGAGGGCTGTACAAGCAATGATCACACGCACGGCACAGCGGACACACCAGGAACCGCGGTGTTGGCCGTCGAATGGCGCTAGCTGCGCAGCATTTGTGCACCGCCGCCGTCAGTGTCAGCCAGTTTGCCGTGGCATACGGAGCTCCATCGCAGTCTTTAACACTGGTAGCATGCCGCGACAGCGTGGACGTGAACCGTATGTGCAGTTGACGGACTTTGAGCGAGGGCGTATAGTGGGCATGCTGGAGGCCGGGTGGACGTACCGCCGAATCGCTCAACACGTGGGGCGTGAGGTCTCCACAGTACATCGATGTTGTCGCCAGTGGTCGGCGGAATGTGCACGTGCCCGTCGACCTGGAACCGGATCGCAGCGACGCACGGACGCACGCCAAGACCGTAGGATCCTACGCAGTGCCGTAGGGGACCGCACCGCCACTTCCCAGCAAATTAGGGACACTGTTGCTCCTGAGGTATCGGCGAGGACCATTCGCAACCGTCTCCATGAAGCTGGGCTACGGTCCCGCACACCGTTAGGCCGTCTTCCGCTCACGCCCCAACATCGTGCAGCCCGCCTCCAGTGGTGTCGCGACAGGCGTGAATAGAGGGACGAATGGAGACGTGTCGTCTTCAGCGATGAGAGTCGCTTCTGCCTTGGTGCCAATGATGGTCGTATGCGTGTTTGGCGCCGTGCAGGTGAGCGCCACAATCAGGACTGCATACGACCGAGGCAAACAGGGCCAACACCCGGCATTATGGTGTGGGGAGCGATCTCCTACACTGGCCGTACACCACTAATGATCGTCGAGGGGACACTGAATAGTGCACGGTACATCCAAACCGTCATCGAACCCATCGTTCTACCGTTCCTAGACAGGCAAGGGAACGTGCTGTTCCAACAGGACAATGCACGTCCGCATGTATCCCGTGCCACCCAACGTGCTCTAGAAGGTGTAAGTCAACTACCCTGGCCAGCAAGATCTCCGGATCTGTCCCCCATTGAGCATGTTTGGGACTGGATGAAGCGTCGTCTCACGCGGTCTGCACGTCCAGCACGAACGCTGGTCCAACTGAGGCGCCAGGTGGAAATGGCATGGCAAGCCGTTCCACAGGACTACATCCAGCATCTCTACGATCGTCTCCATGGGAGAATAGCAGCCTGCATTGCTGCGAAAGGTGGATATACACTGTACTAGTGCCGACATTGTGCATGCTCTGTTGCCTGTGTCTATGTGCCTGTGGTTCTGTCAGTGTGATCATGTGATGTATCTGACCCCAGGAATGTGTCAATAAAGTTTCCCCTTCCTGGGACAATGAATTCACGGTGTTCTTATTTCAATTTCCAGGAGTGTATTTCCCTGCGATCAGCCACACAAGGCTACGGTTGGCTAAACGTGAGGTTCTGCAGAATTACAGAAATTACTTCTAAAAGTTTATAAGAATTCTGTAATGAATAAAAACTCTATACTCCATGGGGGAGGCAAGTGTCCCCTCTTGGTGCCCTCCATCCTTCAGTCACCTACATTACTAGTTTTCAGTTTTTCATAAGAACCATATACCAAGCACAAATGAACAGTGAACGAGTAAAAATGAACGGTTCCCAAAAAAGAACGATCAGGAGTGAACTAGTTCCCAAGGATGAACGAGTTTGCCCATCTCTACTGGGGACACTTTAAATGCATCTGAAGGTCTGTGGAGGAATGGTAGCCCATTCTTCCTTGAGAACAGAAACCAGAGAAAATTTTGATAGTATCATATAGCCTTTATGGCGCCTTCCATGACCACGAGCGGCGTACATCGGCCCCACGTAATGCCACCCCAAAACAGCAGGGAACCTCCACCTTGGTGCACTCGATGGACAGTGTGTCTAAGGCCTTCAGCCTGACCGTGTTGCCTCCAAACACGTCTCCGACGATTGTCTGGTTGAAGGCACATGCGACACTCATCGGTGAAGATAACGTGATGCCATCCTGAGCGGTACATTTGGCATGCGCTATGGATTTCGGGAGTGAAGCTGCTCATCATGCAGCCTATTGTGCACAGTTTGAGTCGTAACACGACGTCCTGTGGCTGCACCAAAAGTATTATTCAACATGGTGGCGTTGTTGTCAAGGTTCCTCCGAGTCATAACTGCAGTAGTAGCCTGAGCGAGGCATGTCATCGACAGTTCCTGCCTCTCTGTATCTCCTCCATGTCCGAACAACATCGCTTTGATTCACTCCCAGACGCCTGGACACTTTTCTTGCTGAGAGCCCTTCCTGGCACAAAGTAACAATGCGGACGCGATTGAACCGCTGTATTGACCGTCTAGGCATGGTTGAGCTACAGACAACACGAGCCGTGTACTTCCTTATTATCGACTTTCATTCCCTTACCAAAGAAGAGGAATGCGAGAAGATGTGAAGATCACAGACTCATTAGTCTTATGAGCCATTCTCTAGAAATATTTCTGAGAGTCATCCATCAAAGGCTATACGAAAAATGTGAGAAATTCATTAGTGAGACATAGTTTGGATTCAGGAAAGGTTTAGGTACATGAGAAGCAATAGTCACATTACAAGTTCTAGTACAAAACTGCTGTGATCAGGGTAAAAATGTAAGCCTCTGTTTTATTGACTATGAAAAGCCGGCCGGTGTGGCCGTGCGGTTCTAAGCGCGTCAGTTTTGAACCGCGTGACCGCTACGGTCGCAGGTTCGAATCCTGCCTCGGGCATGGATGTGTGTGATGTCCTTAGGTTAGTTAAGTTTAAGTAGTTTCCAAGTTCTAGGGGACTGATGACCTCAGTAGTTAAGTCCCATAGTGCTCAGAGCCATTTGAACCATTTGACTATGAAAAAGCGTTCGATAGAGTACAACACCACAAACTCAGAAAATTCTCAAAAGAATTGATATAGATAAGAACGATATCCGCCGTATAGAGAATTTATATTGAAATCAAACAGCGCAGTTTAAATTTGATAATGAGGTCACAGGTTTGGTTAATGTATGTAGGGGAGACCGACAAGGATGCATACTGTCACCCCCGTTATTTAACATATACTCTGAGAGTATTTTTCAGGAGGCACTTGATGATGTAGAAAAAGGCATAAAGGTTAACGGAGTGTAAATGAACAGCATTCGCTATGCTGATGACACGGTACTGATAGCTAACAATTTAACTGGCCTTCAACAACTCGTCAACATAGTAGGACATTAAAGCAATATTCAAGGTCTGAATATTAACATCAAAAAGACTGATTTGATGATTGTCACACGAGAGTCCGACTCATTCAAAGATGCAAATCTACAATTTCAAGGGCCTGTAATACGAAGAGTCGACAAGTTTAAATACCTCGGAACCTGGCTTTGTGAAGGCTAGTGAACAGACTCAGAAATAAAACGTAGCATGGAGAACGCCCGAAACGCCTTCATAAAATTTAAGAATATTCTTACAAGTAAAATGCTACATCTGGTCTGTGCTTCTATATGGCTCTGAAGGATGGACACTAAATATGACAATAACGAAGAAGTTAGAGGCCTTTGAAATGTGGATTAGAATAACCAACACCGAAGTACTAGAGCGAATGAACAAGCAGCGAGAAATGTTGACAGTGCATAAAAGAAGAAAAACTGCATACCTAGGACATATAGTACGGAACACCAAATATATGCTTCTGCATTTAATAATAGAAGGGAAGATTGAAGGAGAAAGAAGACGAGGGTGAAGAACAACATCCTGGTTGGACAATATAAAGCAGTGGACAGGGCTACGAAGTGTAGACCAGCTATTACATACTGCAGTTCACAGAAGAAAGATGCAACATGTGGTCGCCAACATCCATTAATGGATAAGCAGCAGTAGAAGAAGAAGATCGGCTGTCGGACACCCTCCGTCTAATAGGCGCTACTTATGCATGGTTGTTTACATCTTTGAGCGGGTTTAGTGACATTTCTGAACAGTCAAAGGGACTATGTCTGTGATATAATATCCACAGTCAACGTCTATCTTCAGGAGTTCTGGGAAACGGGGTGATGCAAAACTTTTTTCATGATGATACATAGAACTTGTGAACGAAGAAAGACGAGATCTTTTTAAACTTAATCTTATTCCAACTTTGTAATCGATACCACGTTCCGTCTTTTAAATGTGTACTTTTACTGCGAGCATCTGCGTTTTTCAATGAATTACCATGACGCGGACTGGCCGCAATGACTTGTTAAGTTGGATTCTAGTACTGCCCGACGGCTCACCCGAGCCTCTGTGGTAATTTTTAATAAAATTAGTAGATGCCACTTCGATTGATAATAGGCTAGGGAAATAATAATTTGCCAGATCAGTAGCTTATATGCCTGAATAAATCGAATAGAACCGGATCGTAGCAGATTCCGCGAAGAGTTCACATTGCTGAGGGTTTCATCTCGCAGCACGCTGCTTACCCAGCGGTTGTCGGATTTCTGTAAATTTCGCCTGTATCAGGTGGTTAAGGTAAGATCTCAGTCCTCCTCATAGCGTGACATTCCTCCATTGAGGCCAAATGCGGTCATCGAAGCTCTTACGTAAGATTTCGGTGAGAGAGAACCAGTGAAGGTGACAATTCCTATTTCTAGGAATAAAAAAAAACGGCTCTGAGCACTATGGGACTCAACTGCTGTGGTCATTAGTCCCCTAGAACTTAGAATTACTTAAACCTAACTAACCTAAGGACAGCACACAACACCCAGCCATCACGAGGCAGAGAAAATCCCTGACCCCGCCGGGAATCGAACCCGGGAACCCGGGCGTGGGAAGCGAGAACGCTACCGCACGACCACGAGATGCGGGCTAGGAATAAAAACCCAGGTTTGTCAGACCATGCTCATCTACTGCTGACTGAGCTGTCAGAAGCCCGAGCAAGCAGTAAGTGTACTTGCAGAATGTTTTGGAGACGGCGTGCATCAAAATGTCCAAATGTGTGTGAAATCTTATGGGACTTAACTGCTAAGGTCATCAGTCCCTAAGCTTACACACTATTTAACCTAAATTATCCTAAGGACAAACACCCTTTGGTATTGTTCTATTGATCTAAACTGAACACAGTCGCTTATCATATTTCAGTAATTACATCGCTGACCTCCTTTTATCAGAAACGAATGCCGCGCCCACTAACAGCCGATTAATGTATACAAATAAACAGTTCTTAAGTGCCCTTTGAAAATAGGTTGAAAACACGAATTAAGTCTTTGTTACTTTGTCTAGCAGTTACTGATAACAAACATTCTAAACTACCTACACGAAAGTGAAACGTTTATTGAAACAAAGGGAAATACTACTGCTCCCATATCGAACACACTTAAGCGCGGAGTGACGAATGAAAATGATGACAGTGACAGCTAAAAAATCGGAGACTCTGATGCCAGTGCACGTTGGTTATGAGTCATCGGTTAACGTAACTTGCAGGCGGGAAGGCCTTACACCATCTGTCTTTTTTTTTTTAATCATCGTTTTTTTATCGTTCCCTTACTCAATGTGTAAAAGCGAATCCCTTATAGAATCACTTTGTCGTCCTTCCGTCTGTCTATCTGTCAATTCGACTGTTCAGAACCCTTTTTCTCTGGAACGGGTAGACGCATCAGGTTTAAATTTCTGTCATGTACTAAGGTCTATAGTTCCTTGGCGATATAATAAACGTTAGCTTCTAAGTGACTGCAATCAAAAAATACAGCCATTTATGTTACATATTATGATACTGACTACGTTATTCATCAAACCTACGTGTCACTTCCCTTTAACCTAGAACCATGAAATTCGGTTAGAAGCAAGGTTGCACACTACACTCAACGGAAAAAAATGTGAATTCGTAATTACATCACACGAAAAAACTCGGCATTTGTTATCTTACTGCCTGTCTGTCCATCCGTCCGTCTGTTAAGCCCTCTTTTTCTGAGGAACGGGTAGACTATCAAGTTGAAATTTATGTCTCATACTAAGGTCTATAATCACTTATCGGTGAAAGAAATGTAAGCTTGTAAGCAAGTGCAGCCAAAAGATACGACCATTTACATCACATATTTTGATACACGCAAACCCACTCGTCAAAATCTATAGGGCACTTCCCGTTGGTCTAGAATCATGAAATTTGGCAAGAAGAAAGGATCCACAATACAAATAAAGAGAAAAATCTGAATTTGATAATTTGTAATTATATCACATGAAAAATATCTCTTTTGTTATTTGTTATCCTACTTCAAACATGAAATGAAAACATTCTCGAAAGTCTTGGGATCCATGGGGCCGATATCTTGCCAGTATCAAAGTCGATAGCAGCCAAAAATCGTCAGGATCTTCGATTCTCGGTATGGATGAACTGCCTATATACAGAATTAATTTTTTCTGTTTTTTCCCGTTTTCTTATTTTTCGTTCTTTCTTTTCCGTTTTCGTCTGACAAGAAACCATTTATCCGACATGATGCTTTGTTCGGATTTACAGTATCAGCGGTGAACACAGCACAAATCAGATTACCAAAGGACCTTCGCCACGCTTGAAATTTCACTAATATGACTAAGAAAAAAGATAAAGTCTGTGTCCCAACACCGTTACTGGACTATAGGCCTAACTGCGTTAAGAGTGCAGCCTTTCTTTGTCACGGCACTAGGAGGAGAGGGGGAGGGACCCATCACCTCAGCTGCCTTTTACCCCCGGGAAAGAATCCCGGTACTCATGCTGAGTGGACACGGGGCCTTCCTGGAGGACTGGAACGGAGAAAAATCCCTACCCCTATCGGAGGTTGAAGCCGACACCTCCAGGGCCGGAGTCTAATGCTCTATCCGCTAGACTACCATGGCCGCAATGTTAAAATAGCCTACTTATTGATTTTGTTTAGGCACTAAGCAATAACTTAACATAAACTAGTGCAATGATAATAAAGTGACTATTTTCTTAAAGAAATCCATTATGCCAGTTGAAAATGTTGGACCTATGAGCCAGTCATATACGCTCTGTGTTTTATGGTTTTAATACGCTCACCTATTGTAGCAGTTTAACTCTGACTTATTTTACTCCTTACGCAGACTTGGTCTCAAAATCATTAGAGATAAATACGTCAATCGACGTATTGCAGTGTATACAAGAGTGTTACCACTTTCCTTTTTCATATAAAAAAAGTGACAATTCCATTGGTCTACAACTTCATACCACCAGAATGGCGCTACTGAAAGGCGCCTCGAGTTCTGAAATGTAAACATTCCGGCTAGTGGCAGATTTTATTAAAATATCCGTAACTTTGATAGCTTTTTATTTTCATGATTAAATACAAAGCGTTTCTGTATGAGAACGACTTGCGAAAGCAACTGACGTACATTCTAACAAAGTAATAATTAGTCCCCTTTTCATATCCGTTGAGGGTGTCCCAAGTAATAAGCCAAAAAAAATTCCCCAAAGGACCTTTTTTCGTGTTCACATAACAGAAAAAGGCTTAAAGTCACTCAGTATATGAGGCATCTAACGTTGTTTACGTGTGTTATCGTGTTTACAGTAGATGTCCTTGGCGCCAAGTAGAAGTAAGGATATCATTCCTTTCCTCATTTTCAGGTTTTTCACTGGCTGTTATTTCCACAAGATTCAAGCGGTTTTTTTCCGAAAAGAGTGTTAACTCTGAGTAATCCAGAATATAAATATTGCCAACCAAGTGAGTACTTGTACAAACCGGTTTTGTAAATGGATCTTTGCCATAAATTAAACGTAACGATGTGCATCAGAAGGCACTTGTTGTACAAAACAACATGACTGCACATGTGACAAGACCACTTGTGTGTGTGTATTTTTTTTAAAAATATAATCGCTGCTGGTGCTGAAATTTCTAAATGGCATTTCCATTGTCCTCCAGCCTCTATTATGAAAAGTAAAAGTCCATCTATTTGATCATCTTGAAACGTCAACATTATATTCCCGTCTTTTTTCTTTGGTACCAAGGAGTCCGAAAGTTGTTGTTATTGTGAACTGAACGCACATTATTGGAGACCGAACAACCATGTTTGTACTGACGCAGTTGGCACGTGTGGTGAAAGGAGTGGAAAGGTAAACAGTTCCTTGTAATCCGACCTTGTACTGTCGCATTTAATCACCGACACAAGACTATGCTTTTAATAATGTAGACAAAAGCATCACATAAGAATGATTGTAACCAAACAAAAAGCAGGAAAGTAATAGAACTGGTATTATCGCGGTACGTAAAGCCGTTTGATAAAATAAAAAGTATCCACATTTGCTTTGGCGAACTATGTGAACTTCTGGAAAACGAGATACCATTGCTAAAGAAGCTACTGCTTTTTTTAATGGGAAATCGTGGAGGTGGGATTCGGCCATAGGTGCGTCGAATTTTTCCGATGTATTCAAGTCGACATAGGTCGCCCTTTGCGAATTTCTTTTCATTACAAAGGGAGCTGTTCCTGATTTCCAATTACTTGATTTAAATCCCGTAACCCCCGCCCCCCAGTGTGTGGTTAAGTGAGAGGCTGTGACACTACTGATGATGACACTTCTATCGGGTATACAGGTTAATAACGCGGACGCCTTATTGGTTAGAGAGGAGCCGACTGAGTACTAGCACTGTGTTTCACCTTCTCCCTCCCACGATAACACAATGTTTTTATGCCTTTATTATGTTGTTTTCCCTGGCTAAATTAGGTCCTTCGGCCGCTCTTCGACATCCGAGAGCATTCATCACAGCACATGGATACACTCTTGACCCTTTATACAGGTTAAAGATTAGGATCTCTAATGTTGAGTTATATTTCTCAAATATCCAAAAAATGATTCACGACATTAGAATTTGATAAATTACTACAGACGCTGTCCGTTCCTTCCTTTTGTTACCTCTGCGAATATTTACGCACCTGCTGGTCGTCCTTCTGATTCTCTATAAAGTACTTGTAACAAGTTTCTTTCCTTCATCTGCCGCGTGCCATAGTTATAGAGTATTGTTGTAGTAGATGCATCTCTACCACGAATACCTAAAACATACAATTTTTCCAACAAATTACGTGTTCCCCACAGTAGACACTATTGGCTAACAGGTCGGTTTACATTACTTATTGCCGGCCGTTGTGGCCAAGCGGTTCTAGGCGCTTCAGTTCGGAACCGAGCGACTGTTACGGTCGCAGGTTCGAATCCTGCCTCGGGCATGGATGTGTGTGATGTCCTTAGGTTAGTTAGGTTTAAGTAGTTCTAAGTTCTAGGGGACTGATGACCTCAGATGTTAACTCCCATAGTGCTCAGAGCCATTAGAAACATTAGAACATTACGTATTAAAAATACCTGAAGAAGTTCCGTCGAAAGTGAAAGTTAAGTTAGCTGGTCTTTATCTTCAGTACATGCATTCTTCATTGCCAGTACATTAATTCGTGAGCCATGTGGTTACATAACTTACCGATGTTGATAGTCATGAGTAGTTCTACACGATGTCCACAGTTAGTACCATCAGAGTCTATCCCATTCGTTTTATTGTGTTACACGAATCAAATTGCCTTTAAGATACCACTTGAGTTATATTCTTGGTGATGACTGTTTCATGCCTTATCGTTGCCGTCCTAGGCATAGTCTTTTTCTTTTGCTTCGTCTTCCGCTTCTGCAGACAGCCTCAAAGGATACTGATATAGCTGGTTGATTTTCCGACGTTAAACATTATAAAACACACTTCACTTAAAACTTCCGGGTTGATAGGCCGTGGTCGAAGTATAAAACTCTCCCCTGACGTATCGTCTCCGACTGCGGGAGACGTCCTCGGAGGTACAGCGGCAAACTGCGAAGAGAACTCAAGGAAGCACTGATTATATAGGCAGTACAGAGGGCGCCACTGTCGATCACATGGCGTCGGCTATGAGATTGTCTCTGGTAATGCCAAAATTCTCGACTGAAAGTAATCGATCGTCACGCTTGCGGTGCAACGCTGACATCCAAATTTTATCCAGTTTAACACCTTCGTTTTACCTGTTAAAGTTATTACGGTATTTATCAATCTCGATAGCCTCTTTATACATGCGTGCATAATAATGTGAGGTTTTTGATATGACGCTCGTCTCGCTGAATTTCATTTCATGATCACATTCCTGGTAAACATGTGAACACCCGTCTTGTTGAACATAAGAGGAATTGCCGCCTGGGTCACACGAATAAATCGTCCGTAGCGGAACATGTTTACCAGGAAGGTGATCATGAAATAAAATTTAGCGAGACGCGCGTCATATCAAAAACTCGCATTATTATGCACGCATGTATAGAGAGGCTATCGAGATTGATAAACACCGTAATAACTTTAACAGGTAAGACGAAGGCGTTAAACTGGATAAAATTTGGATGTCAGCGTTGCACCGCAAGCGTGACGATCGATTACTTTCAATCGAGAATGTTGGCATTACCAGAGACAATCTCATAGCAACGCCACGTGATCGACAGTGGCGCCATCTGTACTGCCTATATAATCAGCGCATCCTCGAGTTCTCTTCGCAGTTCGCCGCTGTACCTCCGAGGATATCTCCCGCAGTCAGAGACGAAACGTCAGGGGAGAGTTTTATACTTCGACCACGGCCAATCAGCCCATAGGTTTTAAGTGAAGACAATACCGGCCGTGAAAGCCTACATTGTATGATTATAAAACACTGTACTTTTAGCTAGTGGGTCATTCCATCTCAAATCAACTAACAGTCTGAATCTTGATATCTCAGATTTGGACGAATTTTTTTTCACGTAATGTACCCACTAACACTAGTTTAATTTTGAGATTTCAGATTTTTCTGACCTTTGGTTTTTGAGTTTCAAGGGTTTAAAAATAAAAAAAAACCTCCGTCTTTGGTCAGTCGATGATTGTTTTAAAATGCTGTAGCTCAAAAACTATACAACCTAGAGAGCACCATTGTTTTCCTCTATAAATTTCCTTCAATTTGATATGTAACATGACTATGCTACCTAAATCTGAAAATTTTAAACTATTCCAAAAAACATTTTTTGAAATTTCCAAAATACGTACCCTCGGATTTTTTAATAAAAATTATATGTGTTGTCCAGTCTAACTGACTACATGCATGCAAAATTTCAAGATGTGATCTCAATGGGTTCTTGTATAAAATAATATTTTACTACCGCAATACACACTAGTGAGGTGAAAAGCAGACTATTTCTAGGCTGTGAATACTAAGGTAGGCCTATGTAATTCTAACAAACTTAAATTATTATTTTAGCCTTTTTGTGCCCTCTTATTGTGTGTTAATTCATTAAATGATATTTTAATGCAAGAATAAAATATATAAAAAATAATAACTTAAGAATCTTAGGATTTTGTATGACATTCACTTTTTATTATTAAAAAAACGTGAGATTTTCATATTGTGTCAAGGCTCTAGTTTTGGCCACTACCTCACTTATGGCCACCTTGATGTAACGCGGAAGCTACACTGTATCCTTTCATCATGTATTATAAATGGGAGGGAAAACTAAAACATCTGCAGTACGTCTTCATATCAAATTGCCTGAAACATAATGCAGTCGCTTTCTATGTATTCCAGAAAAAACTGTTAGAAATCATGAAGCAAAACTTGCCTTTTGGACTTAAAAAGATTACTTACTTTTCTGATGGCAGCACTGCACAATATAAAAATAAGAAAAACTTCCTTAATTTGTGTTTGCATAAAACTGATTTTGAAGTTGAGGCAGAGTGGGAGTTCTTTGCAACATCCCATTGCAAGAGTGCATGTGATGGCCTTGGCGGAAGGAACTGTTAAGCGGCTAGCTGCTAAAGCCAGCTTACAAAGGCCATATAACCAACAAATCTTAACACCCAAATCACTTTATGTATTTGCCATGGAAAACATAAAAATCATTGACTTTGAATATTGCACAACAGAGGACTATGAACTGACCAAAGGATACTTACTTCCTCGGTTTAGTGACTCAAAAGCGATTGTGGGAACACAAAAGTTTCACTCATATAAACCCTGCACAGAGAGTCAAATTACTGTCAAGCCTTATCATTTTAGTCTGGATGAGTCTCTTGAATATGTGACAACACTGAACCAAATAACACCGTCACATATGGAAAATATTACTGCTGGTTTTGTGACAGTAGCATATGACGACTCTTGGTGGCTAGGGTGTATTGAAGAAAAATACAATGACATGTACTGAATAAATTTTTTACACCCAAAGGGTCCAGCCAACTCTTTTTACTATCCACAGCAAAGAGATATATTAGATGTACCAGGAAATACTCTTTTACAAACAGCGAATCCAACAACAGCTACGGGAAGAACCTACACTTTAAGTGCTAAAGAAATGAAGTTGTCTTCTTTTGCTTTGGAAAAATATCTTAAAAGATCATAAAAGAAGCACGTTTAAATTATGTTACACCTACCCTCACTAAACTCTAAGTTGTATAAATACTATGTGTATTAACTTTGTAAATACCAATTGGTATTAGAAATACAGTTCTACCCATGCAGATATCAACAAGCTAATCTTTTTCCCAAGTGAAATTACTTATATGCCAATTTCTGATGTAAGGAACTTGTTGTAAATGATTACAAATTACACTGGAAAACCAAAAAAAGGTAATCTCTGCCATTTACAACTACGGATGAAGGTGAGTGGCTTTATTTAAAATTTTAACTTGTAGCATGTATATTACCAATTAAAATGTGTTCACTTCCTTATGATGCATTGTTAAAAGAATCATGAACATTAAATTAAAACAACACTATATCATTTAATGAATTAACAAACAATAACAGGTAAATGTTGCATAAAAAGGCTAACCTAATAATTTAAGTTTGTTAGAATTACATAGGCCTACCTTAGTATTCATAGCCTAGAAATAGTCTGCTTTTCACCTTACTAGTGTGTATTGCGGTAGTAAAATATTATTTTATACAAGAACCCATTGAGATCACATCTTGAAATTTTGCATGCATGTAGTCAGTTAGACTGGACAACACATGTAATTTTTATAAAAAAATCCGACGGTACGTATTTTGGAAATTTCAAAAAATGTTTTTTGGAATAGTTTAAAATTTTCAGATTTAGGTAGCATAATCATGTTACATATCAAATTGAAGGGAATTTTTAGAGGAAAACAATGGTGCAAGTTTGAGCTCTCTAGGTTGTATAGTTTTTGAGCTACAGCATTTTAAAACAATCATCGATTGATCAAAAACAGAGGTTTCTTTGATTTTTAAACCCTTGAAACTCAAAAACCAAAGACCAGAAAAATTTGAAATCTCAAATTTAAACTAGTGTTAGTGGGTACATTACATGAAAAAAAATTCATCCAAATCTGAGAGGTCATGGTTTAAATCATGTAGTACAATTGGTTGATTTGACATGGAATGTCCCTAGAGGAAATAGCTGAATTTATTCTCAACGGCGCGGCTGTTGAATTGTTACTCGCAACCATTCAATGATCGTCGTGATCTGATGTAATCCCAACAGTACCGAAGGCAGCAGAGTAGCGCCGACCTATCTCTTTGAGCATGTTCTGCTGAAGAACTGGCAGTGTTAGTTTAATTTAGCACAATGGCCCATAGTGTGTAAAAATGCTGTCTGTTGTCTGAACTCCAATGAGCTTACGGCAAATTCTGGCGTACTGCACTTAAACCGAACTTTCGTGTCGGAGAAAAGAACTTCGTGCCGGCTTGGTCCCAACGCAGTGCTGCTGTCGATTTATCCGTGTTGCCCAGAGAGTGACTCTTGCCTTCGTAGTTCCAGGCATCGATATTCATTTTGGTGATTACTAAGTACACCTGGCCCCATGTACAGGGGAACTGGTTTACCATTGCCGTGGCAAGTATATAGCAGATATTTAGACGTATTTCTTGTCGATTGGTATACTGTGTCAGTATTGTGCTTTCTTAGCACTTTGCTCATTCATCAAATGATTGTTTTAATTAATGATAGAAAAATTTTGCTTTTAACTGATCGTTTATATTCCACATGTTTCAGCTCTTCTAGGAGGTGCCGGGTGCTGTTCTATTTATTTTGTTGTCAGAGTAGCCATTTATTCCGAAAGCGGTTATCATGTGATTCAGTCCTTCCTCCTGGTGTAGTGGCTCACGTATTCTTTTCGTCCTGCCCACCAATGCCTTAATTAATCCCCTCTTCTGTCTCGGTTGGTGATCAGATATTTTGTGAAGGTGTATGCCTGTGTGAGTGGGATTTAGACTTCGTGCCTCAAGTTCGGTCAGTTCTACGGATTATGTGCATATCTAAAAATGAAAGTAACCCACTTCAAAAATGGACCCAAACACTCTCTTGACCGCAAAAACATTTATTTTGATGGTAACCGGTCCGATCAGTTTTTAATCATCCTCAGACCCTCATATCATGATGGTAGGAGGTGGCGGTGAATGGAGCGTGTGTTATAACTCCACGAACGTCAACTGCTCATAGAGTTACAACACCAGCTACATTCAGCGCCACCGCCTACCATCATGGATGAGGTTCTGAGGATGGTCAAAGACTCACAGAAACCGGTTACCATCAGAATAAATGTTTTTGGGGTCGAGACTATTAGTGTCCATTTTTAAAGTACTTTTAACCAGACTGCTGCTCTACAGCTACATCTACATCTACATCGATACTCTGCGGATCACATTTAAGTGCCTGGCAGCCAGTTCATCGAACGACCTTCACAATTCTGTATTATTCCAGTCTCTTATAGCGCGCGGAAAGAACGAACACCTATATCTTTCCGAACGAGCTCTGATTTCCCTTATTTTATCATGATGATCGTTTCTCCCTGTATAGGTCGGTGTCAACAAAATATTTTCGCGATAATACAAAACGTGCTGCTCTTCTTTGAACTTTTTTTATGTACTCCGTCAATTCTATCTAGTAAGGATCCCACACAGCGCAGCAGTATTCTAAAAGAGGACGGACAAGCGTAGTGTAGGCGGTCTCCTTAGTAGATCTGTTACATTTTCTAAGTGTCCTGCCAATAAAACGAAGTCTTTGCTTAGCCTTCCCCGCAACATTTTCTGTGTGTTCTTTCCAATTTAAGTTGTTCGTAATTGTAAATCCTACGTATTTAGTTCAATTTACGGTCTTTCGGTTTGACTGATTTATCGTATAACCGAATTTTAACGACTTCCTTTTAGCACTCATAGGGAGGACCTCACACTTTTCGTTTTTTACGGTCATCTGCCAATTTTCGCACCATATAGATATCTTTTCTAAATCATTTTGCAGTTTGTTTTGATCTTCTGATGACTTTATTTGTCGATAAACGACAGCGTCATCTACAAACAACCGAAGACGGCTGCTCGGATTGTCCTCCAAATCGTTTATATAGATGAGGAACAGCAAAGAGCCTATAACACTACCCTGGGGGAACGCCGAAAATCACTTCTGCTTTACTTGATAACTTTCCGGCTATTACTACGAACTGTAACCCCTCTGACAGGAAATCACGAATCCAGTCACATAACTGAGACGATACTCCACAGGCACGCAATTTCATTACAAGCCGCTTGTATGGTACAGTGTCAAAAGCCTTCCGGAAATCCAGAAATACGGAATCAGTGTGAAATCCCTTTTCAATATCACTCAATACTTTATGCGAGTAAAGAGCTAGTTGTGTTTCACAAGAGCGGTGTTTCCTAAATCCATGTTGACTGTATGTCAATAGATCGTTCTCTTCGAGGTAATTCAAAATGTTCGAATACAATATATGTTACAAAATTCTACTGCATATCTACGTTAATGATGCGGGCCTGTAATTTAGCGGATTACTCCCATTACCCTTCTTGAATATTGGTGTGACCTGTGCAACTTTCCTGTCTTTGGGTACAGATCTTTCGTCGAGCGAACGGTTGTACATGGTTGTTAAGTATGGAGCTATTGCATCAGGATGCTCTCAAAGGAGCCCAACTGGCATACAGTCTGGTCCAGAACATTTGCTTTTATTAAGTGATTTAAGTTGCATCACTACTCCGGGGATATTTACTTCTACGTTAGTCACGATGGCAGCTGTTCTTGATTCGAATTCTGGCACATTTAGTTCGTCTTCTTTAGTGAAGGCATTTCGGAAGGCTGTGTTTAGTAACTCTGATTTGGCAGCGCTGTCTTCGACGGTATCTCCATAGCTATCGCGCAGAGAAGGTATTGATTGTGTCTTGCCGCTAACATACTTTCTCATACGACCAGAATCTCTTTGGATTTTCTGCCTGGTTTAGGCTGGCCGCTGTGGCCGAGCGGTTCTAGGCGCTTCAGTCCGGAACCGCGCTGCTGCTACGGTCGCAGGTTCGAATCCTGCCTCGGGCATGGATGTGTGTGATGTCCTTAGGTCAGTTAGGTTTAAGTAGTTCTGAGCCTAGGGGACTGATGACCTCAGATATTAAGTCCCATAGTGCTTAGAGCCATTTGAAGCATTTTTGCCATGTTTGGAGACAAAGTATCGCTGTGGAAACTGTTATAAGCACCTCGCATTGAAGTCCGCGCCAAATTTCGAGCTTCTGTAAAAGATCGCCAATCTGGGGGATTATGCGTCTCTTTAAATTTTGCATGTTTGTTTCGTTGTTTCTGCAACAGTGTTCTGACACGTTTTGTGTACCAAGGAGGAGCAGCTCCGTCGTTTGTTAATTTATTTGGTATAAATCTCTCAACTGCTGTCGGTACTATTTCTTTGAATTCAAGCCCATCTGCTAGCATACTTCTCTCCACGCGAAAGGTTCTAAACATTATTAACCGTCTTCATTTTTTCCCATTGTGAAATGTTTTTTAGCATGCATGCTGTGCAGAAACATGTAGAAATCCAGAGAGCTTATTTTCTTCATGAGG
Source organism: Schistocerca cancellata (assembly GCF_023864275.1). Classification (NCBI taxonomy): domain Eukaryota; kingdom Metazoa; phylum Arthropoda; class Insecta; order Orthoptera; family Acrididae; genus Schistocerca; species Schistocerca cancellata. Next base: position 821,611,417 of record NC_064627.1, on the reverse strand, counting down.
TCATACACTAATGAGACAAAAAATTATGACCGTTGTCGCCAGTGAGATTGAATGCCACATGGTAGCGTTGCGGACACTTTACACGCTAAGAAATTATACAAGCAGGGCAGAGACGAAGAATCGTTTTAGCGACGGTTGGGGTTGCAAATAGCAAAATTCTCTGACATCAGTAACTTCGACAAAGGGCAGATCGAACGGCTCGGCTCCTGGGAGCGAGCACTTGGAAACGGTAAAACCAGAGAACGTGGAGGTCGACGCTTGCCCGCTCTGTAGAGGAGGATAGACGGCGATTTGTGTCTGATACTGTACAGACTCAAGTGTTTCCGGGCACACTGTTCAGCGCATATTGTTGACCACGGGGTTCTCCAGCAAACGAGCCTTACACATTTCCATGTTGACCCAATGACGTCGTCAGTTACGATTGCAGTAGACACACATATCGAGATTGAACCGTGGGTCAATAGAATTGTGTCTCTTGGTCAGATGAATCACATTTTTGTTACACCAGTTCGATGGTCGTATCCGTATACACTGTCATCAGGCGATAGACTGCTCAGGCGGCCGCGGTGGCCGAGCGGTTCTAGGCGCTTCAGTCGGGAACCGCGCGACTGCTACGGTCGCAGGTTTGAATCCTGCCTCGGGCATGGATGTGTGTGGCGTCCTTAGGTTAGTTAGGTTTAAGTAGTTCTAAGTTCTAGGGGACTGACGACCTCAGATGTTAAGTCTCATAGTGCTCAGAGCCATTTGAACCATTTGAAACCATAGACTGCTCAAAATATGCACTGTGCCACAGACGCAGGCCGGTGGAGCTGTATAGTGCTGTGTGGGGCTTCCATGGGACCTAACGCAGTAATGGAAGACACAATCTAATTGTTCGATGAAATGTGAACACATGCAACATAGTGAGCAAAAGAGCCATTGTAAAACGTTGAGGATTAAAATTTTAATTCTTTACTAATCCAAGTTGTTTAAGAAATGTATTTACGTACCTCGTTCCTATATCTTACTACTTTATTTATCCTATTGACTTTCCCATTCCAATTTCGATAATGAGAAATATACATATGGAAAAAGCTACAGAATGTGTGTGGAAATGGAACATAGGTCCCCTCTTCCCCAACCAGTTGCCTTGGTCATTTGGTCAGCGCCGCTTTCGCTTCACGCTGGTAACCTTATCGGTATATAAGTGGGCGTCGTAAAACTTTCTTTTCTTTATTTCTCGGGAAATATGCGCATACATATATTTTAAAAGTGCTCAAATTTCATTTATCATCGATCCAGTCAATTTCGAGTGGATTGGGGGCGCCAGGAACTTCTGGAGTGTTTTTTTTTTTTTTAAACAAGGGGATTCAAAATGGTTCAAATGGCTCTGAGCACTATGGGACCTAGCTTCTGAGGTCATCAGTCCCCTAGAACTTAGAACTACTTAAACCTAACTAACCTAAGGACATCACACACATCCATGCCCGAGGCAGGATTCGAACCTGCGACCGTAGTGGTAGCGCGGTTCCAGACTGTACAAACAAGGGAATTAGTGAACCAAAATATCTTAATTGTTCTTCCTATTAGGTAGTACGCAAGCGATTTGCCGAAGATGAGTCAATTCGGTTGGCTATGTTGGAGATCTTACCCTTGTAAATGAGTTACAGCCACGCCATCAATTTACTCATATGTTTCATTACATTAATACTTGTTCCATAGACATGAATACGACATTTCGTAATGATGTGGAACATGTGAGCTTAACATAAGTTTCTTTTACACAATATGATTTTATTCCTATTTCATATCTAAAACTTCATCTTTTTTTTTTTACAGCTTCATATATAAACATTAATCTGTTGAGTCGGAGGAGTTGTCATTCATAAATTCTTTTAATTTGTTTCTAAATGCTGGTTGGCTATCTGTCAAACGTTTAATGCTCTTTCGTAGTTGACCAAAGATTTTTGTGGCAGCATATTCTCTGTTTAAAAGTTGGATTTGATCCAGAACAGTAAAGATCATCCTTTCTTCTATTGTTTTAACTATGCACTTTGTTATTATTTTTGAATTGGTATGGGTTATTAATAACAAATTTCGTAAGTGAATATATACTGCGTGATCAAAAGTATCCGGACACCCCCCAAAACATAAGTTTTTCATATTAGGTGCATTGTGCTGCCACTTACTCCATATCAGTGACCTCAGTAGTCATTAGACATCGTGAGAGAGCAGATTGGGGTGCTCCATGGGACTCACAGACTTCGAACATGGTCAGGTGATAGGCTGTACGCAAGATTTCCGCACTCCTAAACATTCATAGTTCCACCGTTTCCGATGTGACAGTGAAGCGGAAACGTGAAGGGACACGTACAGCACAAAAGCGTACAGGCCGATCACGTTTGTTGTCTGACAAGAAAAAAATAGTTCAAATGGCTCTGAGCACTATGGGACTTAACATCTGTGGTTATCAGTCCCCTAGAACTTGGAACTACTTACACCTAACTAACCTAAAGACATCACACACATCCATGCCCGAGCCAGGATTCGAACCTGCGACCGTAGCGGTCACACGGTTCCAGACTGAAGCGCCTAGAACCGCACGGCCACACCGGCCGGCATCTGACAAGAGATCACCGACAGTTGAAGAGGGTCGTAATGTGTAATAGGCAGACATCTATCCAGATCATTACTGAGGAACTCCAAACTGCATCAGGATACATGCAATGACAGTTAGGGTTCGAATCCTGCCTCGGGCAAGGATGTGTGTGATGTCCTTAGGTTAGTTAGGTTTAACTAGTTCTAAGTTCTAAGGGACTAATGACCTCAGAAGTTGAGTCCCATAGTGCTCAGAGCCATTTTGACAGTTAGGTGGAAGGTGAGGAAACTCCGATTTCATGGTCGAGCGGCTGCTCATTAGCCACACATCACACTCGTAAATTCCAAACGACGCTTCGCTTGGTGTAAGGAGCGTAAACATTGGACGATTGGACAGTGGAAAAACGTTGTGTGGAGTGACGAATCACGGTACACAATGTGGCGATCCGATGGCAGGGTGTGGGTGTGGCGAATGCCCAGTGAACGTCATCTGTCAGCGTGTGTAGTGCCAACAGTAAAATTCGGAGTCGGTGGTGTTACTGTGTGGTCGTGTTTTTCATGGAGGGGGCTTGCACTCATTGTTGTTTTGCGTGGCACTATCACAGCACAGGTCTACACCGATGTTTTAAGCACCTTCTTGCTTCCCATTGTTTAAGAACAATTCGGGGATGGCGATTGCATCTTTCAACACAATCGATCACCTGTTCTTAATGCACGGCCTGTGGCCTAGTGGTTACACGACAGTAACATCCCTTAATGGACTGAGATGCATAGAGTCCTGACCTGAATCCTAGAGAACACCTTTGGGATGTTTTGGAACGCCGACTTCGTACCAGGCCTCACCGACCGACGTCGATACCTCTCCTCAGTGCAGCATTCCGTGAAGAAGGGCTGCCATTCCCCAAAAAACCTCCCAGCACCTGATTGAACGTATGTCTGCGAGAGTGGAAGACGTCATCAAGGCTAAGGGTGGGCCAACACCATACTGAATTCCATCATTACCGATGGAGGGCGCCACGAACTTGTAAGTCATTTTCAGCCAGGTGTCTGGATACTTTTGATCACATAGTGTATGTATTGCGAAGGTACTGTAAATATCCAGAGTTCCTTAAATACATTTCTGCAAAGTGATATTGCGTGGGCTGTAGCTGTTATTTTGATTACACGCCTTTTTGCTATGAATACTTTTCTCTTAATAATGAACTACCCCCAAAATATGATGCCATATGATAGCAGTGAATGAAAATAAGCATATTAGGCTAATTTCCTGAAATGTTAATCACCAAAAATTTCGAAACGCTAATAGCGTAAGCAGCTGAACCTAAAAGTCTCATCAACACATACACCCAGAAATTTTGAATATTCTGCCTTAGCAACAGATTTCTATTCAAAGCCTATATTTAGCAATGAAGCTATGCCAGTTACTGTACAGAACTGTATATACTGTGTCTTCTCAAAATTCAAACGAATCCATTTGCTGAGAACCACTTAATAAATTTCTAAAGACATACTTGTTTGTTGTGATTACTTTACTTGTATCATCAGCAAAAGGAACTAGCTTTGCATCTTCATGAACACAGGGCGGCAAGTCATAAATATATATTAAGAACAATACGGGACCTAAGATTGAACCCTGTGGGTCACCATTCTTGATACCTTCCCAGTTAGAGGCCTCTGCTGATTTTTGCAGACAGTCTGTACGATTAATTTCAAAATTCTGCATTCTTCCAGTTAAATATGAATGAAACCATTTGTGCACTATCTCATTCACCCGCCAAGTTAGCCAAGGGCGCTAATGTGATGCTTCTGGACTCGAGTAGTTGCGCCAAACGTGGATCGAATGCCCCCGACGGATTAACGACGAGGGCCGGTGTGCTGGCCAGCCTGGATGTGGTTTTTAGGGGGTTTTCCACGTCGCGCTAGGTGACTACCAGGCTGGTCCCCACGTCCCGCCTCAGTTACATGCCTTGAAGACATTTAAAAATGTTCGCACTATTTCATGGCTTACACTAGACGCAGACAGATGGGGTACACTAATTCCATCCTGTGGTGTATGGGGTGGCGACAGGAATGGCATCTGGCCACCCTCATATACTAACATCGTCAAATCCATAGTAAGAAGGCCGATCCTGTGTTGAAGTGGGACACAGGCCCCAGAAAATAATGATGATGCACTGTCCCATTCATACCACAATACTTAAGCCTATCTAGAAGAATTTCATGATTCACACATTCAAAAGTCTTTGAGAGATCACAAAAAATCCCAATGGGTGCTGTTCAGTTCTTCAGAGCATTTAATTTTTGATCAGTGAAAAGATCTGTAGCATTCTGCTGAAAAGCTTTTCTGAAAACCAAGTTAACATTTTGTTAGTACTTCATTTTTATAAATATGTAAAGCTACTCTTGAATACATTCCTTTTTAAAGAATTTTGGATAAAGGTATCAGTAGTGAGACTGGGCGGTAGTTGTTAGCATCAGACCTGTCCCCTTTTTTATGCAGTGGTTTAACAATAGCATATTTCAGTCTATACAGAATAATGCCCTGTTTCAGTGAGGTATTGCATATATGGCTGAGAATCCTACTTATCTGTTGGGAGCAAGCTTTTAGTACTCTGTTGGAAATGTCATTAGTTCCACATGAGCTTTTGCTTTTGAGTGAATTCATTATTTTTCTGATTTCAGTAGGAGAGGCAGTTGAATTTCAGTTTTATCAAATTGCACATACAGTCTTGCATCATCTAATGTACATCTAGATCCTTTTTTTACAGCACTAAAATGATTATTAAAAATATTTTCCATTTCTGACTTTTTGTTAACAATCTTTTCATTGAGTCTGATAGAAGTACAGTTTTCCCGTGCTCTCAGTTGCCATGTTTCCCCTTTAACAATATTCCAAATTGTTTTAATTTTATTATCAGATGTACGTATCTCAGACATAATGCACGTACTTCTGGACTTTTTAATAATTTTTCTTAATACAGTGCAGTAGTTTATTGTTAGACTGTTGCTGGATCATTATTTCTTCTAGTTATAACATAATTCCCCTTTTCTGTTTGAAAGATATTTTTATCCCTTTAGTAATCCATAGCTTTTTCGACAGTTTCTTACAGTTACGTTTCACTGTTTTCTTAGGGATCACGAAGGTATCATGAAATAGCTTAAGCTTTAAATTAGCATCAGGTTCCCTGTACGCCTCATCCCAGTCTAACTGTTGCAAACTTTTCCTAAAATTTTCAGTCTTAAATCGTTAATTGAAAATACTGTTTTGGAGGACTCTTTTGCATTACTGTGTGGAGCTATGTCATATATTGTAACTAGCTGTGCGTCATGGTCAGAAAGACCATTCTTAACAGGAAAAGTTTTTATTTGATTAAATTTATCTTGATCTATAAAAACATTATCTATCAGTGTGCTGCTTTCCTGTACCACCTGAGTAGGAAAATCAGTAACTGATCTCAAATTGAAAGAATCAGGTAATACTTGAAGGTCATGCTTTCTATCAGACTCTATCAGAAAATCTACATTGAAATCCCCACAAACAGTAATTTGCTTGCCTCTGTCTGACAGATATTACAGAAAAGGATTCAAGTTTTTCAGAAGTAGCTGAAAATTTCCCAATAGGGACCTATACACAACTACAATTATAAAAATACCATATTTAGTTTAAGCTCATAGGCACATGCTTCTATACGTTGCTCTACACAAAATTTTTTAGTTTCTGAATTTTTCACACTATGACAAGTTTTAACATATGTGGCAATTCTTCCTCTCTACATAGTATCGCTACTTACGTGTGCTGAAAGCTGTCTCAGTGAAAGCAAGTTCATAGGAGAGAGTGTTTAGAGAGATTTGTCAAATTCATTGGGGAGATACGTTCCCCTTGTGGCATAACCTCATTCACAGAAGTCTATTTGTTATTAATGTTCTGCGTAATCAGCCCTCCATTTGAGCACTTGCGTATTCCTTCATTTCAGCGAGATAATTAAAAAAAAAAAGAAAAGAAAACATTTCATCGGTCAGACACGCGTCATGAGTGACTAGGTAGACTCTTCAAAATTCGGGATGGGAAGCTTGTGAACCATCGTACACTGCGTATATGCCTGTCCTGTGCTAAAGACGTTGTAGCGTATCAGGTGCTGCTGTACGTGCCGCTGGTGGCGATAAATCGTTATTTTATGGCACTTTCTCCGCACACTGCGCCGTGCGCTTAATCTGCTCCGACGCGAACGAGATTCCTTCGCTTTGCCAATCAGCCGCCGGCGTTCTCCGAGCTACTTTAGCCGGCCTGGCGGACGTGGCCTGCCGCTGGTGGTCAACACATTCCTATTCTTTCTGACGTAACGCGGCGCTGCGCGCGCTTCGGCGAACCTGTGCGTGCAGGAGGTCACGTTTCACGTCCGCATCAACGCAGGCCCCAACAACACAGCGAGTTACCGCACAAAAGTCTCGTTAAGAATTCTGTGGGGATGAAGTAAGCCTACAGCGTGCTTTATGTTGTCTGACCGAGCGATGAGGGCAGCACAGTCTCAGGTTATGCTACTGAGGAAAGCGGACGGAGTTTTTTGCGCACGCGGGACAAATGAAAAATTAGAACCTTCTACAATTCTTATTATTCTAGTTCCCCAGCAAAGCACTACAAAAGTATATTGCGTTGTAAGTTGTCCCAAACTCCACCGTTCTTTTTCCAGGCACTAACTTCGCCTGGTACAGGGGTTTGGTTAAAGAGCAGAATCCCGCCTCCACGACTGCAAAATAAAGCTATTTTGATTCTTTGTTGATCGGAACAGATTTCCACCGTCATGATTCAGATTTGTTTTCGAACAGTTACTGACATTGAAACATGCCTCCTGTCTACACATTTATGAACTTCGAAGACAGTATTTTCTTTTTGGCCCGGCCCACAGCATAGTCTATGTCATAATATGACATTTTATAGTGAACGATTCCAAGCAAGCTGCAAGTAGTTTAATTAGTAGTGCCCCTTCCTTATTACAAGATTGTTTCGGTTGTAGTGCCATTCTCAAGTAAAACTGTAGATGTTAACAATTTATGAGTCTACTTACATTTATAAAAGTATGTTATACAGGATGTTACAAAAAGGTACGGCCAAACTTTCAGGAAACATTCCTCACACACAAATAAAGAAAAGATGTTATATGGACATGTGTCCGGAAACGATTAATTTCCATGTTAGAGCTCATTTTAGTTTCGGCAGTATGTACTGTACTTCCTCGATTCACCGCCATGATTTCATACGGGATACTCTACCTGTGCTGCTAGAACATGTGCCTTCCCGACACAACATGTGGTTCATGCACGATGGAGCTCCTGCACATTTCAGTCGAAGTGTTCGTACGCTTCTCAACAACAGATTCGGTGACCGATGGATTGGTAGAGGCGGACCAATTCCATGGCCTCCACGCTCTCCTGACCTCAACCCTCTTGACTTTCATTTATGGGGGCATTTGAAAGCTCTTGTCTACGCAACCCCGGTACAAAATGTAGAGACTCTTTGTGCTCGTATTGTGGACGGCTGTGATACAATACGCCATTCTCCAGGGCTGCATCAGCGCATCAGGGATTCCATGTGACGGAGGGTGGATGCATGTATCCTCGCTAACGGAGGACATTTTGAACATTTCCTGTAACAAAGTGTTTGAAGTCACGCTGGTGTTTCCACTCCATGATTAATGTGATTTGAAGAGAAGTTATAAAATGAGCTCTAACATGGAAAGTAAGCGTTTCCGGACACATGTCCACATAACATATTTTCTTTCTTTGTGTGTGAGGAATATTTCCTGAAAGTTTGGCCGTATCTTTTTGTAACACCCTGTATATGTAAACTGATCTTTATGTATAGCTTTTATACTCATAAGTAGACTTACCAACTGTAACATCTGCAGGGTTACTTGAGAATGGCGTTATAGCCGAAACAAGCTTGTAGCAAGGAAAAAGTACTACTAATTAAAATATTTGCCGCTTGCCTGGGATCATTTATTATAAACAATTTCTGAACTTTAACTCTGCGCTATAAATTCAGCTATAATATTTCTTTTTATTAAGCTTCCCTTCATGTAACAAGTTGCTTGTGTTACGTAGTTCTTAGTTCGTACCAACTTTAATCGTTTTCTGTGTAAGTCATTATAAAGTCACAAAAATGTTGTGAATCATATCTCCAAGATAACTCTAGGGAAGTTCGTTATCTTAATAAAAGTCCCAGATTTTTATACCGTGTAGTAGTAGAAGAAGTACATAACATTACAGTCAAAACAAATCTTGTCATACTTAAGTAATCTAATTTTCTTTATGTAAAATAGTCTGTAGTTACTATGTGACAGCCCTCTGTATTCTGATGTCTCAGGATTAACTACGATATTAAACACCAAAGATAGGCAGCAAATGGCTTTACTGTACTATTTGATATTCATCTGGCACAGCTGGTTTTGATTTATGTTGCCTATCCATGAAAACAATATCGAAACGTCGAATTCTCTCCAAAATTTACCAATATCGCTAAAATGGTGTCGTCTTTGCATGTTTTATATACTTTATGATAACTTGCTAAAATGATGTTACTCCAGTGGTTCTATCACCAGTTCAGAGATCTTACCTTCGCCATTTTGTGAGAGAAGCGTGAAATAGTATATTTTCATTTGTGATCTTTCAGTACAACATGACATGACATGAGCAAAGCCAAGCATAAGGAAATAGGCAGTTAGCTTTCAGCCGCGCGGGGTTAGCCAAGCTGGCACGGTAACTCAGCGTGTTCGGTGAGAGGGTTAGCTGCCCTCCGTAATAAAAAAATGAAAAAAAACTGAGTTAATGCACAACAACGAACTGAAACGGGTGTCTTTCGACGTCCGCCTCGAGCAGAAACAACGAACGAAAACAAACAAAACGAGATTTAAAAAAAAAAAAAAAAAAAAAAAACGGTCTAAGGCGCTGCAGTCATGGGCTGTGCGGCTGATCCTGGCGGAGGTTCGAGTCCTCTCTCGGGCATGGGTGTGTGTGTTTGTCCTTAGGATAATTTAGGTTAAGTAGTGTGTAAGCTTAGGGACTGATGACCTTAGCATTTAAGTCCCATAAGATTTCACACACATTTGAACTTTTTTTTTTTTTGAGTTAGCTTTCGATAAATATTTAAGTCAGATAACAATGTGTATTCGCACGGCAGAATCACGACCGTTGGTCTGGAGCATTAGCCAAGCTGGATGTAGTTTTAGACTGTTTAGCACATCCGTTTAGAAGAATGGCGGGCTGGTCCTCTATGTCTCCCCTGAAACCCAACAAGGAAATACACAAAACATACTCTACTTGATTGCAGACAGAACCAAAGTGAGGATACTTCACCTATCTCACGTGTTTTGCCCACCAGATGGAACAGTTTTGCCACGTTTGATTCTCTCAAATATCTTAATACGTCTGCGTGAATATCGTCTTCTACAGGTACCTTGTTTCGATTTAGGTCTTTTGGTAATCTGTCAAATTCTTCTCGCAGTATCACATCGCCTATCTCGCCTTCACCTACTTCCTCCTCCCCTCCCATAATATTGCCTTCATGTCTATTTCCCTTGTATAGCTCTTCTACATATTCCTTGTACCTTTCAGCCTTCTCATCTTTGCTTAGTACTGGCTTGCCATCTGAGCTCTTAATATTCATACACTGCTTTTTTCTCCACAAGTTTCTTTAAATTTTCTTATGCGAGGTGTCTGTCTTTCCCGTAGGTTTCTCCTATAACATCTCCTGCTTTGCCATTTTGCATCACTTGTCCGTTTCATTTTTTAGACGTCCGCATCTTTTTCCGCTAATATGTGAACGTTTAGCGATTTGTACTTGTTGCCTTCTTTGTTTTTCGGACTCTTTTTTCCGCAGTTGCATATATACAAGCTGTATACATTAACTGCTGTCTTTGGCAGCGCTAATAAAAGTTTTATTCAGAACAGATTTGTTTCACTTTATTTTAAAGCATCTTCAGTGTCCATGTAACAATACGGTTTTTTTCTCTTACAATTTTGTTTTTTACGATCATGAACAGTTCGCATGCTTTACTTTATTACTGTAAACAGTTTTTATTATTTTCGTTACTAACAGTTTTTTGTTTATTGCATCACTGTGATACTTCCCTACAAAGAAATGTGAATGTGTGCAAAAATTCAACACATATACGTGGAAGACGCAGAAGAAGGCAACAAACAACAAAAACCATGAGTAACGAAAAAAACTGTTTATGGTAATAAGTAAAGCAGGTGAAGTGTTAACGATCATCACAAACAAAATTGTAAGAGCAAAAAAACCATATTGTTACAGAGACTACTGAAGATGCTTTAAAATAAAGCGAAACAGGTCTGGTCTAAATAATACTTTTATTACAGTTGCTAAAGATAGCAAATAACCTATACAACTTAGCTATTTGTGTTTGTAAAAATGGCGCGTTTATGATACGTTCAACATTAGCTAAAGCGTTCATATACATCCCCAAGCCCCATGTCGACAGTCAGATTGTTAAATATTCTTTGATACGGCAAGACGGTGATGAGAGGAAAGACAGTGCTTCCACCATCGTCCTGTTCCTCGTGAGGACTCTGTTGTTGATTCTGGAGCACTATCTATTACTCATCCAATCATGCGAAACTGCTTGAAGCCTGTTAAATTCCCCTCCACCTCAGAAACAGCTAAATCGTTGTAACGTAGTACTTGTAACGTTAGAATCGCATGTAGATGATACAAAGCCTGGTGGAGGAAGAAATCTTCAGCAGCAGTTTTTTAACGTCAGAAGTCGAAGTGACAGTGCACGAACCCTGATAGTAATCTTCTGCTTCAATACCCTCGATTAAATGTCACACAGATGGTCATCACCCGTTCGTGGGATCACAAATTTAAGCTCGATGGTGTCGTTGACGTTTTTGTAGAGGAGTGGAAAGCCACTGGTGTTCAGTTTCTCCCTCTCCCTTTACTTTCATTCTATTCCAGGCGTCACTTCACTGCACTGTACAAGTATTTAACTGTCATTCACATATCTGATTCATCACTTGGAAACAAAAGATGTGATTTCATCTGTCCAAGTGGCCAAAACGTTCCATGAAGATAGGACCTTTCATATTTTTCAGTTTCACTTCGCTACGTCTAGAAAATAATGCAGATTCTCTTGGTAATCTCTGTGATTGGTTACAGTGTTTTACGCTTTGACACCTAATAAATCATTGAATTTTGTGGCACTGAAAGTGATAGGCATATCTTCCTGTCTACGAAAAAGAACAAGTTGCTGCAGGATTTTTATTCGGCGTTAATGCTTGGATCTCACTCCCTGTAATCTATACTCCTTACTGGTGGTGGGCCGTTGAGCACTTAAGAGGAAACGAGACATTTAATATCGTTGTTTGCAAACCAGCTTTCAGGACGACGTTTACCTTGGGAGAAGGTGGACACGATATAAAAAACAAAGTTTTCGTAAAAAATTACGTCGATTGTCCAACTGTCGTGTATATACGTATATGTGAGGAAGTAAATAAAGGTATTGTGTAACGGCCTTCACGTGACAATGCGCGTGCCAGACGTCTCAGACGCCTGCTGGCAGTTGGCCGTAACGAATGTCGACTTCAGTGCTCCACGTGTCCGAAATGTGGGAGCGGCAGAGCAGGTTGGGAGTGCGGCGCGCGGCTTGCATTCCCGTCTGGCGCCCACACGCAGATCCAGCCAGACCGGCCCACGTGTGGGCATGGCAAGGCGACGTAAACAACGGCGTGCGTGGGAGCAGTGCGACAATGGGCTCTCTGACATCTCGCCAGGCTGTGCCCGCGTTACGACTCTGCCCTCCGGCGAACCATTTTCCGCATGTGCGTACTGTACAGCACTTTTCAAAAAGATTCACCCTATTTCACAAGACTATATCTTCTATATGAAAACTGGGGTCAGATTTAACTTACGCAACGAAACTAAAATTTTACCCCGGCGCTAGTTCATACGCTTGCGAGTAGCAGTATCCTTGGTGCAACTACCTTCCTCGCTCGTTCATGTGTCTAGTAGAGAGAGCGATGACACAGCAACAAAGGCCGTTTCCCGTTCTCTATTTCCAGATAAAACATTTACAGCCGCTTCTTTTCTGCAGAAAAGTCAGTCACCGGTTTCACATACGTGAATGGAAAAAATATGAAAACACAAAAAACATAACACATTACTGTGACTAATACATTGTAGGAAAACCGTTGGCATTAAAAACAGCTTCCAGTCGTCTCAGAAAGGATAAATATGGACCTTTCACGGTTTCATAGGGAATTTTATGAACATCAAACCACTCTTCGTGCAAAATAGTGGCAAGTTCAGGTAACAATGATGGAAGTGGATAACGGTCATTTACCCTTCTCTCCAAAGAGGACCACAAAGGTTCAATGATATTGAGGTATGATGACTGTGGTGGTCAGGAGTGATGACACAAGTAATGGAACAAACTTTGCATGGTCCCACTCTCCATTGTTGCCAGATGTATCCAAGATGACGTCATCCAAGATGGCGGACGTGACGTCAACTGATGATGCGAGTAGCGTTATCCAAAACAGCAGCTTTTGACAGGAAAGTGCCACGCCCCCTGGCGGGAAGTTTGAATTTTGGCAGGGAAAATGAATTATGTGCTTCTATGGGTCACCTGGCAGCCCCCTGCCCCCTTTTCGACTTTTTGCATGATGGTGCGTCATCCTCTTGGAAAATAGACGGGAATTTCTAATTTGGCAGGGAATTTTGCTCCAAGTGCTTATTCCTGCAGCTGAGGGGAGTTAGTTATGGTGTTGCCACCACTAGAGACTGCTCATGATGTCATTCAATTCCAATATAATTTGTTGAAATTTATTATCTACCTGCAGCATTAGTGGCTTAGTGTGGTCGTGGTGTTACCACCACAATAGGCTGAGATATCAGTGCTTGTTGAGCTGTCAGTGTGGGAGGAGCATGTATTCAATTAGCGACATGTTGGTAGATATGAAACTGTTGTGATGATATAACAGTCGATCAAGAACAAGAAACGGGTGGTTTTTATGCATGATGGAGCTCCAGGCAGATAGAGTTTGTTGCGTTTTATGTAAACCAATTGCGCTAGCAATTCTTAAGTATTTTCCTGGTATCTGGCGAGAGAGAACATAAACACATGCACTCCTAAGGCTACAATGTTCTGCATTTAAAACACGCTATAATGTTAGATCGTTGCGGTTTCTGATCTATTGGTCGTATGGAATGCAACACTCTTACTATCCCAGTGTAAGAAATATATTTCCAGTGCATGGCATACATTCTCCTTGTAGGTTTCTCTAAGATAAACTGTGGTGGTAAACTGTAAAATGAAAATCTACTTCCTTAAACATCGATTCCTTGTAACGCTCGTACAATATAGCTTTCCAGTGCTCGCATCAGTCCTATGTAAAATGATCTTTAGTAATGGGGAATGCCTCTTACAAAGAAAGGGACAAACTCATAGCAGCGGTGCTTGAAATTACGCGTCATGCCGCCACTAACTCCATAAACAGGACATCTGTCAATCAGATGTATACGTGGGGATTGTAGTACCTCACAAACACCTATCGCTAACTTAGAATCACCGCAGTTATGAAACTGAAGACTCGATTTTATGTGGCAGGGGGATGGAGTGCCTCACATAAATCTTCGTTCGTCTAGAGGAATGTGTCTAAACAGGATGCAAGTCCTCTGATGACCGAGAGGTTTGCTGTTAACGATCGCAGGTAGACAGTGCTCTAAGTCATACACAGAACACGCAGTTGTATGCGAGTCGAACGCCGGTTATGTCATGCAACTGATGCATCTGAACAAGAGAACGGAAAAAATGGTCAAATGACCTACAGCGACATGTCCCTCTCTCTCTAGAATGCATCATCAGTCTACCATTACATCCTACCTCGTTATAACTCCATCTCATCCTATCACTCCATCCATTCTCTGTCATCCTTTAACGCATATGCAAGTAAGTTTAGAGGCTGATGGTTCTCTTTTTTTCCAGGAAAGCATCGAAGATGGCAGTCAACTTGCGTGTGTCACTATTGCCTCAATAGACATACAGTACAATGTTGCCTCGGCGAAAAATAAAAGATTGTATCCCCCAGCTCCCGATGCTTTCATCTCGCCATTTTCCCGCATTGCTCTTGCTGTCGTATACTCGTTCCCATGTACAAGAATTGTTCTGCACCAATCGGAAGACATGCAAGCACTCCCTCAATTTCCCCGCATTTCGGCGTATTTTCCCTCAATTTATACGTATTGTCCGTCATTTTATCGATTTTATGTACTTCTGTCCATGCGATCACGACATCACTTATCGTTCCGTGTTCCAAAATTGCTTGTAAATGTAGTACAGCTGCCAACATCTAGCGCAAATGCATTATTTTTCTGGTCGGGTGGCGTAGTACAGCACTGTACTCGAATGAAACCAAACAAAAGTGTTTTCCATCCCAGAACGAGAGGCCTATTGGAGGTGTTGGGGACCTGTCTAGTCTGTGACATCTCGTCGCCTAACCATTAGGGGCGGCTGTGTCACTATACTTTAAAAGACCAAGATTCATTTGGGAAAGCCGTCCTTTTATCTCCTATTGTTTAGTTAACTATACCTGCTTTTGTGTCGGCGAAGGACAATCGTATCAAGGCGGACAGCAGCCAGCACATGTCACGAGGCTGCTGGTGCAATAGCTCTCTTCCTCGGTTCATCCACCCTGTAGGTGGAGAGAGGGCCTCGATTTTCGGCAGTTTGTGATTGTACATCGAGGAGAATGTAAGTTCAATTACCGCCTCCTCTGTAGTCTTTTAGTACGACGATTTTCCCCAGTACATGTGGTGCATTACTACCTGTTCAGTCGAAGGCTGGTTTTTCACGACAGTTTCGAAGTGTAATTACAACTGTGACGCATTTTTTCCATCAGCTGTGATAGCGTGAATTGGCTTCGATTACCTGGGCTGAGGGTGATCTTTAGTAGGTGTCTGTAGCGAAATCCGACGTCAAACAACGATGGACGCTGTATGCTTGCAGATAATTCACTTTTTAAACTCCTCTCTGTCCACCACCAGCATCTAGTCAGTTGAACGTATTTCCCACCAAAAAGAATAAAGATAGTACCTTACACCCCAGCGGTTTTCCCTCTAGCTTGTAAGTGTAGGGTAGAGTTTGAGTGTTTCTGTCGCTGGTTTCGAGTGGTATTTCTAAATTTTTTCCCAGCAGGATAAACCAGTTGTATGGCATCGTCAGTTTTTTGCGGCGTGTTGCGCTTTTTTGCAGTCCTTGTGTAGCGCTATGCATATAGTTGTGATAGATTACCTAATTAGGATCGATATTTGCGTCAGTTTCGAGTGGTATTGCGAAATTTTTTCGCAGCAGGATGACACCAGTTGTATGGTATCGTCAGTTTTTGAGCTGTATTGCGATTTTAAGCCGTCTTTGTGTAGCGCTGTGCATGTAGCCGCGTAATTAGGGCCGATCTTTGTGATTAATTACGTAATTAGGATCGACATTTGCGTCAGTTTTTCGACCAAACTAAATAAAGTACACTAACCTAACCTTCCTCTCCCGCATGTGGACAGTTTCCATGTGCCATGTGTCAGGGGGTGCACTTGGCCTTTCTATCCAGGAGTACCAGGGTTCGAGTCCCGGAAAGGGCCTCTGGTGGTTTAATTGCGTTGGGGGGGGGGGGGGGGAGGGTGCAGTTGGGCTTTCCATCCAGGAGGACCAGGGTTCGAGTCGCTTATACGATGCGTTTTGTACATGCACTGAGTGTTTGTGCACTGCACTATTTTCGGGTGTTTAAACATTGTGAGCATGTTTACATAGCGTTACACATGCATTATTTCGGTGATCTATGAGTAGTTTGCACGTCTGTATGCCGTGTACTGGATTATTTCGGGAATTTACGAGTTGTTTGCATCTCTGCACATCAGTGTACTGTATTATTTACGAGTAGTTTGCAGGTCTGTAAACTGTATTTTGTGACCCCAAGCACATCAGGGTGAGTGTTTTGTATCAGCGTAATAAATAAACTACATGAAATCCTTCCCTAAATAAATTGTTCCAGAAATAAATAAAGTACACTCCTTCCTCTCTCCAGCAGCACAGAACAGGCTGAGTCGTTTCCCCACCATTTTTCCCCTCCAGACCGCTGGGGGGATGAGGAGGTTGGGGCACACATGCAGCTGAGTAAACACGTGACGTCGTCATGATGCTGTGTTCCTATTGACTGAACTGCACGATCACGTGACCTATCACGGCGCCCTCTAGCGGTGAACCCGCGAACTAGCTCAGTTCTTTGGTCTGCTGGATCGGAGGCAGTTGTCTGTTGTGTGGTGGGAGCTTATACGCATACATTGTGTAATGCATCTTGATGCAAAGCATTTATTTGCAGGACCATATTCTTCCTCTTCATATGATCAAGCATTATTGCTCACTTCCATTCTTCATGCAGTGAGCTGTGGATGCACTCCTCAGCTGAATGGGTGCATGCAACACACCTATTAAAACTCCCCCTGTCTGACACCAACATGTAGCTAATTGAACACATGCTCCTTCTACATTGACAGCTCAACAAGCACTGATATCTCAGCCTCTTGTGGTGGTAACACCACACTAAGACACTAACTAATGCTGTTGGTAGATAATAAATTTCAACAAATTTAAACAAATGTAAACAAATTTATACATATTTAAACAAATTACATTCAAATTGAATGACATCATGAGCAGTCTCTAGTGGTGGCAACACCATAAAAATTTCCTTCAGCTGCGGGAGTAAGCTCTTAGAGCAAAATTTCCTGCAAAATTAGAAAAAAAAGGTCGGAATGGAGCGACGGGGGGGGGGGGTGTCTGCCACAGGTGACCTGTAGGAGCACATAATGGATTTCCCGCCAAAAATCAAACTTCTCGCCAGAGGGGGTGTAGTCATCGCCGCCATCTTGGATATATCTAGCAACAATGGAGAGTACAAAGTGTGTCCTACCACTGACATTTCATCCTATTGCTCACAGAGCCAGTGCTGAACGATGCGAGCTGAATGAGGAGGGGTCCTGTGGTCTTAGAATGCAGAACGAAGCATCACAGCTGGGGAACAAACATTGTACGATGGGATGGACGTGAGCGGCCAGAATGGTCACACAATGCTTGGCAGTAATGCGATCTTTCATAGGGCTCAACGAATACCATGACATGGCTGCCCAGTTCATCACCGAGCCCCCGCCATGCCAGTTTAGAATCTGGACTGTTGGAAACAATGTGAAACAAGATGAAATGACCTTCTTCCATCACTCCATAGTCCAGGTTTTATGGCTTCAGCACCAAGTTTTCCCGTTACGGGAATTGCCATCTCTGATGTGTGTTGGAATTCCAGCTCGCTCTGCAATTCTCTGCTTCTAGACGTCCCTTTTTGTTGTTTTGGTGCTGACAGGGTGCACGAGTGCGACGTTCAGTTATGCAGTGGCTTTTACAACTATCATTCTCTTACTTTTCTTCACAATCCTATTCAGTGACCGTCCGTCAAGATCACATACCATACACTTTCGTCCGCATTGTCACTTGGATTAGATTTTTTCCGCTTTCCCTGTATGCGGTATAAATATTCAACAAGGTGCCTCTTGAAACACCAAACACTTCGGCTGCTTGGTTACGGAAGCACCCACAGTTTGCGCAAGCACCAACAATTTGCCCACGTTCGAATTCAATTAGCTCCGACATAATGCACTCAGAACTATTTAGAACACTGATCTGACCACGACTGACACTTGCAAGTATTGAGGACATTGCATAGATGCCGCTCGTGATCAAATACAACAGTGCAACTTGCAGGATTGGCTAACATCTACACACATAAAAAACTCTTGCATCACCTCGGTTCCGAGAGTTCCGGAACTTGTATAGAAAACTGGAATAGAGATGAACGGAAACATCATTTCCGTCCTTTTTACTGCTCATAAAATCCACACACTGCATGTTGCACCACCATACAGCGAGACCTTCGGAGGTGGTGTTCCAGATAGCTGGACACACCAATACCTCTAATACCCAGTAGCACGTCCTCTTGCATTCATGCATGCCTGCATTCGTCGTAGCATACTATCCACAAGTTCATTGAGGCACCGTTGGTCCAGTTTGTCCCATTCCTCACCGACGATTCGTTGTAGTTGTTGGTGGGTCACATCCTCCATAAACGCCCTTTTCACTCTATCCCAGGCTTGTTCGATAGGGTTCATGTCTGGAGAACATGCTGGCCACTCTAGTCGAGCGATGTCGTTATCCTGAAGGAAGTCATTCACAAGATGTGCACGATGGGGGCGCGAATTGTCGTCCATGAAGACGAATGCCTCGCCAATATGCTGCCGATATGGTTGCACTATCGGTCGGAGGATGGCATTCACGCATCGGACAGCCGTTACGGCGCGTTCCATGACCACCAGCGGTGTACGTCGGCCCCACATAATGCCACCCCGAAACAGCAGGGAGCCGCCACCTTGCTGCACTCGTTGGACCGTGCGTCTAAGGCGTTCAGCCTGACCGACTTGCCTCCAAAAACGTCTCCGATGGTTGTCTGGTTGAAGACATATTCGACACTCATTGGTAAAGAGAACGTGATGCCAATCTTGTGCACTCCATTCGGCATGTTATTGGGCCCATCCGCAATGTGCCCTATGCTGTCGTGGTTGCAAAGATGGACCTCGCCATGGACGTTGGGAGTGAAGTTGCGCATCATGCAGCCTATAGCGCATAGTTTGAGTCGTAACACGACGTCCTGTGGCTGCACGAAAAGCATTATTCAACATGGTGGCGCTTCTGTCAGGGTTCCTCCGAGCCATAATCTGTAGGTCTTCCGATGCAGTAGTAGCCCTTGGGCGTCCTGAGCGAGGCATGCCGTCGATAGTTCCTGTCTGTCTGTATCTCCTCCATGTCCGAACAACATCGCTTTGGTTCACTCCGAGACGCCTGAACACTTGTTAAGAAGCATTCCTGGCATAAAGTATGCGGACGCGATCGAACGCGGTATTGACCGTATAGGCATGGTTGAATTACAGACAACGCGAGCCATGTACCTCCTTGTGAACCTCCTTCCTGGTGGAATGACTGGACCTGATCGGCTGTCGGACCCCTTCGGTCTAATAGGCGCTGCTCATGCATAGTTGTTTACATCTTTGGGTGGGTTTAGTGACACCTCTGAATAGTCAAAGGAACTGTGTCTGTGATACAATATCCGCAGTCAACGTCTATCTTCAGGAGTTCTGGGAACCCAGGTGATGCAAAAATTTTTGTTGATGTGTGTATATTTATGTTCAAACATGCATTTCTGTTGGTGTTTCTAGATTTTTGTCCAACCCCTGTAGCAGGATATGCTAGAGCTCTTGATTTTTCCACAGTGCCAAGAACATGACGACAATTTCATTTTTCAAAGGTGCTGAGAACATCACACTGGCAGTGTTTTAGAGCATTTAGACTGTTTTAGAGTCGTAACGATAAATCGATCATTGGGGGTGTGCAGATTTCGCGTTGCATCATTGGCAGCACAAAATGACCCGATATCACTCTAAGAATGTTTTTGGAGGGGTGGTGGGAGCGATTATAAATGCTTCGCCGAACAACTTTGGTCAGTGTCGATGCCGTATAGTAACAGTAGTGAATGTAGTAGTTCCCCCAGATGTGCTCGCAGAAGTATGACAATGACCATGATCTGGATGTTTGTCATATGTCTGGTTGAGGGCACACTGAGCATTCGTGAAAGGTAAATGAAAATATAGCAGTATGTGCACCTATGTAAAATTTACACCTTTGCAAAATCAGATGGTGCTTTTGGAAATAAAATCTTTGTACTCCTATGCATAAGCTGAAATTCGTCTCATGTTTCTATCTTCTAACATATGGTGCTGTAAAATCGGATGAATCTTTTTGAAACGCTAAGTATATATTCACCATTACTACTACAGAAACGGGATTACTGGAAGTGTCTAGTACCCACAGGAACCAGAGGAAATTGTTGTTAGTTGGCCTCAGTCAGTTAACAAGCCTCCTCTATATTACTGTGTTGGCACTCACATGATGGTAGTAGGTAAAGTTCAACAGACATTTGCCAAACCCATACCGCACCATAAGATTGCCACAGCATCTAGCGCGATTTTAGCTCAAAATCACTAGTTTTCAGTCATCCACTGTCGAGCGACGTGTATTTTTACGCTACCTTAAGAGTCGCTTAGCTTCGGGGAGCTGCTCGACCACTTTACCCCATTCTTTTTCACTGCCTACATTGCCAAACATTGTGCTACCTGGTCTGTTGGTAGCATTTTTAGGTCACGAGCAATTATTTCCGCGGATTTCATGAGATTTTTTTACATTTACCCTCCACAATGCCCGACAGTCCCTCTCTGTCATTATATGAGGACTGGCTGGTTTCGGTTCAGATGCGATTTTCCTTCGTGTTTTCACTTCACAATCACGTCACCAACGGTCGACTTCGTCAGTTTTAGAAGGATTGAAAATATCCCTGATGGATTTTTTACTCAAGTTATGTCCAATGACTAGTCCACGTTCAGAGTCAGTGCCGTGAACAAATTCTTCTATCCCACTCTGTGTAGGTACAATACAGCTTACGATAACTCGCCCCGGTGCTAACGTAGAGCCCGGTGAACGAAACAGGTGGTTCCGGAGATAAATGGTAGCTGAGGTCACGGAGTGAACAAATACCCAAAGCAAATCCAGAGCGCAGCAAAGTCGTTTGAAGCGTATACAGCAACCCAATTCGCAGACTTAAATCAGTCAATATCAAAACTCTGCTATTCAGTGGCGCGTAACTAAAAGCTTCAGTGACTAGCGAGAGACCGGCCAGCAATAGCCGCGGCTGCCGCCTGGAGCCCGGGAGCCTTTGGGGTGTACGCGTGGAATCAAAATCACCGTCGAATACTAAACGACTCATTCTGCTGTTACTGTTTCTCTACTGACAACACAGTACTCTCCTCTCCTTTTATACTGGCGGGTCCGCCTCACGTGACATGTAGTGCAAAGTCCGCATTATACAGGTGTTCCCGAATACTTTTAATCAAAAAGTGTACGACGGAAGCAGCAGAACAGCCTTCCTCGAATACCGGTTTCTTGAATCTACCCAACAGGTCCCTGCGAGAACGAAGTCGCTTTTCTTTCGAAGATTACAATTTGTGCTCCGTGGGCATGTCGGTTTCAGTTTATCGTAGGCTATGCGGATCAGTAAAATTCTAACAGGACGTCTTTGAATTCATTTGACGTTTGCCGTCATGCGTATTTGCTAATGAATCCAAACGCGTGACCAGTACTCTAGAACTGCTCACAAATGCATCTTGTATGATATTTCCATTCCAAACGCATAGCGCTGTCCCAGAACCGTTCCAAGAAATGCAATCCTTCTGCCCTTATTCACTGTCCCTACTATTTATTTACGTGTTAGTTCCACTTCATATCATTTGTTAATATTACCACTAAATATGTACCCAATATGACGGGGTTCATAATTTCAGTGCTGTTATTGCGATCGGGCATTGTAGGAAGTACGTTGCCCTTATCCACAATTAAAGACGGCTGTCATTCATTATACGAAGTGGATATTATATCAAAGTCTTTGTCAATTTCCCTGCGTTCATTCAACAACGATACTTTCCTATTGTGAACGTCATCATCAGCGAACAAACTTAATGCCATGTGACAAATTGTTTGCCTCGTGGGATTAGCCGAGCCGTCTAAGGCGCTGCAGTCATGGACTGTGCGGCTGGTCTCGGCGGAGGTTCGAGTCCTCCCTCAGGCATGGGTGTGTGTGTTTGTCCTTAGGATAATTTAGGTTAAGTAATGTGTAAGCTTAGGGACTGATGACCTTAGCAGTTAAGTCTCAAAAGATTTCACACACATTTGAACATTTTTTTTGTTTTTGATAAATCGTTTGTGTACACTGAGAATATTGGCGGTACTGTTACGCTTCTTTAGGGCACACCCGCTATTGTGTTTATTTCTGATGGATATACATCGTCCAGTTTAACTCATTGAATTCTACGAGTCACGAATTCTTTGAGCCATTCACGTATCTGTGGTGACGATGATGTTTGGTTTGTGGGGCGCTCAACTGCCCGGTCATCAGCGCCCATACAAAGTCTCAATCTTTACACAGTCCAATCTAGCCACCTTCACAGTTGATTATGAAATGATAAAGACGACACAAACACCCAGTCCCAGGGCAGAGAAAATCCTCAACCCGGCCGGCAATCGAACATGGGACCCTGTGATCCAGAGGCCACGAGTTGTGGACATATCTGTGGCGATACTCCGTATTATCTTATCTTGGTTATCAGTTAGTAATATGGTACAGCATGAAACGCCTTTTGGAAATCTTAGAAAGCCCCAGCATGTACGCGAATCTACTGTCTGCGTGATATCGTATGTGGATAAATTGAAATCTCTTTCACACGGTTGTTTTTTTTCCAAACACGCGATGAAAACTCATTAAATCCATCTCCTCACACAACTTTTAGAGAGACACATTCTTCTTTAAGCATTTAATCACGAGTTTAGCGAGACAAAATTTCTCTGAAAACGCGCAGTAAAACTACGTAAAGGTAAACTCCGATCTCCTACAATCCGCCAGTAACACCACACTGTTCCAAAAGTCTCCAAGTAAATTATTTTCCATTACATGTAACTGAACTAAACGTGTGACATTTATTCTACTCATTGGGTGTAGTTTGATTTTCTTTAGTTTAACAATAATATAGATATTGAAAGTGAAAGTGCTATAACATGAGCACGGTAGTTATTTGCTTTGTCCACGTGATAACGCTTGTCTCACAAGTAGACGTTTGACATCCTGGTTGTGGAACAAATTTTCCTTGCTAGAATTTGGCTGGCAGACACTGGCGGGGTGGTGAATGGTTCCACATCAACAGACTGCGAACCATTGACCGAGGACAGGCGCCACATTGGGTGTTGAACAGGCGCGAATCCCGAAAATGGTTCAAATGGCTCTGAGCACTATGGGACTTAACATCTATGGTCATCAGTCCCCTAGAACTTAGAACTACTTAAACCTAACTAACCTCTAGAGGGCATAGCCTACGCGGACGACCTCCTCCTGCTGGTTGGTGGCCGCAGCCGCGAAGACTTAGAGCCGAAAATCGAAAGGGCTATAACAATCCTAAGTACATGGTGCCACCTGTCCAAAATGAAGATCTCTCCAACAAAATCTACATATCTACTCCTAAAAGGACAACTAGTTAGGAATCCAACTGTGAGGATAGACGGCTCACCAGTTCTTCGACGCCATGAAGCGCGATACCTGGGCGTAGTCGTCGATGAGAGGTAGACTTATGCATCACACATAGACACTGTCACACAAAAATCTTTAGAAACATTAAATCATCTCATTGCAATTGGACATAAGCGATTCCACCTACCACCAGAACTAATCAAATTATACCATAATAGTATATTGACGTCAATTGTAGGATATGCATCAGGAATCTGGGCCCACAGACTCACGAGGGTTATGCCTGCCATGGCTGTGAGAAGAGTGCAGCGGAGCATGTTACTTAGATCAGTGGGAGCATATAGAACTACACCTGGAGGAGCCCTAACAGTACTGATGGGGCTCTGCCCGCTCGACATTAAAATTCGGGAACAGGCAGCATGGTACTGGATAAAAAAGGGAAATAGGGACAAAGTAGTTGAATTAATGGGGATATACGTGGGGAACAAAATTGAAATTAAACGAAGGGGGGAAGAACTTTGGCAAGAACAATGGGATAATGAGGAAACCGGTCGGCGAACACATGAACTGCTGCCCAATATTAGGGAAAGGTTACAATTAAAACACTTCACGCCATCACGAGGACTGCTGCACTTCCTTACAGGTCATGGGCCCTACCCGGCATACCTATGCCGGTTCGGGAAACAGGCGACACCAGCGTGTGACTGTGGGGCCACACCTGGCACCCCGGAACACGTGGTGTATGAGTGCCGCCTCTTCGACGACGTAGCCGCGCAATTTCGTCAGCAATTACCAAACCATGACACGTATCACCTGCTCAGGCATGAGGACCACTTTACAACCTTGAATAAATTAACCAATGAAATATCACTCAAAGTGATAAGGGACTACTTAAGGAACAACAATTAAGACCTAACTATTCCCAAATTAGACTCCGCGCACCTGACCTGTTCCGTCGAGGCGAGGACTTGGCCAGCCGCTTCACGGCTGGAATCCGCCATGCCTAGGATTAGGGGGGGGGGGGGGGGGGGGTGCGCCCAACTACCGATCTGAGACACTCACAAACTTTGACACTAGGTTAAGATAGAGTAGACGTAGGATAAGCTAGGATAGAAATCTTAGTATAGTACTGCAGCGTACCATAACTCTGGCCAGCCCGGTGCCAGGGGCACGTTCACCGGGATTAGCTCGGTGAACAGGGCCAACATTGTAGGTTTATACTATGCTGGCACAAATGTAAACGCTGCAGGTAGAAGCAGCTTAGCATAAGTAGAATAAAACAATGTAGAAAAATAGATAGAAGTGCCCATAGTGCGAGCAACAGAAAAGTAATATATTGTGTTAGCTGTAGTACTAATATAAAACATAAAAAATGTATAAAAATAGGACCCACTAATTGTATAAGGTGGTGGGTTGTTTTGTATCATATAAAATATTGAGAATAAAGATTTTTTTTTAAAAAAAAAACCTAACTAACCTAAGGACAGCACACAACACCCAGTCATCACGAGGCAGAGAAAATCCCTGACCCCGCCGGGAATCGAATCCGGAAACCCGGGCGTGGGAAGCGAGAACGCTACCGGCGAATCCCGAGTTTGGTTCAGGAGAAGGAGGGTTACAGTTTGTCATTGTCTTCGCTCTCTTTTTTCCAAATGTCACTTGTATCACCACTACTTTAAATGCTAAACTGGTGACTAAGAATTTAATAATAATAACAATAAAATGTGTTAAATGTTTCAGTAATGGTAACAATAATTTCTGTAGTATAACTTCCAAGAAACCCCAATACAGAGAAATACATTATTAGAAAAAATTCGTCTGATAATTAGAGAAGTTCATGTGACAACGGTGTTGATTTAAGAACAAATTACACTGAAGAGACAAAGAAACTGGTACACCTGCCTAATATCGTGTAGGGCCCCCGCGAACATGCAGAAGAGCCGCAACACGACGTGGCATGGACTCGACTAATGTCTGAAATAGTGCTGGAGGGAACTGACATCATGAATCCTTCAGGGCTGTCCATAAATACGTAAGAGTACGATGGAGTGGAGATCTCTTCTGAACAACACGTTGCTAGGCATGCCACATATGCTCAATAACGTTCATGTCTAGGGAGTTTGGCGGCCAGCGGAAGTGTTTAAACTCAGAAGAGTGTTCCTCGAGCCACCCTGTAGCAATTCTGGACGTGTTGGGTGTCGCTTTGTCCTGCTGGAATTGCACAAGTCCGTCGGAATGCACACTGGACAGAATGGATGCAGGCGATCAGACCAGATACCTACTTACGTGTCACTTGTCAGAGTTGCATCTAGATGTATCAGGGGTCCCATATCACTCCAACAGCACACGCCCCACAGCATTACAGAAGAGTTCCCTTCAACAGTCCCCTGCTGACATGCAGGGTCCATGGATTCATGAGGTTGTCTCCATACTTGTACACGCCCATCCGCTCGATACAATTTGAAACGAGACTCGTCCGACCAGGGAGCATGTTTCCAGTCATCAACAGTCCAATGTCGGTGTTGACGGGCCCAGGCGAGGCATAAAGCTTTGTGTTGTGCAGTCATGAAGGATACACGAATGGGCCTTCGACTCCTGACAACCCATATCCATGATGTTTCGTTGAATGGTTCGCACGCTGACACTTGTTGATGGCCCAGCATTTAAATCTGCAGCAAATTGCCGTAGCGTTGCACTTATGTCATGTTGAACGATTCTCTTCAGTTGTCATTGGCCCCGTTCTTGCAGGATCTTTTTCCGACAGCAGCGATGTGGGAGTTTTGATGTTTTACCGGATTCCTTATATTCACGATACACTCGTGAAATGGTGGTACGGGAAAATCCCCACTTCATCGCTACGTCAGAGATGTTGTATGCCATCGCTCGTGCGCCGACTATAACACGACGTTCAAACGGGCTTAAATCTTGATAACCTGCCATTGTAGCAGCAGTAACCGATCTAACAATTGCGCCAGACACTTGTTGTTTTATCTAGGCGTTGCTGGCCGTTGTGGACGAGCGGTTTTATGCGCTTCAGTCCGGAACCGCGCTGCTGCTACGGTCGCAGGTTCGAATGCATGTCATGAAGGATACACGAGTGGGCCTTCGACTCCTGACAACCCATATCCATGATGTTTCGTTGAATGGTTCGCACGCTGACACTTGTTGATGGCCCAGCATTTAAATCTGCAGCAAATTGCCGTAGCGTTGCACTTATGTCATGTTGAACGATTCTCTTCAGTTGTCATTGGCCCCGTTCTTGCAGGATCTTTTTCCGACAGCAGCGATGTGGGAGTTTTGATGTTTTACCGGATTCCTTATATTCACGATACACTCGTGAAATGGTGGTACGGGAAAATCCCCACTTCATCGCTACGTCAGAGATGTTGTATGCCATCGCTCGTGCGCCGACTATAACACGACGTTCAAACGGGCTTAAATCTTGATAACCTGCCATTGTAGCAGCAGTAACCGATCTAACAATTGCGCCAGACACTTGTTGTTTTATCTAGGCGTTGCTGGCCGTTGTGGACGAGCGGTTTTATGCGCTTCAGTCCGGAACCGCGCTGCTGCTACGGTCGCAGGTTCGAATGCATGTCATGAAGGATACACGAGTGGGCCTTCGACTCCTGACAACCCATATCCATGATGTTTCGTTGAATGGTTCGCACGCTGACACTTGTTGATGGCCCAGCATTTAAATCTGCAGCAAATTGCCGTAGCGTTGCACTTATGTCATGTTGAACGATTCTCTTCAGTTGTCATTGGCCCCGTTCTTGCAGGATCTTTTTCCGACAGCAGCGATGTGGGAGTTTTGATGTTTTACCGGATTCCTTATATTCACGATACACTCGTGAAATGGTGGTACGGGAAAATCCCCACTTCATCGCTACGTCAGAGATGTTGTATGCCATCGCTCGTGCGCCGACTATAACACGACGTTCAAACGGGCTTAAATCTTGATAACCTGCTATTGTAGCAGCAGTAACCGATCTAACAATTGCGCCAGACACTTGTTGTTTTATCTAGGCGTTGCTGGCCGTTGTGGACGAGCGGTTTTATGCGCTTCAGTCCGGAACCGCGCTGCTGCTACGGTCGCAGGTTCGAATCCTGCCTAGCGCATGGATGTGTGTGATGTTCTTAGGTTAGTTAGGTTTAAGCAGTTCTAAGTCTAGGGGACTGATGACCCCAGATGTTAAGCCTCATAGTGCTCAGAGCCATTTGAACCATTTTGCCGACCGCAGCGCCGTATTCTGCCTGTTTACATATACAGGGTGTTTCAAAAATGACCGGTATATTTGAAACGGCAATAAAAACTAAACGAGCAGTGATAGAAATACACCGTTTGTTGCAATATGCTTGGGACAACAGTACATTTTCAGGCAGACAAACTTTCGAAATTACAGTAGTTGCAATTTTCAACAACAGATGGCGCTGCGGTCTGGGAAACTCTATAGTACGACATTTTCCACATATCCACCATGCGTAGCAATAATATGGCGTAGTCTCTGAATGAAATTACCCGAAACCTTTGACAACGTGTCTGGCGGAATGGCTTCACATGCAGATGAGATGTACTGCTTCAGCTGTTCAATTGTTTCTGGATTCTGGCGGTACACCTGGTCTTTCAAATGTCCCCACAGAAAGAAGTCACAGGGGTTCATGTCTGGCGAATAGGGAGGCCAATCCACGCCGCCTCCTGTATGTTTCGGATAGCCCAAAGCAATCACACGATCATCGAAATATTCATTCAGGAAATTAAAGACGTCGGCCGTGCGTTGTGGCCGGGCACCATCTTGCGTAAACCACAAGGTGTTCGCAGTGTCGTCTAAGGCAGTTTGTACCGCCACAAATTCACGAAGAATGTCCAGATAGCGTGATGCAGTAATCGTTTCGGATCTGAAAAATGGGCCAATGATTCCTTTGGAAGAAATGGCGGCCCAGACCAGTACTTTTTGAGGATGCAGGGACGATGGGACTGCAACATGGGGCTTTTCGGTTCCCCATATGCGCCAGTTCTGTTTATTGACGAAGCCGTCCAGGTAAAAATAAGCTTCGTCAGTAAACCAAATGCTGCCCACATACATATCGCCGTCATCAATCCTGTGCACTATATCGTTAGCGAATGTCTCTCGTGCAGCAATGATAGCGGCGCTGAGGGGTTGCCACGTTTGAATTTTGTATGGATAGAGGTGTAAACTCCGACGCATGAGACGATACGTGGACGTTGGCGTCATTTGGACCGCAGCTGCAACACGGCGAACAGAAAACCGAGGCCGCTGTTGGGTCACCTGCTGCACTAGCTGCGCGTTGCCCTCTGTGGTTGCTGTACGCGGTCGCCCTACCTTTCCAGCACGTTCATCCGTCAAGTTCCCAGTCTGTTGAAATTTTTCAAACAGATCCTTTATTGTATCGCTTTTCTGTCCTTTGGTTACATTAAACCTCCGTTGAAAACTTCGTCTTGTTGCAACAACACTGTGTTCTAGGCGGTGGAATTCCAACACCAGAAAAATCCTCTGTTCTAAGGAATAAACCATGTTGTCTACAGCACACTTGCACGTTGTGAACAGCACACGCTTACAGCAGAAAGACGACGTACAGAATGGCGCACCCACAGACTGCGTTGTCTTCTGTATCTTTCACATCACTTGCAGCGCCATCTGTTGTTGAAAATTGTAACTACTGTAATTTCCAAAGTTTGTCCGCCTGAAAATGTACTGTTGTCCCAAGCATATTGCAACAAACGGTGTATTTCTATCGCTGCTCGTTTAGTTTTTATTGCCGTTTCAAATATACCGGTCATTTTTGAAACACCCTGTATGTGTATTTGAATACGTATGCCTATACCAGTTTCTTGGGTGCTTTGCAGCCTTGACAGTGGCATAATTTACAGTGGTAGAAGGTGATGTGACCCTCACCACTATCAGTATTTCACTTTGCACTTCAATTGCGATTATTGCTCAGAAGACTGTGGGCATGCGACCATGTAAATGAAATAATGAAAGCTGTTGTAAGACGGTTTGACGTATGTTCGACTTGTGGTTATTGACTTTGTCTTGGTGTGCATCGTTGGCTGTGTCGTGTATAGATAATGTCTGTGGTCGCCGTAATGGTGTTGCGAATGATGGCCCCATTCTGATACTTTACAAGGGGACCACGCCTACTCGTCATCACAGATTTTGCCCTTATTTACGATATATACAGGGCTTGTGTAGAAATGAAGGTGCAGAAGAGGGATCACCAGGTGGCCAAGTGTTTGTAAAAAAGAGCATTTTTGGCGTGGTTCGCGCGAGGCATGAGCCATTTGTGCTGTCGTAATTTCTAGGCAGTAATTTGTACAGCGGAAAGAATATAGAAGGA
The DNA here is from genome assembly GCF_023864275.1 of Schistocerca cancellata. NCBI lineage: Eukaryota > Metazoa > Arthropoda > Insecta > Orthoptera > Acrididae > Schistocerca > Schistocerca cancellata. The sequence goes on along the minus strand of NC_064627.1, from coordinate 821,581,252 downwards.
CAATCCGATGGTCGTTGAGTCGAGTCCTATGCTGAAACTTCTTTTTATGTTACACTGCAAATAAACCGAAACAAATCTCAAAATATAGTATTTATTAAATTTTCATAAAAGGGATGAAAAAAGAGGAGCAAAGTAAAATCTGGAATTGAAAATAAATTTCAAAGGAGGGATTTGCACTTCGTATGTAATTTTATACGAAGTACAAATCCCTCCTTATATTATTTCACAGCCGACGATGTTCCGCATGCTATACGATATTGGAATAATAGAGACTTATTGTGGAGGTGGTTCGATGAACCTTCTGCCAGGGCCGGCTCCTGGGTCCGAGCGGTTCTAGGCGCTTCATTCCGGAACCACGCTGCTGCTATGGTCGTAGTTCGAATCCTGCCTCGGGCATGGATGTGTGCAATGTCCTTAGGTTAGTTAGGTTCTAAGTCTAGGGGACTGATGACTTGAGATGTTAAGTCCCATAGTGCTTAGAGCCATTTGAACCATTTTGAACCTCTGCCAGGCCCTTAAATGCAATCTGCAGAGTATTCATATGGATGTAAATGTAGATGATGATTTACAAGTTATGGGGTTACATCGTATATTCAAGGGAAGCAGTAATTTTCTCGGCACCTTATACACATTTACGCCGCATTTTTACACTTGCATGATTGTTTTAATGTTCCTATAGAAAAACATACTTGGTTTACATTCATAAAGGGTTCTCTGTCAATGCACAGTTTAGCTGCAAAGCAGGCGTACTGCATCGTTTTGCCAAATATTGGCGAGGATAGCTGGCGACGAATAGTGGAATGTATTTTGTTGCAGTCTTCTCGGGATGTGATTTATTGTTCTCTCTATGTGAGGTAAGAGCAATTTGGAAGCTTTTTGATCAAGTTATTTATATGGTGATAAATTCATGTTGAAAAATCTTGTCGCACAACTGTAGATTTGTTTGTCCCCCAACAGTCAGTTAACAGAATCAATTTGTTCTCCCGCAAGGAGGACTACATCATATCAGTCAAAAAATTTTTGTAGAAGACTGTTGTAAGTTCCCCAGATTGTGGTGATGTAATGAACGATTCCTATATTCCGCCGCGTACTCATTGATCGTTTTTTGAATCCTCGGTCTAAAATTTTCCTTTGCCTCTCCTTTCCATGCCTTTTACGAAATTATTAATAAACACAATTTAGTGGGTATTATTTCGGTTTATTTGTAATGAAAGTAGCGTAAAAATTAAAAAAAAATGGTTTACGCAGACGAAACCGACCCCACGACCTTGCATCACTGTTGTGTACGCTTTTCGGTGTACCAACCGCTGCATGGTATCTACGCTAACATAAATGGCTCATACCTTGACCGACCCGCGCAAAAAACGCTATTTTTTCTAAACGCTTGTCCATCCAGATTCCTCTTCTGTCACTTTAATTTATGCCTAAGTTCCACATACACCATAAATCTGGAGGAAACTGGCGATGATGACAAGGCGCGGTCCCATTGTTAGTCGTTGTTACGTTGCAGTCTAGCAGCGTAAGATACGGAAGCACACCTTTCGACGTCGATCTAATGATGAATGCTCGGAATCCACACAACGGCGATGGAAAAAGCAAAGGTGGTGACAGAGTTTTTTCACAGTCAGTTAAATGTAGAAGAATAGCTTCTAGCAGTTCATAAAGGTAAGGAACTCCAACACTTCCTTGCCTCACGGCAGCGTTTCTGAAGGCCGAGGCGAAGGCGGCGACTTGTGAGTAGGTCCCGCCACGTGTTTGTTCCCCTCGTTGGCCGGCTTCCACAGGCAGGTGCCTGTAATGGGGGCGACTCGGGGAGCTGCCAAAAAGCTGAGTATACAGGACGGAACGCAGGCACCGGCGTAAACACCACCAGACGCTACAAATACACGTGGGCCGCGTGAATGAGGTAAAGCAAACATAGGCGCAGTCGTATCTCGTAGAACGGCAAGGACGCCGAAAGTACAGCGCGGAAGCTTGTGACTGTACTACATGTGTCGCTGAGCATGGCTCGTAACCATCTTTTGGATAATGCAATCAACTGCACATTCGATGGCTCACAACTTCACTGACTATGAAAGATAAAGAGAATGCCACACAAACGACCGCAACATGAAAAATTATATACCGACTTTGGTGAAACGTAGCGGCCGGCCGGAGTGGCCGAGCGGTTCTAGGCGCAACAATCTGGAACTGCGCGACCGCTACGGTCGTAGGTTCGAATCCTGCCTCGGGCATGAACGTGTGTGATGTCCTTAGGTTAGTTAGGTTTAAGTAGTTCTAAGCTCAAGGGACTGATGACCTCAGAAGTTAAGTCCCATAGTGCTCAGAGCCATTTGAACTATTTTTTGAACGTAGCGAAAGTGTGTAGTGAGTTCGAGAAGTTGCCATTCCCCTAGATCAAAACCGTAACATATTGTATATAATAAATTGGAGTACTATGTATCCAGTGAATCTGTTCGTCCACCTTCATGCCTTATACAGAGATATATGCGTCTCTATGTCCTCTTTGACATCTTGCCGAGCAACTCAGGGGTTATGCTTTGAAACGCTAACTCAACATTTTTGTACCAGTCTTCATCAGTCTGGTACCGACTCTGAGCCACATGGGACTTCATCATTCCCCATAATGAGTTGTCAAGCGCTATAAAGTCCGGACTTCTTGGTGGTCGTCTCAGTGGGGCTGGAGATGCTGAACTATGTTTAATGAAGTGGTCTCGAAATTACTCATGCACCTAAATAGGAAAGTGTGATGGAATCCGATCTGCTGTAATCACACATCATCCATGATTCCGTTGTCTTCGGGGCGAAGTATTAACCTTTTTTCCAACATTTCCAATTAAGAATTTCCATTCCCATACCCTTCAAAATATATAACAGATATCATGATGATTTCGCAGACCATATCATAACATGAGGCCACTTCTTTCCTACTCTTGCAGATCAGATACTGGGATTTTTCTTGTAGCAAAAAGCCTCATTCCTCTCGTTTGCCATGCGATATATCACACATTCATCAGAAAGCAACTCTCTTGCGTGAGACACGGCGTTTGGAACGAGTGCCAATAAAGCACGGCGCGATGTAATTCACTGCTCCATGTCGCTGTTTGATGATGCTTTCGTAAACATCGGTCTAAATCATTTTATTCTGAAATATTTTTAAATGTGGTCACGCATTATCGACCGGAGTACTTTAAGTTTAGCTGTTCTTTTGCAAGAGGATTGCGGTGGAGACAACTTAATTGTGTAACGTCAAGAGGGATGTTGGAATTCTCGGACACCCCTGAAGAATATTACTTGGAATAAATAAAATTTGTAAATCCAATTAGGGACAAGGAATTGATTTCAGACCTTAAAAGTGTTTAAAATGTACTAAATTGATCTACCAGTTTGTAGAAGCACAAGTAATCTCACTACAGAATATAACAACACTGAGAAGCAACACAGTTCACACATGTTAGTAACGGTGTCCGAGAACTCAGAAGAAACCGAACGCCACTCTTGTTGTAATAGCTACTCTCAGTGTGGCAAGCAACTGGGGACAATAAGTACGATCTGCAATACGCCTCCCGATAGTGACTCAAATACGATCTATGGGATTCAGTTCGGCAGGTAAGAGTGATAACTGCAGGTATTGAAATATTTGCTGTCTGAAAGATCCATTCACGACATGAAATCTAGTTGGCAAAATCAGAATTTATTTGAACTAGCAGAAAGGCGTATACTGCTGGACATTAAACTGCTCCACAGTGAAAGCTGCATGCAACAAACGAGAAACTGGCGGGTATGATGAATATAGAGGAAAGCTGGATAAAGTACCACCCTAAGGCAAATTTTGTTTTCTCTAATAACATATCACAGATAAGCATACGAAATATATCTGTAATTTTGTTTTTCTCTAACAACATATCACTGAAATGCATACGAAATGTATCTGTCATTATAGAGCCATTTTAAACAAAAACCTTAATATATATAAAACAGTTCCTCACAAGAAGCTTCTAATCAAATTGCTTGCCTATGGGATATAGTCTCGCTTGCGCGAATGGATAGGCGATTTCCTGTTAGGCAGATCACAGTTCGCATTAATTAATTGGAAGTCATAGAGTAAAACAGTAAATGTGGCGTTCCTCAAGGAGGTTTTGTACGCTCTTTGCAGTTTCTAATCTGTATAAGTAATTTGGAGACAATCTGAGCAGTCGTCTTAGATTCTTTGGAGGCAATGTCGTCGTTTACCGCCTAGTAAAGTCACTAGTAGATTAAAACAAATTGCAAAATGATTTAGACGTGATATCTGTATGGTGCGAAAAGTGACGATTGACCGTAAACCACGAAAAGTGTGAGGCCATCCACATGAGTACTAAAAGAAATACGTTAAATTTCGATTACATGATAAATCACAAAAATCTGAAGATTGTCAACTGAACTAAATACCTAGGAATAACAGTTACGAACAAGAAATTGGAACGATCACGTAGATAATGTCGAGGGGAAACCAAATCAAAGCCTGCGTTTTATTGGTAGAACACTCAGAAGAGACAATAGGCCTACTAAAGAGACTGCCTACATAATCCTTGTCCATCCTCTGCTAGAGTGCTGCTGTGCGGTATGGGATGCTTAACAGATAGGACTGCTGGAGAACATCGAAGAATCCAAAGAAGGAAAGCTTCTACATCTACATCTACATCGAAAGTCTGCAAATCACATTTAAGTGCCTGGCAGAGGGTTCATCGAACCACCTTCACAATTCTCTATTATTCCAATCGGTTTTGTATTACCGCGAAATAGCGGCGAGAGTGTCATGGATATAATAAGCGAACTGGACTGATAAGTATTAGAAGTAAGGGGTGTTTCAGCTGTGGCGAGATCTTTTCACAAAATTTCCTCACCAAGTTTTTCCGCGGATTGTGAAAATATTTTGACTTCCACCTACTAAGGGAGAAACAACAACTGTGATAAAATAAGAGAAATCAGAGCTCGCCCGGGAAGATTTAGGTGTTCATTTTTCCCACATACTGTTGGAGAGTGGAACGGTTGAGATCTTAATGTAGTTCTGTGAACCCTGTCATGCAATCAAGTGTTAATTGCAGAGTCGACATGTAATGTAGATTTGGATGTGGATATATCAAACGGTTATTCTACCGTACCTACTGTATGACGATCTGCCCACCTTGATTTTCATCTCCTTTGGTCACCCGAACTGGAAACTTCTCTTAGAAATGACCAAGTGAAGGTTCTATTCCGTCTCTAATGGCTTCGATGTCGACAAGTTCTTAAACTATAATGTCTTTTCCGTTTCAGTTAACATCTTCTTGTTATCGATCATCACCAAATTATTCTGCATTTTACTGTCGTCTGAGCTAACGAGTAAATGTGACAAAGTTAGTCTTTATTGGCGTAACCGTTTGCGATGTTTGCTGTCGTTGAACACTGTTTATATAGGTCTTGTGGTTTCTGTCTTGCACTAAGTCTCGGAGCAGGATACACCAAGGAGAAAAACAAATAAGTTGATCTTGAAAAAAAAATTAATTCCGTTCGTTAAAGCTCCTGCCTGAGGTGTCATAAATAACGGGATACCTCCTAATATCATATCGCACTTCCTTTTGTCCCACGTAGTGCAGCAACTCGACGTGGCATGTACTTAACAATTCGTTGGAAGTCCCCTGCAGAAATATTGAACCATGCTGCCTCTATAGCCGTCTATAATTGCGAAAGTGCTGCCGGTGCAGGATTTTGTAGACGAACTGACCCCTCGATTACGTCCCATAAATGTTCTATAGGGTTCATGTCGGGCGATCTGGATGGTCAAATCACTTACTCGAATTGTCCGGAATGTTCTTCAGATCAATTGCGAACAGTTGTGGTCCGGTAACATGGCGCGTTGTCATGCATAAAAATGCCGTCGTTGTTTGCTGCAAATGGCCTCCAAGTGGGCGAACATAACCATTTCCCATCAGTGATCGGTTCATTTGGGCCAGAGGACCCAGTCCATTCCATGTAAACACATACCAGACCACTATGGAGCCTCCACCAGATTGCACAGTGCCTTGTTGACAATTTGGATCCATGGCTTCGTGGGGTCTGCGCCACACTCGAAGTCTACCATCAGCTCTTACAAACCGAAATCGGGTCTCATCTAGCCAGACCATGGTTTTCCAGTCGTTTAGGGTCCAACCGATATGGTCAAGAGCCGAGGAGATGCGCTGTAGGCGACGTCGTATTGTTAGCAAAGGCACTCGCGTCTGTCATCTCCTGCCATAGTCAAATGATTCAAATGGCTCTGAGCACTATGGGAGGTCATCAGTCTCCTAGAACTTAGAACTACTTAAACCTAACTAACCTAAGGACATCACACACATCTATGCCCGAGGCAGGATTCGAACCTGCGACCGTAGCGGTCGCGCGGTTCCAGACTGAAGCGCCTAGAACCGCTCGGCCACTGCAGCCGGCTGCCATAGTCAATCAACGTCAAATTTAGCCGCACTGTCCTAACGGATACGTTCTTCGCACGTCCCACATCGATTTGTACGGTTATGTCGCGCAGTGTTGCTTGGTTGATTTGGGCTGAGGGGACCAAACAGCGAGGTCATCAGGCCCATCGGTTTAGGTTAGGATGGGGAAGGAAGTCGGCCGTGCCCTTTTAAAGAAACCATCGTGGCATTTGCCTGAAGCGATTTAGGAAAATCACGGAAAACCTAAATCAGGATGGCATTGCTCGTGGTGAGAGGTACCGCCTGCAATTTGATATTCTCGGCTAACTATTGATACTTTGGCTCTCGGAATATTGGATTCCCTAACGAGTTCCGAAATAGAATACCCCTTCATCTAGCTGCGACTACCATTCCTCATTCAGAGTCTGTTAATTCCCGTCGTGCGTCCGTAGTCACGTTGGAAAACTTTTCACATGAATCACCTGAGTACGAATGACATCTCCCTCAATGTACTGTCTTCTATATGTTGCGTACGCGATACTACCACCATCTTTATACAATATGTGATATCGCTATCCCTTCACTTGTCATCTCAGTGCAGATCAGATACGCATAACAAGCGATAATTGATGCTGAATAATTTCGCTATTGATCTTGTTACGAGGCGTTATGTCATTTTAATAATTTACTAGTCTTCCCGGCGGGGTCAGGGATTTTCTCTGCCTCGTGATGACTGGGTGTTGTGTGCTGTCCTTAGGTTAGTTAGGTTTAAGTAGTTCTAAGTTCTAGGGGACTGATGACCATAGATGTTAAGTCCCATAGTGCTCAGAGCCATTTGAACCAGTTTACTAATCTAATGTTCAGTGAAAGCGGCTTAGATGAATGTAAAATACACTCCTGGAAATGGAAAAAAGAACACATTGACACCGGTGTGTCAGACCCACCATACTTGCTCCGGACACTGCGAGAGGGCTGTACAAGCAATGATCACACGCACGGCACAGCGGACACACCAGGAACCGCGGTGTTGGCCGTCGAATGGCGCTAGCTGCGCAGCATTTGTGCACCGCCGCCGTCAGTGTCAGCCAGTTTGCCGTGGCATACGGAGCTCCATCGCAGTCTTTAACACTGGTAGCATGCCGCGACAGCGTGGACGTGAACCGTATGTGCAGTTGACGGACTTTGAGCGAGGGCGTATAGTGGGCATGCGGGAGGCCGGGTGGACGTACCGCCGAATTGCTCAACACGTGGGGCGTGAGGTCTCCACAGTACATCGATGTTGTCGCCAGTGGTCGGCGGAAGGTGCACGTGCCCGTCGACCTGGGACCGGACCGCAGCGACGCACGGATGCACGCCAAGACCCTATGATCCTACGCAGTGCCGTAGGGGACCGCACCGCCACTTCCCAGCAAATTAGGGACACTGTTGCTCCTGGGGTATCGACGAGGACCATTCGCAACCGTCTCCATGAAGCTGGGCTACGGTCCCGCACACCGTTAGGCCGTCTTCCGCTCACGCCCCAACATCGTGCAGCCCGCCTCCAGTGGTGTCGCGACAGGCGTGAATGGAGGGACGAATGGAGACGTGTCGTCTTCAGCGATGAGAGTCGCTTCTGCCTTGGTGCCAATGATGGTCGTATGCGTGTTTGGCGCCGTGCAGGTGAGCGCCACAATCAGGACTGCATACGACCGAGGCACACAGGGCCAACACCCGGCATCATGGTGTGGGGAGCGATCTCCTACACTGGCCGTACACCACTGCTGATCGTCGAGGGGACACTGAATAGTGCACGGTACATCCAAACCGTCATCGAACCCATCGTTCTACCATTCCTAGACCGGCAAGGGAACTTGCTGTTCCAACAGTACAATGCACGTCCGCATGTATCCCGTGCCACCCAACGTGCTCTAGAAGGTGTAAGTCAACTACCCTGACCAGCAAGATCTCCGGATCTGTTCCCCATTGAGCATGTTTGGGACTGGATGAAGCGTCGTCTCACGCGGTCTGCACGTCCAGCACGAACGCTGGTCCAACTGAGGCGCCAGGTGGAAATGGCATGGCAAGCCGTTCCACAGGACTACATCCAGCATCTCTACGATCGTCTCCATGGGAGAATAGCAGCCTGCATTGCTGCGAAAGGTGGATATACACTGTACTAGTGCCGACATTGTGCATGCTCTGTTGCCTGTGTCTATGTGCCTGTGGTTCTGTCAGTGTGATCATGTGATGTATCTGACCCCAGGAATGTGTCAATAAAGTTTCCCCTTCCTGGGACAATGAATTCACGGTTTCTTATTTCAATTTCCAGGAGTGTAATTATGAACTAGAGCAAATGACAATTATACCTGGTGTACATCAACGTAAAGGTGTACTGCCGGTATCTCGATCAGTATAAGAACATACTATCTAATATGTGTGAAGCTCGTTGCAAAACTTGAGGGAGGGAGGGAGAGAGAGAGAGAGAGAGAGAGAGAGAGAGAGAGAGAGAGTTGTCAATGCCAGCGAGTGCTGCACATCGCTTGGCCTGGTGTGAAGCGACTTCCTGATGTCAGGCCGCCTATTCTTAGGCAGAGGGCACGAACTGTGCCCCTGTTGCGCTGCACAAGGGAAAAGGGAACCCCGTCGCTCTCGCGCCCAAGTTACCAGAGACAAGAATCAGGAAACGCGTGTATCTGTGCAATTTGTATTTAGTGGAGGATATAGAGAAGTATATTAGAGGTTAAAGACCTGTCAACAAGGAGATCATTAGAGACAGACCAAAACTCAGTTTGGAGAATGATATGGAAATAAATCGGCCGTATACTTTACAGAGCAAGTAACGCAGCATTTGCATTACGTGATTAGGGAAATCGCGGAAAACCGAGAGCTGAAAAGCCAGACAAGGATTTTGAATCCCAGTCCTTCCCAACTCAGATTCGGAGTCTGAAGTAAATAGTCAATGCTTTTTGGTACAGTTACATCTTATGAAATCAGTTTTCTATCATCATAGTGCAGCATTAAGTTCCTAATACAAACTTGTTATGTAGAGGAAGCAGAAATCAGTTTTCTATCATCATAGTGCAGCATTAAGTTCCTAAAACAAACTTGTTATGTAGAGGAAGCAATGACAAGAGCTAAAAAGTAAGTGGAACAAACACCAAGACTAACAAGTAAGTATAGATCCACAGGGTCACACATTTTGCTCATGTTTTGCAACGTTGTACTACATGCTTAGATGTAACGAATGCTGCTCTAGTACGATGCAGTTCTCAAGCGTTTCCAAGAAATTGGGGATGAAAATTCTGCGAACCTCACGTATACCATATACAGTTGAAGCCACTGCGTTCGAGTCTGGTCATTTAAAAAAAGAAATCCACCAAATATTTGTATCGCTACAAACTATGTTTATGCGGAAAGGAATAATAATAATAATAATAATAATAATAATGAAGCTAATAGTCGTGGTACTTCGTACATTCGAGGCGAAGTGTACTCGAGATAGGCCGGCCGATGTGGCCGAGCGGTTCTAGGCGCTACGGTCTGGAACCGCGCGACCGCTACGGTCGCAGGTTCGAATCCTGCCTCGGGCATGGATGTGTGTGATGTCCTTAGGTTAGGTAGGTTTAAGTAGTTCTAAGTTCTAGGGGACTGATAACCTCAGATGTCAAGTCCCATAGCGCTTAGAGCCATTTGAACCATTTTGTACTCGAGATATTATAAGGAATCGTGATAAAAATGAAAGTTTATGTATTGATACATTCACACACGTACCGCAGCAAATTCGTATCGCGCTATACTTGCTTCGAATAATGTACTATGTATTTGTGTTGCTTCTGTATCATCAGTAGTTAGCATTGTATCCCCTATTCGTGCAATGAATGCCTACTTTCCTACCTGCTCTGTGCTTTTTCTTCCGCCTATCCATTAATGGATGTTGGCGACCACGAGGTGGATCTTTATCTTATGAACCGCAGTATGTAGTGATTGATTCACACTTCGTATTCCTGCCAAATACTTTGTCATACAACCAAGACACTCTTCTTCCTCCTCCTCTTCTTTTACCCTCAATCTTACTTCTTCAATCAACTGTAGAAATAGTATGTACTTTTGGTGTTCCGTAATACGTGTCTTAGATACCCAATTTTTCTACTTAGAAATGTTCTTAACATTTGTCGCTGTTTTTTCATACGTCGCAATACTTCGGTGTTAGCTATTCTTACTGTCCACGGTATTTTAAGAATTCTGCGGTAAATCCACTTTCAAAGACGTCGGAACAGTTTAGCTGTTTGCGTATTTAGTGTCCATGCTTCATAACCGTATAGAAGTACAGACCAGATGTAGGCCCTCACAAGTCGATCTCTAACGTTTAGGTTTAGGTCTGTACTTGCGAACATTACGAGCGTTTTCTATGCGACATTTTCTCTCCGTGTCCGTCTCCAGTCTTCACAGAACCACGTTCTTAGGTGCTTAAACTTATCTACTCTTTGATTAAAGAGCCATCGAATCGTGTATTTGCATTTGTAAAGGAGTCGGTCTGTCGTTTGATAATCATAAATTGCGTCTTTTTAGTGCTGATATACAGACCTAGTTTGCTATTGTAGTCTTCTACTAAGTTGAGGAGTTTTTGAAGTTCATCTAAATTATGAGTAGTCAGTACTGTTATCAACTGTAATAAGCAATGTCATAAAAGACATAAGACAGTCTATGTATATTACGACACTGCTTATTACAGTTGATACCCTGTCATTATGTACATTTTGAAAACATACGCACATTTATGTATTTAGGTCAATCTGAAGATGATCAAAACGAGCGAAACCGGAAACTACATAACAAAGCATTACCGATCAGCGAATGTTGTAATAGTTAAAAAAATTCGTAACATTGCTTGGCTGTCACCTTCTCTGTGACTACGTCACCACTTGTCAAGTCAGTACTGTATCATTAGCATAGCGAATGCCGTGGATGAAGACTGTATTAACCTTCATGCCTTTTTTGTATCAGCAAGTGCTTCCTGCAAAGTACTCTCTGAGTAAAAATTGAGCCGGCCGCGGTGGTCTAGCGGTTCTAGGCGCTCAGTCCGGAACCGCGCGACTGCTACGGTCGCAGGTTCGAATCCCGCCTCGGGCATGGATGTGTGTGATGTCCCTAGGTTAGTTAGGTTTAAGTAGTTCTAAGTTCTAGGGGACTGATGACCACAGATGTTAAGTCCCATAGTGCTCAGAGCCATTTTTTTAAGTAAAAATTGAATTACGAGAGTGACAGAACGCGTCATTATCAGACTCCTCTACTGATATATTACTGAGTCGATGACCTCATTACCAAACTTAGCTTTTGTGTCTGATTTCCCAATACAAATCCCCTACACGGATGATCTCTCTGAACTATATCCACTCTTTTGAGAACCAGCCAAGATAGCCATGTATGCTGAAGCTCCGCAAACATTTCAGGAAACATTCGCCCACTTTCGCGTGAATAACACTACGCGCAGGCAGCTGGAATTCTGATGAATATATCTGGGTAACGCAGTAGCGACGGAAAGGGCATCCGGCCACCCCTTAAATTACTCACGCCACATCAGTTAATAACTCTGCTGACCCTGCGCCGATGCGAGACAAAGGCACAAGAAAAAGGAGAATCCACTCTTTTGCAAATTTTCGCGTGTTTATGATTTACTCTATCGACGAATTTTTCACATTCAATAATAGAAACATCTAAAATTTTATCCTGCTTTGTTGTTGACCGCTTAATTTCGGTACCAGAAGCTACAGACTGGTTAATGAACAGTTCTTAACCGCTGATCACGCTCGTTCGTTACTCGTCACCGCAAAGATATGAGGGTGAGTCAAATGAAAACCTTAATTTTGTAATAACAAATCGAAATTTCGCTCCGTTATCCTGTAAGTTGGTAAGCGTGCTACAAACAGCGTGCAGAATGGCCTGTAGGTGGCAGTATAGTGCAGTTGCACACATAACGTCGCAGTATCAGTATAAAGATGGCCGCCCTACTTGCGACTTGCACCAGTGAAGAACAGCGTTCTGTTATTCGGTTTTTGTGTAGTGAAGGTGTGAAGCCTATTGAAATTCATCGACAAATGAAGGTTCAGTACGGTGATGCATGTTTGTCACAGCAGCAAGTCTACGAATGGAGTAGGAAGTTCGTAAATGATGTGGCCAGTGGAAGATGCTCCTCGTCCAGGTCAGGCACAACGAGTTGTGACTCCACAGAACATTGCAGCAGTTAAAGCCATAGTGAAGGAAAACCGCCGAGTAACACTGAATGACATTGCAGCATGTTTACAGATTAGTCATGGGTCAGCATACCACATTGTGCATGATGTGCTCCAGTTTCACAAAGTGTCTGCAAGATGGGTGCCACAGCAGCTGACTCCTGAAATAAGAGAACGACGTGAAGATGTATGTGAAGAACTTCTTCCGCGCTTTGAACGAGAAGGTGATGGCTTCCTTGCAAGAATCGTTACTGGGGACGAAACCTGGGTTCACTTCCACCAACTAGAGCAAGGAATGGCGCCATTCCTCATCACCAAAACCAAAGAAGTTTCGAACAGAACCATCAGCAGGGAAGGTTATACTGACTCTCTTTTGGGACGAAAAATGCGTCATTTTGGAGCATTACATACCTAGAGGGACCACTGTCACCAGTGCATCATACACAGATCTCCTGAAAAAATATGTGCGGCCTGCAATCAAATCAAAGCAACGTGGATTGCTGTCAGCAGGTGTCCTTTTGCAACATGACAATGCAAGGCCCCACACTGCCTGTACAACAGTTGCAACAATCACAGTCCTGCATTTTGAGTGTCTTCCTCATCCACCATACTCACCGGACCTTGCCCCAAGTGATTTCCATATGTATGGACCACTTAAAGACGCAATGAGAGGAAAGAAGTTCCGTTCTGATGAAGAGGTACACCATGCAGTGCATGAGTGGTTGTGTGGACTACCAAAAGAATTTTTTTCTAAAGGGATTTATGCACTTTGTAAGCGCTGGAGGACTTCCATTGAGCGTGGGGGAGATTATGTTGAAAAGCGATAGAGCTTTTACCAATTCTGCACAATAAAAGATTTTTTTTTTTTTAAATTAAGGATTTCATTTGACTCGTACATATACTTTGTATATGTTTAAAATAGGACCGTTAGCAGGACATTCAACGGCGATGGAAGAAATGTCATACGAGTTTTTGGTGGGAGATTAGGAAAAAACCAGAACTGCCGCTACTTTAATCCAATATGGGCAGATTTCTCCGCTGGACTGGCACTTTTGTATGGTGATCATCATGCTCCTAAAACTTTGACTCTTGATTCCTTGGAAACGCTTGAGAAGGGCATCGTACTAAAGCAGTATCTGTTACGTCAAAATATGTACTAGAAATTTGCAAAATATAAGCAAAGTCGGTGACCCGTTGGGTGTATGCTTACCTTGCAAGCGCAGTGGTCACAGTTCCTCTGGCCAAAAGAAAAGCTTTAGAAAAATTATCAAATGAAAAGAAGTTCCTACTTAGCACAAAAATAATGAAAGATAAGATGAAAATATAAAAAGTAATAGAAGCGAGACTCGGCAGGAGAAGTGAAAGTAGGAAACAAGTTATACAGTATGGCTCAGGGGGACGGTACCGTCTGATTTGCATGACTAAATTAATCTTTCTTCAACAAACGAAATTCACTGTTAACAAACATTAACATACAGATGAAAAGTAATTCGTATATGTCTAGATCACACCCTTGTATGGAAGTGAAACCCACACAATAGGGAAATGGAAGAATTAAAGAAATAAAAATTGACCAGGTGCGAGTAGGTTCCATAGAAACTGAATTATGCATGTATATAGTTCACTCACTCCGGGAATCGAGGATTTCGACGATTTTTGCCTGTTATCGACAATGATACTGGCAATACTCGGTCCCATAGATTGCAGGACTTTAATTTCAAATTTGAAGTCGCATAACACATATTTTTTCGTTTGATATGATTACAAATTATAATAACAATTTTCTGATTCTTCTACTGTGAAGTATTACTTCTTGCAAATTTCATGTTTATACGTCAAGGGTAAGTTCGCTACAGGTTTTAATGAGTGCATATGAGACTGTCAAAATATGTGACATAAATGGCCGTATCCGTTGACTGCATTGACTTTAAAGGCTTTACATTTTTACACCACCAAAGGGCCATAGACCTTAATATGTGACGTAAATTTCAACTTGATATGTGTGCCTGTCCCTGAGAAAAAGGGGGCTTAACAATGCACGGACAGAGAGACAGCAAGATAAACAGTAACAAAATTTTTTTCGTGTGATATGACTATAAAGTCACAATGTCCAGATTTTTTTTCCTTTGGTTGAAGCGGGGGAATTGCTTGATGCCAAATTTCATGAGTCTACGTCAACGGGTACTATTCTGTAGGTTTTGATGAATGAGTTTAGGAGTGTCAAAAAATGAGACATAAATGGGAATATCTTTTGACTGCGTTGACTTAGAAGCTAATGTTTATTATGCCGCAAAGGGACCAGGGAAACGACTACCCATTCCTGAGGAAAAAGGGTTCGTAACAGACGGATAGAGAGACGGAAAGACTGATAACAAATGACAAAATATTTTTTTCGTTTGATATAATTCCAAATTATCAATTTTCGGAGTTTTTCATTTTTTTGTAACGTGAATCCTTACTTCTTGCCAAATTTCATGATTCGAACTACTCTAACGGGAAGTTCTCTATAGGTTTTGATGAGTGAGTTTGTGAGTACCAAAACATTGTGGCATATATTGCTGTATCTTTTGAATGCGTCGACTTTGAACTTCACTTTTTTAACATCCCCAATGGACCGTAGACCTTAATATGCGACACAAATTTCAACTTCAATTGACCACCTGTTCCAGAGGAAAAGGAGCTACGGAACGCTAAAAGGAAGCTATAAAGTGCAGAAGTTCAGAAGAAGGGCAAAAATTAAATGGAATCGAAATTAGGAGGTAGTAGAAAGAATAGGAAGGGAAATGAGTCTACCAAAAACTGTTTCTAGAGTAATGAACCCGTTAGCGGCACATGTGATCTAGTATCGGTATTAACTTGATACTGGAACTATTAGTAGAGAAGAGAGAGTATGGGAGTAGACAAACATTAGAATGTGTAAAATAAATTATCGATGTTGTTGATTGTAGTAGGTACACGGATGTGAAAAGATTATGAGTCGGCAGGAACAGATGGGGATCAGCATCAAACCAATCAAAAGAATGGTTAAAAAGAAGCGTCGAAAAATTCGAAAATTTCATCAATTTTATTTGAGACGATCTGCTTATAACTTTTGGTAGCACTACAGACAATCTGTCCGAGAGTCGCGTAAACTAGGACAGAGCCAGGATTGGGGTGTGCGAACACGAGGCATACTGATTCGCCGCAGAAGTCGTAGGTGTGCGTTGCGGTTCAGCTTGAGAGTCTGTCAGATAAGCAAGATGACTGGCGCCATAAACTGTCTGCCAGCAGTGCCAGGCGATACGGAGGCTCGCCCAGCTTTGTTTGGAGGCAGGTGAGACGTCCCAGCGCTCATGTTCCGTGACTTTCGACAGCTCGCAGCACTTGGCGTATGACGCACGAACCGATAGCGGGCAAGCCGCTCTGTCAAGGACACAGCCGCGCACGAGCGCACGTCCTTATCCGTTACCAGTCCGTGGCAGTGAAAACTACTCTCTGTGCACCATGCGTGTATCCGTGACGCTTTGTGGAAATTTACATTGCTTTATGCTCGATGTATGGTGCTGAACATCATACGTACGTTGACCATGACTTGTAGCCAGTCATCTGTACTGAAACTGGATGTCGCACAGCAGCTGCTAACGTCTCGTCCAAAGATCCTCGTATTTCGTTTCTTGCCTAGATACAACATAGCAGGCACGAAGTTTCACTAGAGCCCAAAAGAAAATACTATTCGATCTCGCTCCCAAGTGAGCCCATTTCTTAGAATGTTCTGCATACCTGGAGAAGGACAAAATGGACTGTCTCAAAACTAACGCAATACTCGAATACATTTCTGCAATATCATTTCAAACACCCCCCCCCCCCCCTCCATGAACCATAGACCTTGCCGTTGGTGAGGAGGCTTGCGTGCCTAAGCCGTACAGATAGCCGTACCTTAGGTGCAACCACAACGGAGGGGTATCTGTTGAGAGGCCAGACAAACGTGTGGTTACTGAAGAGGTGCAGCAGCCTTTCAGTAGTTGCAGGGTCAACAGTCTGGATGATTGACTGATCTGGCCTTGTAACACTAACCAAACCGGCCTTGCTGTGCTGGTACTGAGAACGGCTGAAAGCAAGGGGAAACTACAGCCGTAACTTTTCCCGAGGGCATGCAGCTTTACTGTATGATTAAATGATGATGGCGACCTCTTGGGTAAAATATTTCGGAGGTAAAATAGTCCCCCATTCGGATCTCCAGGCGGAGACTACCCAAGAGGACGTCGTTATCAGGAGAAAGAAAACTGGCGTTCTATGGATCGGAGTGTGGAATGTCAGATCCCTTAATCGGGCAGGTGGGTTAGAAAATTTAAAAAGGGAAATGGATAGGTTAAAGTTAGATATAATGGGAATTAGCGAAGTTCGGTGGGAGGAGGAAGGCTGCTGCCCTCTTCAGGAACCATACGTTTGTCTGGCCTCTCAACGGATACCCCTCCGTTGTGGTTGCACCTGCGGTATGGCCATCTGTATCGCAGAGGCACGCAGCCCTCCCCACCAACGACAAGGTCAGTGTTTCATAGGGGGGAGGGGGGGGGAGAGAGAATAGAAGCTTTCGAAATGTGGTGCTACAGAAGAATGCTGAAGAGTAGATGGGTAGATCACATAACTAATGAGGAGGTATTGAATAGAATTGGGGAGACAAGAAATTTGTGGCACAACTTGACTAGAAGAAGGGATCGGTTGGTAGGACATGTTCTGAGGCATCAAGGGATCACCAATTTAGTATTGGAAGGCATCGTAGAGGGTAAAAATCGTCGAGGGAGACCAAGAGATGAATACACTAAGCAGATTCAGAAGGATGTAGGATGCAGTACCTACTGGGAGATGAAGCAGCTTGCACAGGATAGAGTAGCATGGAGAGCTGCATCAAACCAGTCTCAGGACTGAAGACCACAACAACAAACAACATTTCAAAACTCTAATGTGATCTGAAAATTAACAGGTTATTCATAAAACTGATTCCAGTTTATTTCACTTACGCTTCCTCATGCACTCCATTGCCTTCAAAAACAACATACACTACGTGATCAGAACTATTCGTACCGCCAGTATAAAAGGTGGTGGGGAGCATTGTGTTGTCGGCAGAGAGGCAGTAACAGTGGAATGGGCTGGTCGGGAGAGTTCTGTGACTTCGAACGTGGTCTAGTCATTGGATGCCATCTGAGTGTCAAATCCATCAGGGACATTTCAGCAATTCTAGAGCTATCCAGGTCGGTTATTGGTGATGTGGCTGTGAGGTGGAAACGCGTAAGAACGACCATAGCTAAACCAGGACCAGGCAGACCTCATGTACTGACGGACAGGGACTGTTGAGCATTGCGGACGTTAGCTGTAAAATATCACATGAAATAATCGGAAACAATCACTAGCGAGTCCAAAGTACCATTAGCAATCCAATTAGCGCAATGACTGCGTTATTGTTATTGTTGTTGTAGTGGTCTTCAGTCCGAAGACTGGTTTTGATGCAACACTCCATGCCACTCTGTCCCGTGCAAACCTCTTTATCTCCGAATAACTACTGCAACTTACATCCTTCTAAATCTGCTTAGCGTATTCATCTCTTGGCCTCCCTGTACGATTTTTACTCCCTGCACTTCCTTTAAATGCTAAGTTGGTGATCCCTTGATGTCTCAGAATGTGTCATACCAACTGATCCCTCCTACTAGTGAGGTTGTGCTACGAATTTCTTTTCTCCTCAGTTTAATTCAGTACCTCCTCATTAGTTATAGGATCTACCCACCTAAAAATGGTTCAGATGGGTCTAAGCACTATGGGACTTAACATCTGAGGTCATCATTCCCCAGAACTACTTAAACCTAACTAACCTAAGGACATCACACACATCCATGCCCGAGGCAGGATTCGAACCTGCGACCGTAGGAGCCGCGTGGTTCCGGACTGAAGCGCCTAGAACCGCTCGGCCACAGAGGCCGGCCTCTACCCACCTAACCTTCAGCATTCTACTGTAGCACCACATTTCTAAAGCTTCTATTCTTTTCTTGTCAAAACTGTTTATAGTCCATGTCTCTCTTCCATACACGGCTACACTTCATACAAATACTTTCAGAAAGACTTCCTAAAACTAAAATCTAATCAATAGCCTTTCGATCCCTGTATTTTACCCCTGACACCTCCATAATTTGAAAGTGTGTATACCAGTCGTCATTGTCAAAAGCTTTCTCTAATTCTACAAATGCTTATAACCGACGGTTTGCCTTTCCGTAACCTATCTTCTAAGATACGTCATAGAGTCAGTATTGCCTCAAGTATTCCTGTGATTCTCCGGAATCCAAACTGATCTTCTCCGAGGTCGGCTCCTGCCACTTTTTCGATTTTTCTGTAAAGAATTCGTGTTAGGATTTTGCAACCATGACTTATTAAACTGATAGTTTGGTAATATTCACACCTGTCAACACCAGCTTTCTTTAGAGCTGGAATGATTATATTTTTCTTGAAGTCTGAGGATATTTCAGCTGTCTCATAGATCTTGCACACCAGATGGAAGAGTTTTGTCATGGCTTGCTCTCCCAAGGTTATCAATAAGTCTGACGGAATGTCGTCTACTACTAGGGCCTTGTTTCGAGTTAGGTCTTTCGCTGCTATGTCAAATTCTTCTCGCAGTGTCATGTCTCCCATCCTGCCTTCATGTAATTCCTCTTCCATTTTATTATATTACCTGCAAGTACATCTCCATTGTATAGACCCTCCATATACTCGATCCACCTTTCAGCTTTCCCTTCTTTGCTTAGGGCTGCTTTTCCATCTTAGCTCTTGATATTCATACCACTGCTTCTCTTTTCTCTCTTTTCTCCAAAGGCCTCTTTAATTTTCCAGTAGGCAGTATGTATCTTTCATCAAGTGATACTAACTTCTAAATCCTTACATTTGGCCTGTAGCTATTTCTACTTAACGATTTTGCACTTCCTGTTGGTCTCATTGTTTAGATGTTTGTATTTCCTTTCGCCTGCTTCATTTGGTGCATTTTTATATTTTCTCCTTTCATGAATTAGTTTCAATATATCCTGTGTCATCCAAAGATTTCTACTAGGCCCTTCGTTTTACCTATTTCATACTCAGCTGCCTTAATTGTTTCGTCTGTTAAAGCTACCCATTTATCTTCCATTTGATTCTTTTCCCCTATTCTAGTAAATCGTTCCCTAGTTCTCCCCCTGAATCTCTCAAGAACCTCTGCCTTTTTCAACTTATCCAGGTCCGATATCTTTAATTTCGTAATTTTTGCCGTTTATGCAGTTTTAATCTACAGTTCATAACCAATAAATTGCGGTCAGAGTCCACGTCTGCCCCTGGAAATGTCTTACAATTTAAAATCTGATTTCGAAATCTCTGCCTTACCATTACATAATCAGTCGGTAATCTTGCAGTGTCACCAGGCCTCTTCCAAGTACATAATCCGCTTTCATGATCCCTAAACTAAGTGTTGGCAATGATTAAATTATACTCTGTACAAAATTCTACCAGGCAGCTTTCTCTTTCATTCCTTTACCTCAGTCCATATCCACCTACTATTTTCCCTTCCTTTCCCTTTCCTACTATCGAATTCCAGCTCCCCCCTCCCCACCACATCACATTTAAATTTTCGTCTCCCTTAACTATCTGAATAATTTGTTTTATTTCATCATACATTTCTTCAACCTCTTTCCCATCCACAGAGCTAGTTAACATGTAAACTTGTACTGTTGTGGTTGGTGTGAGCTTTGTGTCTACCTTGGTTACGATAATGCGTTCACTATGCTGTTCATAGTAGCTTACCCACATTCCTATTTTCTTATTCATTATTAAACCTACTCCTGCATTACCTTCTTTTTATTCTGTATTTAGCCTGTATTCACCTGACCACAATTCCTGTTTCTGCTGTCACCGAACTTTAATAATTCCAACTATATCTAACTTCAACATATCCACTTCCCTTTTTAAATTTTTTACTGATTAAGGGATCTAACTTTCCACGCTCTGATCCGTAGAATGACAGTTTTGTTTCTCCTGATGACAACAATATAGGAGTCCCCACCTGGAGATCCGCTTGGGAGACTATTTTACCTCTGGCATATTGTACCCAAGAAGATGCCATCGTCGTTTAACTATATAGTAGAACTGCATGCCCTCGTGAAAAATTGTGGCTGTAGTTTCCCTTGCTTTCAGCCGTTTGCAGTACCAGCACAGCAAAGCCGTTTTGGTTGATGTTACATGTCCAGATCAGTCAATCGAACAGACTGTTGCCCTTGCAACTCCTGAAAAGGCTGCTGCCCTTCTTCAGGAACCACACATTCATCTGGCCTCTCAACATTTATCCTTCCGATGTGGTTGCACCTACGGAAAGGCTATCTGTATTGCTGAGGAACACAAGTCACCCCACCAACGGCAAGGTCCATGGTTCAGGGGGGGGGGGGGGATGACTGTGTAGGGAGTTACAAGAATGGGGTGCAATGGTAGAACAGCTCCTCATGAGCGATGCATGAGGTGATGTGAAAAGCGGCGTCACTGGACAGTGGGTTATTGGAAACGATTGATACGGAGTGACGAACGGCTGTATAACCTGTGGCAATCAGATTGAAGTGTTTGGGTTTGGCAGGTGCACAGAGAATGTTATCTGTCATCATGTGTAGTGCCATCCGTGAAGTACAAGTGAGGTGCTGTTATTGTTGAGGGTGCTTTTCATGATTAGGATGTGGTCCTCTTGTTGCACTTTAGAGAACGCTAAATGCGCAAGGATATAAACACATTTTATATCATTGTGTACTGTGTACAGCAGAGGAACAGTTCGGAGACGATGACTCGTTGCCACAGCATTACAGTGCACCCTGTTATAAATCAGCATCTGTGAGGCAATGGTTTTTGGGCAATGACATTAGTGAAATAGATTGGCCTGTGATGAGTTCCGACCTGAACCCAATGTACCACATTTAGGATGATTTACGATGTAGCCTTAGCTTCGGACCCCAGCGTTAAACGTCACTACCTTCTCTGGTTTTGCTTGTTGAGGAAGAAATGCCTACCATTCATCCACTTTCAGGCTGGACACACCCCTATTACTGTCCAGTAATAGATGTCCGGGTACTTTTGATGAGACAGTGTATCAAATGTAGCAGAAATCTGCAGGTATAAATTAGGTACTATATTAACCAAATTTCTGACTTCATGTAATACATAGAATAAAATGTAAACAATCAGACGCCTCTTGAACAAAGCAGACATCGTTTGCTTATTTATTCCACTGCTGATAAATATTACGAATTAAAAATCAAATACTCATTAACCATAAACGGCTATTAAAATATCCAAGGGCACCTCCATCCAGTCTAAACCGAAATGGTACAGCACACTGTAGACTCCATCATCGCTATAGACCCAATAACACAATGAACTAGTTACACATCAAACAAGCTTCAGGATGTGTAAAATATAGCATCTTTGCTATCAGTAAGATTGTAAGATTCTGACCATGTAATATACACATGTCACAAACACATAGCTAATAATCTGAACCATCTCACCAAAACTGCTAGCCTGTGATGCCACATTCCTTATGCCACTGAGAATGAAACATCACAACCATGCCATGAGGACTATGAACTGGAACAGAGTTTTTTTTAAATGCTGCTTAACTGCATTCTATCATAGTGGCTAAATGCCTATTGACTAATGCACCTAGAAGATGTGTGAACATGTTTTCGACCAAACCTCACACAGAGAACACCGCAAGAATTGCGACTATCTGTAGCTGCTGTTGGTATGGGACCGCCATTTCATAGTTTCTGTAAAGACTAGTTCATTAAATAAAATGAGAAACTGAAAATCCAAAGGCAGCTTTGTAGGTCAACAGTATCAAATTATTGAGGTTACGTCCTAATAAATTCAGCTGGGAGGACCATACCATAGACCTGCTGAAATGAACAAATAAATCTGTGCTTGAGATCTGAGTATTGTCATGCAAGAGTGATAGTAAAGCTGACATGCTTCACTTACTTTCATTTCAAAAGATGAAATGGTATCACATTATAGGGTAGCTTATCAAGCAAAGATAATTTATTCCAACACTAATAGTGTGTGAAGCACAGTGAGTATAGTGTCCTAGAGATGCCTGCAGTTCCAAATACTTCTACTTGGTAAACTTTAACTTAGTGATATATTTTATGAATAATGTATCTATCGTTAAAAAACTACACAATTTATGCAATACATATTTAAACGAGAAAAATCCACACAAAGGCCTAATGTAAATTATTTATGTCTAGAACTGTCTCTAGCCTAGACTCAGTTGATTTATACATTATTAACAATTTTACCCCCCCCCCCCCATGAACCATGGACCTTGCCGTTGGTGGGGAGGCTTGCGTGCCTCAGCGATACAGATGGCCGTACCGTAGGTGCAACCACAACGGAGGGGTATCTGTTGAGAGGCCAGACAAACATGTGGTTCCTGAAGAGGGGCAGCAGCCTTTTCAGTAGTTGCAGGGGCAACAGTCTGGATGATTGACTGATCTGGCCTTGTAACATTAACCAAAATGGCCTTGCTGTGCTGGTACTGCGAACGGCTGAAAGCAAGGGGAAACTACAGCCGTAATTTTTCCCAAGGACATGCAGCTCTACTGTATGATTAAATGATGATGGCGTCCTCTTGGGTAAAATATTCCGGAGGTAAAATAGTCCCCCATTCGGATCTCCGGGCGGGGACTACTCAAGAGGACGTCGTTATCAGGAGAAAGAAAACTGGCGTTCTATGGATCGGAGCGTGGAATGTCAGATCACTTAATCGGGCAGGTAGGTTAGAAAATTTAAAAAGGGAGATGGATAGGTTAAAGTTAGATATAGTGGGAATTAGTGAAGTTCGGTGGCAGGAGGAACAAGACTTTTGGTCAGGTGATTACAGGGTTATAAATACAAAATCAAATAGGGGTAATGCAGGAGTAGGTTTAATAATGAATAAAAAAATAGGAGTGCGGGTTAGCTACTACAAACAGCATAGTGAACGCATTATTGTGGCCAAGATAGACACAAAGCCCATGCCTACTACAGTAGTACAAGTTTATATGCCAACTACCTCTGCAGATGATGAAGAAATAGATGAAATGTATGACGAGATAAAAGAAATTATTCAGGTAGTGAAGGGAGACGAAAATTTAATAGTCATGGGTGACTGGAATTCGTCAGTAGGAAAAGGGAGAGAAGGAAACATAGTAGGTGAATATGGATTGGGGGGAAGGAATGAAAGAGGAAGCCGCCTTGTAGAATTTTGCACAGAGCATAACTTAATCATAGCTAACACTTGGTTCAAGAATCATGATAGGAGGCTGTATACATGGAAGAAGCCTGGAGATACTGACAGGTTTCAGATAGATTATATAATGGTAAGACAGAGATTTAGGAACCAGGTTTTAAATTGTAAGACATTTCCTGGGGCAGATGTAGATTCTGACCACAATCTATTGGTTATGAACTGCAGACTGAAACTGAAGAAACTGCAAAAAGGTGGGAATTTAAGGAGATGGGACCTGGATAAACTGAAAGAACCAGAGGTTGTAGAGTGTTTCAGGGAGAGCATTAGGGAACAATTGACAGGAATGGGGGAAAAAAATACAGTAGAAGAAGAATGGGTAGCTCTGAGGGATGAAGTGGTGAAGGCAGCAGACGATCAAGTAGGTAAAAAGACGCGGGCTAATAGAAATCCTTGGGTAACAGAAGAAATATTGAATTTAATTGATGAAAGGAGAAAATATAAAAATGCAGTAAATGAAGCAGGCAAAAAGGAATACAAACGTCTCAAAAATGAAATCGACAGAAAGTGCAAAATGGCTAAGCAGGGATGGCTAGAGGACAAATGTAAGGATGTAGAGGCTTGTCTCACTAGGGGTAAGATAGATACTGCCTACAGGAAAATTAAAGAGACCTTTGGAGAGAAGAGAACCACTTGTATGAATATCAAGAGCTCAGATGGCAACCCAGTTCTAAGCAAAGAAGGGAAAGCAGAAAGGTGGAAGGAGTATATAGAGGGTTTATACAAGGGTGATGTACTTGAGGACAATATTATGGAAATGGAAGAGGATGTAGATGAAGATGAAATGGGAGATAAGATACTGCGTGAAGAGTTTGACAGAGCACTGAAAGACCTGAGTCAAAACAAGGCCCCGGGAGTAGACAACATTCCATTAGAACTACTGATGGCCTCAGGAGAGCCAGTCATGACAAAACTGTACCATCTGGTGAGCACGATGTATGAGACAGGCGAAATACCCTCAGACTTTAAGAAGAATATAATAATTCCAATCCCAAAGAAAGCAGGTGTTGACAGATGTGAAAATTACCGAACTATCAGTTTAATAAGTCACAGCTGCAAAATACTAACGCAAATTCTTTACAGACGAATGGAAAAACTGGTAGAAGCCGACCTCGGGGAAGATCAGTTTGGATTCCGTAGAAATGTTGGAACACGTGAGGCAATACTGACCTTACGACTTATCGTGGAAGAAAGATTAAGAAAAGGCAAACCTACGTTTCTAGCATTTGTAGACTTAGAGAAAGCTTTTGACAATGTTGACTGGAATACTCTCTTTCAAATTCTGAAGGTGGCAGGGGTAAAATACAGGGAGCGAAAGGCTATTTACAATTTGTACAGAAACCAGATGGCAGTTATAAGAGTCGAGGGGCATGAAAGGGAAGCAGTGGTTGGGAAAGGAGTGAGACAGGGTTGTAGCCTCTCCCTGATGTTATTCAATCTGTATATTGAGCAAGCAGTAAGGGAAACAAAAGAAAAATTCGGAGTAGGTATTAAAATTCATGGAGAAGAAGTAAAAACTTTGAGGTTCGCCGATGACATTGTAATTCTGTCAGAGACAGCAAAGGACTTGGAAGAGCAGTTGAACGGAATGGACAGTGTCTTGAAAGGAGGATATAAGATGAACATCAACAAAAGCAAAACGAGGATAATGGAATGTAGTCAAATTAAGTCGGGTGATGCTGAGGGAATTAGATTAGGAAATGAGACACTTAAAGTAGTAAAGGAGTTTTGCTATTTGGGGAGCAAAATAACTGATGATGGTCGAAGTAGAGAGGATATAAAAAGTAGGCTGGCAATGGCAAGGAAAGCGTTTCTGAAGAAGAGAAATTTGTTAACATCGAATATAGATTTAGGTGTCAGGAAGTCGTTTCTGAAAGTATTTGTATGGAGTATAGCCATGTATGGAAGTGAGACATGGACGATAACTAGTTTGGACAAGAAGAGAATAGAAGCTTTCGAAATGTGGTGCTACAGAAGAATGCTGAAGATAAGGTGGGTAGATCACGTAACTAATGAGGAGATATTGAATAGGATTGGGGAGAAGAGAAGTTTGTGGCACAACTTGACTAGAAGAAGGGATCGGTTGGTAGGACATGTTCTGAGGCATCGAGGGATCACAAATTTAGCATTGGAGGGCAGCGTGGAGGGTAAAAATCGTAGAGGGAGACCAAGAGATCAATACACTAAGCAGATTCAGAAGGATGTAGGTTGCAGTAGGTACTGGGAGATGAAGAAGCTTGCACAGGATAGAGTAGCATGGAGAGCTGCATCAAACCAATCTCAGGACTGAAGACCACAACAACAACAACAACAATTTTACACAACATGAATGCTAGGTATTAACTGACTTGTGCACATATGGTACACAATAATGGAATTCTTGTAACTAAGCATTTGAAACTGTCTTCACTTGAACATGTTTGGCTAGAAAAGACTTGGAATTATGTTATGTATGTTAGACTGTACTTACATTTTAAGGTAAATTTTTCATTCATTTAAAAATAAAAATATGTTTTAAATTTTTGAATTTTCGCATTCTTAAGGACCATTGGACATAAGATCTCTGGAAAGTACATTAGCATTCAACCTTTGTGTGTATTATGTTTTTTCCAACATGCACCACATTCTTGAGAATCTTCTTACTTAGGGCCTATGAAATGAACAGTGTAAAAACAAAGAAAAAAAAAGAAATGTGCTCTCCCTGCGCTGTCTAATGTTGCAACATCTAAATTACCACTGAAAACGCAAGTACATCAAAGACTGTCGCTTTTGCACCAAAATATTTCAGCAAGCTGTTTTGACAGCATCTCTAGTATGCTTTCCACATCCTAGTTGCATCTACAAAGCACAGACACATCATTTCCTTGCTATAATTACGAAATCCATCACATATTGATAAATAACGATTTGCTTGAAAAATGTATGTAGTCTTATGTTACAACATTTTGAAAATAAACAGGGTAACATTCTCAGTTAAAAAATTGTGTTACTTATACATCCTGTCTAATTGATTCGAAATGGTTTTTTGCAAAATAACTCAATTTTATATGTGTCTATTTATGCCCCAATTAATTAAGAAAAAGGGTAACTGCCTTGATATCGTCTGCAAATGAATGTGTATTCGAATTGTCATTTTCCATTACGACTCCTGTCTATTGATCACTCTTGGATTCAGTTTTTTTCCTAGGAGTCAAATGGTATGGCAATTTATTGCTACAGAAATGCATCTGTTAATTTATTTCAGGTCCAAGGATTGTGTATGATAGCGCATTTCTTCTGCAGCTGAGAAACTCTCCATTATCACAGAAACCACCAAAAGACCTCGCAAGTTATCCAAATGACATTGTTAGGGGGACTAATGCCTCATCCTCAGAGGAGACCCCCACAGGTTAGTAAATACATACAGTTACAATTCAAGACCTTATTAATTATTATTGCATGTGTATACAAGGTTTGAAAGAAAATACAGTTTGCACTTGTAAGACACCATCTGAATTCGTATTCTTGCTCTCTGCTAGAAAATATTGTGTTCAATGTAGATTTTCTTTTTGAAGTATGAGGTTATTACAAAAACGCTCCAATAGTAGAAGTTGCTAATGAGGCATTTTGCATTGCGGAGGGACTTATTTTCAAAATATCAAGAACTCACGTCTTTTGTAAGGTACACAACAAGGTAGCGCTAGAATTGGGGTAACATGAGTCTGGTATCTCATGTGATTACCGACACACATTGAGCAATAGTTGCAGATCAAATATGTAAATGTAGATGTCAGGTGAATGGACAGATATGCGATATTATTGTGTATGTTGTGAGACTTACGTCTGGGGACAGCAAATTGTGGAGCAGTTCGGGTGAACTCGGCTCACTTCGGTTCGGCTGACTTCGGATCTGCTCCACTTGTAGCCCCTCTGGTGGCAGACAGTGAAAGCTTGACAGTTTACAGTTGACAGTCGCTGTTACTTTCGGGCTTCGGCTGAGGCTTGTGTGTACTGTTCGTTACTTCGCTTGTTTTTGTTGTTGTTACCGTGTTGTTGTTATTGTGTGAACCGGTTCTCATTAGAAATATGGAGCAATACAATTGCAGTTTGTGCACTGCAACTTATAGCAACAATAGAAACTTATATCGCCACATCCGCTGCAAGCACCCGGTTGCTGTTGGTGAAAAATTTACGTGTGTTTTGTGCGGGTATTCCACTCCTAGAGCAGATGCTCTAAAGCGTCATGAGAATGCTGTGCATAACACAGAACGCAAAAATATAGTACTGTGTGCTTTATGTGACTTTGGCAGCTCAAATAGAAACGGAATGCTTCAACATTATTCATTGCTCCATGATCTAGTTACCCGCGAAGGAAATCATGAATTTTGTGATCAGAGTAAATTTTATGAATGGAAACGTGAATTAGAGTGAGTGAATTTGTACATGCAAGAGGACAATGTAATAAAAGTGTGGATGGAAGCAGCAAGTTGTATTTCAAATGCCACCGTGATGGAAATTACAGACCCCGTGGAAGCAATAAGCGTCACTTAAAACTAATGGGCAGTAATAAAATTGGTGCCCATCTAGAATGGATGTGACACTTTATCCATCAGGCCGAGTGAAAGTTATCTTTTGTAGCACACATGTGGGTCATCAGCAGGAGATGGGACGTTTGAGGCTTTCGAAATTTGAAAGAGAGGAAATAGCAAAGAAAATTGCTATGAAAATCCCGTTTGATCACATTCTCGACTCCCTTAGATATCCGATTCAAGATAGTGGTTTGCAGCGTCATAACTTGCTGTCAAGAAAAGATATCCACAATGTAGCACAAAGTTACAACCTGAAGTCTGAGGCTATAAGACATAAAAACGATTGTACTAGTGTGGAATCGTGGGTGAGGGAGATGCAGGAGACAGGATCTGTTGTCCAGTACTACAAACCACAAGGTGTTGCATCACAAGAATACAATCTGCAAAATGAAGATTTCATTTTAATAATAATGAACGAACCTCAAAAAGATATGTTGGTGAAATTTGGAGGTAACTGTGTTTGTATGGACAGCACCCATGGTTTAAATGACTATGGGTTCGAATTGACAACGTTATTAGTGTTAGATGAATTATGGCAGGGATTTCCATGTTCGTTCATGTTTTCCAATAGAGGAGATCTTCCAGTTATGGAAGTTTTTTTAAGTGTCATAAGAAACACACTGCAAGTCCCAGTACATACAAATGTGTTGATGTCTGACATGGCAGATGTATTTTTCAATGCCTGGTGCAAAACAATGACTCCACCTAAGCAAAGATTGTTCTGTTCATGGCATGTTGACAGAGCGTGGAGAAAAAATCTCTGTAGGGTAAAGGGACACGAAAATCAAGTGCAAGTGTATAAGCTAATAAGAACATTAATGGAGCACAACAACTGAGAAAGTTTTCAGGGAATTTTAGAAGAGGCTATACACTACATGAAAACAGAACCGGACCTTTCGGAATTTGGGATGTATTTTGAAAAAACCTACAAGGCCACATCTACAAATTGGGCATATTGTTACCGACAGCACAACACTCCAAACACCAACATGCATTTAGAAAGAATGCACGGTGTGATTAAGCACATATATTTGAAGGGAAAGAAGCCCAAGCGACTGGATGTGGCCATCCATGCACTTATGCGCTACTTGCGAGACAAGTTGGGTGACAGGTTGATTCATTTGAATAAAGGAAAACTGACGACCAAATTATCAACCATAAGGCAACGGCATCTATCATCAGAGCAGTTGAAACCTGAAAATGTTATTTGTGGAGATAGAGAGTGGGAAGTAGTATCAGCAAACAATGAGGATACATACATTGTAAAAAAATTGCAAGGCAGTCTATGCAAATGTGAGCTATGTTGCTCTGACTGCAATGCTTGTATTCATGAATACATTTGTAGTTGTGTTGATTCAGCTATCAAATTCAACATGTGCAAACATATTCATTTAGTTTGCACATTTACAGCTGAAAAAGTTGATAGCGAACCTGAGTCCTCGGACACTGACTTGATTGTCTGTGAGCCAGGTAGTGGCGATAATCAGGACGTCATAATAAAGGAGTTGCAAAACCCTGTCACATTGAGACACATCAAAAGCCTGGAACACAAACGAGAAAAGCTTTTGCAACAGTTTAATTTATGTTTGAATGAAGCCACATCTGAAGAGGCATGTGAAGTCATCAGCAAATGTCTGTCCTCTCTGATGCCCACTCTTGAAGCTATGCAGTCTACATCAACTAAATTACCTGCCCTTTCATCAAGCAAAGTTTCTCGATTTGAGCCTCAGAAAAGGTTTGTGGCCACCAGAAGGAAACGGGAAACAACATGTGTGCCAATCATGAAGCCTGACATCTCGGAAAGAAGAAATATTGTCACTGGACTATTACCAACACCTCAAGATGAGGGATTGAGCAGTGACTGATATACACTTTGCAGGAGGGGTCTTGAGCCTCAATATCGAGACTTGGAATGGAGATTATACACAGTTCTTGAGTGAATGTTTATAACCCTATTATTCTTGAATTGCTTTATTGATTTATTGTTCCATTTACATCTACAGCTGCACAATGTGCAAGAGGTATTTGAATTTTTATGTTAATATTAACAGTTTTACATATAATATACATTTCTACACAATAAAACACATTAATATACTAATAAATGATGAATACTTAAATAAATGTTCTTACACTATATACAGAGAGAGAAAATACAAACGTTCTTCTGAATGAGACTGCATTGGGTTAACATAGAAAAATTTATTTTTGTAGGTATTCATTTACTGTGTAAAAGCAGTCATCAGCCCAGTACAACTTCAATTTATATTTGAAGTGACCAATGTTTTGTATGTGTTTAATGGTATCTGGTAAGGCATTGTATAGATTGATACTAGGATGGTTAAGACCATTTTGAAATAACTTTGTGTTGGCACTTTGAACATGTACATCCAATTTTTGTCTTGTATCATAGCTATGTATTGCATGATTTTTGAGTGATGAGTGGTCGTTTTGTATGTAAGTTTTGCTTTAAATACATTATATTTTCATGTATATATATGCTAGGAAGTGGCAGGATCATACTTTTTTGAAACAGTGGTCTACATGATTTGCTATATCTATCCCTTCCATTATTCTTAAAAAATTTTTTTTTGAATTACGAGTGTTTTGATGACATCTCCAGAATTTCCCCAGAACACAATCCCGTACCACAGGTGAGAGTTTACAACTGCATAATATATGCACTGAAGAGTGTTGTAGCTGGTACAAATTTTTAATGTATGTAACACAAAACAATAAGTACATAATTTTTTGTTCATTTGCTTAATATGTGCTTTCCATTTCAAGTTGTCTTGTAAATGAAGTCCAAGAGATTTGGTACAGGCTGTTTTGGCAATTGTCTGTCCATATAGCTCTAGATTTTGTGATATCAGATTTTTTGTTAGTGCTGTGTGAACATCCATAGCTACAGTTTTTCCAGTGTTTAGTATTAAGTCAT
The DNA here is from genome assembly GCF_023864275.1 of Schistocerca cancellata. Classification (NCBI taxonomy): domain Eukaryota; kingdom Metazoa; phylum Arthropoda; class Insecta; order Orthoptera; family Acrididae; genus Schistocerca; species Schistocerca cancellata. The sequence continues at coordinate 821,549,798 of NC_064627.1, read as the reverse complement.
TCTCATCAAAGTTACCATGTTAGCCTGTCAGTGGCTTCTCTTACATTTTTTACAAAAACAAATAAAACATATTTTTTTAATTGACTGGTGTACTGAAGTTTTTCTCATATTTTGGAGATGAGGAGCAAGATCAATTACCTCCTTAGCCTCTCAATTTCTGATTGATGAAATACGTAGCAAAAGGTGGGTAATTCTTCATTCTATTATATATACCAATACATATCTGCATATTTTTATAGCACTCTTTGAGGCTTTTTAAAGAGGCACTCCATATGTAAATGGAGTGGGGAAAAAATCTAATAATCAGCACAGAGGGCATAACCTCTGTCATACTCTTCAGAATGAAAATCAGCGTATAGATTTGTTTTATCTACATGGCCACACTACTGATTATATTTCAAAACCATTCTCCCTGAATATAATTGTGGATGTATCAAATGTTGCCATTAAGGAATTGTGTTGACAATGATTTACCCACACACCAAACTTTAGGCTTGTCAGCAATTCAAACCAAATTTCATCAAAATGGTAACTGATGAAATTTTAATATGCATCTGAACAATCTGATACAGTATGTCTTATGTGCAATTTATATTGCATATCTGAGGCAATTAAGATTACAAATCTTATCAAAGAAAGATACTGTCTTCTACTTCACCATGTTTCTAACCATGTAAAAATTGTGCTTTGACGGTTTCCTTTACATTTTAAAGCCTTTATCATTAGCAACGATGATTTTCATTTGCTTTTTCTTTATCATCAGAAAACACAAATAGCAATCAGAGGGCACAGGCAATTAATGTTGTGAACTCGCACTGTTACACTAAAGTACTTGTAAATTCCTGTAAACACAGTTTGCACTTAACTAGCAATTTCTTAACACGAAATATCCTTAGCGAGTAAATTTTCTATGTCACTACTACTGATATTATAGAAACAGACCGCCCATTTTTTAAAATATTTCGAGTACTAACAGGTAATGTGTAGATCTTACTCTAATAGTAGGCTCATTACGCTAATTACTTTATTTCATAAAGCCTACCAGGTGTTTCTGACACTTCAGGCCAGTGCAACCTATTAACAAATACTTCACTTCAGGCTTATGAAATAGCAATGTCGAAAAGGCTTCCTTCAAATCAAGTTTTAAATTTAGGACATTTCGAGAAAAGCAGACGCTAGGACAGCTGTTGAGGTGTGAATAAGATCTTACTTTCTGATCAAAACTTGAAAAATATGAAATCGCTCAAATGTTTTGTGAGATGATTTATTATCTAAAAGTAAGAAATAAATAGATTAAAGATACACCTGACATGCCACGAATGATGCGTGATGTCAGGTGAAGCAAATGAGGCATATCAAATGTACTTTAGCCACACCTGACAAATATACTTTGATATTTAATGTAAAAACTATGAATAAAACTTTGTACACAGAACATACGAAAAGGATTACAACGTAAAGAGTTAAAAAAATTTTTTGAAAATGATCAGGTTTGAACCAGAGCGCATTAACCATAGCTAGCGCCTAAACCACACACGCTTCCTCTACGCTACGGATGCTAATGGTGACACGAACTAACATAATTGTATTTAACACTCTTATATATTTGTCGGCTATTGAAAGTTTGTGGTCAGATAATATATGCGTGTCTTCGCTACATTGACAAAGTAGTCAAACGTTTTGGTGCACATTCTCGTACATTCGCAGAATTTGTTTGTGATCCTCGTAGTTAATGGATAAATGCAGGGTGGCATTCTTTAGAAACAGCTGGTCGGCTGTGGTAGCCATGTTGTAGCGGCAGTTCGTCGTCTGCAGACCTGAAGTCTGCCGAACCGAAGTTACCGAGTTCACGCGATCGGCTCCACAATTTGCAGTCCCCAGACGTAAGTTGTTGTGAGTAGAGTATATACAGGGTGATGAGAAACAATCTGAAAAGCTTGTAAGGGTGTTGCTGGGTAGCTTGTTCTGAAAAATAATTGTTAAGAAAAAATTCCATATGTTGCGCCGTTTCCAAGTTAATTAACACTGATGTTAGCCAACCAGGCCATGGCATGCACAAATTCTAGATGTCTGCCAGAGATGGTGCCACCAAACATATTCTTCATTTGGTTTCACAAGACCAAACAAAAGTTCGATACAAAAACTGGATGTGGGATGTTACTTGGAATCGAAACCTAGCCACACATTGAGCAACCTCATGTGCTATCATCTATGCTATGAGAACAACGGACGCTAATTGTATCCAGTGAGTCACAGCTGCCTAACATAAATGCTAATGAAAAATAACTGTTAAGAAAAAAATTCTTTGTGTTGCACTATTTCTAAGGCAATTAGCACTGATGTTAGCTTGTCAGGCCATCGTGCACGCAGATTCAAGCTGCCCACCAGAGACGGTATTGACCAACATGTTCTTTGTTTTGATTTCTAAAACAGAACAAGACCATGATACAGAAATTGGACATGGGATGTTTAGTAAGGACCGAACCTGAAACAAAGGCTGTGCAGCCTCATATAATATCATTTATGCTATGAGAACAACTTAGGCCAATTGCGTCTGGCAGGCCACTTGAATTTGCTCATGCAATGGTCTGATTGGCTAAAATCAGTGCTAATTAACTCTTCTCAATGTACCGAATTTTTTCTTAACGTTCATTTTACAGTACAGCCTGCCCTGCAACACCCTTACAAGTTTTTCAGACTGGTTCTGACCACCCTTTATAGAAAACATGTGCATCAATAGTGTGTGTCTGAATACACAGCCATAAATATGTTGAAGAAAAGGTTCAATACTTGGTCATACACACAACTCAGATAAACCATGATCACCTTTCATACCTAATTAAGTTGAATAGTTCCATGCTGACATTGTTTCTCCTTCGCTTTATAATGAGTTCTTTAGTATATAATTTCAGTTTTTCGGGTAGAAACCAGTATGATAAATTGATATGTCGAGAGTATACTTAACCTGATATTTGCGACTGAATGGTTACCAACATTTTACAGTTATAGAGCTAATGGAATCTTCAGTTCAAACAATGAGGGTGCTGATATGTTTATAGTGTGAGTGCATCTCTTGACCTGTTCTGTACGTATTTGGTATATATTCAACTATATACAGTTGTGTGTAAACGTTAGTATGATCTGAGACATAATTCATAGTGTTTTCGCATTCCTCCTTTTTTCTTTCCAAACAAATTATGTGATGATGATAGTAAGTCGATACAGGCAATGATACTACTTGAGTGATGTGAGGTTGAAATATAAAAAGGCTCATCATGGTCTTGCTGTGATGGCAGTTGTGTAGTTATCTTAAACGTTAACCACTGTTGTGTCCTCCATCTCTTTAATACTTTTAATGAGTACTAGTGTCCTCTGATGTCAATCGCAAGTGGAGCATGGCAGATCGACTATCTATACAATATTGTCACCTGTTGAGTTACAAATCCCAGAAACCCATCTGCAGCCTGAACTTTCATGTGAGCTTAATCTCTCACCAGTATGCACCGATTCGTTAACAAACCACAAAAGAAGTCGAAACAATGTATGATGTAAGTTTAACTCGTTAAAATCATCTAAAAAGGACCAAACCATCTTCCCATGGTAACTTAGTTTAAATAAATATAAATCATTTTGGTAATTACTGACTTCAGTTAAAGTGGAACCAGAATAAAACAAATTGTCTTAAATTAATCTTATCAGTGCTGCATCTTAAACTTATTTCTGGTGAAACGATTAACATGGAGGAATTAACAAGCAGTAACCTCCCAAAATTCCCTCAGGGCACAGATTATCCAGTTATACAATAAGCTAAACGCAAGTCTTTGTGTGAGCTAAAGTCCCAAAATATACCGCAGTACTGATCAACTTAGTTGTGTTCCTATAATATTTTATAAATCCTGACAGTGGTTTCATCCAGTAAAAAGTACAGCCAGAAGTTCACATGATCAGAGTCTCCATGGTCAAAACAGCTGGGAAATGTAATAAAGTCCGGAAATGAACTATCTTAATAGAATACCAGTTTGCAACTGACACTAGCTTTCTTTAAATAGTTAACTTGCTTGCTTGAAGTATTTCTAAGCATGGAGTGTGATACACTCACAAAAATTTTTTCCACAAATACAAGTCACTCCTGTAGTTTCTCTAAGTCATTTGATTAGCCCTTGTGAATTATTTAGAGTGTTTAACATGAACACCTTCAATGTCCCTAAACTATATTACTGATCTGCTGTTGTCATAAACAGAGCTGCTACTTCCAAATTCTGCCTGACCTGTCTTATCTTAATATAACTGACATCTTTTCGTAGTTGACTGCCTGAAATTTTAACTCATAAAAGTACACATATGATAACATTAAAATATTAGCTATTGCCCTGTATGTTTTGTTATATTATAAGGAATAAGGTGGCACTGAGAACTGGTTCACTGTTACAACAAGGAACATCGTACAGTTATTTATGCTTGTGTTTTGCTCCTCAAGAGTAACCAGTTTTAAACACTCGTTTCTTGTATGCAACACAAAACATACACATAGAAATTTTGAATAAATAGGTAGAAACAGCATTACATGCCATTTAAATTAATAACTTCATGAGAAGTCATACCACCAGTAATTTGTTAGACATAGATTAATTAGTGTTTGTAATTTTTTGCAGGAATTACTACATGAAGAGAAATAAATATTAAACATTAAACCCTGAACTAACTCAGATTTCCCTACAGAAAAATCAAAAGGAATATAATCAGTTACAGCTTAAGGTGGAGCAAAACAAGCTAAAGACACAGGAAAATAAATAACATCAAATCAACAATAAAGCTAATAAGTTATAAAATCAAATATATTACAACTACCAATTAGAATAATAAAAGACAGTAAAATTAAAGCTAATATAACTTTGTACAAAATTTGATATGATATTGCACTGAGTGTGATGCTAGAAAGAACGATGCAGTGTTCCTTTGGACATGCTTGCACATCCGAAGAACAGGTACTCTGGAAACTGCAGCCATTATGACATACATTAAGTGTATTTCTAGTTGCAAATACAAACAACCATTGTCTCTGTAATGGAATGACGACAATGTAAATTTGGGCCAGATCGCGACACAGACCAGTGATTACCATTTTACATGAGTGGTCTCCTGAAAGTTGCTGCCTGGTTTGTGCAGATAAATACAGTATTGCAGTGCTTGTGTTGTGTAGAAGAACGATGCAATGTCCCTTTGGACATGCATGTATGGTGTGTCTGGCCATGAATTGTGCACAGATAGACAAAGCAGTTAAAGCAACAACTTACATAAAGCAGGGAATCTGGTTTCCAGTCCGAGTCCAGCAGAAATTTTAATTTTACAATCAACAAGCAGTTATTACAGTATATACACATATTCTAGCACAATATAAACAAACTGTAAGAAAAAGAATATATTTAAGTTAAAAAAGGAAAAATTTTTGAAGCAGCTAAAAAAGCATAAAGTTAAAATGTGAGAAAATAATAAATCAAATAATTTGATAAAATATGAAATCTGAATGCAACCCAAAACCTTTTGTATTAACGAAGGAAGGAAAGCTAACCTAAAGTAAAAGAAAAAGTTTTGAAATAAATATAAATAAATCATAAAGTATGAATACTATATGTACAAAAATCTACATAATTAATTATCAAATACATTAATCTCCAAAATCGTGATTAACTAATTTAAATTGGCAATATAAGAAAGTATAATAGCCTCATGGTCTCTTCTACTAGTCTGAGTATGTATAAGTAAGGATCGAAATTGACCTGGCTCACACCACACTGAACTCAGAATTTAAAGGTTGAAGGGACCTAATTCTTAGGTTCCTGCACCCTGAATTTTCTTAATCGAACTCTGAGGTCATAATAATCTTTTCAGTATGAAGTCCCGAGAAAGGTTATGCTGTTAATCATAAAGTAACTTAATCTTATGATAATAAATTATTGATCATACAAACAAACAAACACCATCCAAACAGTCCTTGAAGGCCCATCTGTACTGGCTGTCTGGTGTGTCATCCTCAGCCCTAAGGCTTCACTGGATGTCGGTACAGGGGTCATGTGCTCAGCGCACTGCTCTCTCAGCTCGCTATCGGTTTTCGTGACTGATGCCGCTATTTCTCAATCAAGTAGTTCCTCAATTTGCCTCACAAGGACTGAGTGAACCCCACTTCCCAACAGCCCTCGGCAGACCCAGACAGTGACCTAGTCAAATACTAACTGCACTCGACAGTGCTTAACTTTGTTCATCTGACAGGAACCTGTGTTACCATTGTGGCAAGCCTTTTGGCAAATTTTGTTTCATGCTGAACTTAAAATATGATTTAGTAATGAAGAGTTCTATTATTCCTTAAGTCACCCCAACAAAATATTACCATTAAGTATAGAAAGACTTTAAAACTATATAAAAAAGTCAAGTTCTATAGGGTCATCTTACCCTCAAGAAAAATTTAAGCCTTTTGAATAAAAAGTTGAATTCTAAAATTTGTTAAGGAATAGTTGATGTCTGATCATGCCATTCATACTGACCCCTCATTAAAAGAGTAAAGATTAGGCTATCTTTGTATGGTCAAAATACCATGGTTCTTTCAAACCTTGTCAGTGAGCAGACCAGACCCTACATATTGACATGACAACATGTTTCTGACAAACAGGCATGTATCATATCTGTTTAGTTTATTATAATAAATTAATAACAACAGCTATAAACCTAAAAATTACTAACTTCATCATTATTACAAAAATGTGAAAATTAAGATTCGAATCTCAATAAGAACCTAATATAATAACAAGATAAAAAAAAAGAAATAATGAATGTAATCATAATGTTAAATACAGCTAGTTTAAAACCTATTATTATATTTAAAATTAACTAAATTCTAGCTTTAAAGCTTTCCCATATTTCTCTTAAGAAACTAGATACCATAGAAATGATTAATATTTCATTTGAACAATTAACTCAAAAAAATTATGATACATTAACTACAAAATAACTCCGAATCATACTAAATAAGTATTTACATTTAGCCATACCCCCAATACAAAATGTGTGTTAAGGAAAATTTTTCATTTTGAAACCTAAATAATTCGTAATCCAGAAAGAATGGAGGGTGGGGAGGGGTTTGAAGGATGAGATATAAGAACGTGTTGCATTTAATATTTCATAATAAACAATAATAAATTCACAATTCAACTCTGTATTTATAAAAAGATACTGTTAACCAACAGTATTCAGTTGTTCAATTGTATAACCCCTACTGCTAACGAAAATTTTACCAATTCCAAATCAACTGAAAATTCCAAGATCTCTTGAGAATTAAATAAATTACTGCATAAATGTATGTTTAGTCTAACAAGCCTGTGATATAATGCCAAGCAGTTAAATAAGGAAGAATGAAAATTTTGGAATACTGGTTAAGCACTTATAATTTAACTTAGCTACTTAATTTACTTCACCACAAAAAAGTCAGAAAAAAGAAATATGGTATTAAAATATGTAGAACACACACGTCTGTATGGCCAAAACAATTTGTCTATCGTCTTTAAATAAACACAGATATTAACTAGTATCCCAATAAATATATTACATAAATTAGTCATCTTTTATCATATAATAAAGGAATAGAAAGTAATATAAATTATTTAAATTAAATCAGTCTTTACCTTAATGTGATATTCATTAATATACTATGAAAGGGTTGCTATTAAACAATACATCTATTTATATCAATGATATCAATGATTTTTTAAATCAAATCTATATCACGTTATTCATATTAAGCTAAGTGTTTCTTTTGCAATAATAATTTTATTAATCAACGAAATGTATTTATGAGATCTATATATATATATATATATATATATATATATATATATATATATATATATATCTAAAAACAAAGATGATGTGACTTACCAAATGAAAGTGCTGGCAGGTCGACAGACACACAAACGAACACAAACATACACACAAAATTCAAGCTTTCGCAACAAACTGTTGCCTCATCAGGAAAGAGGGAAGGAGAGGGAAAGACGAAAGGATGTGGGTTTTAAGGGAGAGGGTAAGGAGTCATTCCAGTCCCGGGAGCGGAAAGACTTACCTTAGGGGGAAAAAAGGACGGGTACACACTCGCACACACACACATATCCATCCACACATATACAGACACCTGGAAATGTGTGAGGCCTTTGGGGGTTATGCCAAATGTCAGACAAGCCTGAGAAAATAGAATATGTGAGCGTAATCTGGCTAGGGTGAAGGCATGTTTGCGGAGGGAATGTAAATAAAACTTAATGGGGTCGTTGTGGGGGTGTTGTGAGGGTGACATGGTATTAGAAGGTGGAAAGTTTAACATGAGGTTGAAATGAAAAAGAAAGATAGAAATATATGGGGAGAGATAAAGGTGAACTAGAAAGCAAATGGAGATCTGGTATGAAAAAAGGCGAAAAAGTGTTGGTTAAGTTGATCTTGTATTGAACTTGGGTTGGTAGACAGCGATGTGCAAAAAGGTTAGGTGGTTGTGTTGCCGCTAAATCACGTTAAAGGACGGAGAAATTCGGGAAAATTTCGAGAAAATTTCGAAAAAACTTATTAAAGGAGTGGTGTTGTGGTGAAAGATTACGAAAATGGGGCTAACAATTGTAGAAAAAATGACGATAAAACCTGTGGGGAGCGGCTAAAATGATCAGTGATGTGAGAAAAACGGAAGTGGAAATAAAGTTAAAGTTATTAGAACTAGCCGAAATGGTTGTTAAATACGTGAAAGCAGCTGTTATTGAACTAGAAACGGTGGATTTTATAGCAGCGGTAGTGTTGAAAGCGGAAAATAAAATCTTTTGGTTATGGTTGGGAAGTGGGTTACGTATTGTTGAGTATATATATATGGCGGGATAAAATTGTATAGTAGATTTCATTTCGGCTAGTTCTAATAACTTTAACTTTATTTCCACTTCCGTTTTTCTCACATCACTGATCATTTTAGCCGCTCCCCACAGGTTTTATCGTCATTTTTTCTACAATTGTTAGCCCCATTTTCGTAATCTTTCACCACAACACCACTCCTTTAATAAGTTTTTTCGAAATTTTCTCGAAATTTTCCCGAATTTCTCCGTCCTTTAACGTGATTTAGCGGCAACACAACCACCTAACCTTTTTGCACATCGCTGTCTACCAACCCAAGTTCAATACAAGATCAACTTAACCAACACTTTTTCGCCTTTTTTCATACCAGATCTCCATTTGCTTTCTAGTTCACCTTTATCTCTCCCCATATATTTCTATCTTTCTTTTTCATTTCAACCTCATGTTAAACTTTCCACCTTCTAATACCATGTCACCCTCACAACACCCCCACAACGACCCCATTAAGTTTTATTTACATTCCCTCCGCAAACATGCCTTCACCCTAGCCAGATTACGCTCACATATTCTATTTTCTCAGGCTTGTCTGACATTTGGCATAACCCCCAAAGGCCTCACACATTTCCAGGTGTCTGTATATGTGTGGATGGATATGTGTGTGTGTGCGAGTGTGTACCCGTCCTTTTTTCCCCCTAAGGTAAGTCTTTCCGCTCCCGGGACTGGAATGACTCCTTACCCTCTCCCTTAAAACCCACATCCTTTCGTCTTTCCCTCTCCTTCCCTCTTTCCTGATGAGGCAACAGTTTGTTGCGAAAGCTTGAATTTTGTGTGTATGTTTGTGTTCGTTTGTGTGTCTGTCGACCTGCCAGCACTTTCATTTGGTAAGTCACATCATCTTTGTTTTTAGATATATTTTTCCTTCGTGGAATGTTTCCTTCTATTATAACCGTATATATATATATATGTGTATATATGTATACATATATATATGGTCGGAGGAAGGCAATGGCAAACCACCTCCGCTAGGACCTTGCCTAGTACAGCAGTGCAGGTCTCCCTCATCATCCCCTATGTTCAGTTTCTTTTTTCATTGACAAAGTAGATAGCTACAACTTTTTATAACTTTTTAAACGAGAATCATATGTTAGTATGAATTTAATAAATCTTGTAATGAATTGTTTAATTCTATGCACTACATTATGTTATTTGCATTGAAAAATGAAACAGAGAAATTTCACTTGTAAAATACAAAAATTAAATTACCTCAAAGAAGTGTATATGCTAACAAAAGGAATATATCTTCAATTTCTTATGTAACATAACAAAAAATATTGGAGAGCATAATTAAAGGGCTACCTTGATAGAATGAATAAAGTGAACAATGTCTCCCCATTAAATGTTACATAAGGCAGAATTAAACCATCTCCTTTAGTATCATACCCTAATGTGAATCATAATTCTTGATTAAGGTTATAAAAATGTGAGATAAATAACCTGATAGTTTCATATCCCATTGTTAGAGGTATTAGTGCACCCATTTTTAGTGGTCATCAAGTCTACAAAACATGTAATCATATCAGTATTAATGACATGAACAAACATAGTCGTTTTTCAAATTCATATAACTCTTCAGTTACATTAATTATTGTTCATGTTGTAGCATCAACAATAGCTATGTTTTAAATTTTAACGATTCGGATGAAATATGCAGTAGGATGTGAAACAAAACTTATACCAGTTGTAAGAATTAAATCTAAGTTATTGTTAAAAATTGGAGGTACTCAATTTCATATTTGGTACCCAGAAGTTATAGATGTTTCAAGATGAATTAATTGTCTGGCATTGATAACATGACAAAAATAGCTCCAGAAATAGCTATATCATACTCTATACAGATAAGATAATTCACATTTACTAAATCTATTTTAGGAACTATTATTTGTAGTTAAGGAGGCTTACATCAATAATCATTATGATAACTACATGCATAATCACCAATCTTAGATTTTGGTTCAGATTACTAATTTTTTACAGGAAAGTTTGAGAACTGTACTTTTTATCGAATACTAAGACTTCTTTTGGCTTTATTATTTCAACAAAAAATTATTCTTGTGAAACAAATCTATTCAGCAAGAAACAGGAAAAACAGGACCTCAATTTATAATATTTTATCATCAGTATAGTGAGGTAGTTTACTACCTTTTGTTTCATTTCAGCAAAATGTGATGTTATTCAGTCACTTAAAGACAATCACACATAAATTTTAACAACAATTATAGTAACACTAACAACTATTATATTATAATTTAATTATTAGGTTTTCAGGTCTTATTGTATCTTGCACAGAAAATTCATAATCTGTAAGAGTTAAATCTAATAAATCAAAATTTATTTTATCTATAACTGTAGAGTCCGCCAGAAAAATGCATACAGACTTCATAGAACGAAAAATTGATCACACATTTTGTACAACCTTCAGTTTAGCACATGGTTACTTTAAATGTCCAAAATGTTGGCTGTTGTTGGCTAACAAATAACAGAACGACGAGCGGTCGCCGCAACTAAGTCTGTCAATGTTACGGTGGAGATCACTGCACATGTTGCTGTAATCTCCTGGCAAATTTACTGCAGCGTGTGTGGCTTATGTCGATAGACGTTATCTTTCACAGTTCCCCACTAGTGAAAGTTTTCACAGTTCCCCACCAGTGGAAGTTCATTGGTGTTACATCTGGCGACCGTGGAGGGAACTGAATGGGCCCTCTTCATCCAATCTAATGTCCCCAAAAAACTGTCATCCAGAAAAGCTCGTACAGCTAGGTGATAGTGTGCTGGTAACCCATCCTGTTGGTAGAAGACCTCTTCATCAGCTCCATAAAGCACACATATACCTGGCAAAATTGATGCATGTAACATTTCCAGGTACACTTGTCCAGTGATGGTAACTTCAAAGAAAAACAGTCCTACTAAGCTCCTAGGTGATAATCCACATCAAGACACGATCCCACAGTAGATTGACCGATTTATCTACATAAACATGCAGATATTCCAGTCCCCAGTACACACTGTTGTAACAATTCACGGTTCCATTAAATTTAAATTGTGCCTCGTCACTCTACACTACCTTCATCAAAATTGTTCATCACCAGTTACCATTTGCTAATACAATTCGCAAAATTGCATTTAGTGATAAGGATCGTCATCATTAATCGTGTGCAGTAATTGTGGAATATAAACTTTCCACTTTGAAGCTTTCAGAAATCTTTGTACACTTGTACTGCTAACCCACAATTCACATGCACATTGCACAGCGGACTTCTGTGGAGAATTAACAAATGCTTCCAACATGAGAGTCGATGAAGCAGGACTTGTAGCTGTGTGCTGCCTTCCTGATCTTCCTCTGTGAATATCACAAATCGTTCCATGGAATTCAAACTTGTTAATGATGTGTTTAATTTTTAGGCAGGTTGGGGGTTCTGTTTCAAACTCTCGCCTACACTGACATTGGCCTTCAACATCATTATCAAACTTGAAAACCACTTCAAAATACATTTTCTTGGCTCGAATGTCAAGTGTGCTCCAGCCATCTTGTTTTCTCAATACCGAGATGAAAGTACAAATTCTGTTGAGCCAAAGACCATACTACAACACATATGTAACTCAAATCGAACAATAGTATCGATATCTCGATTGAGCCTGACGAAGAGTGCATCTATTATTCTGGTGGACTCTGTATTTTAATTTCAACAATATGGTTAGCTTCCACATTATATTAAGGATTTAAATTAAATGAACTAATAACTTTTAAAACTATGCTTAAAAGAACTATATTTTAAGCCTTGGTAAAGTTTTATACCCCTTGAAATCCAGTCTAGAATAGTAATTGAACATAAGACCTATTTTTTTGTAAAAGAGAAAAATTTCTCTATATAGATTTACAGCCTACCACCTATAACTTCAGCCAGCTTGTAGGGAAGCAGCCTACCCACGCTGTAGTAAATTCACATCAGTTTCCATTGTGTGCCAGCCAGTCTGCTGTAACTAGCTCTGACGTCATAAATGTTGCGCAATACCTTAAAATTCAAGCAAATGATCTGAAACTTTTCCAGCATGTAAGGAATAATACTAAATTAATGTGTATTAAATATCAGTGCGATAACTTCAGCCATTTTTGTAATTTGGACGTTTTTCTAAAAAAATAATTGGCGCAACAGAAAGGAGCTAGAGACTTCAAAATTTATATTTAGACTCATCTTTCATAATGATTTAATAAAAACAGTACTTTGGATTTCACAGGTTAAGACTTTAGTGGAAATTCATGATTTTCTGGTTTTCATCTCAAAACTGAAGGAAGCAAGATAGATTAAGTAGGCTAATGAATAAGACTAGGATGTTTAGATTTAAATAGGTTGGAGGTCCGCTATGACTATGAAGATGTGAAAAGTTTCTTTTGAATACCTATAAAATTATAGCGATAGCGGATCTCAAAAGGACCAGTTCAGAGCTCATCGGCTGCGTGCAGCGTAACTTAATTATTTTTCTCGCCCAAGATATTTAACTTAGCCACGTCATAATTTTATTATAAATACTTACCTGCGTGCTAAATGCACGATTAAATTAACAGATTCATAAGCCATCAGCAAAAGAAGCTATAAAGTATTATGTAACTTGAAGTAGTGCGTTACTAGCCCAGCGGCCAGTCGTGAGAGCCAAGTTAGAGCCGGCGTTCTCTTAGCCGTCCGCACCGAGGCTATATATATATAAGAGCACTGTGCGAGTAAGAAAGGCCCCAGTTCTCTCCAGACGCTGAATAGCACGTCAGCTGTGTCGGGAGTCGCTTCGCTACGGTAGCGCTGCTACAAACTGCCTCGGGTGCCGTAATGAGTTACGATGTATACGCGTAACTGTGAAAACATTTCAAATGAAGGATTATTTTTGGAATGATTTTCATTATCTAGCTTCAGTTTGCGTGTTGTTGTATTTTCACGTGCCGTCGCGGGACAGACATTCTACCAATCATTTTAGCGTGGCGTTTGATGAGATTTTCTCATCAAATTTTGGCGAGCATTCTTTTGACATTCAATTCGGACATTTATAGTTGCATCAGCGAATTAGACTCTGAGCTGCTCTGTTTGTTAGGCTGTTGGGATAATTGTGATGTTATCAGTGAATTTCAGAATATACTCAACTATTTTGGAAAATTGTTTTTGATTAGAAATCCCGAACAATCTCCTACTTCTTCAGAGCTATAAGCTGCAGCTATAATAATATTCTCAGGTTAAGTGGGCACTAGGAACTCTCATTACAGGCTCCACGTTTCGTTAAATCACTTTCTGGGTGCCAAAAAGCAAAGAGAGAGCCAGTGTTGAGAACGGCGAAAGACAGCATTATACAACATTCCAAAAGCCGGGAAGTGCAGTGTTTTTCCCACGTTTAAATAACAAACTTTATTTCACAAGTAATTTGCTTACACCACTCGCCGCCCCACATATGGTGCATCGGCCGGGAAATCAACTAAGTGAAAGTGATTTTTAACTATTCGGATTCGCGAGTGAAATGCGACACGCAACTGAGTATAGAACAGTGAAAGTGTTACATAGGCAGGTGGACAACGCAGTTGAATCAACAACGCATCTAGATTGACGGAGCTGGCACTGAGTCTAGCGGTGCTGCCGGCATCGCGAGAAGCCAGTTTCGCCGTACCGCAGTCGTCCGCCGCAGCAGCCGGGGGCCGCGCCTGCAGTTACGGGCCACGTAAACACACCACAGCCGTCGGAGTGCCGTCTGCAGTTCAACGTGCCACGTCGCATCAGGAATCCTGGTACGCCGCGCCGGCTACGGCAACGTCGTGCAGAAGGAACTAAGTTAAGTGGAAAACTGTTAAAAATTTTACTAACCTGCACTAAGAGACTGTCTGCGATGGAACCGCCAAAAGAAACTGAGGTTAAGCTTAAATCAGAACCTATGTCTGTTGAAGGAACTGTAAATCCAGACAACGGTTCAAGTGTAAATATGCATAAAAGTGGTAATGTTAAAGTAAAATATGAAGTATTATCTCCTGACAGTAGTGTGGGAAGGGGTAATGATTCAATAATAGAGACCCCTGTAGTAAAGCAGAAAGTAGAAATTGTAAATTTATTGGATGATAGTTTCTCTGATGAATTAAAAATGAAACAGTCTTCAGAGATGGTAGAGTTTAAACAGGAGAAGTTAGATATGACTGATCAATCAGAAGTTTCATTTAGTTTTGATGATTCTGGTGTTGAAGCTAGTTTTTCGTCACCTGAGTGTGATAAAAAGCCAGCTAGTGAGCAACCCAAAGATGCTGGGGCTGTTGATTTAAATATTATATTACAAGCAATAGCTGCCAGTAATGCAAAAATGTCAGCCAGTAATGCTAAAATGACCGCTGAATTAAAGTCTGAAATAACTGAGGTCAAAAACAGTAATGCTGAATTAAAGTATGAGATTATGGCCAGTCAAACAAATTTTAATAAAAGATTGGAGGTAATGGACGATACCTTCAAGGCTGGTTGCAATAAGTTGAAAGAGGATCTAGACAGTTTGAATTGTAAAATTGATTGCAATCATGAGGATATTAAGAAAAAGGTTGCTCAACAATTTTCTGAAATGTATAAAACAGTTAAATCCGAAGTTGCTGAGGTTCGCAAGGACTTCCAAGTGGAAGATGCGAAGCTGGAGCACAAGTTAACAGAAAAGATCGAGGCGGAATCTGAACTGTGCTCAGATAGATTTAAAGATGTTAATATTAAAGTAAACATATGTCAAGCAGACGTAGATGCAATCAAAACTGATACTACTCATATTGTACAAAGAGTAGATAATGTTGAAATGAAAGTAGAAAATATCAGTACTAACATTGCTAACATTGAGAGTAAAGTAGCTTCAGTAACTTCTGGTAATGGTAGTATACAACAAGTTGTAGCTGCAAACGCCGCTTTTATCGGGTGTCGGCAGTTCTTGCGGTTCGATCCAGATAAAAATATCCACCCGCTGGATTTCTGGAACGATTTTGAAGATGTGATTCCACCAACTTGGTCTGAACGAGAGAAAATTTCATTTATTAGAAGTCATTTAGCAGGTGACGCCATGCGTTGGTCAGCTGATGTTATGTTGAAGTGTAAAACATTAGCGGAGTTTAAAACAGCTTTCATTAATGAATATTGGTCTAGTAATAAGCAAAATGAAGTGTTAAGAGAATTTTGGAGTGGAAAACGCTTCAGTGCAGGCAAGGAATCAATTAAAGAATTTGCTAGGTCATGGATTTCACGTTTGTCACATTTAGCGGAAAAGCTAAAGCCAGAAATGATTATATTAGGTCTTGAAGCCAAACTGCCATGGTATTGGCAAACCAGAATTATATCGGCCCCTAGAGACAATCTTGATCGTTTCATTGAATATTTGGAACGTGTAGAACGTGTTGCTGCCAATGAGGAGCAGGCACGTAATAACAGAAATGCCACTAACAATAATAGTAATTTTAGGAATGAGCAAAATGGTAATGTAAACATCAGAACAGTAGGTATTCGCCATCCTAAGAGAGGTAGGAATTGGGGAAATAATTATCAGAACCAACAATGGCGTCCAAGAGATAATAATTTTGTTCCGAACAGAAATATGCATGTAAACAACAGTACGGAAAGCAATGCTGTGCCTGTCAATTATAATGAAACTAAAGAAAACAGCAATAGGCCGAGGCAGGAAAACTAGTTCCCGTCTATGAGGACACTGGCGCTCACCAGGCGGTTACTTTTCCTAAGCCAGTAGTTAAGGGAATTGGTAAGACAGATCAGAATACTCAAACTGAACATGTGGATGAAGAGTCGGTAGCATCTAAAGATACAACAGAAATATTAGATCACTCACAGTATTTGATAGATACCGTGTTAGAAACGCTTTCTAAGTGGGAAGAGAAAGAGAAGGCGCAGCAGTGTAACAATAGGGAAGAGCTACAAAATATTGAATTGACAGGTGAAGAAGCAGAAGAAATTCATGCTTATATTTACGATGAGGATGATGTGCTCTTATCTAAAGTGCCTGTGCAGGATGTTGATAATGTACTAATAGACTTAGGACAGGAGATAAGTGAGAATGTAGAGGGTAGGCTGTTGAGGGTCAATGAACCCAGTAGCTGTGACCAGTTGTCACTTGAGAAGGAAACTGACGATAATGGTGAAAGTGGTTTAGCTGTAACTAGTGCTATGCCCGGTCTGGAGACGCAGAATCGCTCAGACTACAGTAATTTGGGTTATGTTCAGCAAACGAAATGTAATGAAGTCGTGCGGTGTTTCGATTTAAAATTAATAGACCGACTGGAAAAGGCAGCTGAAAATGTAATTCAGGAAACCCCTACACACTGTGACCTAAAGGTAATGAAGACAGATGTCGATCACTTTAGTTGGAGACAAATCCAAAAGGAACTACTAGATGAATTTGAGGAACCACCTGTACAACCTAGAATAAGCCACCCTATAATAATAGTAAATATGTTGGGTATCAATGTACGTTGTCTCTTAGACAGTGGAAGTGAGGTAAGTGCAATATCTCAGTCCTTCTTTGATGCATTACCTGGTAAAGATAAGCTTACAGTAATGAGGGTATCAGGACTAAGAATAATTGGTGCTACTGGCAAGGTTTCAAAAACGGTAAAGCAAGAAGCTTTACTACCCTTTAACATTAATGGTAATTTAATAGATCATCCATGTTTAATTGTAAACAATCTCAGTATTGAGGTTTTAATTGGCATAGATTTCTTGTCAAAATATCAGAGTGTTGTGGACTTTGAGAACAACCAATTAAAAATGGTCTTACCAATAACCGGAGTAATTATAGTACCTTTTAGTGATAAACATGTAGTAACTGATCATGAAACTTGGGAGCTGCCTATACGAGTTCTGAAAAATAGGAGGTATTGGGACGAAGGTGTTAATCTTAGTAACAGTAAGTTGAACATAGAAGAAGAAGAAGCAATTATTTTAGACAAAATAGAAGCTAAATTGCAGGAAATCGATAAAATTTCCGCCAATCAAAAGGAAGAACTGAGACAGGTTCTAAAAAGGCATCATAAGGTATTTTCAGATCGACCTGGCATAGTCAAAGGTTATGAATGTCAATTAAAAGTGAAACCCGGCCAAGTGTTTTTCAGGAAGCCATACCAAATACATGTAGCTAGGAAGGAGGCGGTTCGAAAGGAAATACAGAGAATGCTGGAGTGGGGTGTGATTGAGAAAGCGGTCAGTGAGTACAATAATCCTCTTGTTGTTGTACCAAAAAGAGACGGGAGTGTCAGATTGGTCTTGGACGCTCGTTGGTTAAATGAAATAGTGGTTAGGGAAAGTGATAGACCGCAGAATATGGACGAATTATTGCAAAAATTCCGGGGAGTAAAATTCTTAACTTCTATGGACATCACGTGTGGATATTGGAACTTGCCACTGGCGGAGAGTTCAAGAAAGTACACAGCTTTCTTGTACGAAGGAGTTTGTTACCAATACCGTGTGGTACCTTTCGGACTTAATATCTCTGTTTGTGCTTTCGTACGTGTGATGTGCCATGTTTTAGGACCAGCTTTAAGTAATAAAATAACAGTCTACGTAGATGATCTGTTAATAGCAACTCCTACCTGGGAAGAACACATAGCTTTATTAGAGGAAGTGTTAGAGGCTATTGAGAGAGGTGGCATGAAACTAAAGATTGAAAAGACAGAGTGCGTTAAAGAGGAAATAGGTTTCTTGGGATATAGGATAAGTGGAAAAGGTATTCTGCCTGACCCAGGCAAGCTAGCAGTCATTGAAAAATTTGAGGCTCCCAGAAACAAGAAGCAGTTGAGATGAATGTTCGGTCTTTTCGGCTTCTATAGGCGTTTTGTTAGTGACCAGGCTTTTAATGCTCCCTGTCTTCACCTCCTGCTGAAAAAGAATACCCCTTGGGTTTGGACAGCAGAATGTCAACAGGCGTTTGAGGTGCTTAAACAATCTTTAATTAATAGTCCAATTTTACATCATCCTGATTTTGAAAAGCCATTCTGTATGTCTGTTGATGCTAGTGGCTATGGTATAGCTGTGGAAATATTCCAGGTAGAAATAGAGAACGAGCAAGAGGTGCACAAGACTATAGCTTTCGCAAGTCGATCTTTACAGGCAGCAGAGAGAAATTATGGCATCTCCGAACTGGAAGCATTAGCCATTGTATTTGGAGTACAAAAGTTTGAGCAGTATTTATTAGGTCACAAGATAATTGTTTACAGTGACCATAAGGCGTTGACCTTTTTAAAAACCTGTAAGTTGAGGAATTCTCGGTTGGTAAGATGGTCATTGTATCTCCAGCAGTTTGACCTTGAGGTTAGATATATTCAAGGGAAAGACAATCTGGTAGCTGATGGGTTATCTAGAAGTGCGGAGCTCTGTGATGACGCGGGGATTACAGCAACAGACCTAAATGAAGTCCGAATGTTTGCATTGCACGAAGTAAAGGAAGAAGGTGCATTAAAGAGAGTGATTAAGAACTTGAGACGTGAGCAGAATGCAGATGACCAACTGAAATTAGTGAAGAGCTATTTAGGAAATGCGAACTATCCTAAGGTTTCACAATACTATTGTTTGCATAAAGGTATTCTGTTTAGGAGGAAAAAGATAGGTGTTTCTGAATGGAAGCTGTGCTTTCCCTCACAACATGTAGACTTGCTAATCGACTATGTACACCTGAGGTATGGGCACTACGGTGCAAAGAAGTGCATTGCAAAATTAAAGGAAAAGGTTGTGTTTGACAACATGTACCGCCGTGTGGCCAAGCGTCTAGCATCTTGCGTAGTGTGCCAGAAGGTCCGTGCTGCTAACAGCAGAATACAAGGGGATATGCATTCAGTAGAGCCCACTGAAACCCTAGAATTACTGGCTTGTGATTTGTTTGGCCCTCTTCCTGTTTCGAGAGGTGGTTGTACCCATGTTTTTGTTGTTGTGGATGGATTCAGTAAATATGTTAAGCTATACCCAATTAAAAGAGCGAATGCAAAAACATTGGTTGAAAAGTTGGAAAAAGACTTCTTCGTGAACGTTGGCGTTCCGAAGAATTTGCTGTCAGACAATGGGCCTCAATTTACTTCTGATAGATTTAAGGAATGTCTAGATAAGGCCGGCGTGAAACATCTGAAAATATCTGCGTATTTCCCCCAAGGAAATATGAGTGAACGTATTATGAGGGAATTGAATAGGCTTTGTAGAACTTATTGTGCTCGAAAGCACTCAAGTTGGGCAGAGCACATTAAGTATTTTGAGAATGTAATTAACAACTTAAGACATGATGCAACTGGTTTTGCACCTTGCGAATTGATGTTTGGCCAAGAACCTCACAATGTGATAGCAGATATGGTAGAATTCCCTATTCTAACGCAAATATCCACAGACGAAAAGAAACTAAAGGCTAGGGCTAATATGAGAAAAAGAGCGTTGGAAAGGAAGAAGCGGCATGACGCAAAAGCTGTACCTACTAGCTTTGAAATAGGTCAATTAGTCCTGGTTAAAACCAAAGAAAAATCCAAGAAGGTAAATGCAGAAACAAAGAAATTCATGTTCGTATACCAAGGACCTTTCAGGATCATAGGAAAACCACATGCCAATGCATATAGGCTAGAGTACCCTAAAAGTAAGAAGCTATTAGGTCTAAGGAACGTGATTGACCTAAAGAGATTCATAGGCAGCCAATGAAGGCTGTAGGGAGGAGGTTGTTCTGTAACCTCTACACAGTGTGGCAGCTGTGCAGTCCCAGCTGTGTGAGATCTTCTTTCCCTTTCAGGTCTCACTCATTCTTCATCTTTCCTATCCACCAAAATTTAGATCACTTCTTTCAGACATGAAATTTTTCTGTCATGACTATCAGGCCATGAGTTGTGTTACCATTCTATCTACCGATCAGTGAAGAAAGATACCTAATGTGATAAACTGAATAGTGACAAACAATAGAGAAGTATGACGTAATTAAGATACAAATGTATTTGAGTAACAATTATTTGTAGTACCCTGGTAATATAGTAAGTACAAAGTGTTGTTTGGTTGGAAATGGTCCATCAACAGTAATTTAAAAAGATGTATGAATTCGTGTACAAGCAGAATCTGAAGTGGTAATGAAACCTAGTGGATACATTAGAGCTAACTAATAAATAATAAGAAAGAGATTGCTAAGTGTTATGAAAAATATGCAGATAAGTTGTAAGTTTAAACTCACCTGATGTAGCAAGGAAAGGCAGTGTAATAGAAGTGAGCAGTGTTTGTGGTTGAATCGTGAAGGACACGTCCCTGAAGTATTTATAAGGTTGGAGCTGGCCATTGTTTTAGTGTAGTGTGTGACAGGATACACCTACGCGTATTGAGGTTATGAGTTGGAAGCGTGAATGCGACCATAGGTACCCTTATGTTAGATGAGACAGAGCAGCTCATGGTGTCCTATAGGTTTAAGGAATTTAGCATTACGCTCGTCCATAATTATTTGATGCACTTTAGTGGTAGGTCCGAGAGAGACTACCTGAGGTTTCAGCATCCGATCGAGTGGAAATGGATTGCCACGTGAGCAAACTAATCAGCCGCAATACACTATGAATATGAAATAAATGTGCTATCCTATGCTTTAAATATTAATAGAGTGAGTGGTAAATAAGTACATACACTAGCAATATAAATAAGAAACATAATAGCAGACGTGAAACAGTAATTTTAGCTCAGCATAAATACACTTCAAAGTAAGTAAGACCCTAATTGCAGATGTGGAACTGACAACAGCAGAGGACCAATAAGTGGATTTTGTAGGCAACTAAACGTAGTGTGTTTTGAACACTCAGGACTGTACTATTACCAAAAGTTACTCACATATACAAAGAAGCTGAGAAAACAACCACTAATCATACTCATACTATCTCTAAGAATAAGATAATCAAAGATGATTCAGTTAAGTGCTTAATATACAAATGTCAGGAATGTACCGAGCATTGGTTCAGTGTTCCGGCCCGGAAATAATAAATTGACGTTAAATAGGATTCATGATTGTATGCCATGAGCATAGATTTTCTCTAGTACGTGACTAACGGCGTTTTGAGCCATTTATTTACCGATTTTATGACCTTTAAGTAACCGCGAGAGTAATGTTGAAAAAAAAAAAAGTTCTGTTAACTTTGTTCCAGTAATATATTGGAAGTTAAAATGTATATATCCCCATTTCATTGTGACCCACCCTTAGATATTAAGTGAACAGAGTCTGAGGCACTCTTTTGTTTGTTCTACAGGACAAACCAGATAATGGCAGCCTGGTAGCTGCGTGAAAGTGTGGAGTGACTTGGACACAACTCACAGTGACCCCTCCCCTTTCCCCCATGTAATTTAGAGAGAACGTGAAGGACGCACACCATAGCAACTTCCCCTCCTCTACCCTTGTGAATGGAAGTGTAGGACGCCAGCCAAAGCGGCTACAACCACGTGTGTAAAAATTATTTGTGAACTTTCTTTCAGGTTTAGAAAAGACTGCTAAGAGATAATCATCTGTTTATGTATCATGTTATTTTCTTTGAATTTGTGTATGTAAAAGTGTATTTAATGTATTTAATGGGTCTAAGATTTTCATAATTTTTCAATTTGTATGTGTTTGTTTGTCTAGGGCAATATGTATGCCGAAATATTTCATTGACTTTGCGTAAAATTTTGAGTAATGACATTGTTTAAAAGGCAGTGAACATGCCCATAATTTAAATAATTAATGTAGGTAATTAGTTTTCTTTAATGTTTCTACATGTTTATATTTCAATTTTGATTTTTTATAGGGAGTTAAACTGTACTCTTGCTTCCCTTTTTGTAATTAAATTATTTTTTCTCATTCATTAACATTCATAAACAAAAAATTTAAGTAGAGGGTGATGTAGGGAAGCAGCCTACCCACGCTGTAGTAAATTCACATCAGTTTCCATTGTGTGCCAGCCAGTCTGCTGTAACTAGCTCTGACGTCATAAATGTTGCGCAATACCTTAAAATTCAAGCAAATGATCTGAAACTTTTCCAGCATGTAAGGAATAATACTAAATTAATGTGTATTAAATATCAGTGCGATAACTTCAGCCATTTTTGTAATTTGGACGTTTTTCTAAAAAAATAATTGGCGCAACAGAAAGGAGCTAGAGACTTCAAAATTTATATTTAGACTCATCTTTCATAATGATTTAATAAAAACAGTACTTTGGATTTCACAGGTTAAGACTTTAGTGGAAATTCATGATTTTCTGGTTTTCATCTCAAAACTGAAGGAAGCAAGATAGATTAAGTAGGCTAATGAATAAGACTAGGATGTTTAGATTTAAATAGGTTGGAGGTCCGCTATGACTATGAAGATGTGAAAAGTTTCTTTTGAATACCTATAAAATTATAGCGATAGCGGATCTCAAAAGGACCAGTTCAGAGCTCATCGGCTGCGTGCAGCGTAACTTAATTATTTTTCTCGCCCAAGATATTTAACTTAGCCACGTCATAATTTTATTATAAATACTTACCTGCGTGCTAAATGCACGATTAAATTAACAGATTCATAAGCCATCAGCAAAAGAAGCTATAAAGTATTATGTAACTTGAAGTAGTGCGTTACTAGCCCAGCGGCCAGTCGTGAGAGCCAAGTTAGAGCCGGCGTTCTCTTAGCCGTCCGCACCGAGGCTATATATATATAAGAGCACTGCGCGAGTAAGAAAGGCC
This sequence comes from Schistocerca cancellata, assembly GCF_023864275.1. Lineage (NCBI taxonomy): Eukaryota > Metazoa > Arthropoda > Insecta > Orthoptera > Acrididae > Schistocerca > Schistocerca cancellata. The sequence goes on along the minus strand of NC_064627.1, from coordinate 821,526,192 downwards.
CCAGTTCTCTCCAGACGCTGAATAGCACGTCAGCTGTGTCGGGAGTCGCTTCGCTACGGTAGCGCTGCTACAAACTGCCTCGGGTGCCGTAATGAGTTACGATGTATACGCGTAACTGTGAAAACATTTCAAATGAAGGATTATTTTTGGAATGATTTTCATTATCTAGCTTCAGTTTGCGTGTTGTTGTATTTTCACGTGCCGTCGCGGGACAGACATTCTACCAATCATTTTAGCGTGGCGTTTGATGAGATTTTCTCATCAAATTTTGGCGAGCATTCTTTTGACATTCAATTCGGACATTTATAGTTGCATCAGCGAATTAGACTCTGAGCTGCTCTGTTTGTTAGGCTGTTGGGATAATTGTGATGTTATCAGTGAATTTCAGAATATACTCAACTATTTTGGAAAATTGTTTTTGATTAGAAATCCCGAACAATCTCCTACTTCTTCAGAGCTATAAGCTGCAGCTATAATAATATTCTCAGGTTAAGTGGGCACTAGGAACTCTCATTACAGGCTCCACGTTTCGTTAAATCACTTTCTGGGTGCCAAAAAGCAAAGAGAGAGCCAGTGTTGAGAACGGCGAAAGACAGCATTATACAACATTCCAAAAGCCGGGAAGTGCAGTGTTTTTCCCACGTTTAAATAACAAACTTTATTTCACAAGTAATTTGCTTACACCACTCGCCGCCCCACAAGCTTACCATAAAAATGATTATTCTGAACAAACCATAAAGAAAGTGTTACTTTGGACTTTGTATATGGGGCATCAGTTGGAATTGTAGGAGTATCAGTATTAATATATATTGAATTTGAGGTAGGACATCCTGGATCTGTATCTGGAGAGGATCAGATTTGTAATGTAATTATTATTGTCTATGCATTTGTAATGATTTTCTTTGTTGTCATATCTAATAGAATTGGTGGTTGTGGCAACTGACTTTTGAATAAACAGAATAAATTTTAGACATTTACCTCCATCATTGACTCTCTTCTTACATCTTCTATAGTATGTAATGTTGCTGCTACAGGTTGAGTGGTTTATCCTTCACTAGAAGGAACTATTGCCCCACAGAGGAGCTTCAGTAAGTTTAGCTATTTTCCTGTTCCACCTAGCAGGCACATCAGCTACTCTAGTAGAATAAATTTTATTGCAGCATCAATTAATATGGAACCAGAAAGACAAACTTTAGATCAAACATCATATTTTGTATGTTCATTTGTTATTACATCTCTTCTTAAACTCTTATAACTTCCACTTTTTGCAGATCCTATTACTGTACTATTAACAAAACACTACTTACATACTTCCTTCTTTGATCCTGCAGCTGGGGAGTAACCCAATCTTTACAAACATTTCTTTTCAGTATTTGGTCACCAAGAAGTTTGTATTCCAATTTAACCAGTATTTAGAATTATCTCACATATTGTATGTCAAGAATTAGGAAAAATTGAATCATTTGAACATTAGGTATAATCTATGCTATATTACCAATGACCTATGTTATTCATTAAATGAGCACACCATATATCTATTGCATATTAGACATAGATACATGAGTATATTTAACATCTGCAACAATATTTACCATTGTACATTCATGAATTAAGATTTTTTAGATAATTAGCAAGATTATACAGAAAAATTTGAAGTTTAATCTCCCATTCTGATGAGCTCTAGGATTAATTTTCTTATTCACCATTACAGGGGTAAATGGGTTAGTGTTCAGTTCATCACTTGATGTTGCTCTTCATGACACCTACCTTGTTGTTGCAAATTTCCATCGTGTATTATTTATAGGAGCAATATGTACAATTACAGGTGCTGTTATTCAAAATACCATTTATTTACATAATTAACTATGAATGATGTCTGATTAAGGGTAAATTCACAATTATTTTTATTATAGTAAATTTAATTTCCTTCTGTCAACACTTCTCATGATTATTAGGTGTATCACAACATTATTATGTCTATCAAGCAATGGGTCTACTATTTCAATTATTGTAATTATTATTCAGAACAACCATTAATTTCTGGATTCTAGTATGACAGATTAAAGCAGTAGATTTATGCTCTACAATAAAGTTCTGCTGTTTATTAATAAGGGAGGTAATGACATCATGTTCAAATTCACCATTACTAGGTGGACCTTCACCATGTGGACCTTCACCATTAATGAAGCAATTGTAATTCTCTCATAATTGCATTATAGTTGTACTATTACTAATTATAGTAACTGCAGATATGACCACAGTTATGTATTAGTTATAACTTATTCAAACCTAAATTTGCCTGATGGATACATAATGAATACGATTTTACTGGCGTGCTTCCAGTCACCTTAATTTTTATTGCAATACCATTATTATGACTTCTTTACTTACTGGACCATTTAGTAGATGCAATAATTACAGTTAAAACAATTCAATGAATGATACTGAAGTTATGAACATTCAGAATTTTTAGGCGTTGAATTTGATGCTTACATAACATCAGAAAGAGATTTAGAACTTGACAGCTTCTGATCACTTGAATATTCGAATCATTTTAGCTATAAATAAAGTCTGAGTACTAACTAGAGAATTTGATGTCCTACATTCATGAGCAGCACCTCAACTATCAGTTAAAACTGATGGTACACTTGGACAGTTAGCTCAAGCAGCATCTGTAACAAATCAAATGGGATTATTATTTGATCAATGTTCGGAAATTTGTGGAGCAAATCATAGATTTATACCAATTAGAACTGAAAGAATGTCAGGAATTTTTTTTAAGTAAGCGATTATTTACAGTAATTGAAGGAGTTAATTAAAATGTAACATCAGAGTCTAAATCTAAAACAATTAAAAATTTGATGCACCTTGAACATCATATGACTGAAAGTAGGTACTGGTGTCATAAACCAAAAATTAGTAAATTAATGTCTACTTGTGATGGGGAATCATGTTCAGAATCCCTCAGATATATCCACTCATAGGGTTTCCCTATTATATCTTATATTCTATTAATTTTATTCAACCTAAAAAACATTTTTTTGTTTCAACCTAATTTCTTTATATGACCAAAGAAAGAAATGAATGAAAAAATTTAACCTAAGAAAATTAACTTTATTCCTTTTATTCATCAACAAATTCTTTAGTTTACTACTAAACTGAACTAAATCATTCCAAATATTATTATTAATCTCTTCATTATTTGGAATAATGCCATCACAGTTTAATATTATCTAAAATAAATTAAAATTAATTTTGCATAATGAATTTAGAACCCTCATTAGGACGAAATTCATGTAATGCTACAACATTTATCTATTTCATTTTTCGTTATAATATTACTAACGATTAAAGTTGCATTGGCTGGGTATTTATTCTGCCAATTTGCTAATAGAAACGAAAAAGTGCATTGTGTTTGCACTATAGTATCGACAAAATTTCATTTCTGTGTATTTGTGAAAGCAACTTAAAAGAGTATCACTAAGAAATATGCATAATGAACAAATGTGTAAATACAGTATTCAAATTTAGAAACATAGTGTGCAAAAGCCAAATTCTCTGTAATGTTCATTTAAATCAAAACAGCATAATAAACAATATCTTTAGTTACGAAATCAGTGGCATTTTTCATGCATTTTAGTGTTTATGAAATGTTTTCTCTTGATGTATGATACCTACCATGATATATTTGCATAGGAACAGTCACCAGCATATGTGGATACTGTATACGGAATACATTGCAAATAGAGTTAATAGCAAACATGTAAGAAATTTAAACAACATGCATGGCAGTTTCTCGCACATCTCAGTGTTTGTGACATCACATCTCCTGATTTGCAAATACAGTTGATAGGAAACAAGAAATAAATTTAAATGTCATGCATGGCAGTTTTCCACACATCTCAGTGTTTGTAATATCACATCTCCTGATGTGTGTTTCATACAATGATATAAATTTGTAAGCAGATTCAGCTATGTATGTACATCTACATCCGCATCTATATCCATACTCCAAAAGCCACCTGAGGGTGTGTGGTGGAGGGTACTTTGAGTACCTCTATCGGTTTCATCCTTCTATTCCAGTCTCATATTGTTCGCGGAAAAAAGGATTGTCGGTATGCCTCTGTGTGGGTTCTAATCTCTCTGATTTTATCCTCATGGTCTCTTTGCGAGATATACATAGGAGGGAGCAATATACTGCTTGACTCCTCAGTGAAGATATGTTCTCAAAACATCAACAAAAGCCCACACCGAGCTACTGAGCATCTCTCCTGCAGAGTCTTCCACTGGAGTTTATCTATCATCTCCATAAAGCTTTCTAGATTACTAAATGATCATGCAATGAAGCGCTCTGCTCTCCATTGGTTCTTCTCTATCTCTTCCATCAACTCTATCTGACACGGATCCCACTCTTGTGAGCAATGTAGCTACTGTCTCCAAATTATGCTCTGAATAAAGTTAGTAACAAAGAAGTAATAAATTTAAATGTCATGCACAATGCAGCAGTTTTTCACACAGGGTATTGTTTATGATACACATATCTCTTGAACTGTACAAGGTAGCATGATATGCCTTTGTAGCTGCATTTAATGGCACATGTGGATACTGCTGGAAAATGTATTATGAATACAGTTATTAACACTCAAGGAATAAATTTAAACATGACCATGATGAGACAGCTTTTCTTGCATCTCATCATTATGACTTCATACCTGTTGGACTATGATAGGCAGGTGGTTCGCATCCCCCATGCCGATTGTTGTCTGACACCAAGAGATATATGTACCAAGAGTGGTTGAAATTGGTCAAGTTATTTAGTAGGAGATGTGGAATATGTACATATACACATATACATCCATCCATTTTTATAATATACAGTTTCATATAATTATTCCCTCATGTTTATACAAGAACTAGTCATGTATCATTAACAGTCACAGTTGCTTTATCTATATGGGTAATAGTTAGGTTACTTGAGTGAATTCCAAAAATTAATGATGAATCACACAAATCGTATATTTGTGCATTTAACAACTGAGGACACTCCTGCATCAATATAAGTTATGGTTCTGGTTGAAACAATTAAAAATATTAGTTGTCCAAGAATATTAGCAGTCTGATTGGCTGCAAATATAATTGCAGAACACTTATTTTAAACTCTATTAGTAAACAGTGGACTATAAATAGTTACAAATTTAATCTCATTATTAAATACTGTGTAAGTCTGGTAAAACAGTATTCAGCTTAAAGAATATCTAGAAAAATTGAAACAAACGGAAATTAAAGGTATCTAACTTACAATAGAACCAATAAAGAATGTCTTCAAATTATGATTATTAAACCCAAAAATCTAATAATAATACCTAATGTAGTGCATGAATAACTAGATGGAAAATGGCAGGTTTTGAATAAGCAGTTGCCAAAATTCTCATTTTTAACGCAAGCTGAATGAGTGTAGAAAGAAAATATTTGCGTGAAGTCAGATCCAAAATTATCACCAAGACCAATTATGAATATAGTTACTTAGTTACAGGTCCACAAATGATATAAAGTTTTTGTTGTGGTTGGCAAGAGAGCCAACACCGTTTTAGCGTTTTAGCTCACACAGGATGGCATGAGGTCTAGAACATGACAAGGAAATTAGAATTTAGAGAAACAGATGTAGCTGGTGGAATACTTAACTTTAATCCATTAATGATGAACGTCGGTCTTGACAGTACGTGAATCACAATATAAATAGTAACTGATAATGGCGCCTTGCTAGGTTGTAGCAAGTAATGTAGCTGAAGGCTGTGCTAAACTATCGTCTCGGCAAATGAGAACGTAAGTAGGCCGTGAACCATCGCTAGCAAAGTCGGTTGTACAACTGGGGTGAGTGCTAGGAAGACTCTATAGACCTGGTGTGTGGCGGCGCTCGGTCTGCTATCACTGATAGTGGTGACACGTGGGTCCGACGTATACTACCGGACCGCGGCCGATTTAAAGGGTACCACCTAGCAAGTGTGGTGTCTGGCGGTGACACCACATTCCTCCCCCGCAAATCGGCGTACGGTTGTGTTATAAGGCTTCCGCCCAGCGTGGGGAGGACCCCATGTTGACGTATACGACGAGGTGGGGAGCCTCACAACAGGCGAGGCTGTGCCACCCGCATCCTGCCATTCGGACCGCGGGGAGCTAGGAAACGCCTGAAAACCTGCTCCAGGGTGCACGCCAACATGCGGTGTATGCGCCCGCAGAGAGATAGGAGGGGCCGAAGGGTCGACCTCCATAGGGCCGGGGCACCCGACGGGCGAAGACGACATATGGTCCGGAGCGGGCAAGAGTTCCATGTCGGAGGACAACTGGTCACGATCGGCGGCGATCGGCGGCGCCCGGCGGTTGCAGCGACGCGTCCACTGCGGGCGACGCCGGTGGGAGAACAGGCTGCGGCGGCGGTGGCGGCGGCGCATCGCCATGGGGCAAAATTGAAGGCAGCGTCGGTAACACCTGGGGCTGAGGCGAGCCAGTAGATGGGTCCCCAGGGCGCTGACCGGACGGCACTGTCGCTGAAAGCAGACGGCGAGCGGCGGATCCTGTGCGACGACAGAGGCGCAGTTGGTTGAGATGCCAGCGCACCTCACCAGAGGCCCCCAAAACCAGACACATAGCGCGTCCGAGGCAGCGAAGAGCCAACGCCGTGAACCTCGGTAGTGGCGGTAGTAGACAACGTCGCCTGGGGCAAAAGCAGGTGTCTGCCGCTGCACAGTAACCTGATGCGGCGGATGTAGCAAAGACATCAAGGTTCGATGAGGGCGACCGTGGAGCAACTCAGCCGGCGAGCGACCAACTCGGGGCTGAGAGCGATACGAGGACAAAAAGAGCAATAAAGCGTCCTCCCGAGAATGCGACTCTTTTAACTTCAACATCTGTGACTTGAAAGTCCTGACCAATCGTTCAGCGACACCGTTTGACTGTGGCGAAAACGGCGCGGACGTCAGATGTTGAGTACCATTGGCCTTGCAGACTGACTGAAATTCTGCGGACATGAATTATGGGCCATTGTCGGAAACAATAGTCTGTGAAAGACTTTCAATGAAAAAGATAGCAGATAACGCTTGGATGGTGGCAGATGACGTCGTGGAAGACATCTGGACAACAAAAGGAAAATTACTGAATGAATCGTACACAACCAACCATCGAGCATTCCAGAATGGACCAGCAAAATCGATGTGTAAGCGTTGCCAAGGGGAAGTGGCTTTTGGCCAAGCAAAGAATTTCTGCGGTGGTGCTGATTGTTGTTCGGCACACACCATGCAAGAAGAGCACATATTCGTAATTGGGCCATCGATTCCAAACCAAGTACAGTGCTGACGAGCAAGTTGTTTCGTTCTCACTATACCCCAATGTCCTTGGTGGAGAAGCTGTAAGACAGAGGACTGTAACGAACGTGGTACCACGACCCTGGACTGATCATTATCAGAACGCAACAGCAAAACACCACGTCGAAAAAAAAGTCTCTCCTTGTGAGCAAAAAATCGGCGAACCAACGGATCCCCAATCCGTGACTTTTACAAGGGCCATTGCATAGCAAGAAAACGCAGAACGGTAGCAAGGACAGGGTCAGCCGCTGTGGCTGTAGCTATACGACGAAAATCAATCGGAAACGATTCGACCACATCATCGGTTTCCGCATCAATGAACATGCAAGCAAAGTCGGAGGAATCAAATGACCTATCCTCAGCAACAGGCAATCGGGAAAACGCATCGGCGTTTCCGTGCTTAGCAGTGGACCGATACAAGATATCGTAGCGGTGCTGCGAGAGGAAAATAGACCACCGAATGAATTTCTGCGCTGTACGTGCAGGTACAGGCTTGGTCGGATGAAAAAGCGATGTCAAAGGTTTGTGGTCTGTGATTATGGTAAAGCGACGACCATACAAGAAAACATGAAACTTTGTAACACCAAATACGAGAGCCAATGCTTCTTTCTCGATCTGTGAATAATTTCTTTGCGCAGACGAGAACAATTTGGACGCAAAGGCAATAGGGCGATCGTGCGATCCATCTTCGTGCGCAAGCACAGCACCGATCCTGAAATCCGATGCATCCACCATCAACAAAAGGGGCTTCTGGGGATCGAATGGCGTAAGGCAAGTATTGGAAAGCAACACAGATTTCAACTGGCGAAAGGCGCGTTCGCATTCCGTCGTCCAGACAAACGGAACACCTTTACAGCGTAAGCGATGAAGCGGAGCTGAAATGGAAGAGGCGTGGCGCACATAGCGATGATAGTAATTTATTTTTACCAGCACACTCTGTAGCTGCTTCAAATTCTGCGGCGAAGGCAAGTCTTGTATGGCACGGAGGTGCTCTGGACTGGGATGTATGGCTTGGGCATTGAGTACATGTCCCAGGTATGGCAAATCACGAGCAAAAAACGCGCATTTGTCCTTCCGCAAGCGAAGACCATTTTGTCGCAAGACCTGAAATAATGTTCTGAGATTGGCCAAATGTTCTTTTTCCGTCTTTCCAGAGATCACAATATCGTCCAGATAATTTGCTGCAGTAGGGACCGACGCACAAACAGTTTGTAGATATTGCTGAAACAATGCAGGGGCGGATGCACACCCGAATGGCAATCGGTTGAATTGATACAACCCAAGATGCGTGTTAACCACAAAAACGCGCTGGGATTCTTCGTCCACCAGTATTTGCAAGTACGCATCTGCGAGGTCCAACTTCGAAAAATATTTACCCGGGCACAGTTTGTCAAAAAGATCTTCTGGGTGGGGTAAAGGAAAAGTTGCAATCACTAGGTGTGGATTCACTGTTGCCTTGAAGTCCACACAAAGTCTCAATTTTCCGGAAGGGTTTGGCAAAATTACTAAGGGTGATGCCCAGAGAGAAGCCTGCACACGTTCAATTACACCTTGTGATTCCAAATCGTGTAATGTTTTTGCGACCTCATCACGCAACGCGTGGGGAACATTGCGCGATCTGAAAAGTTTCGGTTGCACGTTTACTTTCAGTTCCACATGTGCTTATAGTTCTTAGCGCAACCAAGGCCCGGTGCAAAATTCTTCACATAGACGAGAAACACTGTCTGAAGGTACAGTCTGGTTCACTGATAGGACCTGATTTACTATAGACAAGTTAAACAACTGAAATTAAATCGAAACCAAACAAGTTCACTGCAGAAGAAGAACGAAGGACGTAAAATGACACAAGTTTTGTTTGTCCTTTGTATGTTGCAAGAAGGCTGCACTGTCCTAACACAGGGATCCCTTGACCTGAATAGCTAGTTAACTTAACATTTGCGGCACGCAACGGAGGTGTGCCCAGCAGTTTGTAAGTGTCTTGATTGATCAGTGAAACTGTAGCCCCGGTATCGAGCTGGAATGGTATCACTTTCCCGTTAATGTCCAAGTCCACAAAAAGTTTATTGTCCTGCTGACGACAAGAGCGACTGTTTCGTGCAATGTGAACTGACACTGGTACAAAATCACTTGCACGCTATTTCTGGGACAAACACAGTCACTGTTAGAGAGAGTGGCACTGGGCGGAGTAGAATGAACTACATGAATTTCCATGGGCGAAGTTTCGCGAGCCTGAGTATCCTTGGTTCGATTCCGATTCCGGCGCGAAGCAAAGGGCCTGGAATGGTTTTGAGCTTCCGATCTGAGCTTTTTCTGGCAAACACTCTGAACATGTCCTTTTTTATTACAATAAAAGCAAATAGCTTGGCGTGACGGGCAATTCTCACGCGAATGTCTAGTAGCGCACCGCGGGCAGGATTTGAGCACTGCATTTGCTTACTGGTGTGGCACCCGTGGCTGAGAGCCTAGCAGCAGCGGCGCGGCCGGGCGCGAGGACTGTTTACTGTTCCATGCAGCTCGCCCGGCGGGCCAGTTAACCTGACACACAGCTGGTGAAGTTTCAAATGATTCCTGAGCAAAGTCAAGTGTGTCCTGCCGATCCAATATGCCCATCACTTGTTGAAGGGAGGGATTGACTAGTTTCAAAATCTGTTCCCTTATACGAACATCAGAAACGTTCTGTGCAATTGTCTCATGTACCATAGTATCTCAATAAGGAAGTCCACATTGACACTCAAAAGCACAATCCCTAGTAAGGCCTTGCAAGGTTGCAACCCACTACCGATTAGTCTGACCTGCCGTACGTTTTGTATGAAAGAAGGTATACCGTTTCGCAACTACATTGACTGATTCTTTGAAATATGCATCTAATGCAGACAAAATTTCTTCGTAGGACAGAGTTGCTACGTCGCGTTGGGATAATAATTTGACTATCACACAGTATGTGTTCACCCCAACTGATGATAACAAAAAAGGCTGCTGCTCGTTACCTTGAATTCTGTAGGCGGCGAGATGGAATCCAAAGTGGCGTGACCACTCCGTCCAGCTTTCCAGTGCAGCATCAAAAGGTCGAAAAGTTGGTGCAACAGCGTGTTGTAGCTGCGTTAGCGGTGGAGCGGCGACTGCCGCATCGTTTTGCATTGCATGTTGACCCTGGATGAGTTGTCCAAGGGCATCCAGTAATGCCTGCGTCTGCTGATTCTGTAAGCGATAAAATTCGGACAGTACATCTGGAGATTGTGGCGAAGCCATTACACAAGTAAATCAGGGCAGTATAGTTAACAACGCGGTATTGCCTCGTCGCCAAATGTTGTGGTTGGCAAGAGAACCAACACCGTTTTACTAAAGGAGGCTGAAATGCACGCGTTTTAGCTCATGCAGAATGGCGTGAGGTCTAGAACATGACAAGGAAATTAGAACTTAGAAAAATGGACGTAGCTGGTGGAATACTTAACTTTAATCCATTAATGATGAACGTCGGTGTTGACGGTACGTTAGTCACAATATAAATAGTAACTGATAATGGCGCCTTGCTAGGTCGTAGCAAATGACGTAGCTGAAGGCTGTGCTAATCTATAATCTCGGCAAATGAGAACGTAAGTAGGCCGTGAACAATCGCTAGCAAAGTCGATTGTACAACTGGGGCGAGTGCTAGGAAGGCTGCCGTGTGGCAGCGCTCGGTCTGCAATCACTGATAGTGGCGACACGTGGGTCCGACGTATACTACCGGACCGCAGCCGATTTAAAGGCTACCACCTAGCAAGTGTGGTGTCTGGCGGTGACACCACAGTTTTCTTTTTGAAAATGATGTGGAATGAGCCAGTTTAAAGGATATGTACACATGGTTAGTGTTAACATTAATGAACACACAATTTTTTACCCGTGCAAGTAAACTTAAAAACAAGGGGGTTTAATTTGTTAAAGGCTACCACTTATTAAATAGGAATTACAAATTCATTCATAGAATAGAAGGAGTTGTCAAGGAGAAATGATTTTAGGTTAGATTTTAAACGTGCTTTGCTATCTGTCAGATATTTTACAAATTACTCCATGAGATGCTAATGAGTGGAAATATTCAAAACATGACATTTGTTTCCAAGTAGCAATTATACAAAGAGAAAAAGTATTTGAACTTAGTTCTGTAAAAGGGTAAGTAATATACTTCTTCTGGTTTAAGTTTTCACCAGTATGTACACCCAAAAATTTGGGGCATGCGACCCCATTTACAGACTCCTGTTCATGTGCTACATCAATTGTTGGTAAGACTCCATTTGTTGTACAGTTCTAAATATAGAGTATTTTTTAAATTTTTGGAGCGTCCACACTCTGAGAACCACTTAATAATTCTTTGTAAAATATCATTCGCAATCTCTTCTGTCTCTGTCTGTCTTTTGGAATTTATTAAAATCCTAATGTCATCTAAAAAAGTATCAATTCCGCCCATTGAATGTTAATGGGATGCTCATTCAGGTATATATGAAATGGGGGTGCACCCAAAATTGAACCCTCACAATCATTAAAATTTTCTACCCTTCCAACATTGAATTATTCAGCACAACTTTTTGCATTCTTTTTGTTAAGTATGGTTCAAACCAGCTGTGTTTATAGGCATAAATTCCAGTAACTTGCCTTTTTTCGAAGAGAGTAGTATGATCTACACAATAAAATGCCTTGGGAAGATCACAAAAAATACCAAATGGCAGTATTTTATTAGTAAATGCTTTTACTGTTTGATGTTAAATGGTTACATAGCATAATCAGTCAGGCACCCCTTCTGGAATCCAAACTGTGATATGCTGTGTAAACTCTTTTTACTCAAGTGTGAGACTTCCCTTGAGTACAATACTTTGTTGTATATTTTGGAAAAAGAGATCAGCAAGGGAATACGGTGATAACTGTTAAAGTCTATATTGCCCCCTTTCTTATGAAGAGGTGTAACAGTTGCATCACATTAACCTGCCTGGAAAAATTCCTTGTCCTAGTGATACATTAGATGTGTCTCCAAGAACGCTGCTTATTTAGTTGGAACAACTTTTCAAAATTATATCTTGAATTCAGTCAACACCACATGAACTTCTGTTTTTTGGGAATTTTTTATAGTTCCATCAATTTCTGTAAAGGGTGCTGGTGCTACATGTAGTTATTTTAAGTTTTTTGGAATAACATTTTTAATACATTACTGTGCTTCTTGAACTGCACCATTTCATCCTATTTTTTCTGCTACATTTAGGAGGTAATTGTTGAAAGTATTTGCAACTTGTGAATTATCAGTCCAACATTGTCATTTAGGTTAATTGTTATGGTATCTTGTACACTGACTTTCTGTCTTGTATTCTATTTGACAACATCATATATAGTTTTATTGTATTAATTTATTAATAATGGACAGGGTGTACATAATTCTTGTTATTTAGTGACTTTCCTCAAAATAGTACAGTATATTTTGTGGTATACAAGTAATGTCAGATCTTGACTTATTGTGGCCTTTATATAAATTTCTCTGTTTCTGTTACAAGAGATTTTTGATTTGCTTACTTATCCATGGCTTACTACAATGGATCTTCTGGATAACATTATAGCAAAGCAACTTTCAAATAATGGCATCAAGTTACTATAGAATAAATTGAATTTGCATTAGTATATCTTTCTATATGTACCTCATGCCATACCATCTCTTTTAACTTAGTCTTAAATCATTTTATCCTCACTGGTTTGTAAGAACCTGCATCAGGGCTGTAAGAAGCCATAATGTCTTTTTCCATTAATTGTGCATCATGATCAGATAGTCAATTAACAATTGGGTAGACATTAATTGTTTCAGCCTCGGCAATGTCTATAAAAATATTACCTGTCAGTGTCCTACTATCTTGTTACACACAAGCTGGAAAACTGACTACTGAGATTAGATTGCAACTCTCAAATAATAATTCTAGTTCATTTTTCCTGTCTGTATCTTTTACGAAATCTGCACTGAAATCTCTAGAAAATATTAGCAGTTTCTTCTCATCTTACAGGTAGCTCATTAATGCATCCAGATTTCTCTTAAAGAGATGATAGTTTCCTAGAGGGGACCTACAAACTGTTACAGTATTCAGAGAAGTATCTTGCAGCAGCAGCTCACAAGTACATTCTTCTAGATTCTGATCAACACAAAAACTATTTGTTTCCATATTTATAATTTGGTGTCCAACTTCTATATTAACTCTACAGGAAAACGATGCTAGTCTATAATCACTTATGTTTAACATAACCCCTGTGGTTACATGGTGTTCTGGAAGCCACACAATATCTATCACATTGGAATTTCCCAGATTTACTAGGCATGCAATAAACACATCTATCTTGTTTTTCAACCACATAATTCTCAGATGAAACAAACTAATTTTATTTTTCTGGAAACTGTTACGTGTATTATGGTCTTTTTCTGCTCTAATATCTTTCAACACTGTCTATCTGTTACTTGATTGCAATGTAAAAAATGCATCCCTTTGACTCTAGCAATCACTGAGATCTTGCCTTGTGTGCTTGTGTCCATCTCACACTGTAAACAAGCCACTTACCTCTTTGTTAACTTGGCTAACAGCTCTGTTAACCCAGGGCTGGTCACGGCACTATAAAACCTCCACAAACCCCACACAAGTGTGTGCTGTTGCTGCTCCCGTTTCTTCCAGATCGCTTTTAGTACTATGTTCCACGTTGCCAGTCATGCTGTTTCGTACTCTCCCTATAAGTACCTCATCCTCTCCATGAGAATCTCAACATAAGGCCCCAACAATCTCTACACCCTGCAGCCCGGCTAAGCTTGGCCCTACATTTCACAATACTTGACACCTGTTACTCTCCACCGAGTTTTTCCTGTAACATTTGGCCTACACGTCTCCCATGACTGCTACCTAGCAGCAGGACTCTTTCCTAGCTATGCGACTTTTCTGCCAACCTAGACATAAAGTCTGTTGCATTCTATTTTTTCCAAAAACATACCAAGGCTCTCCTTGTCAGTTATGATTCCGCAGTAGCATCTGAAAGCAGCTGTTGATCGTCAACACAATGTCTCAGAGAGTGCACTGCAGGTCTTCGTGCCATATCAAGAGGATAAAGAGAGAAAACAGCGTCTTACCCCCTGCAGGAATCACAGTAACACAGTGTAAGCACAAGGGAGCATAGACACCAGGGCAAATGGAGAAGTGTGCTCAAATAGGTAAAGTGGTTAAGGCGATTGCTCACGACAAGTGGGAAATCGCCTTTTGATACCAGTCTAGCATAAATTCCCGTTTGGGCGGAATATTTCTACAGCTGATGTGGAACCAGACTTGTGGCCTGTGAGTTCATTCTTAACTGAATGTGGGTGCTGTTCATCAATACAGTGACTGAGACACTACACTGCAGTATTTCATGCCTTAGCAAGGCAATGATGGGAAGAAACAAATGACTCACTCGGTTCAGTAATTACGGTAATACAGTGCGAGTAAATGGAGATTTGGGCTGCTGCTGGAAGCTTGCCCTCATATACAAAGTGGTTAAGACAACTACTCACAACAAGCAGGAAATCTGGGTTTGTATGCCGGTCTAACACAGACGGGCACGTGCACCTTCCGCCGACCACTGGCGACAACATCGATGTACTGTGGAGACCTCACGCCCCACGTGTTGAGCAATTCGGCGGTACGTCCACCCGGCCTCCCGCATGCCCACTATACGCCCTCGCTCAAAGTCCGTCAACTGCACATACGGTTCACGTCCACGCTGTCGCGGCATGCTACCAGTGTTAAAGACTGCGATGGAGCTTCGTATGCCACGGCAAACTGGCTGACACTGACGGCGGCGGTGCAAAAATGCTGCGCAGCTAGCGCCATTCGACGGCCAACACCGCGGTTCCTGGTGTGTCCGCTGTGCCGTGCGTGTGATCATTGCTTGTACAGCCCTCTCGCAGTGTCCGGAGCAAGTATGGTGGGTCTGACACACCGGTGTCAATGTGTTCTTTTTTCCATTTCCAGGAGTGTATATTCGGAAGTAAAGTGTAAGAGTGGATAAAATGACAAAGTACCAACGGCATGTAACTGTCGTTCTGCTGAAATCGGTAATCGTCATGTGACGTCCGTCGCTTACTGTGTGAGGCATTCTTTGTCTTGACTACCTAACTAATGACATTGTCAAGGATTTGATCGTAGTTAAATATTTTTGTCGAGAAAGATTGTAAATCTAATTGCTTCTCTAATCGTCCGCCGCAATTTAAGTGTGTGCTCTTAGACCAATGCCTGACCACGTTCTCGCGAATCGCGATGTTTTCAGAAATAAATATCCAAACATTTATGAGTGGCAAGAATTTAAATGTCATTGCTGCTCGATTCACTTGCAGCAATTAAATCTGTACTCTTAGATTAGCGCCTAATCAGACCGTCGGAAATCGTGGTATGTTTGGAAAAAACGGTAGATATTTGTGACAAGAAAGAGTAGAAATGTCATTGTTGTTTGCTTGACTCACAGCAATTTCAAATTTGGTTTTTTAATGAGACATAAGCCACGTACTCGAAGAAACTCGTTCTTGTTGGAGCACGCTGTTACATATAAATAAAATCGAATATTCCAGACCATCCTTATATTACATGAATAAGAACGACCCAGAACGTGTTAGAAACACAATGAAAGAACAAAATTAACATGTAGTAGTAAGTTTTCCCACTTCTTTCGACTATGTAAATGCATATTTGTAGTCACATAACCGCAGCGATCTCATCCCATTTTGAACATTACTATCGTTTGTCTTGGATTCTCCTACGGGCTGTTACAACCAAAGTGTCTTTAATTGACATTTAATTAGAAGAAATCGTACGATGGGTGATGTGTTTGTGAAAAATCTTCAGTGCCCAGTCTCTTTAAAATGGCACACTGTCATAACACACAAGATGTAATACAGAAACATCGAAGTACAATGATTCCTCTAAAAAGTAGCGAGCCTAGTCAAACGTGGTTGAGGCTTCATCATTTTAGTCAATCGTCATTCTGTGTTTATTTTGAAAGTGTTATGCTTGCGAACTTACAAGTAATTGCCTAACATTTGTCTAGTGTCTAACTACGTTCACACAAGCAATTAAATTATGAACATATCTTACTTCAAGTGCGTACTGTTTCATATTTTCTGCTAATGGTTTTGTTCATTTGTGTATACACCAACACAGAAAGAACTTTCATGTGTTATGTTTAGCTTTATGTGAATGTGTGAATTTATTATTTTATCTTAGGTATCGTAATTTACTAATGCAGGATAATTACCATGCCCCTTTGTTTTGACACCTGGAAACATCGCTAATGGTTGTTCAATTTGCTTTGCTGTACTTGTGGTGTTGGCTCTACAGTAATCTGTCTCTCTGGGCATCACAGCTGGAGCCATGCAGGTAGAAATCTGTAAGCGTTGGTTTATAGGACACCCCATGTACTATTGTGCTATCTGGTCTCCAGTTGATAAACATATTAGAAATGGTAGCTGATTGTTTTCTCCCATCGCCATCGTGATTTTGATGTTTTGGTGCATAGAATTGAGGTGCTGCAAGAAGTGTTATAGATGATGTCGTCCACACAGCCAGGTAATGAATGTATCATCTACATATTGAAAAAAGCATGAAGGCCTGTAGACTGCTGACACCAGGATCTCTTCTCCAAATTCCTAGATAAATATATTGGCCATGACCTGTGATACTGGGTAGCCTGAGGCAACTCAGTCTGTTGGTTCATAATGGTTTCCATTGAATAGAAAGTAGGCTGATGTAATGAATTCAAACAGATTCGTTAGTGCTGTACCAAAATGTTCTCCTAAGAGGACTAGGGAGCCTCTTACAGTTATCCTTCTAAAGAGAGAAAACACTGAAGCTCACCATTGGGTCTTCTTGGGCTTGTGGGAAGTTCTGGAGCTGCTGGATGAAGTTCTCCATATTCCTTATGAGGTACTGTCATTTGCCCACAAAGATGTTCAGCATCATTGTCAGATGTTTTGCTAATTCGTGGATTGGTGCACTGATCTTACTGATGATTGGGTGGAGACGCATTCCCTGCTTGTGGGCTTAAGGTTGTCCATAAAGTCTAAGTAATGCAGCAGCTTGTAGATGATATCTCTTCACCATCTTGCCTTGGAATGTATATTGGAGAAGTTCAGTGGTGTTCCTCTTCACTTAGTTGCCAGGGTCATCATCTGTTTCCCTGCAAGCACCATCCTCTAATTGCTCATACGTTTTCTGCTTGTGTACATGATGTGTGAACAAACCAGAGAATTTACTATGTCTGCTGTGAGGACGACTGTCTCACAACCTTCTCAAAGACGCTTAAGTGCTTTCCCTTGGAGGCGTTCGTATTCGGCGGAAGAGCCCCAGTGTCAGTACAACATATTTCACGTCATATTTCGTCTGCAGGGACCCTTCGAAGTGCAAGATCTACCTGTTCAACTGCGATGATAAATTCTGCTGTTGGTAGGGACATCAGTGTTGGTGAGAAATTTAGTCTCGTTTCTAGTACAGATAAGGTGACATCGTCCATTGTTTTCTCTGTACAATTGATTACAGTTCCCCAAGGTGGTTCTTATGGTGGCTTAGCCCCATGGCGTTCATATTTATTTTGTCTCCAAATGGCTGACTTCCATGTTCTCTTGGCTTGAGGCCAGGTAATATGTATACCCACTTCCTTATGTCAGTGAAGAGTGCTCATGCCAGTGCAGACGGAGCATGAAGAGTTCTCTTGAGATCCCTTTGAGTCTATGTTGACTGTAGCAGATCCTCTCTGAGTAAGTTCAGGGCTTCTGGTGGTCTTTGCAAATGATGGTATGATCTGGCCCTCTCAGTAGAAGGTGAATGAGAGAACTAGATAACCTCCAAATGACCTGTGGTGTTATATTACAGCTGATGCAACTTCACGTGTTACATTGAAAGTGACTGACGACACTTGACAGGGTCATCCAGGGGAGGGGAGCAGAGGACAACTAGTCCAATGGGAATCGAGCTACCTCCCCCTCCTCCATTTTGCTCTCATGCAGTAGGAATCATTTAAGTTCGGTGCAATATGGTGAGAAGACCCTTTGATCAATTTTTTTATTGCTGTAACAAATTATTCAAATTACATGATACAGGTGTTGCAGTAACGTGATGGCAGTGAAAAGTGTTGCACTGGTGTTACACTGGGGTCAGACCAGTGTTACACCAGCGTCGTACTGTCACCACTGTTATGATGCGCTATGGCCTGTTTATGTGATCATGTTTAAGCCGTAAGTGGCCGCAAACAGCATTATTTGAAATGACATGGTTAGCCTTTCAAAGCTATCACATTACTGGTTGCACAGTTTATCAATAGCTATTAATATGTATTTTAGTGACGCTTTTTTTTAAAAAAAAAGATCTGTGCTGGAAATAGGATTTCGATCGCCTTTTCATTATTACTGCAACATACTTTTTTTCTCATACGCCATGGCACTGATACTGGAAACCGTTGATGTATATCACCATGCTGTGGTATGAAATAGTCCAAGATCCCTGCATTTTAGGCAGTATATTTATGCATGTTACCAGTGTGAGGTGTTTGAATATAAGAACAGCGAATATCGGGACTAGGGGGAAGAAGAGGAGGCTCATGTACTAATTTTTAATGTTTCTATGTGTACAACGGGTAGTTGATGTCAGATACAGCTCCAGCAAGCGCTCACTGCACACGCTGGTGGTGTCTCAAACAGCTGTTATGCGACGCCACACTTGCAGAAAAATCGCAACACGCATGTGTGCCAAGGCCAGGAAAACGTCAGAGTCGTAATCATGTACACAGCAGGTGATAAAGCACAGTCCACAGCGCATCATAACACTGACGTCAATGCAATACTGGAGTACACTGTTGCAACACCAGTGTAACACCAGTGCGATGTAGGCGTCCTGTCACTGTGACGCTGGCATCACGTAATTGGAGTAATTTGTTGTAGCAATAAACAAAAGATCAAATGGTCTTCTCACCAAAAACCACTGAATTCGAATGATTCCCATTGGATGAGAGAAAAACGAGGTGGCAGAGTGCTCCACACCCATTAGAACACCTTCCCCATCCCCACTCCCTGTACTTCTCCTCAGCTCTCTTGGGTGACCTTGCGACATGTCGTCAGTGACATTCAGTATGACATGTATGAATGAATCAGTCTAATGTCATTCGAAGGTTATCTACTTCTCTCATTGACCCTCTGCTCCTCTCAGCATCTGGGCAGAATGAAAAGTGAGGCTGGAAGGTGCTCCTGCCTGTTCTGAAGCTTGTCAAGTGCTTTAATTTTGCTGTGCATCCACTCCGCACTAAGGTACCAGATGTGTAATTTTAGATTTTTCCAACATAGGAAGATTTTGAATATTTCCTGGGTATTCATCCAGGTAGCATCATCCAGAAGGTGCGATATTTCTGCAGGCCACTTCTTGTCATATTTAGGCTTTCCTGATGACTAATTGTCTTCCACTGGGCACCGCCTATATATCCTCCACCCCACCCCCACTAGCGTCCTCTAGCCCACTGTCTCTGGGCCCAAACCTGGGGCAGTTGGTGGGGGAAATGCGCCATGCAGTACGATTTGGTATCCACAGTCCCGCTACCACCAGTGACAGGCATGGGTCACTGCCTGCACAGCAATAACACATCCTCATCTACTTTGGTTATGGTGGTGGAAGCAGATTTCCAGGCACACTGCTGATACAGTTTAACCATGCTCAAGTAAGAGTCCCAAGCCTTGCTCAACAGAAAACTGCTGTCTTTATTTATTAGTTAATTGTGTAACCACATGTCTACACCTTCTTTTAGAATACAATCCCATAAGATGTTGGAAGGTTGCAACAAATAAGTGCCGTTGTAATTCATGATATGTCCATGGGAGATACGTTGTTCTACTACAGCGAAGTTTATGGGCTGTTCATTCTCTTTGAAGTGTTTGTGTTCTGTGCATCTCTCCTGTACCACCTGGATATTCTGGCCTACCACATTTTCCTGTGTTGGCAGGGGACACAGTAAACTGCCGGTTTCCCGAGACCTCAGCTATCCTCGACTGAACTCAACAAGGCTTTCCCCCTGGCTGGTGAGTGGAATATTCATTTCGCAATAAGTTTCCATAGTATTCTTAGAATTTTCGCTGATGTTTTCCCGACGTATGGGATAATTTAGATTGCAGTAGGATTCTCTTCATTTTCGACAGGCTGTGGTTTCAGCTTCTCTGGTCGTATGGGACGTTGTGTCCGGTGGTTTCTGTAACCATTCATATGGAACACGCTCTTTATGGGCTACAATTCGAGTTCTAGACTATCTCCATGCGAGATTTCTGGTGCTCTGTGCGCTAGTGTGTTAGGACACCTTGTTGTGAGGAGGCATGACAGCTGGAAACAGAACTATATGCATTGTTTTCTGATATATGCTGTGCACTGGTGTGTCATCTGGCCTTCGCTGGATGAGCACATCCTGAAACGGAAGTTGATTATTTTCTTCTGTCTCCATCGTGAAGAGTAGAAGGGTGCCTCTAAGAAACTTCCTATACCTCATAGGAGAAAACTTTGGGTTAGCACTAAGATAACTGAATTTGTACTTGCGTAAAACTACTTTCTATTTGACGGAAGTTACCACGGAGAAACGAACCTAGTGGTGATGCACTGCTTGCTATCAACAATGGTGACCAATGCGTTTATGGAGAAGATGCTCTGGAATCAGTAGTCTACAGCACTAGTACTTTTTTTCAATCTATAATATGATAAATTCATAATCTAGTGGCATTGACGACATCATTTACGAGACTTCTTGTTGTTGTTGTTGTTGTGGTCTTCAGTCCTGAGACTGGTTTGATGCAGCTCTCCATGCTACTCTATCCTGTGCAAGCTTCTTCATCTCCCAGTATCTACTGCAACCTACATCCTTCTGAATCTGCTTAGTGTATTCATCTCTTGGTCTCCCTCTACGATTTTTACCCTCCACACTGCCCTCCAATGCTAAATTTGTGATCCCTTGATGCCTCAAAACATGTCCTACCAACCGATCCCTTCTTCTAGTCAAGTTGTGCCACAAACTTCTCTTCTCCCCAATCCTATTCAATACCTCCTCATTAGTTACGTTATCTACCCAACTTATCTTCAGCATTCTTCTGTAGCACCACATTTCGAAAGCTTCTATTCTCTTCTTGTCCAAACTAGTTATCGTCCATGTTTCACTTCCATACATGGCTACACTCCATACAAATACTTTCAGAAACGACTTCCTGACACTTAAATCTATACTCGATGTTAACAAATTCCTCTTCTTGAGAAACGCTTTCCTTGCCATTGCCAGTCTACATTTTATATCCTCTCTACTTCGACCATCATTTACTCCCTAAATAGCAAAACTCCTTTACTACTTTAAGTGTCTCATTTCCTAATCTAATTCCCTCAGCATCACCCGACTTAATTTGACTACTTTCCATTATCCTCGTTTTGCTTTTGTTGATGTTCATCTTATATCCTCCTTTCAAGACACTGTCCATTCCGTTCAACTGCTCTTCCAAGTCCTTTGCTGTCTCTGACAGAATTACAATGTCATCGGCGAACCTCAAAGTTTTTACTTCTTCTCCATGAATTTTAATACCTACTCCGAATTTTTCTTTTGTTTCCTTTACTGCTTGCTCAATATACAGATTGAATAACATCGGGGAGAGGCTACAACCCTGTCTTACTCCTTTCCCAACCACTGCTTCCCTTTCATGCCCCTCGACTCTTATAACTGCCATCTGGTTTCTGTACAAACTGTAAATAGCCTTTCGCTCCCTGTATTTTACCCCTGCCACCTTCAGAATTTGAAAGAGAGTATTCCAGTCAACATTGTCAAAAGCTTTCTCTAAGTCTACAAATGCTAGAAACGTAGGTTTGCCTTTCCTTAATCTTTCTTCTAAGATAAGTCGTAAGGTCAGTATTGCCTCACGTGTTCCAACATTTCTACGGAATCCAAACTGATCTTCCCCGAGGTCGGCTTCTACCAGCTTTTCCATTCGTCTGTAAAGAATTCGCGTTAGTATTTTGCAGCTGTGACTTATTAAACTGATAGTTCGGTAATTTTCACATCTGTCAACACCTGCTTTCTTTGGGATTGGAATTATTATATTCTTCTTGAAGTCTGAGGGTATTTCGCCTGTCTCATACATCGTGCTCACCAGATGGTAGAGTTTTGTCATGACTGGCTCTCCCGAGGCCATCAGTAGTTCAAATGGAATGTTGTCTACTCCCGGGGCCTTGTTTCGATTCAGGTCTTTCAGTGCTCTGTCAAACTCTTCACGCAGTATCTTATCTCCCATTTCGTCTTCATCTACATCCTCTTCCATTTCCATAATATTGTCCTCAAGTACATCGCCCTTGTATAAACCCTCTATATACTCCTTCCACCTTTCTGCCTTCCCTTCTTTGCTTAGAACTGGGTTGCCCTCTGAGCTCTTGATATTCATACAAGTGGTTCTCTTCTCTCCAAAGGTCTCTCTAATTTTCCTGTAGGCAGTATCTATCTTACCCCTAGTGAGACAAGCCTCTACATCCTTACATTTGTCCTCTAGCCATCCCTGCTTAGCCATTTTGCACTTCCTGTCGATATCATTTTTGAGACGTCTGTATTCCTTTTTGCCTGCTTCATTTACTGCATTTTTGTATTTTCTCCTTTCATCAATTAAATTCAATATTTCTTCTGTTACCCAAGGATTTCTATTAGCCCTCGTCTTTTTACCTACTTGATCCTCTGCTGCCTTCACTACTTCATCCCTCAGAGCTACCCATTCTTCTTCTACTGTATTTCTTTCCCCCATTCCTGTCAATTGTTCCCTTATGCTCTCCCTGAAACTCTCTACAACCTCTGGTTCTTTCAGTTTATCCAGGTCCCATCTCCTTAAATTCCCACCTTTTTGCAGTTTCTTCAGTTTCAATCTGCAGTTCATAACCAATAGATTGTGGTCAGAATCCACATCTGCCCCAGGAAATGTCTTACAATTTAAAACCTGGTTCCTAAATCTCTGTCTTACCATTATATAATCTATCTGATACCTACTAGTATCTCCAGGATTCTTCCAGGTATACAACCTTCTTTTATGATTCTTGAACCAAGTGTTGGCTATGATTAAGTTATGCTCTGTGCAAAATTCTACAAGGCGGCTTCCTCTTTCATTCCTTCCCCCCAATCCATATTCACCTACTATGTTTCCTTCTCTCCCTTTTCCTACTGACGAATTCCAGTCACCCATGACTATTAAATTTTCGTCTCCTTTCACTACCTGAATAATTTCTCTTATCTCGTCATACATTTCATCTATTTCTTCATCATCTGCAGAGGTAGTTGGCATATAAACTTGTATTACTGTAGTAGGCATGGGCTTTGTGTCTATCTTTGCGACAATAATGCGTTCACTATGCTGTTTGTAGTAGCTAACCCGCACTCCTATTTTTTTATTCATTATTAAACCTACTCCTGCATTACCCCTATTGGATTTTGTATTTATAACCCTGTAATCACCTGACCAAAAGTCTTGTTCCTCCTGCCACCGAACTTCACTAATTCCCACTATATCTAACTTTAACCTATCCATTTCCCTTTTATAATTTTCTAACCTACCTGCCCGATTAAGGGATCTGACATTCCACGCTCCGATCCGTAGAACGCCAGTTTTCTTTCTCCTGATAACGACGTCCTCCTGAGTAGTCCCCGCCCGGAGATCCGAATGGGGGACTATTTTACCTCCGGAATATTTTACCCAAGAGTACGCCATCATCATTTAATCATACAGTAGAGCTGCATGTCCTCGGGAAAAATTACGGCTGTAGTTTCCCCTTGCTTTCAGCCGTTCGCAGTACCAGCACAGCAAGGCCGTTTTGGTTAATGTTACAAGGCCAGATCAGTCAATCATCCAGACTGTTGCCCCTGCAACTACTGAAAAGGCTGCTGCCCCTCTTCAGGAACCACATGTTTGTCTGGCCTCTCAACAGATACCCCTCCGTTGTGGTTGCACCTACGGTACGGCCATCTGTATCGCTGAGGCACGCAAGCCTCCCCACCAGCGGCAAGGTCCATGGTTCATGGGGCGAGACTTCTTATAACACCTGAATTCGCTGGACCAAAACATGAAATTCACCATCGAAATAAAGGAAAATAATGAACTTCGATCTGTGTATGTACGTGTCAAGCAAATACCAGATGGAACACTAAGATACAGCGTCTACCGTGAATTGATGCACACAGATTTGTACTTGCAGGCTTCCACCCATCATACGCATTCACAACGAGATGTCCCAAGAAGCTAATACATAGAGCACGCAAAATCTCAGACCAAGACAGTCTAGCTGCCGAACTGCAGCACATACCAGGACCACCAGATGCAATGTAACATAAGACCCAATCAGCCGAGGTCATTTCCAGTGGAGGATGAACATAAAACTGTTGTGACGGCTTTTATCCCATACTTCGGGAACACGTTAGCGAAAATACGTAGAATACAACGGAAACACAACGTCAAGTGTGTGTTCCACCCACCAGCCAAAACGAAAGCCTGGTTGGAGTCAGTCAAGGATGATATTAGGACGTTTGAAAGCTGGAATTTACAGCAAGCCCCACCAGTGTGGGAAAATATTTTTAGGCGAGATTAACTGAATGGGACAGGAAGGATGCATGGAGTACAAAAGTCACTCAGATAACGAGGAGCTGACTAGCCCACTGTAGCAGAGCACTGCATCTCCGATGGACATGGTAAGAAGCCAGCTTGTTGAAATATCTCGCCTTTTGGATGATGCCCCCAGATGAACACCCAAGAAACATTAAATATCTTCCTATTTCGGGAAAATCTGAAGTCACCCATTAAGTACCTCTAACGGGAGGAGATGCGAGGCAAAATTAAGAAGCTCGAGAAGCTTCAGAACAGGAAGGAACGCCTTCTGGCTTCCATCGTATTTCTTCAGAGATGTCAAGAGGACCAGATCATCGCATATTTTGCAAATGTCGTTTATCATATTAGTCGGGAACATACAAATCAGAAGAATACTTTGGACACATAATATCTAGTGCATGCTCCACACCAGCGATGACGAAAGCCGTTTTGGGACTCGGTCAAGGAAGACTTAGGACTTCGGAAATCATGAGTGTACTGCATCCCCTGCCAATGCAGTATAATGTACGTAGTCCAGCCTGATTGTACAGTACAGAGGAAATGCATGGAGCGAAAATGCTGAACAGGCAACAAACAGCCAACAAAGACTGCTGTGGCACAGCGCTGCATCTCCCATGGACATATCTTGAATAAAGACACGAAGCTATTTCAACAGTCCCACACATTCTAAGAGAGGCTGTAGACATCCGTTCGCCCTACGAACTAATAAATAAAGACAGCGGTTTTCAATTAAACAAGGCTTGGGAACCAGCCTTGAGTATGGTCGAACCATAGCGCGGCAGTCTGCGTGCAAATTACTCCCATCACATCAGCTGAAGAGGATGAGAACGAGGTATCGCCTTGCCAGAGGAGACCTGTATCCAATGCTGGCAGCATTGGCACAGAGGATAGTGGAACATGTCGCGTCAGCGCGCTTCCCCTACCCTGCAACAGGTCGACTCCCGACTACGGCCAACTAGAGACCACCAGCGTGGAGGAGGGAATATAAAGAATACAGTCATCAGGAAAGCCTGAAGATGGCAACAAGTTGGCTTGCAGAAATATCACCTGCCTACTGGACGACGCCACCCATCTGAATACCTAAGAAACATTCAAAATCTTCCTACTCCAGAAAAACATAAAATCACAGAAACTATCAAGATAACTACACGTTTGTATGCACCATACGATCTCTCTCTTCAATGAATGTACTATTTAATGTCGTTTATTTGAATATTATGTTTCAGACCATAAGAATCATGAAAGCACTTAATTTACTAAGTAATTTGCATTAGTCTGAAATAACTTGAACATCACTCACTGCTTGACATGAACTACAACGGTAATTTATGTGTACTAAGGAGGTCTTTTAAATGGCGGCGTTCGGTTTTTCATAGCACTATAACAGGATTGCAGTATTCCATTTTCTTCATTATACTTTGATGGTGGCCAATGTACAATTTACCACTGTTTCTAGTCGTCTTACATGGGTCCAGTATTAGGTCCCATGCGCAGTGGATATTCCTTACCACACTTGGAAATAGTTCAGGTGTAATGTCATGATGACTAGCCACGTTATAAGCTCATAGAGGTCTGTGCTGACAGCTGTGATAGACCGCCACGCCCCGTTTGTCGAGCTGTCACAGTCTCTAATCTCAAAGTCTGTGGGCACAAAGAAAAAAAGAGAAAGGAAAAAATAACTTTGTCGTGACTGATAACCACGTGGCCTTCAGCTGATTAGTGCTCACACGCACATTTACATAACGAAAAAAAAATATGGCTCTTTGAATTGCGAAGTGACAGGTTACCAACAATTAGTAAAACTGGAGCAGTGTGCCTTCCCTGAACTCTGTTAGCATCTACTCAGTTGTTTCAAACTTGGGGGTAAAATTTATATACTATGAACTTTCAATAAGAATAACCTTCCGAAGAGTGCTTCCTTCATTCGGTCAAACAGATGAAAGTTGGAAGGTGTGAGATCTGGGATGTAGGGTGGATGAGGACAAGGAATCTAGTGAGCTCCACTCGTGTGTGCCGACTTGTGTGAGACTTTGCATTGTGATGGATAAAGAGATGTCAGCTTCCTGAAGCTAGCACAATACATTTCAGAGTTGATCATTGCACCATGTGGAGGTCAGCAAACAGAATAACACCTTCAGAGTCTCAAAAACCGTCGCCATGACTTTACTGGCTGAGAGTGCGGTTTGAGCTTTTTCTTCAGAGGAGAGGTATGTAGCACCACTCAGTGGATTGCCATTTTCTTCCTGGTTCGAAGTGATGAAGCCATGTTTCATCACATGTGACGATGTTTGACAAAAAAATTGTCACTATCAGCTTCATAAGGGCAAGCATTTCCACACAGATGGTTCTTCATTGTTCTTTATAGTTTCTTGTTAGTCGGCAAGGGACTCAGTGGACACACACCTCTGAGTACCCCCAACTGACGACCGCATGTGTCAGCACTACCAACAGAGATGTCCAGCTTAGCAGCGTGTGGTTTGATTGTGATCCATCAATCAACTGGAATGAGAGTGTCCACATGTTCCAACACTGCAAGACTCACAGCTGCGTGGGGCTAGTCTGCTCGCGGGAGATAGGACAAGTTTGCGCGAACTTGTTGTGATGACAACAGTCGCTTCGCCCAATGACTCACTATGCGAGATCTCTGTAGAAATTATGCAATAGCCTATGAGTATTTTCGATACTCTGGTGTTTCGTCAAAAGAATTTCAATGACAGCTCTCTGCTTGAAACACACCACCATTACAGACGCCGTTTTGAAGGCTATGTGTAGTGCCCCCACCTGTCGGAATTTCATTAAAACTATACTGCACGAAGCGGGTATATACATGATGTCCCACACCATTTTCCATATATTTTTCAACCGAAATAGGCCAAGAAAAAAATGTAATGCGTTATTTATTGAACGCCCCATGTAGATTGTGGAGTATCCTAATGTACTACTTTGACATGAGGCTAATGACTGCAAATTACTATTTCATTTTTCATTAAGATAAACGACTTATACACTATAGTGAGTGTTCAAAACACAACCACCAGTCTCAATATGTACAGCGTTACATAATCTACTGACAGAAATGAAAATAGTTTTAAGTCATTTGGCACTACTACTGGTAAAGGTTGTTTATGGTAGCACTGTATTTGCTGCCTCATTTGCGTTCTTCAGTCTGTATCCTTCATAATGTGCATATCGAGACTTAGCTGATGGATGCTTGTTAATAATTCTTCTTCCAAACAATTCAACTCCATCTTAGCAAATTCTACATGCGAATAGTTCTTTGTGGAAGAGTTTGTCTCTTGTGGCTTCAGTGACCCAGTTACTCGTTAGGTTTCGATTCACAAAAATAAAATTCTCACAATTAGAATCTTGCCTGTTGTGGTACTACTTCCAGAACATTCGTTCAGCTCTCTGGGAGGTGCATAATTCTGCAGCACACATTAAATGCGTTTCTGCAAGTTCCTTTTTCGAGTAATGCTTTATCTTCAGCAACCATTCACGAATTGGTAAACTTTAGTGGGGATTCAGCACAGACGATCTAAGTTTATGCTTCCTAGATTTTCATTAACTGACTGGAGATATTTTAGATACTGAGTTATTAATTTGCATGAGCTTCGTGAAAATAAATATACATTACTGAGACATGTTCTATATATTTTGTCGCCAATACCCTTTGAACGAGTGTTTACATCCATAAATTTGTTTTTCGTTCATGTAACATGACACCACAGAGCGAGTAGTGCAGCTGACATAGTGGGGATATTTCTCGTATTTCATGACTTAGTCTTTACACTTCGTTTAGAGTAACAACTGAAGTACAAAAGGCATTAAGAAATTGACTTTCAATTTTTTTAACCAATATATTTTCTGTTTCAGGGTCGCAACTTTCTCCTTCACCTCCTAGTCAGCAGTGACCCTGCTGCATGGCGAAATAAAAACCAAACTCTGCGTTTAAAGCATCTATCAGTTTTGCTCTTAGTGTTATTGACTTTGGTGTTAAGGAAAAGTTTTGGGGTTGAAAGGGGTGAAATCTCTCCCAGAAGAGCAATATTGGATTGTGTGTTTGAGGAAAAGTCCAACCACTTGTCTTGTATTGCTTTACCCTTTCTTTTCCTGTTAGCACTCGTACAGATTGTAAATATTTACTCCTGTCAATAAAAGACTATTCTTTTGTTGTTTTACTTTTCTGTCAAGGTAACACACTTTTCAAACTGTTCTGCACCATTTCCATTGTTAGGTGTTATGCTGTTACTAAGATAATTTAATAAGATCGAACTTCTAATTTCATTTTGTTGTTTATGTTCTGTCGGTCATAGCTACATATCTATTGTATGCAAATTGATAAGGAAGGCAAAAATTCGAAACTTTTGTAAAATATAACCGAAGTTCCATTGTAACATATAAAGCATGAGTGACATTTAAACATTTCTTAGAACTACAAACATTTCACTCTTAAGAGTGATACAAAATTTCTTTTTCCCTTCTTTTGTCTTTTTTTTCGAATTGGTTTTTCAAACATAAACAAAAACAGCGAATGCTGAGGTGAAATGAATGTCATCTTATCTATGAGGGATATTTTGGAAAAAATAGACAAATAATGATGTCATATGTGCAGTGAGAGTGTGGAAAGTAAGAGCAGAAAGTGCTTTTTCTGGCAATCATATATGGAGCTGCGAAGTTTGTGTAGTTTTATGGAATTTTCTGTAAGCTCAAGTGGTAATGGCAAGCTCATTTTTATTTGTCAAATTGTGAATA
The DNA here is from genome assembly GCF_023864275.1 of Schistocerca cancellata. Lineage (NCBI taxonomy): Eukaryota > Metazoa > Arthropoda > Insecta > Orthoptera > Acrididae > Schistocerca > Schistocerca cancellata. The sequence goes on along the minus strand of NC_064627.1, from coordinate 821,496,438 downwards.
AAATAGCATAATGAATCATTAAAATTGTTTATTAGACCCATTTTTCCTTATGTTAATGTGTGTAATCTTAGTATAATAGTAAACTAATATTTAATTCATATGTGTTATATACCTTCTCTGACACATCCTCAGGAGAGACTGTTTTTGTCACTATGGCACAGGTATCACTACCAAGTGAAGAAAATGTTAGTTGATGCTGGTGTAGGTGCTTGTTCTTTCCATATTGTTTATGCAGAGAGATTTATTTTTGTTTGTGTAATCCAAATTCCACAGACTCCACAGTTAATCAAAGTATAGATACCTAATGATAATAGTTTCACTTCAAATTCTGGCCAATAAACTATGTTTCTCATCATAGAAGAGATGCCTGTTTTTGTCATCTGCGTGCTGAACAAGTTTTTCAATCGATATCCCTTGCTAAATAATATTTTTCTGTTCTTAATCCCTTATAGTTTCTACATTAATAAACCTGATCAACTGAGTGAATTTTCATGCAGATGACAAACAATGCAGCAGCCACCTAAAGCATCCAATAAGTCAGCTTAGTCTTGGAAGGATCTGCATACTACATACATGCCTGCTGCCCAGGTATATTACTCTTTGTATGCAGTCTAACTGAATGTTCAGTCACTCATTGTGTAATGTCAACTTAAAAGATTGCCACAGTTTGTGACATAGTTTGTGAATAAGTACCCAACTCTTAAAGGCTAACATCCATTTTCATTAATGAAATTGTAGTTTATCTTAAGAATGCAATATATCTGATGGCATTCACTAATGACCTCAGGCTGTTGTAATTGAAAAATCTCATTTTCCTGTGCAAAATCTATAATGAAACAGAACAGTGATGGTGGTTAAGGAGAAGGCAGTGGGTTGTTCTGACAAAGAAGATGAGTCAGAGCAACTCTCCTAAATGCCTGTTGTCATTCTCAACCGACTTAATCAGAATGCTGAAAGTGTTTTGTACAAAGATGTTATTAAAGAGTTCATGGACACTAATATGCTTCCATTGTCTGATTTTTGTTACATAGTGTTTCCCTGTTTCCATACAAAATAAATAGGAATTAATTATCTTGTTTGAGCTGACTCCCTCGAAATCATTCTATCATACATACGACCAATAGAGGTCGCCTGTCTGAATTTCACTCAAAGGCTCAAGCTGTCAAGAAGTGAAAGCCATTGGTATGTCTTGCATCATCTGTCAACAGTTCATGTGCACGAATAAAATAATGCTTTCACAGATGTACATTATTTTAATTATAAACATAAATGTAGCTTTAATATAACATAATAATGAGAACACAAGGTTGCTGGAGAAGACACCATAATTACAGAATTTTGGAACCTTGCACCTGACGAAGAAATAGATGTTCGATATGAAACAGTAGGTTAGATATGGATAAAAGGAACTAAAAGATGAGTCGAAATTAGTCTTGGTTCATAAATTGCATAGTAAAGGATGCACTAGCAAGGTGGTTAATATCCTGGCGTCTCACACCTCCCAGTAACAACAGCTGCCAAAAGTTGTAAGATCTATAGCTCAATCTCAATAATTGTAACAGAGCACATAAGCACATGTTGATTTGTATCAATACTGTAGGAAATAACTGTTACTGTGTCAAGAATGCAGGAACATACGATGGCAACTAGCGCTACATGAAAGCATCACTTCCTTTGAGCTCTCTTGTGTGCACTTCAGTGACTTGGCCTGGCGCACTCCTGTTTCACTGTTTGAATCAGTCTCTGTAGCATGCTCCTTGAAATGTTCGTAGAAATGTATTGCTCAAATGTATTTAAGGTGGATAGGAGGTCAAATGGGCCGACTTGGACCATGAGGGGCACCAGAGGACATTTTAATTTCCACTGTCTATACTTACTATTGGCTGCAGTTACTGCTACAGGTACACTTTTCTTCATAACTGAGAGAGAATCTTCGATTAATTTTGTACTGCTTATTAAACACAAAATCCTTAATGAAAAACTCTAGAATTTTCTAAATCTATTAAAGACTGTGTAAAAATTGAGATAATTAACTACAAAATTTGAGTTTTTTCTAAACATGAAGTTCGAAATGTTAAAGTTCACTCATTTTTTCACAAATTAAATAAACTCTAGAATTTCATACACCTGTAAATATGGTTTATATGCTGTGCAAAATTCATCGAAGAATCTCTCTTACTTATGAAGAAAAGTGTTCCCATATCAACAAATACAGCCAATAGTAATTGAAAAGTGTTCCTATATGAACAAATACAGCCTATAGTAACTGAAAAAATGATGAAATTTCACATGTGAAAAATTTATTTTGTTGTGTTTTTGAACTTCCACTGCTATGAGTGTGAATCCTGAATCCTTTCTGGTCATGCTAACAAAGTTTTATGAATTTATTTGTAAAAGTGTGTATAGTGGAATATAAAATGTCCTGTGGTGCCTCTCCTTCTCCAAGTCGGCCTGTTTAACGTCCTACCCCTCTTAATAACATATGATATTAAATTATGTGACAAGAAAGTTGCAGTAAAAATAATGACTCTAGTTGCAACTTAGTGCTTCTATTGTTAATCAACAGATGAGTCCTCATAATTGTAGTGATAGATACTATAAGAGGGTGTTACAAATTCGAACATAAATTTTGGGAGTATCAAGGAAGATTCTGTAAAGTTTTGATAATAGTAGAACAAAAACTGGATCTGCAAACATTAGTAAGATTGTATGTTCTTTTTATCTAAATCCATAAATTTTAAGAAAGTGTATACAACTGACTGTAATACGCTATTTGACATTATGACAGAAACGTGAGTTAATGAGAAACTGCTGGTAATTAAGGGCAACATCAATTAATGCAAAGTTAAAAAAATTCGAAGTATATCTCTCTAAACCTTTTAGAACTAAAACAGGATTTGACATGGTAATGACTCTCAACACTTTTAATCAAATGTGTACTGCAAAAAAACAAAGCAAATTTGGTGAATGGAATTAAAACTTCAAGGATTAGGAGCATGTTGCAGAAATGGACTTTAGGTGTGTGCAGATGATATAGACATAAAAGGTATTGAAACAGTAACAAAACAAATAATTCTATTGAAAGAAATAGCGGAACAAACTGGCTTGCAAGTTACTTTTTTAAAAATAAATAGGAGTAATGTCAAGTGTAAAAGACAATAAAACACCAAATATAGAACAATGAAATGTGTTAATAGTGTTAAATATCTAGGTGAATCGACTACAGTCAACAGACAAGATAAAGAGGCCCTGAAATCAACAGCCATAACATGGAAACAACATCCTATAACCAGATGGAACATTTACGACAAATATGTTTCCTATAAATACCACAATTCATTACTTCTCTGACATAAGATTAGTGTGTCTACATATTTGTGGGGACATTCTACTCTCTGAGATATTTTTACTAGCATAATAGAAAAACGAAGGGGTTACTGAAGAATGGGATACAATGTGTCAGAAGTTACCAGAGATGATGTATTGCACAGATTTAATGCAAAGACGAATGTTTAGAAACAAAGGAACAAGAGAAAACAGTTGGGAGACTTATCAGGTACATCCAAACTTCAAACATTATGTGAAGTATAACGCTTCTTTGAGTCGTATTCTTCCGTCGACCTGTATTGCTCAACTGAAGAATGGGATACTAGGGCAAAAAAGAAAGAAGAAAAAACAAGTAACATTAGTATGGAATACCTCAATTGACATATCTGAGTTGTATCCCAAACTTCAGTTGATCTGTATAGGTTGACTGCAGTATGGGATAAAAATTTAAAATTGTCGACTTTTTCTCCATCTATCTGATCTATGTATGTCAACTGAAGTACTGGATACAAATTTTACATGTGTTGATTTTTTCTCCTCCACCATTACTAGTATCTCATTCTTCAGTTGATAATGGCACTAGCGAAGGCGAAAAGACCGATGTATGTAAAATTCGTTTCCCATACTTCAGTTGACATATATGTGTCAACTGAAGAATAGGATACTAACGTTAGTCAAGACGAAAAAATTGATGTTGTGACGAGTGGTATAATTGTGTGTGTGTGTTGTACAAGTTGAACAAGATTACAATAAAATTAGTTACTTATTATTAACATAACATAAGGTTTTATTTAATCAATGCTTTTCCTGGCTAATGAACGATAGTTTGTTAAAGAAATCTCGACCTGAGAACGTTTAGCAATGTTGTCTATCAAGCAGTGTAAGTGTAACTAAGTTCATTCCCAAAATTCATCATTTATAACCAACAAACAAGCTAAATATGTGGTAAGTAATCTGAACTAAACAAGATTAATCTGCTGTTATTTAAAAGACTCTTTGCTAGTTGCAGGTCGTTTATCAAAATTAACGCTACTGTTATTTAGAGGTGGCAACACTTTTAAGCAAAATGAACAGTTTTGTCACACAATACCACATGTACACTTCAATTATGTATTTCCCGTCAAAATATTTCATAAAAGTTGTTAAGAACGTACCAGGCTTCATACATCAGAATATAAGAATTTATGTCACAAACGATGCTGTTTGCACTCATAGAAGTTCGATGTATTCACAGTCTAACTGGAATTTGTTACCTCAGAGTGGCTCCTCAGCCACTAGTAAACAATAATTATTGCGATTATAAACAACAACATTTAAGTCTGTATAGAAAATCAGTTTAAAACTACCGCTGCAATATTTCATTAAGATGGTGCCTAACATAAGACAATCACTTATTGATTCTGCTTCAGGATGTTTTACTCGTAATAAATAATATGTATTAAATCTTGTCTCACCTTCACTATATGCATTAACATTCGAAAATATTTCTCGTTGTTACAAGACACATTAATATTCACCATTTACCAATAAAATGCACAATAAATAATATGTATTAAATCTTGTCTCACCTTCACTATATGCATTAACATTCGAAATATTTCTCGTTGTTACAAGACACATTAATATTCACCATTTACCAATAAAATGCACTGTAGATCAGTAGCGCTAATGGATGCGCTCTTTGGTAGCTGAGCAGAAAACTTAACATTTATATAGGACGAGAATTACAATAAAATAATACTCCAAATAAGGAAGATTCATTTCAATAACACACAAACACTCTTTTTAAATATTGGTTAACAACACAACAATATTTTAGTACAGTTTTTTACAGACCTCTGTGTTACATCAATCACATCCTATGAGTACATAGTTCGAACAAGAAGCAGAAGCATTTTTCTACAAAATCATGGACAACAAAAGATTAAGATTTTCATTTCCTTTTTACATGGGTATTGCCTGAGATACAATTTTTTACAGAATATTAAAGTATGTCCTTGACAATAATTATTTATTATTTTATTAACAATGAAGTCCTTTTTATTAGTATTACGAGAACAGGCATAGTTCAGTCACATTCCACATACAGTGCTGTTGTGAATATTATTTTTAGGCCGGCCGGTATGGCCGTACGGTTCAAGGTGCTTCAGTTTGGAACTGCGTGACCGCTACGGTCACAGGTTCGAATCCTGCCTCGGGCATGGATGTGTGTGATGTCCTTAGGTTAGTTAGGTTTAAGTAGTTCTAAGTTTTAGGGGACTGATGACCTCAGATGTTGAGTTCCATAGTGCCATAGAGCCATTTGAACCATATTATTCTCGATAAAATATAGGCACAGGTATTACAACGCACGTGACATTGGCATCCTGTACCTCTGGTGAACTACACAAAGGCGAAGAAAAGCGAAATTCATAAAATTTGTATCCTGTACTGCAGTTAACCTATGTAGGTCAACTGAAGAACAGGATACTAGTGTTAGCGAAGGCGAAAAACTTGATGTATGCAAAATTTGTATTTTGTACTTCAGTTGACCTATGTAGGTCAAGTGAAGAGTAGGATTCTAGTGCTTGCGACGGCGAAAAAAGATTTATATCCTGTGCTTCAGTTGATCTATATAGGTGAGCTTCAGAACAGGATACTACCTTTGTAATTCAAATGAGGTGCAGTATCCCAATGTTACATATGTCGCTTTTTTCGCCTTCACTAGCACTGGTATCCTATTGTTCAGCTGATCTGTATCGGTCAACTGAAGTATGGGATACATATTTTTCGTATGTCGCTCTCTTCCTCATCGATAGTACTTGTATGGATTGAAGAATATTGTAGTACTACTAGTTCTAGCGAAGGCGAAAGAAAGTGATAACTGTAAATTAGTATTCCTTGCTGCAGTTGACGGACCCTGCTTCAAGTCTTCCATATTCATAGGAATAGATAAATCCATACCTACAAACGAAAATCAAAAATTAAAAATAGTCCAGAATAAAAACAATTCTTCCTAAATATTTCAAACTCACTAGGACTGAAAATAAGTACAGAATGAATTGGAATGAACAGATGGTTTAAATTAATACAAGCGACAAAAATCATACACAATGTCTAGCCCTGTATTTTTAAAACACATTATTTATTTCAATTTACAATGACGACGCCTCACCACAGAAGATAACCGATTTATTATCTATGGCTCGAAAATAAAGACTTAATATTTTGAAATAACTATGATGTCATTGGTCAAAGCCAATGGGTTGTATCCCATTCTTCAGTTGACCCAAAACGAAGATAGGGATATCTAGAACAATATACTGACTCCAAATTATAAAATAATTGGATCTGCATATAAAAGTGCAACAAGACATATAAAGTAGTAAAGCTATGGAATCAACGAGCAAGTATAGAGCTTGGTTATATTACTACATAATAAAGAGAGCTTCCAAGATGGCAAAGTACGTGAATGTCTTTATCTCGGACACAAAAAAAAAAAAAAGAATACTGTGGTATATGAGCATCAAAAAAGATCTAGAGTACATTGGTATACAATTGGAAGATGTGAATAGCTGAGATATCTTCACGAAAGTTTAGGTGAGAAACGAACAACTGACTCAAATGGTCAGATGAGCATCTTACTACATATTTTGCATTGATGAAAGTCTTCTGGCTAAAACCAGAATACAGAAACTGAGAGCAACAATTGTAATAGTTGTAATGCTCTGATATTTTTTATTACTTCACAAACAACATCACACAAGAACTGTTTGAAATATAATTTTATACACAAAATTTATTATCCCAGTTACATTGATATTAATAAATTTAGCTTAAATATTGAAGAAATTGAAAAATATATAATGAGAAAATAAATTATTCAGGACATTAATGGAGTGGGACATTCAATCATGATCAGGAATTGGAACTCTATTGTAGGAAACAGAAGAGAAGGAAATGTAGTAGGAGAATATGAATGGGGTAAAGAAACAAATGGGAAAGCCACTTGGTAGAATTCTGCAAGGTTACATTTGAATTATTACAAACACCTGGCATAAAAATCATGAGAGAAGATTCTAAGTGTGTAAGAGACCTGGAGACAATGGAAAGATTCACAGAGATTATTCAAAATGGCAGGGCAGAGATTTCGAAGCCAGATCTTAAATTACAAAACATTTTCAGGACAATATGTTGACTGTGGTCATGACTTGTTGGTTACGCACTGCAGATAAAGGCCGAAGGTACAATGGGTACTACATACAGAAAGGCAGAAAAGTAAAGAGATGTGACCTGTGTAAGTACAAAGAACCAGAGGTTATCGAGAGATTCAAAGAGAACATAAGACAACTAAACTAAACTCTACCCAAACAGGCCATGAAGGCCCAAAGATACCGACCGGTCGCCGTGTCATCCTTAGCCCACAGGCGTCACTGGATGCAGATATGAAGTGGCATGTGGTCAGCACACCGCTCTCCCAGCCATATATCAGTTTACGAGACCAGAGCCGCTACTTCTCAATCGAGTAGCTCCTCAGTTTGTCCTCACAAGTGCTGAGTGCACCCTGCTTGCAAACAGCGCTCGGCAGACCGGATGGTCACCCATCCAAGTGCTAGCCCAGCCCGACGCCCTTAAGTTTGGTGAACTGGCGGGAATCGGTGTTACCACTGCGCCATGGCCGTTGGCAACGCAAGTCAACAATTGACTGAAACAGGAGAAAGGGTTATAACAGATGATGAATTTGTAGCTTTGAGAGATGAAACAGTGAAGGCAGCAAAGTGATAATTAGGTAAAAAAAGAAGATGCGATAGAAGTTCTAGGAACAACACATGACATATACAATGTAATTGGAGAAAGGAAAAAATACTTGGGTTCTGGGCTAGACGATATAATGCTATAATCTAGTTCTAAATACATATATGAGATGTTTAAAATTAAGAACATGTGTTATACTCTATTTTAAAATCCTAGTCTGCCAGATGAGAACATGCTGCTGCAGAACAATAAAGATTTTATCTGCTTTAGGGTGTTTATACATAAAACTACAATTTATAATCGCTTTGGAGCGCAACTTAAAAACGGTATTAGAGAAATACATCTTCAAACAAAGACAGGGTTTCATTTAACTGCCAGTCAGAATAATATCATAGAACTAATTGTGGAAGATTGTAAAACGCTGGTATTTCCGGAAGCGAGCGGAGTTTGGTATTCTACTGTTGCACATGATTTAAAAAATGAAGTGATAGAAAGTAATGTTTGTGAATAACAATATCCGTATGAGAAACGTTCCTAGTTATTTATTATTTTATTAGTGTAAGTTAATTAATTTTTATAAACTATTACATGTATGGTATGCAGACAGAGACATGCAGCAAGAACAGTAGCGATAAGTTTCAAAGACTGTAAGAACCAGACAGCAACTGCAATGACACCTATTGCCTTAGAGCGCAAACAGCTCATCCCGGAGGTCGTGTTTCCATTAAATATACTTGATAAGGTTACCAAATTACGATAAAGAGAACGCAAAGCAGGATTGAACACCAATACACCCATTGATACAGTTCTTGCAAATTGTGTTCCTAGTCACCATTACCAGAAGCGTAATTTTTATGAATTTTTTACTCCATAACAAATATTATAATTGACAATCTAAGTGTTTTGAGAAGTTTTGTTACCGCTTAACATCAATGGCAGTCGTTTTAGTAAAGATGCAAATAAATCGAAAATACAGGTCTGTATTCTGGCTGAGCACCTGAAGGATAATTTGGAAAATATACCGAGTAGATTTCCCCACCATATTATAGTTCTGGTTGGAGATTTTAATTTGCCGGATATAGACTGGGAGGCTCAAACGTTCATAACGGGTGGCAGGGACAAAGAATCCAGTTAAATTTTTTTAAGTTCTTTATCTGAAAACTACCTTGAGCAGTTAAACAGAGAACCGACTCGTGGCGATAACATATTAGACCTTCTGGTGACAAACAGACCCAAACTATTTGAAACCTTTAGCGCAGAACAGGGAATCAGCGATCATAAAGCGGTTACTGCATCGATGATTTCAGTCGTAAATAGAAATATTTAAAAAAGTAAGAAGATTTTTCTGTTTAGCAAAAGTGACAAAAAGCAGATTTCAAAGTACCTGACGGCTCAACGCAAAGTTTTGTCTCAAGTATAGATAGTGTTGAGGATCAGTGGACAAAGTTCAAAACCATCGTACAATGTACGTTAGATGAGTATGTGCCAAGTAAGATCGTAAGAGATGGAAAAGAGCCACCGTGGTACAACAACCGAGTTAGAAAACTGCTGCGGAAGCAAAGGGAACTTCACAGCAAACACAAACATAGCTAAAGCCTTGCAGACAAACAAAAATTACGCGAAGCGAAATGTAGTGTGAGGAGGGCTATGCGAGAGGCGTTCAATGAATTCGAAAGTAAAGTTCTATGTACTGACTTGGCAGAAAATCCTAAGAAATGTTAGTCTTATGTCAAAGCGGTAGGTGGATCAAAACAAAATGTCCAGACACTCTATGACCAAAATGGTACTGAAACAGAGGATGACAGACTAAGTCCGAAATACTAAATGTCTTTTTCCAAAGCTGTTTCACAGAGGAAGGCGGCACTGTAGTTCCTTCTCTAGATTGTCGCACAGATGACAACATGGTAGATATCGAAATAGACGACAGAGGGATAGAGAAACAATTAAAATCGCTCAAACGAGGAAAGGCCTCTGGACCTGATGGGATACCAGTTCGATTTTACACAGAGTACGCTAAGGAACTTGCCCCCTTCTTGCAGCGGTGTACCGTAGGTCTCTAGAAGAGCGTAGCGTTCCAAAGGATTGGAAAAGGGCACAGGTCATCCACGTTTTCAAGAAGGGACGTCGAACAAATGTACAGAACTATAGACCTATATCTCTAACGTCGATCAGTTGTAGAATTTTGGAACACGTATTATGTTCGAGTATAATTACTTTTCAGGAGACTAGAAATCTACTGTGTAGGAATCAGCATGGATTCGAAAAAGACGGTGGTGTGAAACCCAGCTCGCGCTATTCGTCCACGAGACTCAGAGGGCCATAGACACGGATTCCCGGGTTGATGCCGTGTTTCTTGACTTCCACAAGGCGCTCGATAATGTTTCCCCACAGTCGTTTAATGAACAAAGTAAGAGCATATGGACTATCAGACCAATTGTGTGATTAGATTGAAGAGTTCCTAGATAACAGAATGCAGCATGTCATTCTCAGTGGAGAGAAGTCTTCCGAAGTAAGAGTGTGCCGCAGGGGAGTGTCGTAGGACCGTTGCTATTCACAATATACATAAATGACCTTTTGGATGACATCGGAAGTTCACTGAGTCTTTTTGCGGATGATGCTGTGGTATATTGAGAGGTTGCAACAATGGAAAATTGTACTGAAATGCAGGAGGATCTGCAGCGAATTGACGCATGGTGCAGGGAATGGCAACTGAATCTCAATGTAGACAAGTGAAATGCGCTGCGAATACATAGAAAGAAAGATCCCTTATCATTTAGCTACAATATAGCAGGTCAGCAACTGGAAGCAGTTAATTCCATAAATTATCTGGGAGTGCGCATTAGGAGTGGTTTAAAATGGAATGATCATATAAAGTTGATCGTCGGTAAAGCAGATGCCAGACTGAGATTCATTGGAAGAATCCTAAGGAAATGCAATCCGAAAACAAAGGAAGTAGGTTACAGTACGCTTGTTCTCCCACTGCTTGAATACTGCTCAGCAGTGTGGGATCCGTACCAGATAGGGTTGATAGAAGAGATAGAGAAGATCCAACGGAGAGCTGCGCGCTTCGTTACAGGATCATTTAGTAATCGCGAAAGCGCTACGGAGATGACAGATAAACTCCAGTGGAAGACTCTGCAGGAGAGACGCTCAGTAGCTCGGTACGGGCTTTTGTTGAAGTTTCGAGAACATACCTTCACCGAGGATTCAAGCAGTATATTACTCCCTCCTACGTATATCTCGCGGAGAGACCATGAGGATAAAATCAGAGAGATTAGAGCCCACACAGAGGCATACCGACAATCCTTCTTTCCACGAACAATACGAGACTGGAATAGAAGGGACAACCGATAAAGGTACTCAAAGTACCCTCCGCCACACACCATCAGGTGGCTTGCGGAGTATGGATGTAGATGTAGATACAATTAAGTATACTTTTCTATTCCTGGTCTTTACGCTAGATGCACTCATCCTCTATAACACAATCTTTACTTCTGCGAACCATAAAATATGACAAAAATACAATAATATTTCAATCATTCATAGAAATGTAAAATGTAGAATACAGCTCGTTAAAGAAGTAAAACCGTAATAATTTAAAACAGTAAGGTCTTTAAAATATGGCGCAGTACACTTTTATATGTTTGGAACTGCCGATGCCGCTGCACTGCAAGTTTTTACGCCACCGTGCGTAGGTTTAGAAGAGGCGACACCGAACGGACAACCAGGACGGTTCATTGCTGTAGCTTGCTGGAACTCTTGCTCCACCTACCAGGTGTTTACCTTTTGTGGACAGACAGTAGGGAGTGCGGACGTGGCCCGGTCGGTACAATGCAAAACTTTCTCGCACGGAAGCCGTACCATGAGCTGGAGCATATATAGGAGTATTACAATATGCAACTCATTCTGCTCACTGAAGGGTCTGTCCGTCCTTCCGTTTCCTATTAGAGATCAGTAGTTCTTCTAAAATGTCTAATCGTTTACTTTCTTCAATTTTGTGTAAAATTTGTAGCTGTTCGTCAATGCTACCAATATACCAATAGGGTGCTCGAATCTAGTGCAAAGAGTAGGGAAAGAAAAGTACACTAACTTATCTATAATTCCCTGCTATGTCTCACCATCTGCGACATAGTCGCGTGTAAGAACAATGATCCAATACTTTCAAATGTTTTTTAATCCAGTCTTTGATCACAATATCAATTATTTTGACGATGACCGGTTTCAGTTCGTAATGACCATTCTCAGATCTTTCCTACACCATGTCCTAAAGTGATAAGGTCATAATGGCATCGTCAAAACATATAAGTATAATCAGCACATGTGACGATGTTGTGCTGATTATATTTATATGTTTTGACGATGCCTATATGGCCTTATCACTTTAGGACATGGTGTAGGAAAGATCTGAGAATGGTCATTACGGACTGAAACCGGTCATCGTCAAAAGAACTGATATTGTGATCAAAGGCTGGAATACAAAACATTCCCTACTATGTTTTTGCTGTTATGTTTAGTTTAACAACGCAGGCACATTTGTTCAGAAAATGCTGTCCTTGTACTCTAATAGTACTTTGCTTGGCTCGCAATCATACCTAGTGATGATATTTTAAATTGTTTTAGGTCTTAATATAAACTTTTCTTCCATTGTAGCATCTCAAGGTTGCCATTGTAGCGTGAAAGCGCTTACGATTGTGCATAAGAAAGTGATTACGTCAAAAATAAAAATTTACGCCAATGAATAAATTCCAGCTAATCAGTTGTCATTAAACTTTAAAGTTCATTTTAAGCATTTCAGAACCTTCAAGGTGGGGCAAATAAAAATGGTTCAAATGGCTCTGAGCACTATGGGATTTAACTGCTGAGGTCATCAGTCCCCTAGAACATAGGACTACTTAAACCTAACTAACCTAAGGACATCACACACATCCATGCCCGACGCAGGATTCGAACCTGCGACCGTAGCGGTCGCGCGGTTCCAGACTGTAGCGCCTAGAACCGCTCGGCCACACCGGCCAGCAGCAAATAAAGGTGGCCCGGACGAGTGGATACAATTGGATGTGAATGTATGCAGATAACAACACCTCGTAACGAGCGCACCATATGTACGGCTGCCACGTGACCCTTACCGGTTCAGAGCGTATGTGGGCTGTGACAGTGTGAGAGGAGCAGTGCAAAGGGGACGACGGTACTCATAGTGGAGTAGCGGGTGTTCGTTGTGGAAAGTTACTTGACAACATAGTCGCAGAAACGGTTGGTCAATTGTTTCCTGAGAAGTCTAACGCTGTAAAAGTGTCATGCAACGCTTAGACCGAAAATGGCGTCAGGCAGGATCTGTTTTGAACAAGTTAAAAAAACGTTCCGAAACGTGCCCAAACACCAGAAAATGTGGCTGCTGTTCACCAGAAAATGCTTCAGAGTCCTACCAAATCAACCCGAAGCCTGTCGCGAAAGAGCGACGTGTCGCGTCGATCATGCGGTCGATTACTCCGCCTGGAGCTGCACATGCGTCCCTACCGAGTGTCCGTTGTTCATCCATTAAAGCCAGCAGATACTTCTTAGCGCCACCAGTTTTGTAAGTGGCTGTTCACTGACATTGCAATGAATGGCTTGGACATGGATCTGCTCTTTATGTCTGATGAAGCTCGGTTTCACCTGAGTGGTTACGTCAACTCACGGAATCACAGGTTCTAGGCAGCGTAGAATCCACATAACATCCAGGAAACACCATTGCATGATTAGAAGGTTGGGCTTTGGTGTGCAGTGTCTGCACGCTGCATTGTTGGTCCCATCTTCTTTCATCAGATACTGACTTTGGCGCGTTACATTGCCAACATTTTGAAACATTTTCTTGCAGGATGGAGCAACTGTCAGTATAGCCGGCCGAACCTTGGACCACACTTAAACGAACTTCACGCCTGACAAGTTGTTAGCAGAGGTCAATCCGGTCACAGTCCCAGGTGGCCACCCATGTCACCTGATCTGTAAATGTGCGATTACTTAGTGCGGTGATCCCTCAAGCCTAAGGTGTATCGCAACAACTCTCATAGTCTTCAAGAACTGCAGCAGAACATTTCGGATGAGACTGCAGCAATTCCAGCAGTCCAGCTTCGATCTGCCTCCAGCAACTTGCTAACCAGCGCCCAAAAGTGGCAAGAGAAGAACGGTGGTCACTTTCGACATCTGCTTTAGTCAGATTAATACTGTATTTTCTTTCCTCTGCTGTGTTCCTTTGTACCCTGGAACTCCGTTCTCCAGGCCACTTTTATTTGTTCACCCTGTATAAGAGGACCCTCCACATAGTATCCAGAAAATATGAAGTAATGCAGGTAGAAAAGGTTTCAAGCGGTGTGCTCTTTTAAGAAAATGGGTTTACTAAAGCCAAGTAAACCTTACTTTCCCTAGTATGAAGAGACTGTGCCTTGTAATACTCACAATGAAGACCAACAAAGCAATTCAGAATCTATTGGAAAACACACATGTACAATAATTATGCAGTGTAAGAAATAGCAGGCATAATGTGAGTAGCTGAACGTCAGCGAACATGAAAAATCATCTACAGTTTTGGTTTCCAAGATGCTACTCCAGGCGGGTGTAAAATGAATGTGCGCAACGGAAAATAATAAACGCTAAAATGAAGATATTTCCCTGTCTGAGTACCCCCTGAAGCAGATCTTAGGATCTCTTAATTCCATAAATTACAATCTAAACATAAATGAATGATGAAGGGAACTAATACTACTAAATGATAAACGTTGTTTCTTATTATACATTTATTGCAGATTAAAAAAAACACCCTTTCTGACAAATGTCTATATTTCCTAGGTAAAATTATTAATCAATTGCTCAACTCTGCCCCCTTTTATGGCCACGCGATCTAACATAAATAACGCGAAATGACTGACATTATCTGTGTACCAGACACTACAAGACACTACTTTCAAAGATGATCTACAGTGGTGTGAAACCTCAGTGGAAATAAACTAACATGATCACAGCTGTTTGGCATTATAGCCCTAATAAGCCGAAGCAATTTGTGATATCACGGTATGTACTACATCTCGTGCATCGGCGTGCTGGTTCTCGTACATGTCTGCGTCAACGGAGAAACTCCAGCCACAAAATTCTTTCAGACACTAGGACGGCGGAAGGCGGCCCTCCGACTAATACTGTCTTCTGCTCTGTGTCCTACAGACGATAAACGCGAACTCCCAGCCACAAGGACAGAGTTCTAATAACGTCTCAACATAAGTATAGGCAGAAGAAGTGCTCTCAATCACTGAACGCTGCATACTCCACGACGACTTCCAACCCGGAGGCGGAGTCCAGTATCGTATAAGTTGACAACGGTGCAGTGCCTAACCGTTCTAATTATAAAATCTCGTGAGAGCAAAGACGTCCGTACCAACTAGAAGCTGATACTGAACGACCGTCACACACGGGAGCTCAAAACAGAAGACTACATCTCTCCAGCACTGGCTTCCCAGCAAGGCTTGGCTCCCCACTATCGTAATTCCGAAAACGAATCATATTCCCGAAACCACTGAATATTCTCCATCTCTACAGATTCTTCCGAACGCCGACCAACCATATTTTAGTCTTTTGTCGTCCAGGCCGGAAAGTTTGCGAGAAAAAAACTAATACTCGTACAATGGTACACTTCTGAGTAAAAGTCCTGGGAAATAACCCAGCCTGCATGGTTTCCGAGGTGCCGCTTCTTCGTTCCTCTCACGTGCGTCCAAGATTTTCGTAGTTTGCGAAGTATAATCCTTCCGATTCTGCTACAAAACCGGTCGGTCGCGACTCTATTGTGCTCCAGAGCTTAGGTGCTACGACGTCCGTCTTGATATTTCCTGTGTTTAAGCAGGATCAACACACCTGTGTAGGCCTTCCACCCAAGGCTTGAGTTCTGTCTGCCATTTCATTTCCAATGTCGTTCCACCCTCTACTAGTATGATAATACAGACACACTGTCACCTTTCATGCCATAATCGTTAACAATTATTTACAAGGCATATGTGACTATGCCAGTCTCCTTTAAGTATTCATGTATATATAATACCTAATGTGGTTGTAGATCATGGCAAAGTATGTGGATGAGTTCTTTAAGGTGCGAAATTATAGCCACCTTACAGGTTTAATATCCATAGTCCATTAAGATGTGCTGAAAACAGCGCGAAAATCACTCTGTTTGTGACTGATTCTGAATTATCGAATCGATACACTTTTGAAGAAATTTGTACGACTTCTTTCGGAGCAGTGTCTGATTCAAAACTCACCTTATTACCTGTAAAATCCACGCAGCGGTTCTGAGACTTGAGAAGTTTTACGTAGGTTGGGAAATGTATTAGTCATCGTGGGCAGGACTGAATCTTGCTACAGCCTTACATGTAATAGTCGTTAAATAAAAGTTATGGTGATACAGTAAATATTAAATCAGATGTGCTGAAAACAGCGCGAAAATCACTCTGTTTGTGACTGATTCTGAATTATCGAATCGATACACTTTTGAAGAAATTTGTACGACTTCTTTCGGAGCAGTGTCTGATTCAAAACTCACCTTATTAGCTGTAAAATCCACGCAGGGGTTCTGAGACGTGAGAAGTTTTACGTAGGTTGGGGAATGTATTAGTCATCGTGGGCAGGACTGCATCATGCTACAGCCTTACATGTAATAGTCGTTAAATAAAAGTTATGGTGATACAGTAAATATTAAATCAGTGAGCAAGGAAGTTTAAATGAAAGAAAGTATGTGATTTACGCGCTAAGCAATTGGATTGAATAATACATAGTCTCTTAGGAACACGCAAACACATGATACATAAATTTTACAGGTATACAGCATACGAACGAAGATAATACATTTATGAAATAAAATGTAGTGGGATAACGACTGAGTCGACTGAATTACACTTCGGACTGACTGAATGAATTCGGGGTCTGTATCAAGGATTGTAGCTACAGACCTCGTAACACAATGAACTACACTGGAGTCCAAAATTAAAGCAACAAAACACTATTTACCCGTCCAGTGTCTAATTCACGATATAATCGTCCGTACGATCGTGTTCTGCACGGAAGATGGCATTTCGCTCAACGTGAAACCACGGCAACGAAGACGTCAGGACACCTATCGAACGGAGTTGTGTTTACCGGGTAATCCCACATCCACAAATGCTGTGTGCACAGCCACAGGTGATTCAGTATGGCACAGAGAAGACACCTACCAGATTCTCTGTGGTGGAGGGCTATAGGAAAAACGGAAGCAGGTCTCTTAGGAACACGCAAACACATGATACATAAATTTTACAGGTATACAGCATACGAACGAAGATCAATACATTTATGAAATAAAATGTAGTGGGATAACGACTGAGTCGACTGAATTACACTTCATGGCCCGAAGGCTTAACGTGAATCGTCGTTTTGTTTCTAGGATGTGACGACAGTTTACAGAGACCAAAACGGTATCGCGAAGACCAGGGCAGTGCCGGCAACATGAGATATCAGAAAGAGAGGACCGTTATTTCACTATAAGGGCCTTAGTACCGCACGGAAACTGGCATCTGACTTCGCAGCATCCACTGAACGTGTTGTATCGGGGCAAACGGTTTAGAGAACGCCTTTATTGTATGTGTGCCTCGGACGCGTCTTCACAGAAGAGAATGTCTAGAGTGGAGTCGTCGAAATGCCGTCTGGACAGTCTAACAGTGGGCCAATGGTCTTTTCACAGATGAGTCCGATTTGGACTGGTGAGTGATTCACGGCGGATTCACATCTGAAGGGAGTGTGGAACACGATTTCGAGATCCAAACGTTGTGGAAAGAGACCGATATTGAGTAGAATCGATAATGGTGTGGGCAGGGTTTATGTTTTTCACTCGAACACCTCTTTATGAAATACTCGATCTCATATGGACGATAATGTTCAATCTCATGGAGCACCAGTGGTTGATGTTTTCTTGGAAACGGTAGATACTGCACGCATGGCGTGTCCTGTTCGATCTCTCGATTATAATTCCATAGAGCACGTCTGGGATGCAGCCGGCCGGCGTGGCCGAGCGGTTCTAGGCGCTTCAGTCTGGAACTGCGAGCCCGCTGCGGTGCAGGTTCGAATCCTGCCTCGGGCATGGATGTGTATGATGTCCTTAGGTTAGCTAGGTTTAAGTAGTGCTAAGTAATAGGGGACTAATGACAACAGATGTTAAGTCCCATGGTGCTCAGAGCCATTTGAACCAACGTCTGGGATGCACTAGTAACAAGACTTGCGAGCAGATCTGCAGGAGGAATGGGCGTTATTGCCTCAACATGACAGTTATGGTGTCATTCACAGCATGCTCCATCACTGTCAGGCCTGTATTGACGCCAGAAGTGGTCACACCCCATAGTGAGCACATTAACCAGTTGTCAGAATGTGTGTGCAAATCTGTTAAGTTGGAAAAAAATGAAGAACATTTTCATCTTTTGTTATGCATGTTGCAGTTGTTTACGTTCTGTATTCTTTACATTGTTTCTACTTTGCTATCATTTCTTTACCCTGTTTTGTGGCAAAATAAACCCAACCTTGCAAAATTTTCTTCTGCTGCTTTAATTTTGGACACCAATGTAGTAATACGTCGAGCATGCTTCTGGTCGTGGCAAATATAGCAACTTCGCTATCAGTTAAACTTTGACCATGTAATATAAATTCATGAAACCTAATAAATTCACTTTGCCAATAGCCAGTTTCTAGAGAAACCCTGTCTCTCTAAAACTGGCAGCCTGTGACGCATTCCATGTACCACTGAGAACGAATCAAAGCATCCACGCTGCGCAGAGCCAGAACAAGAGACGATATTGGCACAGGTTCATAGTTTTTGCAAGGAATAGCTCACAAAATAAAGTGATATACAGTTGAAAATGGAAAGCAGCTATGCACATGGAACTTTGTATGCCAACAATATCAAATTCTTCAGGTTATATCTTGATATAATCAGTCGGGAAGACCATACCACATGGTTGCTGAAACCACTAAAAAATATTTGCTTGTGATTTTAATGCTGTCAGTAGTGGAATGATGTTGGCATAGTTTGCTTACTTTCATTACATAAGATAATATAGTATCATATTATAGAGTAACTTATTAAGCAAAGATAATAAAGAGGAGGTGAGATGCAAAGACGAACATGTCCACTAAAAACAGTCTTTTGCAATCAACATAAAGCTTATTTGAGGCATACATATGAATGAAAATAATGTATTGCAGTGAAAACACCATACATTTGGCCAAAAGGCAGTCCATATTTGTAAATCAAATCTATAACGAAAATATTCCTTTAAAATACATTTAAACACATTTCTTCATTTGCATGAACCATTTGGACAGGCTCGAAATTGAATGATTCAAAAGCAAATATCTTGTTTTTCTTCAAATGTATAATTGCTATACTATATCATATTATGTAACAATTCAGTGTGAGATGTCATGGAAAAAAATTATAAATTGACAACTGTAACACTAATATTCCTTTTCTGTGTTTTACCAGAAATTCTGATTTTATTGTTGCTTCACAATTATTTAAAATATTTCAAATTACCATGACACAATATAATAATGCAACAATGGCGTTAACTATTATTAAAAAGGTTCTTTGAGATATCTGTTTCACTTGAACGTATAAACTAGATTCATCTTCTAAATAATCACAAGTAATTTTCACTACTTGTATGTAGAACAACATGATTATATCGTCAATGGTGGATGTGTACCAACTTAAGTCCTCTTGATGTCGCCAGTCTTCTTCGAAAATAGTTTTCAGTAAACCATCAACATCTTCTTTCATTCATCTGAGATTGGACGGCTGAGAAGTTCTTCACCTTGTGACTGAGAAAAGAGTTTCGTAATGGTCCATCCGGAATTAGGAAGAGACTTCCTCTCCGGCACATCTTGCTGGGTCCTGTAGAATGTAGTTTCCTCTACTTCAATATGTCCCTCAAAGCTTCGTATCTAGATATGAAAATACGTTTCATTTCAGTTACGTGATCTAAATTTCGTGAGATTTTTGATAGGGATTTCACGTCTATCACTTTCCAATTTTCGCCAAGGTTTCTTACTTCACCCACTGATTGGTGGAGCCCGTTACGCTCCTCTTTTGTTACAGTTATTGGTCTATTTCGTAGAAGCTTCTCTACTCTACCGAAAATGCGATCAGCAGGTAAGTAGGCTCCAAAATTCTAACTCGAGAAGTGAAATAAATTTCATTGAAAGAACAGTCATATGTTCCAAGAAAATACATGAGGGTATTATTCTTGTTTTGTGCCCCACATCTATCACGGAAAAGTTTTACTACAGTCTTATCTTTAAAATCAACACATTTTAAAAAATGCAACAAGGCTGAAGTCACTTCTCCCCAACCTTTCCTTACCATCTCTTCTGGCCACGTATAAAATACACAGCCCGCTGATTTCGCATTGACAATGCACAGGCAGTAAAAATTTACCTGTCTTAAGCAAAATGCTTCTTGGTTCAAAATGGTTCAAAATGGTTCAAATGGCTCTGAGCACTTAACAAAAAATGGCTCTGAGCACTATGGGACTCAACTGCTGAGGTCATTAGTCCCCTAGAACTTAGAACTAGTTAAACCTAACTAACCTAAGGACATCACAAACATCCATGCCCGAGGCAGGATTCGAACCTGCGACCGTAGCGGTCTTGCGGTTCCAGACTGCAGCGCCTTTAACCGCACGGCCACTTCGGCCGGCAGGCACTTAACATCTGAGGTCATCAGTCCCCTATAACTTAGAACTACTTAAACCTAACTAACCTAAGGACATCACACACATCCATGCCCGATGCAGGATTCGAACCTGCGACCGTTCCAGACTGAAGCGCCTAGAACCGCTCGGCCATAGTGGCCGGCAAAAGCTTCTTGAACTGGTCTCTTGGATAATGGTTACACCTGCTGCAGGCCAAAACGAAATGTTACTTTCTACTCATTCCCCTCCTGTAAAAGTTTATAGAAAGCATTTACTCTTTTCTTATGAATTCTTTTCTGTGTGATAAATTCCACCTTTTGCTTTGTTGAAGCCAGCTTTAGTTTTCTGCCGAATCTTGCGCAGAAACTGCAAATATCAGAAACTGAGTTTCTAAACTCTATATTATATTTATTCATGAATATTGTACAGAACGCAGATGGGCTCTCTATTCTCTTTAGTCACCAATTTGTCATACAGTACACTTAAATGTTTTATATTTCGTTCTCTGTCAGATACAACTGTTGCGATTTTTCCTGTTGTAATGACTTTCACTGCAGTGCAAACTGTCTATAAATTGTTTGACACTGTTCTTAATCTTCACAGATTCGTGTTGTGGCGTGGTCGCCCACTCTGTATTTCTTTTATCACTTTGCCCTCTACTATTTTTTTCTTTGCTGTTCAGCTAAGAAGGTTTCATTAGAGTAATATGCATGAAAAATTTCTTGTACTCTGGATGTATCTTGCCATTTTTTGTGGAAGCTCCCAAATTTGCAAGTATGTTCAGCTATGTTATTTCGAAGTCGCTTTCGTTTAACATTTTTCACCGATGTCATTTATTTTGCCGTCGTCTTGTACTTCTTTATCCTGAACTTTATAAGTTAACTGCCTCAGGTGTAATATCTCTCGTGAGTTTATATCACGACAGCTGAAAGCAATGCCTCCGAATTTCTTCTGTTCTCAATATCGGTTGAGGTTTTACGTGTCACGCATATTACTCGAAAGAGTTTTCCGCTTCGCTAACGCAAGCTGCAACCCTCTGCCACCAGATAGTTCCGTATTATAGCTCGTAATGTGGCGATGTGTAAAGTAACTATGTCGATGCGCGAGGGACCCTCAGAAGACTGAAAGCACGAATTCGAAGACTTCGTCCACGCATGAAGCACCGCCGCCTTCAGAAAGACAATGACGGACCACGCAGGAGCGCTGTGACATCTGCAACAATGCGACGCTCGATTTCACTGTCATCGATCATCCTCCATGCAATTCCGACTTGGTCTCATGCCATTTTCATCTGTTTCCAAAAGTTAAAGAACAACTTCGAGGATTTAATTTTGATAGTGATGAAGCAGTGCAAGAAGAGCTGAGGCTCTGACTCTGACAAGAAAGCCAAACGTTATACGGTAACGGTATCAACGAACTGATCTCTCATTAGGAGAAAAATGTTCGTCTCAAAGATGGCTCTGTTGAGAAATAAGTATGTAGACATGAAGAATAAAGATGCAGAACGTCAATAACGTTTGTTTTGTTTAAAAAGGTTTGAGAGTTTTCACTAAAAAATTCGGAGATATTAGTTTCCAGCATGCCCTCGTACATCCTAATCTCCTTCTCCATCCTCTCTCTGTCCATCTACTCCTCCCCTCTTTTTTTTTACTTCTATTCCTCCCCCCTACTCTCTGTCCACCACCTACTATTCCTCTCTCTCTGCCCACCACCTCCTCCCTGAATGCGAACTCAGCAATGCTACGCAACTGTTAAATACGAATGGAATTGGATACACGTCCTAATCTGTTGGTCCCCCTCTCTCTGTCCATCTCCCCCTCCCCCTCCCCCTCACCCTTCTACACTCATGCTCATAAGTTAAGGATAATGCTGATACATGGTGAAACAACTCTCTGGTTTGCGGTTTGCGGGGTGCATGTCAGAGTACGGTGGAGCGAGTAAGTGTGCAGACGTTTTCAGACGTGCTAATGGTGACTGTGTGTTGAAAATGGCTCAAAGACCACATATTGATGACGTTATGAGGGGTAGAATACTAGGGCGACTGGTCATACACAGCAGGTCGCAGCATGGGCCCTCCGTGTGCCACAAAGTGTGATCTCAGCATTATGGCAACGATTCCAGCAGATAAGAAACGTATCCAGGCGCTACAGTACGGGACGTCCAGTGTAAAACACCACAAGAAGACCGATATCTCATCATCAGTGCCCGCAGACGGCAACGGAGTACTGCAGGTAGCCTTGCTCGGGACCTTACCGCAGCCACTGGAACAGTTGTCTCCAGACACACAGTCTGCAGACGACTGAACGGACGTGATTTATTTGCCCGGAAACTTGCAAGGTGCATTCCACTGACCCCTGGTCACAGGAGAGCCCGTAAATCCTGGTGTCAAGAACCCAGTACATGGTTATTGGAACAGTGGTCCCAGATTATGTTCACGGACGAGTCCAGGTATAGTCTGAACAGTGATTCTCGCCGGATTTCATCTGGCGTGAACCAGGAACCAGATACCAACCCCTTAATATCCTTGAAAGGGACCTGTATGGAGGTCGTGGTTTGATGGTTTGGGGTGAGATTGTGAGTGGTGCACGTACACCCCTGCATGTCTTTGACAGAGGAACTGTAACAGGTCAGGTGTGTCGGGACGTCATTTTGCACCAGTATGTCCGCCTTTTCAGGGGTGCAGGGGCTCCACCCTTCCTCCTGATGGATGATAACGGACGGCCCCACCGCGCTGCCATCGTGGAGGAGTACCTTGAACAGAAGTTATCAGGTGAATGGAGTGGCCTGCCTGTTCTCTAGACCTAAACCCCATCGAGCACGTCTGGGATGCTTTCGGTCAAGTATCGCTCGACATCTTCAAACCCCTACGACACTTCAGGAGCTCTGACAGACACTGGTGCAAGAATGGGAGTCTATACCGAAGCAGCTGCTCGACCACCTGATCGAGAGTATGCCACCCCGTTGTGCGGCCTGTGTACGTGTGCATGGTGATTATATCCCATATTGATGTCGGGGTACATGCGCAGGAAACAGTGGCGTTTTGTAGCACATGTGTTTCGGGACGATTTTCTCAACTTATCACCAATACCGTGGACTTACAGATCTGTGTCGTGTGTGTTCCCTGTGTGCCTATGCTATTAGCGCTAGTTTTGTGTAGTGTTACGTTGTGTGGCATCACATTCTGCAATTATCCTTAATTTATAAGCATGAGTATATTGTCACCACCTCCTCCCCCTGTCTCTGACCGTCTCCTTTTCCTCTCTCTCCTGATCTTAAGCTCTGTTTATTGCTATTGTCTACAAAACCTTAACTGGAAACTGAGTCGTTTTAAATGAAAGGGTAAATCGATAGAGATCATCAGAATACGGGGTGTAAGAGGTGTCGCCAGCTGCTGGATCTATGGGGGATAGTAGGTTCAACGACATTATTTCACATAGTTGTAATCTGTGAACGGGTAGGGTTACGAAGTTCATGTCCGTCAGATTCCGTAGTAATATTATAGTCATAAGCCGTAAGCCATAATACAGCTTTCCTGCTTTCTGTCAAAACAGACTGCTACGAAGAAAACACTACAGCACATCGTTGTGTGTGCCATTTTTGTTTAAAATTACTTACATACAAGGAGAAAGAATACATACGGGAGAAACAGTTACTCTAATGGACAAATGTCCTGCTATCATAGTTAAAACTGACTGCAGCAAAGGAAACGACAAGGCAGCTGTCAAGAAGCACGCGTCCGGCATGAGCAACGTTTGGTATTGCCTGTGTTGCTGTTAAAGTAAGTTCAACAAATGGGGCTGCAGTAATTACATAAAAACCCGAGCGTGTCAGAATGAAACGTCATGTCAAAATCTCAAAGCGCTCGGTGAAAAACTGTCGAAGATTTATAACGTTATAAAAACAAATGTTTACATTTCCATTTATCTAGATGCATGAAAAGACTGAAAGCCCCTTGTGCAAGATGCTGTTCCGTTTTCTTCTTTATACGTTCCTAAACATTCTTCTACCTTGCTACCCTTGTTTGCAAGCTTCACGAGAATACGTTCTTCATCCACTTTACTGCCACACTACCACACTGATGTCACAATAATTATTAATGTTAACAGCATGGAATATTATTCGGGTGGGTCCACACTATTCGTGCTCAGCATACTTGTGCTCGTTAGATTCGTGTATCAGGGGACTCGCCTGGCTAGTCTAACTCGCGCTTGTGCTGCTTCTGTCTCCGTCCACACTCACTACCCTTTACCCTAGCCGCTTGCCAGGTATTGGCTCGTGAGGATCCGCTTCGTACTCGCAGCCGTAACCAGCGCCAGCTTCCTAACTTAAAAATCGACGAAGTGGTTATAGCAAGTGTCAGCTTCCTGGTGATGCGCATGTTAGCTCAGGAACAAGATACAAGGAGACACAATAAAGACCCCAAAAAAACGCAGGTGGTGGACGACTCCAGTATTCAGAAGCAGAAAAAGGTATAGTGGGAGTGATTTGATGGATGACTTGGGTGTTGAAGACATCCATTTCAAGACATTTTACCGTACGTTCGCATCTGATTTTGAATATTTGATAAATTTGATTGGGGCTAAGATGGCAAACGCTGACAGCAAATTTCGGAAAGCTGTACCAGTTATTGAGCGGTTGGCACTCACACTCAGATACCTAACAACTGGCGATTCGTACTTCAGCCTCAGTTTTTTGTCTCTCCAAGAAAGTGATATTTAACATTATTCCTGAAGAATGTGCTTCTCTTAGTGGCAACTTGAAGGAGTTTGTAAAGGTAAGTTAATTAATGATATGAATTTTGTTATTAATGCACTTCTATTTATCAGTTATCCAGCAGAAAATAATAACTAATTTTTTTTAAAAAATGAGTAAAAAATTGAACGCAAAGATTATTATTTTTAATTAGGTATTACAAATCAAGCAAATCCTGAAAATATGAGAGCCTTCTTCGCTGTTGTCAGAAGCAGTGTTGGATGCTGGTTTGGATCTGCCCATGGGCACGGTGAGTTGAAAGAATCGATAAATGAGGCAAGTTGCTGTTGGTTGAACTTGGCCTAGAATGTCCTAAAAATCCGTTTTCTGCCCTGAAAATCGTGTCGGAAAATTGTTCCCGGCATGAATACTGGACCATTCTGCTGCTTAAGCTGTCGGTACACGGACCATGCATCCGAGCGTTGAGCGTTGAGCATGCCGAGTTTCTGATGTCATAGCGTGAAACAGCACATTGGGAAGTCTTTCCATGCGTAAAGAGCAACATCTAGCATGTCAGATATTCTGAACGTGCGGTTGAACGATGACCAGTAAGATGGCAGAACCCCACCTACGTCACATGCACGCAATCTTCCTTTGGTGCAGAGTTGTAAGGCACCATATTGGCTTTCAGCTGAAGCTCGTGTGTATACAGGGTGAGTCACCTAACATTACCTCTGGATATATTTCACAAACCACATCAAATAATGTCGAATCGATTCCACAGACCGAACGTGAGGAGAGGGGCTAGTGTAATTGGTTAATACAAACCATAAAAAAATGCACGGAAGTATGTTTTTTAACACAAACCTACGTTTTTTTTTAAATGGAACCCCGTTAGTTTCGTTAGCACATCTGAACATATAAACAAATACGTAATTAGTGCCGTTTGTTGCATTGTAAAATGTTAATTACATCCGGAGATATTGTAACCTAAAGTTGACGCTTGAGTACCACTCCTCCGCTGTTCGATCGTGTGTATCGGAGAGCACCGAATTACGTAGGGATCCAAAGGGAACGGTGATGGACCTTAGGTACAGAAGAGACTGGAACAGCACATGACGTCCACATTGGTCCTTTTCACTGACGCACATGTACATTACCATGAGGGGTGAGGGACACGTTCGACGGACGTTTCATAGGACAAGGAGGACGCATAAATTGGCCAGCCCGTTCTCCTGATCTTACACCTCTGGACTTCTTTCTGTGGGGTACGTTAAAGGAGAATGTGTACCGTGATGTGCCTACAACCCCAGAGGATATGAAACAACGTATTGTGGCAGCCTGCGGCGACATTACACCAGATGTACTGCGGCGTGCACGACATTCATTACGCCAGAGATTGCAATTGTGTGCAGCAAATGATGGCCACCACATTGAACATATATTGGCCTGACATGTCGCGACACTCTCTATTCCACTCGGTAATTGAAAACGGAAACCACGTGTGTACGTGTACCTCACCCCTCATGGTAATGTACATGTGCGACAGTGAAAAAGACCAATAAAAAGGTGTTAGCATGTGGACGTAATGTGTTGTTCCAGTCTCTTCTGTACCTAAGGTCCATCACCGTTCCCTTTGGATCCCTACGTAATTCGGTGCTCTCCGATACACACGATCGAACAGCGGAGGAGTGGTACTCAAGCGTCAACTTTAGGTTACAATATCTCCGGATGTAATTAACATTTTACAATGCAACAAACGGCACTGATTACGTATTTGTTTATATGTTCTGATGTGCTAACAAAACTAACGGGGTTCCATTTAAAAAAACGTAGGTTTGTGTTAAAAAACATACTTCTGTGCATTTTTTATGGTTTGTATTAACCAATTACACTAGCCCCTCTCCTCACGTTCGGTCTGTGGAATCGATTCGTCAGTATTTGATGTGGTTTACGAAATATATCCAGCGGTAACGTTAGGTGACTCACCCTGTATATGCCGTTTCTGAGCACCATAAAACTGGGGAGTTCTCAAAAACCCTCCGTTAATTGTATGATTCGTTGTAATAAAATGACAATAAATGTCATATTCGTGGTAGAAGGATTATTGTAACGTACCTTTTATGAGAGTAGGCCGTTTGAAATCAACAGCATGTCGAGGATCCAATTAAAAACGCATTGTTCTTGGTACAGTTAGTAATACAGCTACAATTAAAACTTTCAGGACATGGCAACAAGCTAGATATGGTCTCCCAAAGCATGTGGTCGCAGCAGCGCAATGAGTAGCGTCACAATTTTAAATGTTAGTGGACTGCATCCCCCAACACCCACAAATTTTTCTTATAACCTTTAATTTTTAATAGGTTCTGATACTTTCGTAACACTTTAATATAAGCATATACTGTAATGTTCGATGTTATGTAAATATAAGGGCGCTTTTCAGGAGTGAGTTTGATCGATTGGCTTAATTCATAGGGCGCTTTGCACTGCTCGCGGTAAGATATTTTGCACTTTTTTTCTTTTAAGGTTTGTTAATTCACATGTAGAGATTCTGCTACTGAATGGCAACAGTGATCAAGCAAGAATGACTTCAGGGTTTTACTAAAAAGTGAGAATGATGACATAATTTTTATATTATATGGAGAACTATTGTAAATTTGTATCGCAGTATTTGTTACGGAACTTTTATAAGCCAATGTCCTTACTGACTTGACATAGTACTTTCTTTTTAGCCTTATAATATTTTCACGGATACTGAAGTTTTCATTTATGTACACTCAGTCGCAAAAGTATTCGGACAGCACGTAATGGCGCATAATTTTGCAGTTTGCCGCATGAACAAATACAGAAATTGCACTTTGTAATGTATTTGGGACTCTTGGCACGATGTCGCAACGTGAAACACGCGTCAAATACGAAGAATTGTTGTTGGACACATGTCTGTTACGTAACATTTCCTGAAAACGGCTTGGGAAGGTGCAACAAAAGTATTCGAACAAAGGCGGACAACGTGAGAGAATAGTTCATTCCGAGACACACAGAGGGTGAAGCGACTGCAGTGTGTCCGACATTTCCGCGAGACGATAGCGACGATTAGTAAACACGTATCGCGAGCCTGTGCAGGTCGGACATTGGGATGCAGAGGGAAGTGTTCTACGTTCGAGCGTAGACAACTTGTCGTTTATCATCACGCGAAGGGGAAAACCTGCAGGGAAATTGCCGCAATAGTGAACATGAAGAAAAGTACAGTTCACGACATTATTAAACGGTTCGAGAAAGAAGACCGATTGGAATTCCCTTACGGTACAGGACGGCCACGGACATTTTCACAAAGAGACGAACGCGTGATTGTGCGAAATGTACAACAGAATCCGAAAATATCTGCCACACGAATTGCAAGTGAGGTGGAGGGGGACCTTAGCATAAAAGTTCATCCCGAAACCGTGCGGAGTGTACTACGACGATCGCAGTTCCATGGTCGAGTGGCACGGCGAAAGCCATTCATAAATGCAGTGAACCAGAAGAAACGTATGCAGTTTGCGAGGGAATACGCCGAATACGATCAGGCTTGGTGGAATCGGGAGATATTTTGCGACGAATGTAAATTTACATTATGAGAAAGCGACGGAAAGGCAAACGTGTGGCGAAAGACCAATGAAGAGCTGAATCCCAGGAACCTCAAACCAGCAGTAAAGTTTGGAGGTGGGAGCATCATGGTGTGGGGATGCATGTCCGGCAATGGTGTGGGTTATTTAGTGTTCACTGATGATACGATGAACAAGGAAGCGTATTTGAATATACTGCGAGGACGTTTGAAGCAGAGTGCACGACATCTAGGTATTGCGAACAACTTTCGTTTTTATCAAGCTAATGATCCCAAGCATACCGCGCATATTGTACAAATGTGGTTGCTCTTCAACTGCCCGAAAGTATTGCACCCTCCTCCCCAATCACCAGACCTTAACCCAATCGAACATTTGTGGGATAAATTGAAACGGACCCTCCGCGCGGACAACATCTATACGAAGGAGACCTTGAAAGAGAAACTGCGTCAAGAATGGGCAAATATAGGCCCAGATTTCACGAAAAAACTCGTGGAAAGTATGCCTAGTAGATTGTAGGAGGTATTGAAAATTAAAGGTGGACCCACAAGGTATTGACATTTTCGTCGTACAACTTATGAAAATTTATTGGGCAGCGTCCGAATACTTTTGTAGCAGCAGGGTGTGCAGGATGTTTCATTTTTGTTGTTAATTTTTCTGTTGTTTATGTTTTGGAAACGAAATAATACAATAATTCTTTTGTAATTAATGTTGTTACGCATATATATTGCTAACAAATATGTTTGGGTTTCATAGTCAGTGTTTCTCGAGTACTCATTGTGAAACTTCGCACTGTCCGAATACTTTTGCGACTGAGTGTATACTACAGACAGAAAAACCTAACTAGCATACGGGCAAGGGAGAAAAGTACGTTTCAATAGAGCTAACATGGCAATTTACCTCCGTCCATTTCGTAAACAGTGTGATTTACGAGTCAGATACAGCCGACAACTGCCGCTGGAGCGCGTTGCGATGGCGTCTACGAGGTAGTGGCCCACGCACCGCGTGCACAAGTCGCACCGTTTCTGAGCGTTCAGCAGCGCGTTGAACTTGGCACGCTCAACGTTGCCGTTGACAACACGGTCCGTGTGCCGACGGCTTCACAGTACCCTGTGCCAGTCACACAGCCTGCAACACATAAGTAATACAGAGAACGTGATCAGAGGAACTTTCACTCGTCAGCACCATCTACCGTCGCAACTATACATTTCCGAACAGACGCTCTTTTCCTCCATCTCCAGCCAGGAATCCGTCCGTGCAGTTTGCCGGTTGTATTAACGTTCTCCTTGAATTACTACAGCGTGAGAAAGTCCAGTGTGTTATTATGACTTGTGTATACCTTCATAAAATCTTGCGAAAAAGTGCTGCTTCCAGACAAATTTATACTCCTGTAGGAGCAGTGGATCATGGGAAGAAAGGACACTTAAAGTCAGGAACTTAGAGAAATGAGATCACTCCTGAAATGACGATTTTACGATTACCGAAAATTTCACAAGTTCAACACTGACTACCCAAGACATTACAGATGAATTCTCTGCTTATTTCATGTCCGAAGACGGGAGATTGGCAGGGCATAAATGTTATTCATTATTATTTATTTATTATATATTTTTTTCTAACAACTTTTCCTGGAGTGACCACATTATGGGGTTCGGTATCCTTTTGTTAAAAAAATAAATTCTATTTTCAATATTTTATTAAAATATCTGATGTTCAAAGCTCATCTTGTGATAAACCTTATCTTTTTATCATAATTACAACTTTTTTAAATTTTTAAATTTGAAAACCATAAGCAATTATTATATACCAAATAGTAATGGTAACAAGCTAAAATAAATACAAAAATATTTTAAAATAAGATATGATTCTATTAATAATATATCAAGGACTAATACCAAAGAGATTTAAAAATAACATATTAACAGGCATCGAAATATGAGCTGAGAAAGACGAAGAGTTAAGTAGCCGTGAACAGAGGATCCAAAAGGAACTGAATCCCCTTTAAGTTTTCTATTTTTTATTCTTTTCCGAAAATAAGGATTTTTTACTTACTTCTGTGTTGATTGTCTTCTGCTGCTCATATTTGCTGTGCAGAAATTAAAACGCTTTGAAAGCGATCGAGTTTGGAGCGTTCACTTCCTCAACCCCAGCGCCAGACTTTCCATGCTTCTGGCGGACTTTCCTGTAAGTGGCTAATAAGCTGGTCATTTTCCTTTTTAATTCAGCCACATACACGCAAAGTTCTGTCACGATGGAATCCCACGCTTCACTTTTTTTGCATTTTATTTTATAATGGAAGTTTGTGGCCTCCCACAACACAGGATATTCTTCTTAAGAACTTCTGTATTTAATAGTAAAATCGTCGATCCGCTCCATTTTAAAAGAAAAACCTGTGTCCACAACACAGAAAAAGAAAAAAAAATCAAGATCGAACTGGACGAACGCACCGAGCCGACTGTTAAAGACCTGTCCGTCGTTCACACCACTCGTGCAGTTCGCCTCCCGTTCCTTTGATGTACCGACAACAGGCCGAGCCAGACAAAGCTTAGGCTCGAGGGCCCGCTAGCCTCTCTGCGGAGAGTCCTCGCAGCCTAACTCCGAAAGTCCGTCCACATAACTAACTGTTGGCTCGCCAGTCTCACAAGAGCACGAGTCACGCAAGTAGGGTGGGCGCACATTAACGGGGGAGCACGTAAGCACAAACTGCCGCTCTGTGCGGGAACGTCTGGCCGCGACTGAAAAGCAAATCACATGGCTTCAATGAGCGCCTTCTAGCGGCCATAATGGACTAGTTCTTCTTTGAACGAAATGCATATGTTGGCCCCAATGATGTTGATAGGTTCGTGTTTGCTCTGAACTATGTATTTTCGAAGGCTTGCGTCATGGGACATGTTCGAATTCGCTGTTGCTTGATGCACAGGTTGATCCAAAAATAAAGAACAGATTTCAGTTGTTTATTAGAGACAGATTATAAAAGATAGAAAGACATTGAGCATGCCACTGGATAGAGCAAAGTTAGAAGTTTTGACACAGCTGAGCTGTTGTTTGTAGCAACACGTCGACTACTCCACGAGAGAAATCATTTTGCCTATTGTGAAGAGCACTGGTCGGCTATGCACGTCTGATGAAAACGTCGAGGATATCCGAAATGGAATTACACGGAGCCCTCGTAAGTCCACAAGACGGTCAAGCCAGGAACTTCAACTTCCTCAAACAATGGTGTGGCGTGTTGTGAAACGACGCCTGCCTATGAACCCTTACAAATTGTTACTGCAGCAGCTGCGTCCCAATGGCCACAATAAAAGGTATGAATTTTGCATTTCAAATCTCCAGAACATGCAGAGGACATTTTTTTCTGAACGACTTGTCTTTCGGAGCCGAAGTCCCACTCTTCATGACGCACGATACATAGATTTACGCTTTGCCTGGACCCTTTACAGGTAAGGCAAACAGCCATAATTTACTAATTCGGGTGTCACAAAATCGTGACGTCGTCGTCGAACATTAAAGAGACTCACTGAAACTGAATGTGTTTTTTGCCGTTTCTGTGCGCAAACTTCATCTACCTTTCTTCTTTTCAGAGGAAAAAGTGACACGGATGACAACCTGGGTACGCTGGAAAACTGGTTGTTTCCTCAACTTCATGAGGATTCCAATGATACCATTTTTATGCATGACGGCGCCCCGCCTCATTTTTACCTTACGGTGTGGCGTTATCGTAACAACGCCATCCCACAACGTTGCATGGGAAGCGGTGGACATCTATATTTCGTTCATTGTTTTTGGCCTTGCGATTATTTTCTGTGGGGATACGTGCAAGACAATCTTTGTCCCACCTATGGCAGCTACTCTTCAGTGTATGAGTAATCGAATTGTTGTAGCTGTTGATTAAATAAAGAGTGGCTTTTTGATTCATGTGTGGACTGAAATGGACTACCGTTTGAATGTTTCTTGAGCAATGCATGGTGCTCATGTTAATTGTGGGGAATAATATCTGTGCGAACATTGAACCTTCCTGTACTCAGTGACATGTGCAATGTGTTTCTATCTTTCACAGTTTGTTTGTAATAAACAACTGAAATCCGTTCATTGTTTTGAATCACCCAGTATTTAGTTTCTGCTTATCCTGTGTTTGCCATTCCATTGCGTATCTCATTTGTTTTACGCAGTAGGCATGTTCGCCTTTCCGAGTCACTCCTCAGTATATTCCAAAACCAACAATACGTAGTGTAGAGTAAGTGCGGTGTCCTGGAGAAGCCTGCATTACCAACTATAATGTACCTCTCTTTAAAAAACCGTTCAGTTTACTGAATCAACCTTAGCAATAAGAAAGAATTACACGAAGACCTAAATTAAGTTACTTGTGTCCAGAATGACACCTAGCATAAATACAGCTGACTGATTTTTACGATATTATAACATGAGTGCTATATGTTATCACTCTTATACACATCTTGAACATAGTGATGGAATTCCTGTAAAAATTAGCGGTGTGATAATGATATGGGCTATTTTTGGGCTGTCATACTTTACTATTTCTAAATCATCCGTGAAATTACGTCTACATCAACGATTTCATATATATGTCATTGTCATCTAATGATCATCCAGTAGCTCTTGCGTCTGCATCATGAAATTTCAGCAGTTGTGTCCTTGTTGCGTCTACAGAACACGAAGATACCGTTTTCTTGCCATAAAATTCACTGAAATCACGAAATACATTGTGGCTCGATAACTTTCGATTTCTTTCTAAAACAGGTGTAATCTTACGTTAAGATTGGTCTGGTAGATAAAGAACGTACACTACTTACACATCTTGTCTTAAAGGGATTCGAAATGGTACTATATTTTTGCATACTAATGTGACTAATTATATTACTTAAGAACAATGGGGACTGTTTTAATATTAGCTGCTAATCTATGCGAATCTGAAATGTTGTTTTCCACTGTGCCTCTGCCCAAAGGTTTAAATAAAATATCATTCTAATTTGTGTAGAGATGATAATCATCTCTTATAAGGACATTGTATAATTATAACTTGTAATGCCATTTACGCTTCTAAGTTTGGTTGTTTTTATTTTACAATGCGCCTATTTTGGCTAAATTGCCATCATGTGATCTGTAACTAAATAGTATATAATTTTGGTAAGTTACTTCTAATTTTAAAGCTAATTATTAAATGAATTTTATTATTATATGTTTTTACATATGTCTGACTGTTTTGTTATTCATTCTATATCGGTGGTTCTGTCACTGTCTGTTTACGTTACGTTCTGTTGGTTGGTTACCAACTCATCTGGCCTACTACTTTATGTAGTAGTAAGATAACATCCTTTGCATCGGTATTTTAGTGATAGCTTGTTTGACAGATAATCCAGCGATATTGTATAGTTGCAGGCAGTGCTGCTTATAACACAGTCTAACCTATATAGTCGCGACGTCACCACTGTGAAAATTGCCATTATCTGACAGTTGGTGTCATGCAAGAGCCCTGAACAGCGAGGAAGCAGCCGTAAAATTCAAGTTTGTTTTTAATCATTTTTCTGTTTAATTAGCGAAATATATATTGAATTTTTGCGTTTCAAGCACTATTACATTATCGAGAGCCATGAATGACTATGAAGTACACGTAAAAACAGTCCAATCTGCTTGATTCAGTGACATAAATTACAACTAAGTGATAAAGAAATACTTTCGAATATGTATGTAACTGCAGCTTGCTCCACTGAAAACAAGAGAATATAAACACATATTTCATGCATGAGAAGAACAGTTTCCTTTGGTTGTCTGTTCTTGTTATGACAAGCACTTTCCTTGACATGTAACAACGTTTTAGGAAGCCTAATGTTTCACGCAGTCTTACATTTCACTCGACTTTCTCATACATAAATACTTTTGTAAATGTGATAATTTTGTTTCAAACGTGAATGTGTTGAAGATTCTTGCCGTTTGTAGCTCAGATTGTGAAACTGGTTTCTTCTGTGTTGGGAAACAGTTGTATTTGTTTTGTTCTTCCATTATCACGTCTGTGTGATTTTTCTTCAGCTACATTCGTGGTAGCTTGTCTGCTACGTTAAATAATGTAGATATTGCATTCCATAACGTTACCAATTTCACTAAGTTGACTGAAAGTGTAGGGAAGGAAACTCCACGATTTTACCTAGATATACGACGCCTTTCTGCAAAAGGTCAGGTCTTCTGATGGTTGCAAGCACATTTTTTTTTTGTTCTTAGAGAACACGACATTCACCAGTAAATATCTATAGATTGCAAGAAAATCGTAAATAAACTGTTCTGTAATGTAGCGGGTCACACCTCTTAAAATAAGGGTTGTTAGCAAATCTAAAAAAAGGCTAATGTGGTGTGTTCTCTTTTTGTTGTTCCTGCAATTTGTTCGCTACTGACTCTACCGTTTGTGAAAACCATTCTACAGACCAATATAAACAATTACGATTCGCTTTCGCTTTCACAAGACCTCGCCGAACTCAACAGTATAACTTTCTGGCCGCTTGACGCGCTGCAGTCGCGGTGGGTAACAAGAAAGAGAAGTAGTGACGTGACTGTTACTTAAGACTGTAGCTTGTAATAAGTGTTATGTAGGTACTGATCTTTGGATGTCCATATGGCATCTTTGGATGCTGTCATTGTAATCTACTTGCGTAGAAGGATTTCGGTATAGGCTGTGTTTAGTCTTATGCATTCGTTTTTATTCAAGTATAAACGGAATTAAACATTACTTTCTTGTTATTTATTGCAATATGTTCTTTTTAATTTTCACTGATGCATCTTTCTTCCTGGCTGCTTGTTGACAGGTTTTCCAGCGATGCTGTATGGTTACAGTATTGTTTTTTCGAATCTATATCTTGTTGTGAATGAGGCTTCGACCATAGATACTAGTAGACTGGCCTTGCTGTTCAGAAGGTATAGGGCTGGTGAGGTTCCAACATAAACCACATGACTGTTGGCAAAACGTGGCGGGATTTCAAATCAGCGGTCTTCCAACCTATGTTTGTATCATATTTCACCCACATTTCTCAATTGACTGCCAAACGCTTCCAACAAAAATTACTTTTTTATTTGCGAAAAATTATGTCAGAACTACATTTGTCCTGGATTTGTTCACAGTACCATTTATAAAATCTAACAAATACATCGAACGCCCCTCTGGTGGGCAGCGGGACGGAATTACTATAAACTATCAATTAAAGTGAAATGTCGTTAAAATTCTTTTAAACAGTAAGAGTGGGCTCGTGTCAAAACTTTAAACATTGGATTCACCGCGTTTTGAGGTCTAGTCACTTATAAAAGAAAATGGGATATGGGAATTATGTCAACTATAGGTGCCAAAATTGTCAACTTTAGGAGCAGGTCCATTTTAGAGTATCAATTTTATATGCACTTCAGAGGTTCAGTTCCTACTATTTTTACAAAAGTTTAAACTATCGGTTTAAAAAAAAAATATTTTAGATGAAAGGTGAGACTCTGAAGTTTCAGAAAATAATTTTGGAGCCTACATTTATTTAATAGCATTAGGAGTTAGAAAAAAATTCTCTTCATGTGTCGGCTGTAGGTGCTCTTATCTTATTATAATCTCACTTGTATATACAAAAAGGCTCGTATGTGCAGATGGTTTAAAGTTTTTCCGTTTCAGGGCCTGTAGCCAAAGCTGCCTTCGGTTTTCATCCTTAGGGAACCTATGGGTAGGAACTATCACAGATACTTTCCAAAATGTAATATGAGTCTGACTTTATAGGCATCACTTTCAACACTTTAATTTACGTGATACTCTATGTCAAGTCTAAAAAACATATAAAAGTCACGTCAGCAGATTTCAATAAACACATCTGCACTATCATAGAAACATTTACATGTGAAATGTAAAGCCATTTCCCCCGACAAAATGCTGAGTACAGCCATAAGCGCAACATGAAACAACCATGTTTCACCAACATTCACGTGACTTTAGCCCAGAGATGTTGGAGCCACGAAAATGACGTCAGGGCCAGTCTATTATATTTATGGTCGAAGGAATGAGGCTATAATGTAATCTCTGTTTTTTTCGCATATTTTGGTTTTCATCTGTTTGTCTGACCCGCTGGATAATTTCAATGAAGTTCTCTATCTTTTGCTTGTGTTTCTGATCGATTTTCTTGTTTAGCATTTTTTGAGGGCATTTGTGTGTATGCACATAAATTTCCATCTCATGCACAATGTCCATTAGTGGTCCTTTCGTTGTTACATGTAAAATTTAGACAGCTTCCTTTATGTTATCTACTGTGTACTGTTCGCTCTTTAGGTGGTGAAAAAAACTAGACGGACTGCGTCGCTGTTTGTAACGTGTTCCCGGTAATTGATTCAGTATTTATACCAGCGGTATGATGATATGGCAATTTATTATTAGTGAAACGTATCTGTTAATTTATTTCAGGTCCAAGGATTATGTACGATAGAGCAGTTCTCCTGCAGCTGTGCAACTCTCAGTTATCTCAAAATCCACCGAAAGACCTCACGAATTTTCCGAATGACATTGTTAAGGGGTTTAAAGGCTTGTCCACAGAGGGGACCACGTCAGGTCAGTAAGTACATACTGCAATAATGTAAGCCCTTTTTCAACGCTAAAGGAACATGGATATGAGGTTTGAAAAAAGACAGCTTGTGCTTCCAAGAAACCATTAGGCATTTTCTGTTCTTGCACTTAGCCGTAAAATGTTGTGTTAAGTTTAGAGTATACTTCCTTTATTCAGCTCGAGGTTTTTACAGAAATGCTCAGATAATAGAAGCTACTAAGAAGGCGTTAAGCTTTGCATTCCTGAGGGACTTGTTTCCAAAATAAGAAAGACTCACCGTTGAGTATGAGCCAACAAATGGTCTTGTATCTTCTGTTCACATCTGTAAGAAGCCACTTGATAAGGTAGAGTTAAAAGTGGGGTAACATGATACTGTACCTTATGTGATCACCTACACACACTGTGCGCTACTTGCAGAGTAAATACGTAAATGCAAATATGAGATGAATGGACAGCTCTGTCGTGAGCAGGTGGGAATCAGCATGCTAAAATTGATTTTTTATATCGTGAACTTTTTTAACCTGATATTTACAGTTTAATGGCTACCTATTTCATCCTGTTACGTAGTTAGCTTTAGCCTTCAGTTCCAACAACGAGAATGCAGATATGTTTACATTCTGAGTACCTCTCTGGACCTGATTTGCATGTATTTGATACTCAACTATACACAGTTGTGTGCAGAAGTTGCGTGTGATTTGTAATTTAGTTTCGTAGTAATTTGGTATTTCCCTTTCTTTCTTTCCAAACAGATTATCTGACGATCATAATAAGTCGAAACCGGCAGTGACACTATTTGAGTGACCTGAGGCCGAAATGTAATAAGGTGCGCCGAGGACTTACTTTGCACGAGTACCAGGGCTCCTCTGACACCATTCACAAATGGAGTATGGTAGAACGAATGTCCATGCAATATGTGATATAAGCCAGTTACAAATCCCACAAGTCCTGTGCCAAACCCGAGCTTACTTTTTCTGCACTACCCCCCCCCCCCCCCCCCCAGTGCGTTAATTTTCCGCAAAATCGCATAAGAGGTCGAAACAATGTGTGACATTGATTTAGCTCGTTAAAATGGTCTGGTAAAAAGCACCCATAGTCACATTATGTCTAGGATATAATAAAAATAAATAATGTTGACTAATTTCACTTAAAGTCGACTAAGACCAGAATAAAATGCAGATAATATTAGAATAATCTCACCAGTGCAGCATCCGAAATTCGTTCGTGCTGAAACGATTAACTCAGAGGAATTAACAAGAAGCTGAATACCCTCTAAAATCACTTAAGCACGAATTATCCAATTGAATCGCTGATTGCAAAAACCTTCTAAGTCCACTTTTGGTGAAAGCTGAGTTAAAGGGAAAAAGGCATACTCTGCATGTAGCTCCACCAGACTGTTCACTAAAGTGGCCAAATTCATCGTTTGTTGCCATTCAAACAGAGGTACTAAGTTTGAGCTGAGCGCAGAAACGTCCGAAGTCCAGGACTTCGGTTATTTTTCTTCTCAACTGTTGGCACTACAGTAAAGTGCGGTATAACTGTACGGAAGAAATTGGCATTCTTGATTTTACTAGTCTTGTGAAAATGGATGAAGTGGCATGTATCAGCAGTTATGAGAAGAAATGGATGAAACATTCTTCGGAATATCAAAGAAATATTATGAATAAAGCTAAAATTGATGGAGAGGAACATATGAATTATAGTGGCAAAACAATTCCGAAAAAGGTGACAGGAGAAGACTGCAAGTGTCGAATGAGCTGTTTTAGTGTCATTGCAGAAGACAACAGAACTCAAGCTTTAGCACATATTCTGAACATGTAATGCAAGAATTACCAGGACCTTTTCCTGTAAGGACTGATCACAGCCTAGTAAGCAGGCGTGAATTTTTTTTTTAGCTACTGTGTCCTCGTTGGAGACAAATGATTTGAGGTATGTAGAAAAGCTTTTCTAAGTATTTATGCAGTAACTAAAGCGAGAGTTAAAAGAATTCGCAAACTGCTGTGTAGTGGGCAGACACCGAAAGACGAAAGAGGGAAATGTAAGTGTTAATGCTGTGCCATCCGAGTAAATTCTCAAAATCACAGATCACATCAGATCATTCCCCGTTAAGGATAGTCGTTATGGTAGCTGCACTATGCACTACCTTGACTGTAAACCATCTGTGAAAAAAATGCACCAACATTTTATTGCCAAACATCCTAACACTTCAGTGAAATACGAGTACTATAAGATTTTTCGTGAAAACTATTCACTTGCTTTCGGAAGACCTAAAGTAAACACTTGCTGCACCTGCGAAGAGTTGACGTTAAAGATTAAGTCAAAAACACTCAATGATGTAGCAAAACGAGCAGCAGTAGCAAAGAAGTTTTATGATACTCTGCAATATGGGAAAAGACAGTAGGAGACTAATCCTAGAACTACTGCTTTATGTTTCGGCTACATGCAAAATGTTCAACTTCCTCGTGTACCAGTGCAAGAGCTGTTCTACTTGCGCCAGTTGACTGTTGCAGTCATCTGTATTTTAACTCTATCACTAAGGGAATGCGAAGCAAGGACCCAATGAAGTTTGTACTTTTCTATTAAGCTATGTCAATGAATATATAGCCGAAGATTTGGAAAACTTACTTCTGTCTTCCGATAACTGCCCGGAACAGAACAAAAACAACACAATGATCCGCCTGCATTTAGCTCTTGAGGAGTCAGACCGATTTGAAAAGACTGAACATTTCTACCCTGTCTGCGGCCATTCATTCCTGCCGTGTAATCGGGTATTTGGGGTAATAAAGAGAGCTCTCAATGTACTCGTACACAATCCATGAATTAGTGGAGCTTATAGTAACAGCAGACTGTAATTTCATCGTGCACTTGGTGGATGGAGATGAAATAGTAGACGTCAAGAGTGTTCATAACAAGACTTGCCTTTCTATTGAAACGTCGACACGAGATATTCCAAGGGCTGACAATGTACCACTAAATATTTCAAAGTTTCATCATTTCCGTTATAAATCATCAATGCCAGAAGTTATGGAAGCAATGGATTTCATTAATGGGCTTCAGACCAACAACTTCTTGAAATTTGACCAAAGTAAGAAACCACAGTTGCCAGATGAAAAGTGTTCCAAGGATACGAAAGCACCTATTATGATGAAGAAAAAGGAAGACATTAAACAGTGTGTACGATTTGTTCCTGACAGTAAAATTGTGTCATCCTTCTGGAATGAAATATTAACTTGGCGTACAGCAAGTATGCAAGAAACGTTGCGTGGGCTTCTCTGCTGTAAACATTAAATACTATTTTGTTTTGTTTTGTTATGTGTTTTTCCTTTTGTAAACAGTGTTAATTAGAAAAGGCATTCAAATATGTTGTATTACAGCTCTGCAAGAAACATAAGAACAGTGTACTGTATTCTAAATAAAAATAATTTATTTGTTTTTGTATTTTTTGAAATGTTTTTATCATCAAATGCATTGATTGCATAAACAACCTAAATCCACAGCATAAAAAGTTTTTGTAATGCAAACAGGTTAGCATGTAGGTGTGAGATGTTGGCAATAAAGCTGTTGAGTGCTACTTAATCTTCAGCTTAAGTTTTACCTCAGATTACCTACAGTCGAAGCAGCTCATAAATTTAATAAAGTCCAGAAATGAAAAATCTTCATAAAATACAAGTCTGCAACCAAGGTTCACTTGCATGAAATATTTCTGAGCATGGACCACGATCCGTTCACAAAAATTTTTTAAGTTGCAAATGCAAGTCAATCACAGAGTATTCATATATCCTTAGACTGTACCTCGTGAATTGGTCTAAGTATTTAAAATAAACACTTTCAGCATAATTAAGCTATGCTTCTGAACTGCCATGCTCAAGAACAGAATTCTGCCTCTCAGGTCATCTCCTAACATACTGACAACTAACTGCCTATCCTAGATGACTGCATGGATTATTAATACAAAATGTTATTTGACACCAAAATGTCAAAACCTTACACACATAGTTGGCTCTTTCATGAACTCATGATCTACATATTATTCTTTTTAAAATCTGTAATATTTATTTTACAGCTATCTCTTGATACTGACTGAGTGAGCCAGTTTCAATATATATCGAATCTGATACTTCTGCAAGCTTTGCTCAGCCACTGCATTGCAGACTCAGTCCTTGAAGAGTGGTTGACCATTAGCCACTAGCATGTTTTGGCGGTTGGGAATGCCTTGTAGTCCCTTGTTTGAAAAGAAGTCAGCAATTATAGTGGTGAGAGAGTTGCATTATACTCGTTCTTGAATGACTAGTTCAGGAACTATATTTAAGGGTATGTATTGTTCTGATGAAATTACTTTCTTTGATGAACTAGGGTTCTTCAATATACAAGATGACTGGTAAGACCATTTCACTTCAGCTGTTCTGCTGAAGCATGTTCTACAGTTTCCTGTTAGTCAGGGCAATCATTGGTAACATTCAGCACACTCATATCTTTCCTGTATTGATGTACAGTGATGTAGGCTTGAAGTGC
This sequence comes from Schistocerca cancellata, assembly GCF_023864275.1. NCBI lineage: Eukaryota > Metazoa > Arthropoda > Insecta > Orthoptera > Acrididae > Schistocerca > Schistocerca cancellata. The sequence continues at coordinate 821,454,276 of NC_064627.1, read as the reverse complement.
TGCAAATTATGATTTATTTGGAGTCTGCTGACTGCATTATTTTTAGTTCATTTCTATCTATTATTTTTTCAATTCTTCCATGTTAAAACTGATAGACATGCAAGATCTGTTTTTGTCTTTCCATTGACAAAAGCTTGGTTTTGTAAGGGATAATGTGAATAGGATTCTCATACAAGGTTATAATTTATGTTCATGTTTATGAGAAATAATAAATTTACTATCAACAACATTTGCTGCTTAGTGGTTTACCAGATACATCATTCCCTGTATTCATGTTTCACTTACATGTAGCTATGTGTCTCAAAGAGGGTGGCGCCATTTTGTCATGGTTTCACAAAGTCACTGCTGGGGGAAACACACACACACACACACACACACACACACACACACATACACACACACACACACACACACTCTCTCTCTCTCTCTCTCTCTCTCTCTGCCATGTTGCTGTGCACTTATTTGGACCAATTTCCTTATACTTTTCACAGGCTAATTCTTCTTCACCAAGAATATGGAATAAAATTGCACATACTATTACTGATGTACTTTGCTAATGACACCATACTGATGTGTAGTACTGTTGTTCACTTCTTACAAAGAATAATTTCAAAGGTAATAATAAAAGAAAGTTACCAAACTGGTATACAAAAGAACATGAATGCATTAGGGGACAAATGTTACTTCAAATTACGTACAGAGTTCCATGTGTAAGTGCAAAGATTTCTATATGTGCTACCTTAATATGTATGCACATCAATGTGTTGGTTGTTTTTTCTTTGTGTAGAGCAGTCTTCCCACAAACATGTCACAAACTTTACGACAAAATGTATTCTGCATGGTCATACTGCACCACTAAGTGGACTGGACCTGTCAGTATAGATTACCGATTTTGCATCCATGTGTCCACACTTCAACACCTGACCTACAGTGCAGGGGAAAATAAGGATTATGGCTTCCTCTTGCCGCATGTTTTTGGAGGTTCTAACCAATGTAAAAAAAAATGGTAATGGCTACAATTCTAGGCTGCAAATGTTGTAATATTCATGTAATGTTTTCTGTATATCATCCACAGTCTCCAATAGAAATGTGTGCACCTTTACCCATTACACCCTTTATAAAAATATGTGTAAGAGGGTCACAAAACAGGCCGATATATATGATAGGATGAATCTGAACAGTAGGTTATTTTTATAAAACTAAGAGTCTTCGTGAAGAAGAATTATCCTGTGAAAAGTATAAGGAAACTGCTCCAAATAAGTGCACAGCAGCATGGCAGATTATCACACAGGAACACTCCTATCCACACACAAGAGATATGAGTAGAGCCATACCAACTAAATAAGTTCCTTGTGTCTTCTATGCAAGAAACTAGAAGCACAATCAGTTCGACTCACATGTCTACAAGCAGAGTACTTAGCAAGCAGCTACCACTGAAACAGTCTATACAGTGGAAAACTGTTACATCCACTGACGTCATAATAGCAGTAAGAAACTTCTCCAAGTCTAAAACTATGGATAATTAGTTTCTGTCAAACTCCATAATCAAGAAAACTATTCGTTTGATCTCTGAGCCTTCAACATTCATTTTAACAAATGTTTATAGTTTGGAATTTTCCCTGAATCACTAAAAATTTTAGAATTTTTGCCAATTTTTAATAATGGAGATAAGAATATCTCCCAAAATAATTGACCACCCACAATAGTTTGTAGTAATTTCCAAAATATTTGTAACTAAATACAATCAACTAGGTAATAATCTCCTTTCAAAGAACCAATTTTCGCATCATACAGGTATCTTTTCTAAAGCGTTTTGCAATTCATTTTGTTGTTCTGGTGACTTTACTAGTCGATAAACGACAGCGTCATTTGCAAATGACCGAAGACAGCTACTCATCTTGCCTCCTAATCGTTTATATACATGAGTAACAGCAAAGGGCCTATAACACTACCTTGGTGAACGCCAGAAATCACTTTTGTTTTACTCGATGACTTTCCATCAATTACTACGAACTGTGACCTTTCTGACAGAAAATCGCGAATTCAGTCACATAACTGAGACGAAATTCGATGAGCGCGCAATTGTGCTACAAGTCACTTGTGTGCTACAAGTCACTTGTGTGCTACAGTGTCAAAAGCCTCCTGAAAATCTAGAAAAAAGGAATCAATTTGAAATCCCTTGTCAATAGCACTCAACACTTCATGTGAGTAAAGAGCTAGTTGTGTTTCACTAGAACTATGTTTTCTAAATCAGTGTTGACGGTGTGTCAACAGGCCATTTTCTTCATTGTAGTTAATAATGTTTGAGCACAATGTATGTTCCAAAATCTTGCTTCATATCGACATTAATTATAAAGGCCTGTAATTTAGTGGATTACTCCTATTACTTTCTTGAATATTGGTGTGACCTGTGAAACTTTCCTGTCTTTGTGTTCGAATCTTTCATCAGGTGAACGGTTGTATATGATTCATACATGCTGAATGTGGGTTACAATTCAAGATGTATGACTAAATTTCTGTAACTGTGTATGTAAGTAAGCATATTGTTGTAATGTATAAGAGAAGAAATCTGTTCTGTTACATATATGATAAATGTTGAATAAAGATGAATAAAGATGAAAAATGACCGCAGAATGTACTAATTGAAATACGCAATGAGTGGTGTTTGGGGAGGAGAGGGCGAGTTACTTTGACGAAAAGGATGAGAGACTGTGTAATACGAATTAAGTATGACATCCTGTAGAGGCCAGGGTAAACAACTACTGTTTCTAAGCGTATTTAGTCCTTCCTGAAATATCTTGTGAATAATATATCACCTTTTAAAAAACTACTCAGTTTATGGAGTCCATATTAGCAGTAACAAAGATCTATACAAAGGTATAAAGTAAATTACTTGTGTCCAGATTGGTATCTAATCTAAACTCAGTTGGTTTATATATTATAACAATATTACATAATATCAGTGCTGTGTATTACGTGGCTTGTAAACATCTTAACCACATGAATGGGCTTCTTGTAAATAACGACTGTTAGTTAAAAAAAAAAGAAATCAGCTGTTTTTGGGCTGTCTTACGTTGCTGCTTCTAAATAACCCCTGAAAACACATCCACATCTAAGATTCGAGGTATATATATATGTATATATATATATATATATATATATATATATACATATATATATATATATATATATCATTATTATCTAATGATCACCAAGTAGGTCTTGCATCTGCATCATAAAATTTCAAGAAGCTATTGTGATAGCGTCTCCAGTATGCTTCCTGCGTGACTCTACGGAGCACAAAAATATTATTTTCTTATTATAAAATTTCTCTGAAGTTATGAAATATATTATGGATTGCTAACTATCGATTTGTTTGTAAAATTTGTGTAGTCCTGTATTTAGATCAGTTTGATGAGTAAAGAGCATAGACTACTTACACATCCTGTCTGAAGCTGACTAATAGGTATTGCTTTTCTTGCATAGTAGTACAGTGACTTGTGACTAATTGTGTCGCAACCAGTTGTGAAAAACAGAAATTGTTTTACTATTACCTGCAAATATATGCATATCTATGATCTCATTTTCCATTATGACTGTCTAAAGAGTGAAATAAAATATCATACTATTTTGTATAGAGATGAAAAAATCTCCTATAAAATCAGTATCTTTACTAGCAGTAAGATGGTACGGAAATTTACTGCTACAGAAATGCATCTGTTAATTTATTTCAGGTCCAGTAATTGCATATGATAGTGCAGCTCTTCTGCATTTGTGCAAATCTCAGTTATCACACTATCCACCGAAAGACCTCGCGAGTTTTCCGAAAGACATTGTTGAGGGGATTGACTCGTATGTGGAGGAGACCACAACGTTTTAGTAAGTACATACTGCTTTAAGTTCTTCTTAACGCTAAAGGATGTGTATATGATGATTGAAGAAAAAAAGTTTGCACTTTGAAGAAGCCATTTGGCATTATGTATTGTTGCACACTGCTTGAAGGTATTGAACATATACGTTCTTTATTCAGAGCGAGCTTTTTCCAAAAATACTCCAGTAGTCGAAGCCGCTAGGAAAGTGTTCTGCACTGCAGAGAGTCTTGTTTTCAAAATACCAAGAACTCACCATCCAATATGAGCCAACAGTGGGTTGCTTCCTTCAACTCATTTTTCTTATAAAACACATGATGAGGTAGTGTTAAAATTGAGGTGACATCATTCTCGTACATTGTATGGCAACCAACACACGTTGTGCACTACTTGTATAGTAAATATGTGAATGCAGATGTCAAGTGAATGTATAGACCTGCAGTGTCACTTTGCTTGTCGTCAGCAGAAGGTATATGAGAAAATACCTGCAATGTAAGTAATTGCGAGACATACACGCCAGAGTACATAGCAAGAAAGGCTCTGCAATGGTCTAGATATTTTCCCCAGTACTGGAGTCGCTGCAGAGGATACACTTAATTTGTGTGATGTAGATCTAGCTAGCTAAAAGGATCCAGGAAAGACCACCCAACGTCCCATTATGTTTCAGATGTAATAAAAATAAATAATTTTAATAATTTAGATCGAAATAAATTCGGTGGATGCGAATAACTTGGCGTCAGCTGTATTAGATACTCATGTTCTATCTGTTGATGACAGATGAAAATTTTTGCCAGGCCGGGACTCGAACCCGGATTACCCACTTATCACGAGTTGTTGTCTCACCATTAGGCTATCTGTGCGCGCCTCAAGAGTCAGCACAAATTTCCATATGTCACACTGTCTATCTCCCTGTACTATAGTCTCTTTCTTTCATCACTGTGGTACAGTGATGTACACAGTGCGATGTATGGAAGTTTGTGACAGGCTATGAAGCGTGCACAGATAGCCTAATGGTATGGCGACCAAGCCTGAGAATTGGTAAATCCAGGTTTGGGTGCCGTGCCAGCTCAAATTTTCATATGCCACCAACAGGTAGAACATCTATATCTAAAATAGGTGACTCCAAGTTATTCGCATTCAGCGAATGTATTTCGATTTAAATTCGAAGAGCTCTCAGTCATCATCAGTGAAAATAAAAAGCATTAATAATGACTAAGTTAAGTTGACTAAGATCAGAGCAAAAAAGATTTCCAAAGAATAAATTCACCAATGAAGCATCTAAACTTCGTTTCTTGGAGGAATTAGCAAGAAGTTAAAATCCCTCTAAAATCTTACAAGCACAAACAGTCCAATTATATAATAACCTAAAATAATTTGCTCTATGAGCTAAAGTCCCACAATAAGCTTTGGTACTGATCAGACATATTTCCATGCCTAAAATGTTTTGGAATACAGACGATGCCTTTCTTAGTGAAAGCAGAACCAGAAGTTCACACCATCAGATCTTCCACCATCGAAACAGTTCATAAATTTAACAAGGCCCAGAATTGAAGTCCATTAATAAAACAAGTCTGTAACTGAGACTTGCTTGAAAAATTTCTAAGCATGGAGTGTAATACACTCACAGACATTTTCTGACTCGCAAATGTAAGTCACTTGAGGAGTTTTTCTAAGCCTCTGGTCTTCACCATTGAATAATTTAAGTGTTTAAAATAAATATCTTCTACATCCCTAAACTAAGTGACTTGAACACTGCGCCGACAAACAGAGCTACCATTTCAGAGTTGTGCATCACACATAATCTAATAAAATCGGTACCTTTTCTTACATGAGTGACCGAAATTTTTATACAGAATGAGTTATTGACGCCAAAATCACTGGAAGCTACACATACAGTAATATAGAAACATTATCTACAGTATTCTCAGCTTTCTTCTATCATAATTCACAAGAGGCGCTGAGCAATGGTTCATTCTCGTGAGAAGGTATACCGCTATTTATACTGATGTTTATCTCATCTAGAGTAAGCAGTTTTAAACATTCATTTGAAATAAGCTGTAAGCTATAAAACAGAACAAAAACACAAGTATAAATTTTGAATATACAGATATATGCACTGTTACATGATCATCAAATTGATACCTCATGGGATATCATAACACCAACAATTTATTAGATACACATTAATTAATGTTTAACAGTTTTCGCAAGAATTGCTATACAAATACAAAATAGAGAACTTAACATTATTAGTGTGATATATCTCTTAGAACTAACTTTTCGTTGTCTTTCTGATGTATGCAATGATTACAGTACAATAAATTGGGCAAGAAGTTAGCAAAACATGATTAACTGAAATAAAATTCCCATTACCAATGATTAAAATAATGAATACATCGAATATCATATTTTCATCATGGGTGTGTGAACTATATCACACAGGTTCTGCTGCAGAGTATCAAGTAATTCTGTTAATTACACTTACATTAATTATTTTGTATATTTTGCAATTTTCCATTCTTTGCAGTCGATCTGTCAAGGCAACTGTACATGTGTGTCTTGAATGAACACCATATGTAAGCTATTTCATTTCAATACAAAGTTCCATACCACAAGAATTGTGAAAGTGCAAAATATGCTAATTCATTTGCATTAATCTACAATAACTATTACAATACTCATCATCTGGTATGAATCACAAAAGTAATGAGTGTTCAAGAGACCATTTAAATGGTGGTGTTGAGTTTTGCATAGCACTGCAGGCTCACCACATACCATTTTCTTCATTGTATTTTGATGGTAGCGAATGTAAATTTGGACAAAGGCCTTGCCGCAGTGAATACACCGGTTCTCGTCAGATCACTGAAGTTAAGCACTGTCGGGCGTGGGCGGCACTTGGGTGGGTGACCATCTGGGCTGCCATGGGCTGTTGCCATTTTTCGGGGTGCACTCAGCCTCGTGATGCCTATTGAGGAGCTAGTCGACCCAACAGCAGCGGCTCCAATCAAAGAAAACCATCATAACGACCGGGAGAGCGGTGTGCTGACTACATGCCCCTCCAATCTGTATCCGTATTGAGGATGACATGGTGGTCGGATAGTTCCAATGGGCCACTTGTGGCCTGACGACGGAGTCAATGAGTGAATGTAGATTTCATAGGTGTGTCTAGTCCTCCTACTTGGGCCCATACCATGTATGCCTGATTTTCCAGAACACATCAGGGGATCGTCCAGGTCTCACATCGTGTTGACTGGCTGTGCTATAAACCCACTGAGGTCTTATGCCCCATCCTGACAGCTCTGATAGCTCTGATGGACTGTCACGTCGCTCTGTCAGACTATCAAGCTCTGTAAGATCAAAGACTACGAACACAAAGAGAGGAACAGAAAGAAAAAGTAAATAGCTGACAACACCATGGTTTCAGCTTTAGTTCCCTCAAGAACTTTAACACAACGAAATGTCAAAAAGTGGCTCCTTGAATCGCCAAGTGAAAGGTTGGAGATGATTAGTAAGACTGGACCAGAACACTTTCCATAAATTCTGTCAGTATCTAGATGGTATTACAGTTTAGTAGATTAGTTTTGCTATTTGGGGAGCAAGATAACTAATGATTGTTGAAGTAGAGAGGGTATAAAATGTAGACTGGAAATGGCAAGGAAAGTGTTTCTGAAGAAGAGAAATTTGTTAACATCGAGTATAGATTTAAGTGCCAGGAATTCGTTTCTGAAAGTATTTGTATGGAGTGTAGCCATGTATGGAAGTGAAACATGGACGATAAATAGTTTAGACAAGAAGAGAATAGAAGCTTTCGAAATGTGGTGTTACAGAAGAATGCTGAAGATTAGATGGGTAGATCACATAACTAATGAGGAGAGAAGAGGAGTTTGTAGCACAACTTGATGAGAAGAAGGGATCGGTTGGTAGGGCATATTCTGAGGCATCAATGGATCACCAATTTAGTATTAGAGGGCAGCGTGAATGGTAAAAATCGTAGAGGGAGACCAAGAGATGAATACTCTAAACAGATTCAGAAGGATGTAGGTTGAAGTAGGTGCTGGGAGATTAAGAAGCTTGCACAGGATAGAGTAGCATGGAGAGTTGCTTCAAACCAGTCTCAGGATTGAAGACCACAACAACTCACTCTATATTTTTGACCCTAATGGTCCAGAGTTCGCTCTGTATGAACATTGTCATACAGATCCTTGCGGTTCAAATTCGGCACACTTTGCTATTTCTAAAACATTTGGGACACTACTCCAAGTTAAGGCAGATCTCAAGTGGCGCTCTAAACACTTCTGTTAGCCTGCGAAGTAGAAGTCCAAGTCCATGTTTACTATGTTTTCATTATTTGGATGCAGATAATTTAGAAACTGTATCATTAAACAGTGTCATCCGTATGAGTCTTCATTAAAGCGTGTATACATTGCTGAGATATGTTTCATATATTTCATCGCTAATACTCTTTGAAGGAGGATTAACTTACTTAAATTTGTTTTTAAGTTTTGTAATATGATGACCCTAAGCAGCAAGTAGTGCAACTGGTGCAAGGGAGATTTTCCTCGTGTTCATAACTGAGTCTTTGTGATATACTTACTTAGATATTACATATCGTTTAAACAATTATTTTATCGAAATGATGTGAAACGAGACAGTTTAGACCATATGTATACATGATTAGTGTTAACATTGATGAACAATTTGAAACTGGCATTGCTACCTGTCAGACATTTTATGTTAATGAGCAAATGACCATAGATTTTTGTTGCTGCTTATGGAACTCCTTTCTGAGCTACTGATAGTTTTGTTAATGGGTAATTGAGGCCATTTTCCCCTCGAATATTGTAGGTATGCGCCTCATTGGTCTCCAATTATAATGAATTATTTGTGACGAATTTTGTTAGCGAATATCTGTATTCTGACGATGCAGTTAAAGTGCCTAGGTGCTTGAAGAGGTACTTTCATTACATCCGTGGGTAAACACCACACATTATTCTTACTAACTGGTTTTGTACAATCAGTATGTTCTTTATAAGTGGTGAATAACCCCAGAAAATTATTCTGTAAGCTATTATTGAGTGGAAATACGCCAAATATATCAGGAGATTAATTCGTTTGTTTCCAAGATTAGCAAGTGTGGGAAGACCAAAAGTAGCTGAACTGTACTGCTTGAGATGTTCAGTAAAGTGCTTTATTCTGTTCAAATTTTTATCAATATGTACACTCAAAAATTAGGAGCATTTTCCACTAATTACATGTGTCACATCAGTTGTTGCTACAACTCTATTTGTTGTACTGAGAGTATGGTGCATTTGTTTCAAAACTTAGAGTGAGTTTATTTTCTGAGAATCACTTAATAATTCTTTGGAAAACAGCAGTTACAATCTCTTTTGTTGATTTGTCTCTAATTGGATTTACTATAGCACTTTTATTGCATACAAAAAGTACCACTGCTGCTTGTTGAATATTATGTGGGAGGTCACTCACATATACAAGATATCTAAGTGAAACATGTTGAAGCCTGTGCAATTCCCTTTGCGATTTCTCCCCACACATTAAAATTATCGTCTCTTCTAACAGTATTTGAATTATTCAGCATTACATTTTACATTTTGTTTGATGAGTATTATTCAAACCAGCTGTCTCTTGAATTTTTCTAAGAGAATAACATGATCTACTAACTCAAATGCATTGGAAAGATCACAAAAACTGCCAACTGGGATATTTTATTATTTAAGGCTTTCCTAACTGAGAAACTCTTCTGGAATCCAAAATTTGATACACTAAGTAAAATATTGTACCTGCTTAATAGTGAGACCACTCGAGTATATAGCTTTTCCGAATATTGTGGAAAAAATGTCAACAAGGAAACAGGATGATAATTGTTTAAGTGTTTGTCACCTTTCTTGTAAATATGTTTAACAACTGCATATTTTAAGGTGTCTAGAGAAAATGCTGTGCCAGTGATGCATTACATGTATCACCAAGGACATTGGACTTTATTTATTAGTTTGGAACAGCTTTTCAGAATTCTATTTGAAATTCCACCTACTCCGTATGAGCTTTTGCTTTTTAGATTAGATTAATTTAGATTAGATTAGTACTCGTTCCATAGATCATGAATTCGACACTTCATAATGATGTGGAATGTGTCAGAATTTGTAAATTTCGATTAACTTCGGTGAAGGATATTGGTCCTGCTTCTAGTTGCTTAAAATTTTGTGATGATGTTTTTAATATATCCTCTTTCTTCTTCAACTGAAAAATTAAATTCCACATTTACTGCTGCATTTAGACATTGATGGTTCAAACTACTCACAGCTTGTGAATTATCATCAGAAAATTAGCATTTAGTTTCATTGTTATGATTTCTTGGGTTTCTTACATACTGACTGGCTGTCCTGTGTCCCATTTGACAATATCCCATCTAGTTTTAATCTTATTACTCACATTATTAATTTCTGTCTGGATGTAAATACTTATTGACATTTTAATGACTTATTACATAATATAGTTATTAGATAATAATAATTAATATTAAAGTATGTTTTATAGTATGCAAGTAGTGTTAGATGTTTTGGCTTTTATATAAATTTCCCTCTTCATGTTACATAAGATTTCAATTCCTTTAAATAACTCAGCTGACTCGTTTTTTTTCTTTTGAATGGAACTTCTGGACAATTTTTTAGTAAAGCACCTATCAAATGCTGACACATATTTTCTGTGGAATGAGTTATTGAGAGCGTAACATCTGAAGTACAGAAACACATTAAAAAGTAGAGTGTGAGTTTTGTTAACCAATACATGCAGGTCTGAGAGAACAGACACTGTTGATGAGCCACACCTCTATGAATTACTTCGAAATTAATTCGCTAACTACTGAAAATTCCTTGACATAAAGTGTATTAGGTATAAATTTCCTATACAACAGTGACATGCAAAACTTTGTGTCCTACCATGGTATATGCCACTGTTGTATAGTAGATCTAAACCAAAAAGAGCTGATTTTAAGGAATATTCAATTAGCAAATTAATTTAGAAATACTTCACATAGTTGTTTATCGTCAATAGTGTCTGTCTTTCAGGCATGCATGTAAGTATTACTATGATAACAACATTGGTCTCGAGTCCTCGTTGTCCGATTCCCCCTGTTGTGGGAATCTAAGTAATGTTGTGAGCATTAGATGATAATTTTAGTGGAGTATCATATAAGGACTTAGGCAGTGTGACATACAGGAGTTTGTATCAGTTGGGGATCATTCACAAGTAACTGAAGTGGTCAAGTGACCACTCGTGATCAGCAGGAAATCAGGGTTCGAATCCCAGTCGGGCACATATATTAATATATCACTGCTGGGCAGAAATACAGCTGATGTCATGGGATTTGCAGTCCTCGAATTAATTTTTAAATGTATTTCCTGTTTCAGAGTCACGATTTTCTCTTTCACCTCCTAGTCAGCAGCAACAGTGCTATGTGAGGAAATAAAAACCAAACTTAGCATTCACAGCGTCTATCAGTTTCCCTCTTAGTGTTATCGACTTTGGAGTTTAAGGAAAAGTTTTTGCATTAAAAGGGGTGAAGTCTGTCCCAGAAGAGCTTTTTGCATCATGTGTTGAAGTAAAGTTAAAGAAGTCTGACCAGTTAGCTTATACTGCTTTACTCTTTATTTTCTTGCAGTGCTTGTGCAGACTGTAAATACTAACTCCTGTCAATAAAAGACATTACTTTTGTTATTTTACTTTTCTGTCAGGACCATGTATGTTTTAAACTTATTTAGTTCATTATCACACTTAGGCCTTTTTTGCTATATCTACTAGTTTTTTCCATGCACCATATCTATTGGCAGGTGCTATGCTGTTACTGTGATAATGTAATAACATTAAACTTTCAATTTCAATTTGCAGTTTCTGTTCTTAGGTTATAACTACACATATTGTATAATTGTATTCCACACAAAGTGATAAAGTAATTAGAAACGTCTGTAAAGTGCAACACAAGTTGATATGTAATATGTAATGTATGAGTGTTGTTTAAACGTTCTTTAGGACTGCAAACAATTCACTATTAATAGCAATACAAAATTTCTTTTTTTTGTTTGTAAAATGGTTTTTTCAAGTATGCATGAAAACAGCCAATGTTGAGGTGAAATCAATATGGTCTGATCTATGATGGATATTTTGGAAAAAGTAGATAAATATTGATGTCATATGTGCACATACTTTTTTTGGCACTCATACCATATTGAGCTGTAAAGTTTGTTTAGTTTAATGACCTTTTTGTGTGCTCAAACATTAATGTAAAAGCTTATTTTTATTTGACAAATTGTGAATAAAATAGTATAACGAATCACTAAAATGTTTATTAGTCCCATTTTTTTATTTAATAATGAATGTAACTGTAGATCAATAGTACATTGATAGATAATTTGTTGTGTACTATTTATCTTCTTGAAAAGTCCACAAGTGAGACAGTTCATTGTTGTACAGGCTCAGTGAACATGACCAACTGGAGCAAATTTTATTTTCAGGAGGCAAAGCTCCACAGCTAGTAAACATTTGAAAAGTGTCATGATTAGCACTTTGAGCTGCTGATAAAATTCTTTATTTAACAACCAATTTAGGTCATCATATCACCACCAGGTTCTTAAAAGCATTTGCAGAATCTTCGTAAGTGAATATAAAATCATTAACATCCCATAAAATCAAGAAATCATGAATTTGTCACTGTCATCTCATCATAATATAAATTTAACTGTCAACATAGGAGCACACCCTTTCATGTAACATGTGCGCTGCTTATCACACTTCATACTAGTATATTGATGATGCAGTTTATATTATGATGTGATGACACCACCAGATTTATGATTTTATTATCTGAAAATGTTCAAATGTGTGTGAATTCTTAAGGGACCAAACTGCTGAGGTCATCGGTCCCTAGACTTACACACTACTAAAACTAACTTAGTCTTATGCTAAGAACAACACACACACACACACACACGCACACACACACACACCTATACCCGAGGGAGGACTTGAACCTCCGGTGGGAGGGACCGTATTATCTGACATCAGTGATTTTGTATTCAGCTTATATTTTGCTGTAGATGCTTTAAGAACCTGATGATGGTCTGATGTTAATAAAGAATTTTGTCAACAGATTGAGGTGGTAATAATGAAATTTTTCACTTTTTTGAGCGAATGTTATTGATGCTGGAGGAGGTTATTTTTATTTTCATCTAGTTTATTATTTACAGGAATTGTTAACAGAAGATTGAAAAAAACTGGTAGAAGGCAGTTTCGGAGAACATCAGTTTGGGTTCCATAGAAATATTTGAACACTTAAGGAAACACTGATCCTGTGACTTATGTTAGAAAATACGTCGAGTAAAGACAATTTACGTTTTTCGTATTTGTAGATTTGGAGAAAGCTTCTGACAATTTTGACTGGAATACACTCTTTGAAATTTTGAAGGTTGCATGGATGAAGTGAAAGATAGATTGTGCAGAAACCAGATCACAGTTATAAGATTCGAGTAGTGTGAAAGGGAAGCAGTGGTTGAGAAGGGAGTGAGACAGCGTTGCAGAGTGTTATCGATGTAATTCAATCTGTACATTGAGCAAGCAGCAAAGAAAACCAATAAAAATTTGTAGAAGGAATTAAAGTTTAGGGGGAAAAAACAAAAACTTTGAGGTTTGCTGATGACCTTGTAATTCTGTCATAGGCAGCAAAGGACTCAGAAGGGCAGTTGAACTGAGTGGACAGTGTCTTGAAAGGACGATGTAAGATAAACATAAAAAAGCAAAACAAAGATAGTGGAGTGTAGTCGAAATAAATCAGGTGGTGCTGGGGGAATTATATTAGGAAATAAGACACTTAAAGAACGGTAGTGGTTGAGTTTCGCTGTTTGGGCAGTACAATAAAGTATGATGGCTGAAGTAGAGACTATATAAAATGTAGATTGGCAATGGGAAGAAAAACCTTTCTGAAGAAGAGAAATTTGTTAACATAGAAGTGTTAGGAAGTCTTTTCCTAAGTCATTTGTCTGAAGTCTAGCCTTGCACCGATGTGACACGATAAGCAGTTAAGAGGAGAAGAGAGTAGAAGCTTTTTAAATTTGGTACTACAGAAGATTGCTGATGAACAGATGTGTGGATTGCGTAACTAATGAGAAGGTACTGAGGAGGATAGTGGAGAAAAGGAAGTTATAGCGTAACTTCACTGAAAGAAGGCATTGTTTGATACGACACATTCTGGGACATTAAGGAACCGCCATTGTAGGGAAGTGTGGGAGATAATAAATCCAGAGAAGGATCAAATATATGTGGATTGCAGTGGTTATTCGGGTATGAAGATGCTTGAACAGCATAGAGTGGTGTGGACAACTGCATTAAACCAGTCTTTGGACTAAAGACCACAGCAACAACATGCTAAGAGAGATTTACTTTTGTACGTATAATCAAGATTCCAAAGACACCTTTGATTAAAATATGGATATTCTAGGGACGATACCGTCACTTCTAATTCTGGCAAATAAACTAAGCTTATCATCATGAACGAAGTACTCTTCATGCATAACAAGTATTTGAATCAGTATCCCTTCTCAGTAAATTCTTTTTTCATCATTTCTGCATTAATAAGACTGAACGACTGCGTGAATGTTCACCTAGACTGCAGTTAGATACTGCGTGAGGTTATGGCTGAGACATCGACATACTGCTGTGGATGTCAGAAAGACCTGTACCAAGTAACTTTACCGATAAGAAGATCGCTCCCCATAGGTGTCATGGTGATAACCGTAGCATATGTGAAGCACGGATGCTGTTCCTCACAAGATGATAAAAATAGGAATGACCACTATAAAACACTAATTATGACAATTCCTTAAGATTGCAAGTTAAACACAAGTATACAAAGACAGGTAACTTATGTTCATTAAGTCTTAATAAAGGCTACAATGGAATTAAAACGTAGCACTTTGGCGGAGATTGTGTAATGAGGTTGAGGTGAATATGTTTAAGTTAACACAACGTCTGAGGAAACAACTAAGTTCGTGGAAGTCGCGCAGAGAGAAAAGAAGGAAAAACAGAAAGAATCATGTACGCATCCAACAACTCGATTCAACACATTTTGAGCTCAATATTGATAATAAACGTACATGAATTAAAAATATGAAAGTCCTGACATCAATCTGAAATCTTCGCGTACATCCTACAGCTCGGTTTACGAACACTGCAGTTGCTCGGTGTACTCAGAATTATCCGTGCCCGCGTGTAGCGGCTGTGGTGACAAAATTCTAGGTCATCTGGTCTACAATGAAGGCTGATCTCATTCAGATCCTGGAACTGACATCACTCTCTCGGCTGAAGTGTCTCCTGGTGAGTCACAGATGAGAATACGTTCTACACAATGCTTCCAGTAAGAAGAAGCAAAATTTCTACTATATTTTTTTGAGTGTGAGCCTTGTTCATGATTTGGCTCAACAATGACAGCGCTTGGGCTCAGAAACAGGCAACGTCCGACCCCACCATCTGTCCTATTTCGCGTTTCAGGCAGACCGCCATCTCCAGATACACAAAAGTGAATTCAGTTCTCTCATTTATTACCCGATGGTAGCTGCTCGTACTGTTTCTTAGCAGAGTCAACAGCAATTTAACTAACTTGCCACCAGTCTGACAGCTGCAGGTACTGTGTTCGTAAGTGTAAAAGAACAGGGTGGCCTCTTCTCTCACTCCACTTTAGAGAGTTTATCTTTACACCGTCCTGGGCCCAGCGGTTCCCAGAATACTGGCTTCCTGTAGAGTGCAGGGCATTGCGATACTGCGCTCCCTGTCGTTGTTAGCTCATGTTGTGTCTCCTTGGCACCAGCAGACTCCCCACATTAGAAACAGTACACAATCGCTTTCTGTAATACGCAAAAACGGATGGTGCCTCTCCATTGGAGCTTTGCCTGTATGCAATATATTGGTCCCAACTCCCAATTGGCTTTTCCTTCCACTGTCAGAGTGGTACTGTGGTTCCCCCTACTGCCCAGCCACTGACTCATTCTAGTCTGTTATGCTGGCCTCTGTTCAACATGTAGTCAATAGGATCCCCAACTACACGTTTTAACAATCCTCCAGAATAACAAATTAATATGGAAATTTGGTAGTTAGATGTGGCAATCACTGACGTTGATTCTAAACATTTTTGCACTCTTACTTGTAGCTGTAATTTATTTAAGTTGACTACATTAACTAATTTAATAGGGCTTAATTATGGACTGTGCTAGTTTTGACAAAAATTGCCATGTAACAACTCCACCATACATATAAAGCATCCAGTAGGTGAACAGAGTATTAGAAGAGTCTACAAGTCTACATGCATGTCTAGTGCCCAGTTGTAGTACTCATACGCAGCCTAAATGAATATTCAGTCACTCATCGTGTAATATGGACTTAAAAGACTCCCACAGTTCTTGATGCATAAATTGTGAACTAGTACACAACGTTTAGAGGCCTATATCTATCTTCGTGAATGACATAGAACTCCACCTTAACTATACTCCATGTGTGATGTCATTCGCCAATGACCTAAGATGTTGTCATAGAAATAGGGTCAATGTCGTAGACAAAATCCACAATGAGTCAAAAAATCGTGGTGTTGTTTGAGGAGGAGCAAGTGAGTTTCTCTGACGAAGACGACGAGAGAGTGAAACAACAACGCCAAATTACCATTCTCAATTGGCTTGGTCAGGAAGCTGAAATTGTGTCATACAACACTAATTTGCTTTCATCACCAGTTTGAACTTATGAGAATTAGGACTGTTGAGAATATTGTGGAAACAGGCTTTCAGCATGCGCAGATGATGTAAACACGATAGATTTTGAAACAAGAATGAATGTAATGTATTGAAAGAAACAGAAAAACAAAGTGCCTAGTAAATATTTTTTAACAAACACAAAATGTGTTTATGACCTTAAATATCTATTGAATGGATTAAAAATAATGGACGAAATAAAGAAAGCAAGAGCCATCAAATGGAGATAGCTTTCCACTACAACAAGAAACATATACAACTTTTTCTACAAATACCAAAATGCATCATTTTATCGCTGTCGTAAGACCAGTGTGTCTAAATGAATGTGAAAGTCTTATCTTCTCTGAGACAAGATGCGACAACGACGCGACACAGCGTCTCCGCGGTATAATGAGGTGGGGATTTTTCCCGTACGACCATTTCACGAATGCACCGTGAATATCAGGAATCCGCTAAAACATCAGAACTCCGACATCGCTGAGGCCGGAAAAAGATCCCGCAAGAACGGGACCCGCGATAACTGAAGAGAATTGTTCACCATGACAGAACTGCAACTCTTCTAGAAGTTGTTGCATATTTCAATGCCGGGCCAGCAGCTAGTGTCAGCGTGCGAACCATTCAATGAAACATCATCGATATGGGCTTTCGGAGCCGAATGCCCACTGGTGTAACATTGATGACTATACGAGAAAGCTTTACGCCTCGCCTGGGCCCGTCAACACCGATATTGGACCGTTGATGACCGGAAACATGTTGCCTGGTCGGATGAATCTCGTTTCAAATTGTATCGAACGGATAGACGTGTACGGGTATGGAGACAACCTCATGAATTTATGGACCCTGTATGTCAGCAGGGGACTGTTCAAGCTGGTGGAGGCTCTTTAATGGCGTGGGGTGTTTGCGGCTGGAGTGACATGGGACCTCTGAAACGTCTAGATACGGCTCTGACAGGTGTCACGTACGTAAGCATACTGCCTGATCACCTGCATCCATTCATGTCCACTGTGCATTCCGACGGACTTGGTCATTCCAGCAGGACCACGCGACATCCCACACGTCCAGAATTACTACAGAGTGACTCCAGGAACACTCTTCTGAGTTTAAACACTTCCGATGGCCACCAAACTCTCCAGACATGAGCATTACTGAGCATACTTGGGATGTCTTGCAACGTGCTGTTCAGAAGAGATCTCCACCCCCTCGTACTCTAACGGATTTATGGACAGCCCTGCAGCATTCATGGTGTCAGTTCCCTCCAGCACTACTTCAGACATTAGTCGAGTCTATGCCACGTCGTTTTATGGCACTTCTCTGTGCTTTCGGGGGCCATACGCGATATTAGGCAGGTGCACCATTTTTTTTTTTTACTCTTCGATGTAAAACCTGGGAATAATCATTGTTGTAAACTCATCATAGATTCTACATGGCCGGCTCATACAATATCATATCGTGAGACACATCATTGTACAAGAATTGCCTAAAATACACTGAAGAGCCAAAAAAATGGTACACCTGCCTAATATCGTATATGGTTCCCGCGAGCACGCGGAAATACCACAACACAACGTGGAATGGAGGAAACTGACACCATGAACCCTGCAGGGCTGTCCATTAATCCGTAAGAGAACGATAGGGTGGAGATCTCTTCTGAACAGCATGTTGCAAGGCATCCCACATATAGTCTTTATGTCTGGGGAGTTTGGTGGCCAGCGGAGGTGTTTAAACTCAGATGAGTGTTGCTGGAGCCACACTGTAGCAATTCTGGACGTGTTTGGTGTTGCATTGTCCTTCTGGAATTGTCCAAGTCCGTCAGAGTGCACAATGGACATGAATGGATGCAGGTAATCAGACAGGATGCTTATGTAAGTGTCACCTTCACAGTCGCATCTAGATGTTTCAGAGGTTCCATAT
Organism: Schistocerca cancellata; assembly: GCF_023864275.1. NCBI lineage: Eukaryota > Metazoa > Arthropoda > Insecta > Orthoptera > Acrididae > Schistocerca > Schistocerca cancellata. The sequence continues at coordinate 821,435,696 of NC_064627.1, read as the reverse complement.
CATTCCAGCTGCACAAGCCCCGTACATTACATAGCCTCCACCAGCTTGAACAGTCCCCTGCAGACATGCAGGGCCCACGGATTCATGAGGCTGTCTGCACACCGGTACCCATTCATACGCTCGATACAATTTGAAACGAGACTCTCCGACCAGGCAACATGTTTCGAATCGTCAATTGTCCAAAATCGGTGTCGACGGGCCCAGGCGAGGTGTAAAGCTTTGTGCCGTGCAGCCATCGAAGGTACACGAGTGGGCCTTCGGTTCTGAAAGCCCATATCGATTATGTTTCGTTGAATGATTCGCACTCTCGCACTTGTTGACGGCCTAGCATCGAAATCTAAAGGAATTTGCGGAAGGGTTGCACTTCTGTCACGTTGAACAATTCTCTTTAGTCGTCGTTGGTCCCGTTCTTGCAGGATCTTTTTTCCGGCCCAACGATGTCAGAGATTCGATGTTTTACCGTATTCCTGATATTCACAGTATACTCGTGTAATGGTCGTAGGAGAAAATCCCCACTTCATCGCTACCTCGGATATGCTGTGTCCGATCGCTCGTGTGCCGACTTAACACCACGTTCAAACCCACTTAAATCTTGATAACCTGCCATTGTAGCAGCAGTAACCTATCAAACAAGTGCGCGAGGCACTTGTCTTATATAGGTAATGTCGAACGCAGCGCCGTATTCTGCCTGTTTACATATCTCTATATTTGAATACGCGTACCTATACCAGTTTCTTTGGTGCTTCAGTGTATAATATTACACTCAACACTGATTATTCCAGTCTTTAGCGTGGCATTAATAAGTTTAGCTTAGTTACTGAAGAGCTTGAAGAAATATGACAAAATAAATAATTCAGTATGTTATGGGAGAGGGAAATTTAATTGTGTTGGTGGACTGGAACTCGATTGAAGGAAACAGATGAGAAGTAAATACACTAAGAAAACGAACTGCCGGCCGGGGTGACCGAGCGGTTCTAGGCGCTACAGCCTGGAACCGTGCGATCGCTACGGTCGCAGGTTCGAATCCTGCCTCGGGCATGGATGTGAGTGATGTCCTTAGGTTAATTAGGTTTAAGTAGTTCTAAGTTCTAGGGGAGTGATGACCTTAGAAGTTAAGTCCCATAGTGCTCAAAGCCATTTGAACCATTCTTTGAAAACATCAACTGGCGGAGAGGGTAACAAAAGTGCAAGCCACTTGGTAGGATTCTACAATGACACACTTTAATAATTACAAACATTTGGTTTAAGAATCGTGAAAGAAGGTTCCATATGTGGAAGAGACCTGGAGACGCTGACAAATTCAGAGAGATTATAAATCTGTAAGCATGAGATTTAGAATATAGGTTTTAAATTGCAAAACATTTCCGGGAGCATATGTGGACTTTCGCCATGAGTTATTGGTTATGAACTGCAGATTGAGATTGAAGACTTTACAGAAAGATACGAAAATAAGTAGATCGAACGTGGAGAAGTTCAAAGAACCAGTGGTTAATGAGAGACTCACTAGCAACGTAAGGCAACAACTGACTGAAACAGGAGAACGTATTACAAAAGAAGACGAATGGGTAGCTTTGAGAGATAAAATAGTGAAGGCATCAAAAAGAATAATTAGTTGAAAACATAAAATGGGATATATACGAAATATTGGATTTACCTGGCGAAAGGAGAAAATACTTGTGTTCTGAGCTAGCTGATATCTTGTCATAATCTAGATCTTAATACATAATGTAACATTTTTAAATTATAAGCATGTGGAGCGCACAATTATAAAATTCTTTAGAATCGCCAAGGGTCCATAGACCTTAATACGTTACGTAAATTTCAATTTGAAACTTCTATCCATTCCTGAGAAAAAGATGGGTTAACAGACGGACGGACAGACAGATAGATAACAGATGACAATTTTTTGTGTGATGCAATAACAAATAAACAATTTCCGAATTTTTTTCCCTTTGGTTGTACTGTGAAATCTTGCTTCTTGGCAAATTTCATTATTCTAGGTGAACGGGAAGTACCCTTCAGGTTTTGATGAGAAACCTTACGAGTATCAAAATACGTGACATAAATGGCCATATCTTTTGGTTGCATTGACTTAGAATCTTCACTTTCTTATATCGCCAAGGAATCGTAGACTGTAATATGTGTCGTGAATGTCAACTTGATTCGTCTACCCGTTCCTAAGAAAAGAGGTTTTGAAAAGTCGTACAGACAGACAGACGAACACGAAAGCGATCCCATAAAGGTTCCGTTTTTGCCGACTGAGATACGGAAACCTAAAAGGCAATTACACTGTTAATTACTTCGAAAGTCATCTCCATAACTGTTAACACATTTATGCCACTGTGAGACAAGACGGTCAATGTCTCCACAGAAAAGTGTTTGCGGTTGCCTACGTAACCACGATTATAACCCGTCCGAAGCAAATCGACGGGCACGAATGTCGTACTTCTGGGCTTCAAAAATATGGAAATCGCATGGGGAGAGGTCGGGACTATATAGAGGATGTTGTAAGGACTTCCCAGTGAAACTTCACCAGCGTACCCTAAACATCCCAGACAATTCGTGCACCCGCCCACATGTTTGGAGCCCTGAACAAAGACAATCGTAGCTGTCGATTTGTTTCGGACGAAGAGATGCACGCCTGTGTACAATCATGATTCCTCTAGTAACTGCAGACGTTTCCCCATCGAAGCGTTGACCATCCTGTCTAACACAGATATATGTGTTAACAGTTACGGTGATTACTTGTGAGATAATAAAGGATTTAATTACTTTTTTCCCATCTGTCTCGTTTTCATTCCACTGCCCTTATATATACAAAAACATTTTTTCCTCTGAGAAACCGAATTTGGAGAAGAAATATTAGGAAAATACACAAGTTATATCACAAAAATTCAGTACATTTCGTTTAAAGCGTGCAGTTTTTTTTTTTTTTATGGAATTAGCACAAACACCCGAGCTGACGAAGAAAAACGGATGTCATTTTCACAATCAGGGGCACAGAAAGTTCAGAATATGGTTCAAAACTGTAAAACATATTTAAAAACTTTTCGTTTGTAGCCCTGGTATTTAGGGACACAGTACTTTCCTGGATCCTCGCCATAATACTGCTTTTTCCGTCCTGTATCAAACGTACATTGTGTAGAAGCTGGAGGTGGATGGTTCTGAACAGTAATGATGCTTTTGCATACTAGTTGGTGGATGGTGATTGAACGAAACAAAGAAGGTGATACCTGGAGTCATAAAACAGCCCATTATTCTCGGAAAGCAAGAAGGTCTCGCAGACCTTGATGTGCTCTTCGGAAGAATAGAACACAATCAGTAGTGCTTAGCTTCTCACTCCGTAATTCTAGAAAAAAAGTAAAGAGTTTAATGCCAGGGTCTAGAGAGTAGCAACGGTTCACCATCACGTTGTGTCTCTTTACCCCGCAAAATACATTCTGAAGATGAAAACTTCTCGATCCACACGGCTTTTTGAGCTATGCGGAACGAAAGCCACTGCTTTATAGAAATTTGACATCAAAGTTGGTGTACTGCAAGTTGAAAGGCTATCTTTATCTTAAATAGACAACTAATATGTAAATCTGTTGCAATATCTGTTTTTTCAACATTCGTTTAGCTTATACTCCAGCAAGTTGTCATTTGCTTGACTGTAGTTAATCATTACCTGAGGATGGTTATTCAATCCGCAATCTAGCCATTAATTTGGGTATATTGTAGCAGAACATTGTCATGATTTACGTATTCATTCACGTATATTGGGTATATTGTAGCAGAACATTGTCATGATTTACGTATTCATTCACGAAAGTGGCCTTCTGGCGTTGTAATGAAAATGAAACCACAGCCAAACTGATTGGTGTTATTTAAGACCGCCAGCAACAGATAGAAACTGTGATGACGGACAGAGCCAAAAAGTACTGACAATACACTGCAGAAACACTAGTGATGAAAGATACTGATATACGTTGCGTAAGCTGAGTGCTTGTTTAAGATAGTGGGTGAACGTGGGTCAGAGGCTATCAGCTGATTCTTTTTTAATGGTGACGTTGAACCCAACTAGGTCACAGATGCGAACGATGTGGACCTTGTTCCGTTTCAGGGTTGCATTCTATATTTGTTGCGGACACCGAAAGCTGTCACAGACCTGTTCTTATCTGTGCCAGTCACAAAAAGACAACGTCGCGTCAGTATAATACACCGCCAGTGGGCACCGTGTGAGGCCTCAGGACTTGATAACACAGCAGAAAAAGTTACAGCAGAGGTCACGTGCTATTCCACTAATGAGTCCTTCTTTCGGGGAAACGTAAAATATCGCTCTGTCACTGTGTAGATGCAGCCCGTCACGGATTCCTCTCCTTCAGAGCAGCACTTGCAACCTACGTCCTCAATTATTTGCTGGATGTATTCCAAACTCTGTCTTTCTCTGCAGTTTTTGCTCTCTACAGCTTCCTCTAGTACCACTGAAGTCATTCCCTCATCTGTTAGATGTCCTATCATCCTATCCCTTCCTCTTGTGAGGGTTTTCCACATATTCCTTTCCGATGTTGCGTAGAATCTCCTCATTCCTTACCTTATCAGTCCACCTAATTTTCAACATTCGTCTGTAGCACCACATCTCAAACGCTTTGATACTCTTCTGTTCTGCTTTTCCCGCAGTCCATGTTTCACTATCATACAACGCTGTGCTCTAAACATACAGTCCCAAAAATTTCTTCCTAAACTAAGGACTATGTTTAATACTAGTAGACTTCCCCTGGGCAGAAATACCCTTTTTGCTGGTCCTAGTCTGCTTTTGATGTCCGTGCTCCGTCCGTCATTAGTTATTTTGCTACCTAGGTAGCAAAATTCCTTAACTTTATCTAATTCGTTCCATTCGGCAGATCATCTAATTGTTTTCTACTTTCACTCAGGATAGCAATGTCAACAACGACTCGTATCATTGATATCCTTTCACCCGGAATTTTAATCACACTCCTGAACCTTTCTTTTATTTCCATCATTACCTCTTCGATGTACAGAGATTGAGCAGTAGGGACGAATGACTAATCCCTGTCTTACACCTTTTTTAATCGGAGCACTTCGTTCTTGGTCGTTCACTCTTATTATTCCCTCCTGGCTTTTGTACACACTGTATATTACCCGTCTCTCCCTATAGTTTACCCCTATTTTTCTCATAATTTCGAACATCTTGCACCATTTTACATTGTCGAGCGCTTTTTCCAAGTCGACGAATCCTATGAAAGTGTCTTGATTTTTCTTTCAATCGCAACGTTAGAATTGCCTCTCCTGTGACTTTAGCTTCCCTAAAGCCATACTGGTCATCATCTAACACATCCTAAATTTTCTTTTCCATTCTTCTGTATAATATTCTTGTCAGCAACCTAGATGCAGGAGCTGTTAAGCTGATGGTGCGATAATTCTCACACTTGTCAACTCTTACAGTCTTTGGAATTGTGTGGATGGTATTTTTCCGAAAGTCAGATGGTATGTCGCCAATCTCAAACATTTTACACACCAACTTGAATAGTCGCTGTGTTGCAACTGCCCCTAATGATTTTAGAAATTCTGATTGAATGTTATCGATCCCTCTTGCCTTATTTGATCTTAAGTCCTCCAAAACTGCCGGCCGAAATGGCCTTGCGGTTCTAGGCGCTGCAGTCTGGAACGGCGAGGCCGCTACGATCGCAGGTTCGAATCCTGCCTCAGGCATGGATGTGTGTGATGTCCTTAGGTTAGTTAGGTTTAACTAGTTCTAAGTTATAGGGGACTAATGACCTCAGCAGTTGAGTCCCATAGTGCTCAGAGCCATCTGAACCATTTTTTTCCTCCAAAACTCTCTTAAATTCTGATTCTAATACTGGATCCCCTATCTCTTCTAAATGGAATCTTGTTTCTTCTTTTATCACATCAGACGAATATTCTCCCTCATAGAGGCCTTCAGTGTTCTCTTTCCACCTATCCGCTCTCTCCTCCGCATTTAACAGTGGAATTCTGCTGCGCTCTTAACGTTACGATCATTGCTTTTAATTTCACCGACAGTTGCGTTGACTATAAGCTGAGTCAGTCCTTCCGACAGTCATTTCTTTTTCGGTTTTTTCACATTTTTCCTACAGCCTTTCCGTCTTAGCCTTTACTGCACTTCCTGTTTATTTCATTCCTAAGCGACTTACGTTTCTGTATTCCTGCATTTGCCTTAACGTTTATGGACATCCTCCTTTCATCGGTCAGCTGAGGTATTTCTTCTGTTACACATTGTTTCTTCACAGCTGCCTTCCTTGCTTCTATGTATTTCTCTCCAGCTTCTATGATTGCCCTTTTTAGAAATGTACATTCCTCTTCAGCTGTACTGCCAACTGAGCTATTCCTTATTGCTGAATCTGTAGTATTAGAGATCTTCAAGGTATCTCGTCATTCCTTAATACTTCCGTATTCCACTTCTTTCCGTATTGATTCTTCCTGATTACTCTCTTAAACTTCAGCCTACTCTTCATGTTCTAGTACATTCATATTCGCTAACACCTCATCAATTCGAACGTCATAAGACCCATGAGATTAATAAGCAAACTTTGTTTCCTAACTTTCTCTACATTAAATTTCTTAGATGATAGGTTCACAAATCCTGTGTGGGATGTTGAAATTTGAGGCCGTCAGGGCGCTGAATGACTAAATCCATCCAGCCATTCACACGTTTTTCTCGCTCACGCTATCTCTTTATTTATCACCGAGTCAACGTACCACCACAGTCACCTGTCTTAATATCGTTCGTGAAATGAGGCCGTTTGGACCTACCGAGGAGACCTGTTACCTTTGCTACCTCATTAGATTACGCAAGTCAGTGTTTTGGTCACACGCTACTTTACTAAAATTGATTACCGACTTCGGCTTTGCAGCCATTATCATCAAAAAGTTTTAGCAGCGTCACTGAAACATGGTAGCCAAGGGAAGGCAGGAATCGGTTGCGATTGTGAACGGGGCCGTAATCAGTTACTATTGGTTGCCTTTTACAGTTACACACAATTTATTTTAAACCAATAATTCCAGACTCAACAATAAATATAAATACCACACGTTATTAATGAAGGAATAAACAATTGTGTAAATAATAGTGTTTTCAGTGAGTTGCAATTTAGCAAATCACCATTAAATACAGATACAAGAGATAATGTTTTAAAAGCAAGCCACTGTGATCTGGGCAGGAGGCCTTACACGTCAGGAATGGCAATAAATTAAGAATTGTTTAAGAACTTTCTGCAATTTGCAACTTACAGGTCTTGAAATATTAAAGGTAAGTCGCCACAATCTCAGCAGAAGGCATCGGACGCCAGGAATGGCAGTAAATAAGGTTTTAAAGCTTACTGCTAAAGTACAAATACCAAATTAGAAATTTAAGACAAATGAGCACAATCACGGGTGAAGGCCTTACACGCCAGGAACGGCAATAATATAAAGAATTTAGAAACCTGCTGTAAAAGAGCAAATACAATAGTAAAGATTAATTAAAAAAAACAAGCAACTGATCACCAAACGGGTGAAATAAGATGATGGTAAACCTTGTAACACAACCCTTAACATCCACTGAACACTACACTGCTAGATTTATTCCAGAAGGCGACCAGAACTATTAACTAGACATATGCAACCTTTAATGTAGGCTTTACAACGTATCGTAATAAATAATACAATAATAAAACACAAGGACCAGTACATAAGTTCCTTAAAGGGTACTGAGGCAGATTATACCCGCAAAAGGTGTGGACTGAAGGAGAGTTACACTAAACTACTGGCCATCAGTACTCCTTTTAGAACACACATGTCTTACAAGAACCAAGGGGTGCTCCAGGAACCGACCTCTGAGAAGGTCCGGCAACAAACACTTTTGCGAGCGATGAGAGAGGCAGCCAAGAGTTGCATTCACTTCACAAGATGGTAACTCGACTAGTGGCAGTCTAACGAATGACTAATGAGAATGTTGCTGAAGCTACCTGACGTCCGATAAACCAAATGCAACAATGGAACCATACGCCAAAGCCGGAATCGGCGGTCTGCACTATGTCCCCAGAATAATGTGATTAGAGCGCCCGTAACGATAAAGGAATCACTACCACCAGAGTAGAAGAATCACCAACCGGCCTACAATCAAGAAAGCTGTCAAAACTACACGCCTTACCGGACAGGCGAGGAAACGTACACTGCCGTTACATACACTAATCCCCAGGGCAGGTAACTGGGGCTTTAGCGGCCACCAGGCAAGAAAATTTTCGCTGGTTGAACTTCACGAATTGTAACAAGTTGAATGCAGTAAATAGTAATAAGAAGTCGAGGAAAGCTAATCAGATCCACCTTCCCCAAGCACTCCACTCGCTGCTCTTCGCCTCGGCGACACTACGAGCAGCAACACGAACCCAAGTCATTGGAGAATCGCGAGATCTCACAGTAGTGGAGGTTTCTCTGCTTGGATTGAAATGCACTCATCTTAAAGCTTGCTGGATCCGGTTTACGACGAGGTCGTACACCCTCGTGACCACAGCCCTTCCATATGGCAGCCCATGCGTGCCGCCAGCAGTCCCGGCGTGTGCTGGCACGGCGCCGCCCTGGCTCCTCCTGAGTCCCCAACCAAACTGGCCCACTCACACGACCCCGAAAAACAACGACGTCGCCTCAAAGATAGGGCTACAGTTACTACATATCGATAACCACCGCTGCTGCCACTAGCCGACAGGCAACACTTGCGAAACCGAGTGGTGCCAGTCAACACGAGAAGAAGACAACTGCAACCATGCCAACTAAACGATACCGTCTGGCCTACAACAGAGGGCGGAAATCTACAAACAGCACCAATGTGAGCCGCAGCATGGCTCAGTCACATAGCCACGTAGTCAACACATGCATTAAATACGTGCCAAGTATCGCTGCAGGAACTTTTAGACTTTCTGGGATGTTTTTATTATTTACCTAGCTGAGAAACCCTGCGCTGCTGGGTATTTATTTATTCCAGTCTTCTATTAGTCCACCTCCTTCCCCTTCTTCCCTGTGCACATCTCAAACTTTCCCCTCTATCTGTCCATCTCCTCTTGCCCGCTCCATCCATCTCCTTCTCCGTGTTCTGTATCCACATTCTCCTCCCCACCTCTCTACTGATTTCCTCCTCTTCCCTTTCTCTGTCCATTTCCTCATACCCTCTGTCTATTCATCTCCTTTTCACCCATCTCTCTGCCTGTCTCTTCCTCCCCCTGTCTCTGTCCATCTCCTAATCTTTTCCTCATTCCTTTCTGTGTCCTTTCCTCTCCCCTATCTCTGTCCATCTCTTACTCCTACTATCTGTGCCTGTCTTCTCCTTCCCCCTCACTGTCTTTCTGCCCATTCTCGCTTGTCTCTCCACGTTATCACACTCAAACCAACAGAAGGTTGGTGGTTCTTATCCCTACAGTATTTCTTTGCAGATTGTAACTGATATGGAACGTCTTCCAGGGTGGCAGCTCCTTGACACCTGTGCTGCGGTACAGAGACAAACTGGTGGCGGCTCCATTCTGCTGTGGGGAACATTCACGTAGGCATCCATGAGTGCAATTTAAGTCGTGAACGCATCATGAAGGCCAATGAGTATCGTGCAGTGCTTGCAGATCACGACGATCATGTTTCCATATGGCAGTGGCATTTTTCAGGAAGCTAATGCGCCGTATCACAAGGTCAGGAACACGATAGAATGGTTAGAAGAACACGCCCTCCCATCGGCATGGTGAAGAAGGTATTGAGATTCATAAGAACATGCAACGTCTGCCGCTGCACCAACGTCCAGTGCTGATGCTTACGTGTCCATTTCGATCGCAGTTGCCGATGTCGTGGAGTTAAAATTGGCACACTCATGGGTCGTCGAGTCTGGAGGCCCGTCGTTAGGAGTGTTCGGTGCACTGTGCGTTCAGACACACTTATACTCTGCCTAGCATTAAAGTCTGATGTTAGTTTTGCCACAGTTCGCCGCCTGTCCTATTATACAGTCTGCCAGCCTACAATGTCCAACATGTGTCGACGCCCAACCCCACGACGTGTGGAAGTGGTTTCACCTTGGTTTCGCCACGTGTTGGAGACACTCGCCACACCACTCCTCGAACACCCGACGAGTCGTGTAGTTTCCGAATCCGCTCTCGATCCGCTCTCTCTCGAACTCAGGGAGACCACGCCTTCCCATACTACACACGGACAGCACGCTCACTGATGCTACGCGAGACGTGCGTGTCTGACTAGCAGTCATTTCTCGCCAGGTGACGCTCAAAAATGGCTCTGAGCACTATGCGACTTAACTTCTGAGGTCATCAGAAGCCTAGAACTTAGAACTAATTAAACCTAACTAACCTAAGGACATCACACACATCCATGCCCGAGGCAGGATTCGAACCAGCGACCGTAGCGGGCGCTCGGCTCCAGAGTGTAGCGCCCAGAACCGCCCGGCCACTCGGGCCGGCCAGGTGACGCTGCTATCGCTTGGACGGGTTTATATCGATAGTAGGTCGGTGGTCATAATTTTCTGGCTGATCGGTATACAAACATACGTACATCCATTTTTATAATTTTCATCAATTAATATTATTACCCAAAGTCTTACGAATATTTTTACTTTCTTCTCTGTGTAAATTTTGGTTTTGTCCTACTGTTGTTACTAGACGTTTTTCTTGCTGCCAATGCCTGAAGTAAGAATTACTTTGCCGTTAAAAGTTACGGGATAGTGTCAATACTACGATTTTAGTTTTCATCTATTTCCATTAAAAGCGATCGATAATATTGACTGTAATTGTTTATGTCATTGCTATAGCCCTTTCGGGACGGACTGACACTATATTGGCGTGGATGAGGAGTGTCCTGTAGACCATATATCTGAATGGACTAAAGATGGCGACATGGCGATCTTCCTGATTGTCCCCGCAGTTGCGCATAAGACCCGCTTCCGTCGTACAAGCAGCTGCCCTACGTCTGAGCCGACCGCTGTGGTCGAGCGTTTCTTGGCGCTTCAGTCCGGAGTCGCGCTGCTGCTGCGGTCGCAGGTTCGAATCCTGCCTCGGGTATGGATGTGTGTGATGTCCTTAGGTTAGTTAGGATTGAGTAGTTCTAAGTCTAGGGTACTGATGACCTCAGATGTTAAGTCCCATAGTGCTTAGACCCATCCCATACCGCTTAGAGCCATTTGAACCATTTGAAGAGGCGGTGCAGGCGATGACGTACTATTAGCAAAGGCATTCGCGTATGTCGTCTGCTGCCATAGGCCATTAACCCCAAATTTCGCCGTACTGTCCTACCGGATACGTTCGTCGCACGTCCCACATTGATTTCTGCGGTTATTTCACATAATGCTGCTTGTCTGTTAGCACTGACAACTCTATGCAAATGCCGCAGCTCTCTGTCGTTAAGTAAAGGTCGTTAGGCACTGTGCGCTGAGAGGTAACGACTGAAATCTGGTATTCTCGGCACACTCTTGACACTGTCGATCTCGAAAAATTCAATTCCCAAACGATTTCCTGAATCGAATGTCCCATGCGTCTAGCTCCAAGTAGCATTCCGCGTTCAAAGACCGATAATTCCCACTGTGCAGCCATAATCACGTTGGACACATTTTCACATTAAGTACCTGAGTACAAATGACAGCTCCACCAGCGCACTGCCCTTTTATGCCTTGTGTACACGGTACTACTGCCATCTGTATGTGTGCATATCGCTGTCCCGTGACTTGTAGTTATTACAGTTTTCGTATCCGTGCCAGGCTCATGTATATCGGCCGAGCAGTTGTTCGCAGTAGAGTATCGGAGTAATCAGTGACTCCAGATAAGTGGCTCAGCTGTTGCCCACACCGCGCAGTGACTCTGGAGTCGCAAATTTGCTGCTTCGACCACACGGACTGCGAAGCCAGTTGCATGCCAGCACTTGCACGGATTCTTCTTTACTCGGGCTACGCTCCCTTCCATTCGTGTTGTTAGTTATTCATCTGCATCTACATCTCCGTAAGCCACCTAACGTCGTGTGGCGGTGGGTGATTCTAGTACTGTTAACTGATTCCCCCCCCCCTTTCCCTGTTCCACACACAAATGGCACGCGAGAAGAATAACTGTCGATAAGCTTCTGTATTAGCACTAATTTCTAGGATTTTCCCATTGTGGTCATTCCTCGGGGGTATGTGAGAGGAAGTAATATGTTGTCGAGCTCTTCCTGGACAACGCTCTTTCGAAAGTCCAATAGTAAGCCTAGCCGCGACGCACAACGCCTCTTCTGTAAAGTCTGCCACTGGAGTCTCTTGAGCATGTAACGCCGGAAATGCATATCCTCCTATTTCCATCTATTGTACTATTTTTTTTCCTTGCTTTGTTACCTCAAGATATGACATTTCTGTCTCTTTGTATATTGTAATTGTTTTACTATGTGTATATTTATGCATTTATGTCGATGTATAATTCGTTTGTTTCGTAAATATTATTTGTATTTTTACGCTGGGTCTTGCCTAGGGAAAACTGCTATCGAACGATTACGTCGATAGGTCGTGTGAAGAATCAAAGTGTGTAGGATCTTTGGTAGTGTTAACTCTGCCGCGTGGAGCCCGGGCTGAGAGAAGGAGTCTGGCGGGAGTAGCGAGTGGAGCAGGCGTGTTGTGTGACGCTCCCGCGAGTTGCCGCGCTTTCGGGGTTTGGCAGCATGTAATTGCGCTCGACTTGCGATGATAGTTTCTGACATGATGTCGCGGACGGGAAACATTAACTAGCGCACATCAAGAGCCCGTTTCGTCTGGTGACCGTGTCGAGAAGAAGGCGCGCCAACATCCAGCTTCTGCAACAGCGACGGCCGACAATGAGTGACTGTCGCCACCTCCTCGATCGACGGCTTCAAACCTTCAATCCACCAACAAGGAAGACTGGAAACAAGTAAAGTTTTAGAACTGTATGGTAGACCTCAGCTTTTCAAACTGTACCATTTCGTAACTATAATAACAGCAACTTAGCATGAACCTTTGTTGCTCATTGTCCCAATTGCATTACCAAGCAGGGTCCCTTCCTTTTCCGAAATGAACCCGAGTGTCGTTGAAATTTAAACGCCAGCACTAAAGTAATATAGCTAATTCTATTTCACTGTTTTAATTTCAAAGTTCAGTTAGCTGGCTACAATATTCAGATTACACAAGCACAAATTAAGAGTGCGAGTTTTGTTATCGTATTTTAGCTTACCTGTGACTGCAGCTCAGCTTGGTACGTACTAAATTTTACTATTGTTAATTGTTCAGAATCATTTAATTCAAGTTCAAAGTTAAATCTCTTATCTCCAAATTGCGTAGATTCAAGTAGTTTTTTGAAATGATTGTTGAGGTAGTCCAAGACTAACCGTATTTTACTGAATTTCGATGTGCTTCAGAAAGAAAGCTCACTATTAACTTCAGTCACTAAATTAACTTTCGATTTTCCGGTTTTATTAATTATTTGCTAAATTAAGTCAGGGTGTAGCGAAATTTATTACTTCTGACAAACTTTCAGTTTTCACACTACACGTGTCAACCTTCAGTTGCCACGCTTCTAGTGCTAATTATATGTGTAATAACCTTTCTTTTTCAGTTACTATAGTAATTGTCCTTAGGACTGGCGACCGTGATTTCCCCCAAATCTCAAATACCTAATTACCGCTAGTTAATTGTTAACGTAACGGCTGCACATTTACTTTCTTTATTAACTTTACCCCTTTTCAAAATTAATTTCCACCAGTTTCATTAGCACATTTCCTTTCATTTAGATGTAACCCTTTCCTCCCTCTTTACCGACAGCTTAACTTCGGTGACGATTGCTTTTCCAAAACTCCCATTAGGTACACGCGGTTTCATCTTTCACTGTCATTAAGGTCGGTAAGTGAGGGGGAGGTTACACGTGGCGACCTGGTGACAGGACAATCTTCAGATTTGAGGTTGTTCTGGACACGAATTTTGCATTGTGCAAATCTCGTAACAAAGTATTGGTTACGTACAGGCCGTTACGTCAGCGAGAATAAGTAGTGGGAGTAATCCTAATTATATTTGAGATTTGGCATTTATATTGAAAATTATTAAAATGAGTGAAGGCAACAATTGCCAAAATTTGGTAGACTTGGATACGGAACAATCGGTCGAACAGTGGGAAACGCGCACCGCGGTACCCATTGTTCAGGGGCAGGCGGCTAGCATGAAAGACGCGACCGCCGAAACGCAACAAAGAGCAGAAATGGAATTCCAAACTTTAGAAAATGTTTCGGAATCGGAAGTGAAAATCAAACCTGAATCCCTTTATGACGAATACGGGGGGACAATTAAAGAGGAAGCCGCTACGGAAGTGGAACCGGTAGTTTCCGGGAATTTAACTGATTTATTGAATGTTTTGATTAACGAAATCAAGAGTCAATCGGCCAAGCTAGACAATCAGAACAAAGCTATTAACGTTGTTAACAACAATGTTGGAGTTGTTAATACAAAAGTTGATAAAATCAAAGAAGATATTGTTGTAATTAATACCGAAATCGGTAATCTTAAACAGGAAATGATAGGCGTTCAGGCGGAAATTGCGAGCATAAATACTCGTTTTGATTCCGAAATTAGCAGAATCGAGAAAAGTGTAGGAGAAGCAGTTGCTCCGATCATCGAGAATAAGGTGACGGAACAAATTCAATTAGTGAAAAAAGAGGATCAACAGAAGGTGGAAACTTTAAAGGCTTTAGTGTCCGAAGTAGACACTAAAGTGAGGGAGCAGGCTAATACCTGCGAAGAGAAAAAGAGGGAAGTGGAAACGCTTGCGACAACCACTTGCCAAGTAATTACGAGAGTGTCGGAATTAGAAAAGAAACTTGACGAAAAACAGAGCTATGTGCCAATCTGTGCACATAGTTCGGAATTGTTGACGAAAGAGGAGCGGTTCGACCCCTTGAAAAAAGGCGGTATACACGCGACGGATTTCATTAAAAATTGTGAAAGAGTTTTACCCAGATCATGGACTAATGAGAGAAAAATTAATGCGGTTATTGATGTGCTGGCTGGTGATGCCAAGCGTTGGGGCTTAAACCTCAACATTACGAACCTGACTTTTGACGAGTTTAAAAATTTGTTTCTGGCTGAATACTGGTCAGAGCAAAAACAGCAAAGTGTTTGGCGCGAATTTGTCGTATCGAGGCCTTTCGATGCGAATTCGCGCGGCTCGATGAAGGAGTTTTGTGAGGGCTGGATCCGCAAGTTGGAATATTTGCGTGATCGCCGCACGGAATCCGAAATAGTCTGGGAACTCTACAAGAAGCTTCCAGATGATACAAAACGCTACGTAGGAAGCAATTATAGGACAGTGAATGATTTCCTGGAAAGAGTTGAGGACGAGGACAATTGGCGCAATAATCGCGACAGTGGTAGAGGCCGTGGTAACAACAACGAGTACCACAGCAACCACAACAATGATAACCATGGGAATAATGCATACCGCAGCAATAACAATAATGGTTCGGACCGTAATAACAATCGGTACAATGCAAATAATAACAGGAATGACAGAAACCAGTATCATACTAACGTGATACGGGCTTCACAGAATAGTAATAACGCCAGAGGGTGTGATCAGCCGCCTCAGCAGCATCCGGGGAGCGTATCTGCTGGGACGAGACAGGGAAACCATTAGCCGCGCCGGTGAGGGGCCGAGCGGGCGTGGAGAAATTTTGGCGGCCCAATAACAAGAGAAAACCCAGGTGTCGCCGTTATGAAAATTCCGTATGGAATAATCAACGGCGGGAGAGTGTGCCAGTGTTAAGAGAAAAGAGTGCGCCCACAAGTAGTAGATCATCTGTATACACGGCAGTAGAAAATACATTCGCTGTCAGTGAGAACAATTTAAGTAGTGTTCCGGAAGTCGATCATAAAGTGGCAGCTGTAATACCCACAGCGGAACTGGAGATTGAGTTTAAGAATGATTCGCAATTGTTCAGAGAAGATCAGATGTCGGATAACACGTCCGTCATCGAGCGAGGGGATGCAGAGAGGGATGAGGTCTGGTTAAGGCAGTTCGGTCGCTTATACGACGAACTAAGAGATTATAGGGGTCTGTATGGGAGAAGTGTTTATGGGGAGCGCGTGCAGGATTTTCCGCGTCTCGTCCCGCAGGAAGATAGTATTTGTGAAATGATAGAAAGTTCTGGCCCTAATCGGCAGACTTTACTAGAAATAGTTGATGTTAAGGGGGAGCACGAGCAAGATTCGTCGTGTTTCGTCCCGCAGGAGTTAGATGTTGAAGTAGTAACGGAAAGTTCTGGCCCTAACCGGCAGACCTTACCGAAAGTTTCAGTGGTAGAAGTAACCGACCCATCCGACGCAAACCTCCAGTTTAAACATTGCGAGAGTATTAAGGAGAAAGATTGCGAAAATTTTAGTGATAGCCGGACACGATTGGTAGAAAAGCACATAGATTACAACGTGTATGAGGTTAGAGCTGACATTATACGGTCAGACGATAGCAGTGTGGGTTGCGCAGATCTAGCGGAAGTAATTGCAGAAACTACTGGACACATTCCTCCAGGTAGATTGGCGGATGAGATTAATCTGACCAAAGTGGAATCAACGAAGGTGACGATTAATGAATTGATAGCAAAGCAACACTCACTAGTTGACGAGTTACAGGAAAAGGTTTCGGTATTGGAGGCGAAGCTACAGGCTAAGCCTCAGGACAAACGTGTTGAAATTAAAACTGTATGTGAACAGAGGCTGAAAAAGCCGCCAGATAAGCCGGATTTAGGATCAAAGCCGGATGGTTTTTTCTGGAATGACCTGGATATAGACGAGGATTTACTGTGGGAAAATAAAGAAACAGTCGAGGACAAGTGTAGACAGATAGTAGTGTCTGTTAATATGCACGACCTACAACTAAACGTGTTGATTGACACCGGTGCAGAATTGAGTGCTGTATCTGGGAAAATATTTGAGTTACTGAAAGACAGACCTGGCATCGTAGTTATGCCAGTAACAGAAGTGAAAATTATCGGTGCTACTGGGAAGGCCAGTAAACCGGTCGCAAAACAGATTTTTGTCCACTTCGAGATATGTGGGGCACGATTTGAACAAGAGTTTGTCGTCGTGCCAGACTTGACTACGGAAGTAATTATCGGGTTAGATTGGCTATTAAAGTACCGTGCAGTGATTAATTGCGAAAGCAAAACTTTGACATGTACGTCACAAGATAAAACAATAGTAGTTAGTTTTGACGAGGCAGGAGACGGTGTGCATAGGCAATACCAGCCTATACACATTGTTAACTGGCCGGATGCTATTGACGTAGGTATGAATTTGAACTACTGTAATGTGAGGAATCTCGGCCTTGACAGAAGTGAAAGTGAGTTGGAAGAGATAATCAAATTCCCTCCACGGATTGACATTAGTATTGGTGTGAAAAAAGATCGTTTGCGAGAAGTAATGAAGCTAAAAGCCGATGCTCGCATACGTCGTCATGACGCTAAAACGCGTTTTGCTAAGTTTGCAATCGGAGACTTAGTACTTGTAAAAGCTCATGAGAAATCGAGCGAGATAGACAATGAAATCTCTAAATTTAAGTTTGTTTATAATGGACCATATAAAGTCATTGGTATACCTCACACAAATGCTTATTGCTTAGAGTATCCAAGCTCTGGAAAACGATTAGGTATACGGAATATTGTAGACTTGAAATTGTACCAACCTAGGATCGATTAATACCACACAATGGGTAATTTGTACAGTATGTAAATATAGTGTGTAAGATTTAAGGATGTGCCATGTTACGATGCTTTTGCCTGACCTAGAGGTCATTAAAGAAGTTGTAATTAATAAGTAATTGATGTTGATTAAATTATTTAGGAGTTACTGAATATTAATCAATTTAAAAATCCAAGCTGCCAGTTTTCAGCTGAGTCACAGTAGATTAAGGAAAGTAAATATGCTTTTGTAACTAGCTGTCAAATGCATGAATGTGTGTTTCATTAGTCATTGCCTATGTACTTAGACGCTGTTTTAAGTTTCAGGCTAGTACATGCGTGTGATGATGGACAGTGTTGAGTTATCCACTGTGATAGTGTTTATGGACTCCTTGAGATTACTCGGGAGTGAGTTTTTCCGAAAGAATTCAGTGAAACGGACGTTCTGGAAATGCCGTTAAGCAGGCGAGTGAGATCAAGCGTGCCGCACAGGCGGGCGCAACAATACTTGCGAGGCGAAGCCGCTATCGGCTCTTGTGTCGCTGTCGGCATTTATACCGCTGTCGGCATTCTTTGTACTCGCGAGTACGGAATGTGGAATTGTTTTTCTTCCCGGACAGCTGATGTGAAAGGATTCTGCTGCCAATATTTATGTTTTATTTTATCTGCTGTATATTATTTTCTTGTTTAGCGTTAATTGGACATGACGAGAATATTAATTATGAAAAGGTTACATAAAATTGTGTATTCTATGTAATTAATTATTAGTTTGCGTATTTTGATATACCTGTTTTTTATGACCATGTAATCTGATCAATTTTGCAAATAGTATTCCATTTCTTATAGTGTTACGAATTTTAATGATTTTGGAATAGCTAAACAATATTCTATGTTTTCTATGAATTTTGATATGTTGTCAACCTGTTTTATTTTGTGCAAGATGACAGAGTGGAATAAGATTAGGAGTGTCTCCACTCAATTATTATTGTCTAAAAATTGGTTTATGATTAATTAGACGAATGCTAAATTTTTTTGATGTTTTGAGCATATGCATTTCCGCTGTTTCTTTTTTGGGACATTTTCTGAGTCTGTTTACGTTACACGAACATCCTCAGACAATGTGGGGCACGTGTAACGCCGGAAATGCATATCCTCCTATTTCCATCTATTGTACTATTTTTTTTCCTTGCTTTGTTACCTCAAGATATGACATTTCTGTCTCTTTGTATATTGTAATTGTTTTACTATTTGTATATTTATGCATTTATGTCGATGTATAATTGGTTTGTTTCGTAAATATTATTTGTATTTTTACGCTGGGTCTTGCCTAGGGAAAACTGCTATCGAACGATTACGTCGATAGGTCGTGTGAAGAATCAAAGTGTGTAGGATCTTTGGTAGTGTTAACTCTGCCGCGTGGAGCGCGGGCTGAGAGAAGGAGTCTGGCGGGAGTAGCGAGTGGAGCAGGCGTGTTGTGTGACGCTCCCGCGAGTTGCCGCGCTTTCGGGGTTTGGCAGCATGTAATTGCGCTCGACTTGCGATGATAGTTTCTGACATGATGTCGCGGACGGGAAACATTAACTAGCGCACATCAAGAGCCCGTTTCGTCTGGTGACCGTGTCGAGAAGAAGGCGCGCCAACATCCAGCTTCTGCAACAGCGACGGCCGACAATGAGTGACTGTCGCCACCTCCTCGATCGACGGCTTCAAACCTTCAATCCACCAACAAGGAAGACTGGAAACAAGTAAAGTTTTAGAACTGTATGGTAGACCTCAGCTTTTCAAACTGTACCATTTCGTAACTATAATAACAGCAACTTAGCATGAACCTTTGTTGCTCATTGTCCCAATTGCATTACCAAGCAGGGTCCCTTCCTTTTCCGAAATGAACCCGAGTGTCGTTGAAATTTAAACGCCAGCACTAAAGTAATATAGCTAATTCTATTTCACTGCTTTAATTTCAAAGTTCAGTTAGCTGGCTACAATATTCAGATTACACAAGCACAAATTAAGAGTGCGAGTTTTGTTATCGTATTTTAGCTTACTTGTGACTGCAGCTCAGCTTGGTACGTACTAAATTTTACTATTGTTAATTGTTCAGAATCATTTAATTCAAGTTCAAAGTTAAATCTCTTATCTCCAAATTGCGTAGATTCAAGTAGTTTTTTGAAATGATTGTTGAGGTAGTCCAAGACTAACCGTATTTTACTGAATTTCGATGTGCTTCAGAAAGAAAGCTCACTATTAACTTCAGTCACTAAATTAACTTTCGATTTTCCGGTTTTATTAATTATTTGCTAAATTAAGTCAGGGTGTAGCGAAATTTATTACTTCTGACAAACTTTCAGTTTTCACACTACACGTGTCAACCTTCAGTTGCCACGCTTCTAGTGCTAATTATATGTGTAATAACCTTTCTTTTTCAGTTACTATAGTAATTGTCCTTAGGACTGGCGACCGTGATTTCCCCCAAATCTCAAATACCTAATTACCGCTAGTTAATTGTTAACGTAACGGCTGCACATTTACTTTCTTTATTAACTTTACCCCTTTTCAAAATTAATTTCCACCAGTTTCATTAGCACATTTCCTTTCATTTAGATGTAACCCTTTCCTCCCTCTTTACCGACAGCTTAACTTCGGTGACGATTGCTTTTCCAAAACTCCCATTAGGTACACGCGGTTTCATCTTTCACTGTCATTAAGGTCGGTAAGTGAGGGGGAGGTTACAAGCATCCCTGTAATGCTCACGCGCCGACTGAACGATCTCTTGACGAAACGTGCCGCTCTTTGTCGGATCTTCTCCATCTCTTGTATCAGACCTACCTGGTGGGGACTCTTCGCGCTGTCAAGCTCTAATACACTATGTGATCAAAAGTATCCGGACACCCCCAAAAATATACGTTTTTCATATTAGGTGCATTGTGCTGCCACGTACTTCATATCAGCGACCTCAGTAGTCATTAGACATCGTGAGAGAGCAGAATGGGCGCTCCGCGGAACTCACAGACTTCGAACGTGGTCAGGTGACTGGGCGTCATTTGTGTCATACGGATGTAAGCGAGATTTCCACACTCCTCAACATCCCTAGGTCCACCGTTTCCGATGTGATAGTGAAATGGAAACGTGAAGGGACAAGTACAGCACAAAAGCGCAGAGGGCTACCTCGTCTGTTGACTGATAGAGACCGTCGACACTTGAAGAGGGTCGTAATGTGTAATAGGCAGACATCTATCCACACCGTCACACAGGAATTCCAAACTGCATCAGGATCCACTGCAAGTACTATTACAGTTATGTGGGAGGTGAGAAAACTTGGATTTCATGGTCGAGCGGCTGCTAATAAGCCACACATCACGCCGGTAAATGCCAAACGACTCCTCGCTTGGTGTAATGAGCGTAAACATTGCACGATTGAACAGTGGAAAAACATTATGTGAAGTGACGAATCACGGTACACAATGTGGCGATCCGATGGCAGGGTGTGGGTATGGCGAATGCCCAGTGAACGTCATCTGCCAACGTGTGTAGTACCAACAGTAAAATTCGGAGGCGGTGGTGTTATGGTGTGGTCGTGTTTTTCATGGAGGGGGCTTGCACCCCTTCTCGTTTTGCGTGGCACTATCACAGGACAGGCCTACATTTATGTTTGAAGCACCTTCTTGCTTCCTACTGTCGACGAGCAATTCGGGGATGGCGATTGCATCTTTCAACACGATCGAGCACCTGTTCATAATGCACGGCCTGTGGCGGAGTGGTTACACGACGATAACATCCCTGTAATGATCTGCCCTGCAGAAAGCCCTGACCTGAATCCTACAGAACACTTTTGGGATGTTTTGGAACGCCGACTTCGTGCCAGGCCTCACCGACCGACATCGATACCTCTCCACAGTGCAGCACTCCGTGAAGAATGGGCTGCCATTCCCCAAGTAATCTTCCAGCACCTGATTGAACGTATGCCTACGAGAGTGGAAGCTCTCATCAAGGCTAAGGGAGCGCCAACACCGTACTGAATTCCAGCATTACCCATGAAGGGCGCCACGAACTTGTAAGTCATTTTCAGCCAGGAGTCCGGATACTTTCGATGACATAGTGTAGTTCCGTTTTTGTCCCTGTCCATGCTTTCGGGCGGTATTTTGCGAGGCAAAACCCGTCTTGATATTCCTTGCTCATCCCGAGCGTTTTGTGGACGCGATCGTCTCGCTACACGAGGTAAGCGATCCAGTTACATTCATGGGACCCCACCGCCTATTTTTGACGTCAACGTGCAATAATCACTCCCAGATGACAGGTGGTAGCACTACCAGTGGAGGGTATGTAAAGCTTATCTGTGGGTTACGCTGGAAACGGTACAGTCGTTACAGAGCGATTTATCTAACCTCCAAAAGGGTATGGTTATCAGCTTTCAGGCCAAGGATGGAAGCATTTCCGAAGTGGCTAAGTTTGTAAACTGTTCGCGTGCCGCCGTGGTTAAACTACACCATGCATTGCAAAATGGCGTTATCCAAACTGGCAACTGTGGTGCACCACGGACCTTAGATGACAAGGATGAACGATGACTGCAGAAATGTGTACGGGCGAATGGATGAGAAACTGCGGAGAAACTGACCGGCCAGATGAGCCATGGGGCTACGAACAGTGTCTCCTCAACGACAGTTCAGCGAACGTTGATGCATATTGGCCTTCAGAGCAGGTGCCTGGTTCATGCAGCCATGCTGAACGCTGTTCACTGGCGACGAAGGCTGGAATTTGAACGCCTGTATCACAATTGGGCGTCCACTGAGTGCTGATAGGTGGCCTTTTCAGACGAATCACATTTCATGCTCCATCGAACAGATGGCAAACATTGTACAACAATCGTCGGAAGGATCCAGATCAGAGGAGGTAGTGTTTTGGTCTGGGGAACGTTTTCGTGAAATTCCATGGGCGATCTCGTCATTCTGGAAGGTACAATGGATCAACAAAAGTATGCATCGAAGAACATCAAGATGAGTTTATTGTACTTCCCTGGCCACCAAACGCCTCAGATTTAAACCCAATTAAGAATAGCTGGGACCACTTCGATCGGGCTGTACGCGCCACGAATCCTCAGCCGAGAAATCTAGCGCGGCTTGCCGCGGTACTGAAGTCGGCGTGGCTTCACATCCCTGTCAGTGCCTTCCAAAACATCACTGATTCTCTTCCTGGATGACTCGCAGCGGTCCACGCTGTGAAACGTGGTTGTTCAGGCTTTTGATAGTTGGTCATATTAATGTGACTGGACAGTGTATAACAGCTGGCAACAAGAGCTTACTGTTATCTGTATGTTAGTTACTGTGTCAGTGTTGTATGTTGTGGCCACCATCGACACAGCGTTTTTGGAGTGTTGGAGACAGCAAATGCAGATGCGGGAGAGGCAGCTGAAACAGCAACACCACCAACAACAGTTGTAACGGCAGCAACAACGGTTGTATCAACAGCAGTTGCAACAGAAACATGAGCAAATGCAGGAGTTCACCCGTATGCCGCAAGGCGGGCAAATTCGTTCGTTTTTGGGAACTATTTCACTAGTGATCGTTCCTTAATTTTTACTCGTTCACCTTTCCTTTTTTTATGTAATTGTGCATCCTACATGGATTTAAGATAAAATTCCAGAAAAAAATACCAAATGTACACAAGTATTACATCTGCATGATAAATCCATTTATTGCCTTATTTAGATTAATTGTTTACTTCGATTTCCTTTGCTGAATGCGCCCTTCGAGAGTAAGACATTAGTCAGCTGACGTGAGGGGCAAGTGAGCGCAAACCAGACAGAGAGAGGTCAGAGCAGGCTGAAAGGAAATATGGATTACGGAACACGTTTACGACCCAGCGCAGACCACCGTAGCCGTCGTTCACTTTCGAGGTAAGCTCGTAGCCGTAGCAAATACAGTGTTTTCGATTTCCGCTTGTCTACAGAAAATAATGAACCCTCGTGTCTGCTTTACTAGCATGAAATAACCGAAATAAACTGTCATCTGTTAATCCAACATTAATAGATTTATTTTACAATGTGCGGATGTGTAAATTAATTACGCATCAAAGGGTCATATTATCTGTATGGGAAGTGAGAGATCGTCGAAACTTCACAAGTAAAAAGAAACAAGACACTCTTTTTCAAAATCTTTATGACATAGCACACATCATTGTTTGGAAGATATTTACAGTCGAAAAAGACAACCAGTTTTTGGTCGTTCACATCTGAAAGGGGCTCCAAGGTTCACGCGTGGAATCAATCATCAGTTATTTGAGAAAGAGAACTTCCGAGTGCGCACAGACTGCCATTAACTGGCGAGAGTGAAACGAATAAGAAATTCAACAATTCATTAAGTACGTATGAAAATATAAATTAACAAGCAAATGTATCTGAAAATAAAAGAAAAAGTTCACTGCTAGTTAAATGTATATAGTTTTACGCATATTTTGTTATTTAACTTGTTGTTATTGTGATCTTCAGTCCAAAGACTGGTGTGATGCAGCTCTCCATGCTACTCTATCCTGTGCAAGCTTCTTCATCTCCGAGTAATTACTACAACTTACATCGTGTTATTAAAGTTAATGCAGTAATACGGTTTTAATACATAAGTTGTAAGTAAAAAAATATTTCATTAAAAACTACTTCTGGAGATAAAAAGTAAATACGATTTTTTGACATTCTATGATTTTTTAAATGGAGAGGCACCGCTTCCACTTTTCCCACTTATTGTTAATCTAAACCATGCTCAATTCATTTTTTTGTCTAAAGGAACCAAACGGGGGGTACCACAAAGTAAAAACTAAACTTAAAAAGTTAGAACCTGCCTGAATGTCATGAAATATTTTTGGAAGATACGCGAAAATAGCAGGCTTTATACGAACTAACTTACACAACAATTAGAAAGAATTATTAAGTTACCTTAAAACTAGTCGTTAAATAGTAACCTACGAATAAAAAAAGGAATGGCTGCTTGTTTAATTGGCCAAACAAAAAAAACACCGTGCCTTGTGATAAATATGTGTTCTGTACTTGGTCAAACCGATGAAAATACAAGCTGATTTATCTTTTCGTTGTCTGAAAAATACGTATTACAGATAACTTAAGTTTTATATAAGTCATATCATAATAAAAAAGTTGAGCTGACTACACAAAAAAGAACGAAACTGGCCGAGCTAGACCGCGGCGGAAACGAAGAACAGGGGAACTAGACAGAGCACTGAGACAGTGGCGAGAATAAGACCGACCGAAGTGAACTGTGGACGACCGTTTCCAGGAACGAGACCGAGCGTGACCACAGTGAACTGTGAACGACCGTCCCTGGGAACGAGACAGATCACGACCGAAGTGAACAGTGAGCGACCATTCCTTAGATGTCGCTCGCGGACCGTTTCGTTCACTTCAGTAAACTGTTCTTTGCACCCGTCCGTTCGCGAACCCCCCTTCTTGTTCGCTGACCAAGGAGCTGGTGGCGTGCTCACCGATGGCGCAGACTCCGCCACCATCACTAGTCTGATTTGAAGGTTTTGATGAGACCACAGAAAGGTGGGAAAATTATCTACGCGATTTTGAACTTTACTGCCAGGGGTAAGACACATCGTCGAGCCTGTAGATCAGAGCACTTTGTTGCTGTCAAGTAACAGTAATATGTATGAGGTTGTACAGAAATTGTCTCCCCTTATGGTCCGTGAAAAAGTTGTCTTTGCAGAATTGTGTTCATGACCAGCAAACGCACGTGATAGATGCCTACTTACAGTTCGATGAACATCACAATCGTCCTGGGCAGTCGTATACAGCGTGGATAGCCTACTAACAGGGACTGGCACGTAGATGTCATTTTGAGAGTAAACAATGTAGTACATCCTATAAAGACTCTGTAATTTGGGTTGTGGTGGTGCAACTCGCACCAGACAGGGCAGTACAGAATAAAAAGTTAGCACATTCAGATCTGATGTTAGGAGAGATAGTACGAACTGGAAGAGCTGATTGCTGGAGCACAAAATGTGTTTTCAGACAATTGGCAGGTGGCAAAACTTGACGAGTCACAATAGAAGGACGGGTCACCATCGGCAGCTATTCAGGCTTTAGTGACCAAGTCGTCGAGACGATTGGTCGAGCGTAGTGACAGAATGGTTCCTACGTCGCCCAGGTGCCGTGTGCTACTAAGTAAGGGCTGAACTGGACAGGCGTCGGTCTCTGCCGCGTGAGTCACCCGCCGAATTCACAGCAGGTGCAGAGCGTCGTCCGTCCCCAACATCGGTCTTGCCCAGCAGGAACGGTGGTCTTGCCCAAATTGCTGGTCATAACACGACAGGAGACAATGCCCCCATTTGTTTGCAACTTGTTGAGCCTGCCATATGTCAGGATATTTTGTAGCGATGTGCAAGGAACGATGGTGGGTGAAGCCACAGGAAGTCATTCACATGTTTGCAATTGACTCTGCAAGCACATAAGCCCCCTACAGTTGCACCATATCATGATAGCCTTGGAGACAGCTGGGTGTTGCACGAACTTTGAATTAGAGACAGGGGCCTGGGTTAGTCTGATCAATTTATGTACTTATCACCGGTTGCAGTATACCTCCCTTACAACATTCTCTGTGGCAAGCAGAATCTTATGGTGAGCAGCAGTTTCCCTTGCGGGGGAAACTACTAGTCACGTCTAAATACTAAAATGTGGAATACTACCTCACGTTTTTTAATGTGAATTCACAATTGGCAGAAAATGTTTTCCGACTTGATGCTTTCACTATTTTTGAATTTGAAGTTGCCGATAAAGTTAACATACTCTCTCAGGTACTACCACGTTAGAACTTGGTGGTATTGTTCCACTTCTTTGATCAATTTCTGGTAAGAGTAGAGCCACCAATTCAGAAAGGTCACATAATCATTGAAACTGCCAAAAGTTCCTATCAAACACACCCCGTGCTGTTCGCTAAGTGAGATAAACTGAAGGCAGGACTCGACATATGGAGGAATCTTGTGGGGGTATCATCAATTTCATCAAGTCAAGAGCCAGCCCCACGATCGTGATCGTTAAACTCAATGATTCCGTTCGACTTTGCGGCGATTTTAAGCACAGAATCAATACACGAAGAGAAACATATGTTTATCACATACCACATCCCAAGGAACTGCTGGCTAAGTTGGTCATCAATCAGTCTTTTTCCAAAATTGACCTCAGATGTGCATAACTCCGTTCGCCATTTGATGCTGAATTTTAGAATTAAATACCCCTTTCAGGATGTACTAGTTTAACCATTTGCAGTTTGTGTAATTGCAGCTCCAGGAATATTCCAGCATTTTACTGATCAACTTAGCAAAGGCATGTTGCTTCAGCTACTAGGCGGAAATCTAGGTTACTGGCTCCATGAGAGAATAGCATTTGTAAAATTTTCAGGCAGTTTTGCAGTGACTGTTAGGCTGTACTGCAAGCTTGAGGAATGCGGTTCTTTTACTCCCAGAGGGCAAATGTATGGCAGGTTTTAGGTAAGGACCTTATTGTGCCAACAGCAGAGCATATATCAGCAATAGAAAATTTGCCAGTTCCTAAGGGTATTAGGTAACTACAGTTGTTTGTAGGAAAGATAAACTACTATGCGAAATTCATTCCACAGGCTGCTTACATTTGTCATCCCTTGAATCAGCTTTGCATGAAACGAGTAAGTTTACGTGGTTAGAGATATGTGAGTCGACATTCCAGTAATTGAAGCAACACCTCTGTTGCTTTCCATGTTTGGCCACATTCATCCCTGGCAAGCTTCTGACTATGGCCACTGGCACGTCTCAATATGGCATTGGCGCACCGCACTCTCTCACTGAAATCCCAGAGACTTGGAGCAGTCTGTTGTGTTTGTCTCCAAGTCCTTGTTGGCAGCACAGAGAAATTATTCTCAGACTGAGAATAACACTCTTATTATAATATATGGAGTCCAAATGTTCCATGTTTACTTGTACGGCACTAAGTTCCACTTCCTTACAGACCAAAGCCACTCATTTCACTGTTCGGTACCTGGTCCAAGCTCCCAGACAGAACGGCACAGAGGTTACAGCATTGGGTATTTTTTATGAGTAATTACTCTTATGACATCCAATATTAGTCTGTCTCGCAGCATGCAAATATGTCTTGGTGTCTGACGAGCCCCGATGTGAACTTCCCCAATCAGGAGGCATTCTGTTTTGCTTGGAACAGAACATTTAGGATACTCTCGACGAATTTCGTTTGAAAGCACAGGAAGTCACTGCAGCTACGAGTGAGGATGTGTTTGTCTAGAGAGTAAGTCGAGTGATCCAAATGGATGGCTGGAATGTTTTCCAATGGGGCCAGGCACAATGCTCTGCACACATTTCAACTTCATGATGGGCTCAGCATTGTAGAAGGTGTCCTACTGCTAGCTGCTGAAGACCAAACTTGCGACACTGTTATTTCAGCACTGTTGTGATAATGCGTTCTGCTGTTGTTACATGTGTCCCATTGTAGGCTGTGACACAGAAAAGTGCTGACCTGATAATATGTCTGTCAGTCAGAAATTGATTCCATCATTGGACACACAGTGTGTTCCTACTCAGCTTGGGCCCACAACCAGGTGGCCTGCCACAGATATTTTCTCCCTGGCCTATGGTAGAGTACGTATAGGGACAGGTGCACATGAATTTCACCAGTCCCCTCTTAGGGACCATGTGGTTATTAACGACAGACAATTTGTCTAATTTTCCAAGTGTTTTTCGGTTGCGCTCTATGATAGTGTATGCTATAATTCGTGCCTTTGGTGCCAATTTCGCTAACGAGGTTGTGCCATGCACCCTGGTCTCATACAATGGTCGTCAGTTTGTGTCAGAGGATTCTGAAGAGTTCTGCCACTAAAAGGCAATTCACTACCTTACCAACCGCTGCCGTCAAGCAGTTGGTCAGGACATTCAACCCAGAGAGGATATTTCGTCTTTTCTGGGCAATTCCAGTTAATGGATGCAGCCTGTCTGAGGTGCTGCATAGCTGTCAGCCATGAGGTCACTTGTGACTTTTGTGCTCTGTGTCTGGTAGGCCCTGGCCATCGTATCAGCAATGTTCCGTCGTCTGGGCATGCATGTTTGGGTGGGCACATGAGTGGATCCAAGGCACTGTGGTAGGCCATAAGAAACGAAAACTTTATATAGCTGACACAGGTCAGCACAGCACCTGACACACCACACAAACCAGCTAGCTGGCTCTACAAATCAGGCGGGAGGGACAAATTAACCCCCTTTCCCAGCACTGAGCAGCACCTGGAGACATTCCCATCTCTTGTGGACCACCCACCGTATAATTTACACTCATTCCCAGAGAAAACCACCACTGGGAGGCCTGTTTGCCAGAGAGGGATCTCGTGGAGGTAGAGTACCTCTATCCCTCATTGCCACTGCCAGCAAGAAGTAACCCCCAGTCCTTATCAGCTCTCAGCCACAAGTATCTGGTGGAGTGTCCGCCTGTACCAGGCGTCAGCAGTCACGTCTCAGAAAGCACACAGGCGGCACCCCTTGCAGAGGTCCCTGTCGCCCCTTGTCCCTTGACTCGTCGACTGTGGCATAGGTCAGGGCATTATTGGAGCTGTGTAGCCTTTAAAGAGGATAGGGATTTGGTACGCCCGACAGACTCATGTATGTCGGACGAGGAGTTGATCTCAGTCAAAACTTGGAGTGATAAGTGACTATGGTCCGTGACTACACTGTAAAAGTCGTGGGGGTCGCTTACACTGGGCAGTGGCTCTGGAGACGCAGCTTTCCTGGTTCAACCACGGCGACACCGAAGCCAGTCAGATGCTTGAATTAGCCCAAATTCTTGTTTCCGTGGTTTACGCTCGCTTGCGTTCGTGTTGTGAATTCTTCGCGCTGTAGCGTTCTAATAGTTCTGTGTTTGTGCTTGACTGTGCCATTGAATACTCTGCTCGCCAGTTAAGCTGACATGTAGTGTTTCCGTGGGCGCCACGCTCATACTGAGCGTTTCACGGGCGCTATCATCCTGCGACGCTTAATACAACAGTATAAATCCTGCATATGCTGTTACATATTGTCCTTAAATGGGGGAGGAGGACCTCGACAAGGGTCGAAGAGACAAGTTGATTTATGACTCAAAATGGCACACAGCTTGCAGATTTTTTTGTATGGCAAGGAATAGTAGGATGTAAGAATAACGGTTATTTCCAATAAATAATTCGATGGGCGATACGAAGAATCCGAGGTGCCCAGAGCAGTCAAAAGGGAGAGGAAACAGGGAGCCACTTGCTGTGAGATACCTCGCTGCGTGGCATCCATTTGGGGCGCTTCACGTCTTCTGAGAGGTCGATCAAGAGTTTGGTCGTGGTTGTAAGCTACATCCAGTAGCTGGGGTCATTACTGCTAATGGCGAAGGTCTGGTCCAGCTGAGGACACGAATACAGACACCTGTTACTCACATGTGCAAGCTCAGCACTCCGTCATGCACTGCCTGAAAATGAAACGCACTACAGCAGTCCTTTCAAAAGTCTGCCTGCCAGGGATCCGTTTCTCTCTAAGTAATAACTTAATAAATGGGAAAAGGCCCTGGGGTAATTATTAGCTCTGTTTTTCTGGTTTACTGCAGCTCTCCATGTTACTCTATCCTGTGCAAGCCTCTTCATCTCCGAATAACGACTGTAACCCACATCCATTAGAACCTGCGTACTAGACTCATCCCTTGGTCACACTCTACAATTTTTACACATCAGTACCTCCAGTACTAAACTGTCACAATACCAATTGCCCTTGGTACTAAGAATGTGTCCTATCAACTGATCCTTCTTTTAGTCGAGTTGTGCCATTAATTTCTTTTCTCCTAGTTTCGATCAATACCTCTTCGCTGATCTTCAGCATTCTTCCATTGCACCACAGTTGAAAAGCTTCTACTGTCCTCTTATCTGAATCTCGTGAAATCCACTTTTCACTTCCATACAGGGCTACACTCCAAACAAACACCTTCAGAAAATACTTCTTAAAATGCAAATTTATATTCGATATTAGCAAATTCTTTTTTTTTTTCAGAAGTAACTGCCTTGCAACAGGCAGTCTACATTTTATATCCTCCCTATTTCGTCCTCTATTAATTATTTTTGTACACCAATACCAAAACGCAGCTACTATTTAAAGTGTATCGTATAATAATTTAATTCCCTCAGCATCGCCATTACCATTGTTCTATTTTGTTGGTGTTCATCGTAAAACTTCTTTTCAAGACGGAATTACATTGTCGTCGATAAATCTCAAAATTTTCTCTTCTTATCCTGAACTTTAATTCCGTCTCCAAATTTGGGGCAAACGGCTGTTTCCTGATGACGCTGTGGTGTACAGGAAAGTGTAGTCGTTGAGTGACTGTACAAATGTACGAAATTACGTAGACAATATTTGTAGTTGGCGTGATGAATGGTAGCTTGCTCTAGAAGTAGAAAATTGTAAGCTAATGCGTGTAAGTAGGAAAAACAGTCCTGTAACGTTCGCATACAGCATTAGTAGGGTGCAGCTTGACACACTCACTTCGATTAAATATCTAAGGGTGACGTTACAAAGCGGTATGAAACGAAATGACCATGTCAGGCTGGTAGTAGAGAACGCGAATGCTCGACTTAGTTTTATTGGGAGAATTTTGGTAAAGTGTAGCTCATTCATAAAGGAGGCGGCGTACAGAAAGCTAGTGCGACCCGTTCTTGAGTATTGTTCTGGTGGCTGTGATCCGCGCCACGTCGGACTGAACGAAGACATCGAAGCAATTCAGAGGCGACCTGCTAGATTTGTTCCGGGTGGGTTCGATCGGCACGCAAGTATTACGATGATGCTCAAAAAGGAATCCCTGAAAGGAAGAGATGCTCATTCCGCAAAGCAAATTTAGAGAACCGGCATTTGAGGCTGACTGAAAAATGATTCTGCCGCCACCAACGTACACTTCACGTAAGGACAATGAAGTTAAGATGAAAGAAATTAGGTCTCGTACGGAGGCTGTTAGACGGTCATTCTTGTCTCGCTCTGTTTGAGAGTGGAACAGGAAAGGGAACGACTAGTAGTTGTAAAAGGTACCCTCCGCCATCCCCCGTACGGGGGTTTGCGAAATGTGTATGTGGATGTAGACAGCTACAACCCTATCTCAATCGCTTCTCGGCTAGTCCTTCCCTTTCATATCCTTCGACCCTAATACCAGCAAACTGGTTTCTGTAATAGTTGTAGATAACTATATGTTCTTTGTATTTTAGTCCCGCTACCTTCAGAAATTCAAAGAGTGCATTCAACTCAACAGTATCAAAAGCTTTCCCTAAATCTACAGATACTGTAAATGTAGGTATGTCTTTCAACAGCCTATCTTCTAAGATGAGTCGTAGGGTCAGCATTGCCTCTAAAGTGTTTATATTTCTCAGAAGCCAAACTGATCTTATCCTAGGCCGGCTTCTACCAGTTTTTCCATTCTTCAGTAAATAATTCGTGTGGGAAGATGTTGTAGTTGTGGTCTTCATTCCTGAGACTGGTTTGATGCAGCTCTCCATGCTACTCCATCCTGTGCAAGCTTCTTCATCTCCCAGTACCTACTGCAACCTACATCCTTCTGAATCTGTTTATGGTATTGATCTCTTGGTCTCTCTCTACGATTTTTACCCTCCACGCTGTCCTCCAATACTAAATTGGTGATCCCTCGATGTCTCAGAACATGTCCTACCAACCGATCCCTTCTTCTAGTCAAGTTGTGCCACAAACTTCTCCCCAATCCTATTCAATACCTCCTCATTAGTTACGTGATCTACCCACCTAATCTTCAACATTCTTCTGTAGCACCACATTTCAAAAGCTTCTATTCTCTTCTTGTCTAAGCTATTTATCGTCCACGTTTCACTTCCATACATGGCTACACTCCATACAAATACTTTGAGAAACGACTTCCTGACACTTAAATCAATACTCGATATTAACAAATTTCTCTTCTTAAGAAATGCTTTCCTTGCCATTGCCAGTCTACATTTTATATCCTCTCTACTTCGACCATCATAAGTTATTTTGCTCCCCAAATAGCAAAACTCCTTTACTACTTTAAGTGTTTCATTTCCTAATCGAATTCCCTCAGCATCACCCGACTTAATTCGACTACATTCCATTATTCTCGTTTTGCTTTTGTTGATGTTCATCTTATATCCTCCTTTCAGGACACTATCCATTCCGTTCAACTGCTCTTCGAAGCCCATTGCTGTCTCTGACAGAATTACAATGTCATCGGCGAACCTCAAAGTTTTTATTTCTTCTCCATGGATTTTAATACCTACTCCGAATTTTCTTTTGTTTCCTTTATTGCTTGCTCAATATACAGATTGAATAACATCGGGGATAGGCTACAACCCTGTCTCACTCCCTTCCCAATCACTGCTTCCCTTTCATACCCCTCAACTCTTATAACTGCCATCTGGTTTCTGTACAAATTGTAAATAGCCTTTCGCTCTCTGTATTTTACCCCTGCCACCTTTAGGATTTGAAAGAGAGTATTCCAATCAACATTGTCAAAAGCTTTCTCTAAGTCTACAAATGCTAGAAACGTAGGTTTGCCTTTCCTTAATCTTTCTTCTAAGATAAGTCGTAAGGGCAGTATTGCCTCACGTGGTCCAAAATTTCTACGGAATCCAAACTGATCTTCGCCGAGGTCGGCTTCTACCAGTTTTTCCATTCGTCTGTATAGAATTCTTGTTAGTATTTTGCAGCTGTGACTTATTAAACTAATAGTTCGGTAATTTTCACATCTGTCAACACCTGCTTTCTTTGGGATTGGGATTATTATATTCTTCTTGAAGTCTGAGGGTATTTCGCCTTTCTCATACATCTTGCTCACCAGATGGTAGAGTTTTGTCAGGACTGGCTCCCCCGAGGTTGTCAGTAGTTCTAATGGAATGTTGTCTACTCCGGGGGCCTTGTTTCGACTTAGGTCATTCAGTGCTCTGTCAAACTCTTCACGGAATATCATATCTCCCAATTCATCTTCATCTACATCCTCTTCCATTTCCATAATATTGTCCTCAAGTACATCGCCCTTGTATAGGCTCTCTATATACTCCTTCCACCTTTCTGCTTTCCCTACATTGCTTAGAACTAGGTTTCCATCTCAGCTCTTGATATTCATGCAAGTGGTTCTCCTTTCTCCAAAGGTCTCTTTAATTTTCCTGTAGGCAGTATCTATCTTACCCCTAGTGACATAAGCCTCTACATCCTTACATTTGTCCTCTAGCCATCACTGCTTAGCTATTTTGCACTTCCTGTCGACCTCATTTTTGAGATGTTTGTATTCCTTTTTGCCTGCTTCATTTACTGCATTTTTATATTTTCTGCTTTCATCAATTAAATTCAATATTTCTTATGTTACCCAAGGATTTCTACTAGCTCTCGTCTTTTTACCTATTTGATCCTCTGCTGCCTTCACTATTTCATCGCTCTAAGCTATCCATTCTTCTTCTACTGTATTTCTTTCCTCCATTCTTGTCAATTGTTCCCTTATGCTGTCCCTGAAACTCTGTACAATCTCTGGTTTAGTCAGTTTATCCAGGTCCCACCTCCTTAAATTCCCACCTTTTTGCAGTTTCTTCAGTTTTAATCTACAGTTCATAACCAATAGATTGTGGTCAGAGTCCACATCTGCCCCTGGAAATGTCTTACAATTTAAAACCTGGTTCCTAAATCTCTGTGTTACCATTATATAATCTATCTGATACCTTTTAGTATCTGCAGGATTCTTCCATGTATACAACCTTCTTTTATGATTCTTAAACCAAGTTTTTGCTGTGATTAAGTTGTGCTCTGTGCAAAATTCTACCAGGCGGCTTCCTCTTTCATTTCGTAGCCCCAATCCATATTTTCTCCTACTACGTTTCCTTCTCTCCCTTTTCCTACTGATGAATTCCAGTCACCCATGACTATTAAATTTTCGCCTCCCTTCACTACCTGAATAATTTCTTTTATCTCATCATACATTTCATCAATTTCTTCGTCATCTGCAGAGCTAGTTGGCATATAAACTTGTACTACTGTAGTAGGTGTGGGCCTCGTGTCTATCTTGTCCACAATAATGCGTTCACTATGCTGTTTGTAGTAGCTTACCAGTACACCTATTTTTTTATTCATTATTAAACCTACTCCTGGATTACCCCTATTTGATTTTGTATTTATAACCCTTTATTCACCTGACCAAAAGTCTTGTTCCTCCTGCCACCAAACTTCACTAATTCCCACTATATCTAACTTTAACCTATCCATTTCCCTTTTTAAATTTTCTAACCTACCTGCCCGATTAAGGGATCTGACATTCCACGCTCCGATCCGTAGAACGCCAGTTTTCTTTCTCCTGATAACAACGTCCTCTTGAGTAGTCCCCGCCCGGAGATCCGAATGAGGGACTATTTTACCTCCGGAATATTTTACCCAAGAGGGCGCCATCATCATTTAACCATACAGTAAAGCTGCATGCCCTCGGGAAAAATTACGGCTGTAGTTTCCCCTTGCTTTCAGCCGTTCGCAGTACCAGAACAGCAAGGCCATTTTGGTTAATGTTACAATGCCAGATCAGTCAATCATCCAGACTGTTGCCCCTGCAACTACTGAAAAGGCTGCTGCCCCTCTTCAGGAACCACACGTTTGTCTGGCCTCTCAACAGATACCCCTCCGTTGTGGTTGCACCTACGGTACGGCTATCTGTATCGTTGAGGCACGCAAGCCTCCCCACCAACGGCATCAGAAAATATAGAGGAGCAACTTGGATACGTATGGCTGAAGACTATTGTATGGATAAGTCTAATGGAGGCGTTTATCCAGCAATTGCTGTCAAATCGCTGATGACAGTGATGATCGCGCAGCCAAGATGCGACTACGCGCGTAGCACTTAACAGGTCAGCTTGACAGGTCGGGCCTCTTTGTCAGCATGCTTCGGAACGCCGACCGCGCACTCGGTCAAGCTGAAGCCCAGTACCAGGTCAAGCTGAATAGGCGCTGCTCTATCAGACAGACGTCGCAATCGTAATGTTTACCGAGGACTGCTAGGTCAGACTCTTCAGCGTCAACTGACGTCAAACTGGTACTGCCGTAAAGTATCCGAAGGCAATCTTACTTAACCAGTTCGAGAGTTTTTCTCAAGCACTCAACTCGTGACGCATGCATACTGCAAGCCCAAAGGATGTCTGCCGTCCGAAGACAAAATCCTTCCAAGTACAAAGAGTGTAGCTTGATTTACTTTCTATTTGTTCAGTTGGACTTTTGTGTCATTGGCAGAAGGTCTTAAAACATGCCCAAATCTTCTTCTGAAAAATCAGAACAACGCAATTGTGAACTACTTTATTCCAGGACTAAAATAACAATGAAAACAACAATAAACCTACAGTAGAAGAATGTTATTTTGCTCACAAACAGTAACGGACAAGGAAAGGGGATCGCGTCGCGTATGAGTTGTTAGCAGGTATTATTTGCGAAAACGATCTAAGGTCCACGTAGACTACCTGTGTGAGGCGAGTCAAACTGAACCCTCTTAAGGTTATATTTTTCCCCGTTTTCCAATTCATTTTTGGGAGTTACAATTACCTTCATTCAATCAAGCGGATCTTAAGTACTTACGTATATGAACTTCATGGCAGGTACATGAATAATATGCAAGTAACTGCAAAGAGCGTGGCAGAGGATACTTCCCGTCGTACGACGAATTTAGGCTTCTTCCGTTCCGTTCGCGTGTGGATTGTGCAAACAATCACTGCTTAAATTCCTCTGTGCGAGCTCTAATTAATCTGGTCCTGTCTTCGCGGTTCAATATGTTTCTAGATTCCTCGCTTAATGCAGGTACTAGAAACTTTCGAAGCAGGCTTGCGTCTGTCTTCAAGCGTCTGCCAATTCAGTTCTTTCAGCATCTTCGTGACACTCTCTCATGAGACAGACAATCCTTTGCCAGTTGGTCCTGCCCTTCTCTGTTTACGTTCAACATGCCCTTTTAATCTTACTTGGGACAGATCCCACACGCTTGAGCAAAATTCTAGGATAGCCCACACGAGAATTTTGTAAGCTATCTCCATTGTGGACTGGGTGCACTTTTATAGTCTCTTATCAATGAACCGAAGCCTGCGATCTGATTTACCTACAACTGAGCTTATGAATCGCTCAACTTCATATCTCTACAGACTGCCACTTCCACACATTTCTGTGAGTTGACTGTTTACAATTGTGACTCATTCATGTCGTAGTTACAGGAAACGACGTTTTTTTTTCACTTTGAAAAGGTCATAATTTTACTTTTCCGGACATTAAGGCAAGTTGCCAACTTCTACACCACTTAGAAATCTTATGAGCAGCTGCTGGTAGAGAGTAAATTGCGATCCGTTTGCCTG
Source organism: Schistocerca cancellata (assembly GCF_023864275.1). Lineage (NCBI taxonomy): Eukaryota > Metazoa > Arthropoda > Insecta > Orthoptera > Acrididae > Schistocerca > Schistocerca cancellata. Next base: position 821,398,644 of record NC_064627.1, on the reverse strand, counting down.
ATCGCTAGACCGTGAGATTTTTGCATTTCTATCATGGACGCGATCGATTCACAGGTGCTGCCTCACGTCTCACCTACACTGCACCCATCTCGCCATCTGTAAGTTACATCGCCTCATGAAGCAAACAAGGTAACGTACTGCTGCTCCGGCATTGTTTGGGCGTACAAATCTCAATCGCCACTTGCTCTCAGCTGTACCTATGTAGTGAAACTACAGTAGATTTGATCAATCAAAGTCTGCTCAGTGTCAGATCAATACAGATTGCGATATCAACATATTTAGGGCCAGAGTACTTGACTCACTTCTGCCACCCAGGATACTTGTACATTGTACTCTTAAACCAACTGTTAATTGATAATACACTCCTGGAAATTGAAATAAGAACACCGTGAATTCATTGTCCCAGGAAGGGGAAACTTTATTGACACATTCCTGGGGTCAGATACATCACATGATCACACTGACAGAACCACAGGCACATAGACACAGGCAACAGAGCATGCACAATGTCGGCACTAGTACAGTGTATATCCACCTTTCGCAGCAATGCAGGCTGCTATTCTCCCATGGAGACGATCGTAGAGATGCTGGATGTAGTCCTGTGGAACGGCTTGCCATGCCATTTCCACCTGGCGCCTCAGTTGGACCAGCGTTCGTGCTGGACGTGCAGACCGCGTGAGACGACGCTTCATCCAGTCCCAAACATGCTCAATGGGGGACAGATCCGGAGATCTTGCTGGCCAGGGTAGTTGACTTACACCTTCTAGAGCACGTTGGGTGGCACAGGATACATGCGGACGTGCATTGTCCTGTTGGAACAGCAAGTTCCCTTGCCGGTCTAGGAATGGTAGAACGATGGGTTCGATGACGGTTTGGATGTACCGTGCACTATTCAGTGTCCCCTCGACGATCACCAGTGGTGTACGGCCAGTGTAGGAGATCGCTCCCCACACCATGATGCCAGGTGTTGGCCCTGTGTGCCTCGGTCGTATGCAGTCCTGATTGTGGCGCTTACCTGCACGGCGCCAAACACGCATACGACCATCATTGGCACCAAGGCAGAAGCGACTCTCATCGCTGAAGACGACACGTCTCCATTCGTCCCTCCATTCACGCCTGTCGCGACACCACTGGAGGCGGGCTGCACGATGTTGGGGCGTGAGCGGAAGACGGCCTAACGGTGTGCGGGACCGTAGCCCAGCTTCATGGAGACGGTTGCGAATGGTCCTCGCCGATACCCCAGGAGCAACAGTGTCCCTAATTTGCTGGGAAGTGGCGGTGCGGTCCCCTACGGCACTGCGTAGGATCCTACGGTCTTGGCGTGCATCCGTGCGTCGCTGCGGTCCGGTCCCAGGTCGACGGGCACGTGCACCTTCCGCCGACCACTGGCGACAACATCGATGTACTGTGGAGACCTCACGCCCCACGTGTTGAGCAATTCGGCAGTACGTCCACCCGGCCTCCCGCATGCCCACTATACGCCCTCGCTCAAAGTCCGTCAACTGCACATACGGTTCACGTCCACGCTGTCGCGGCATGCTACCAGTGTTAAAGACTGCGATGGAGCTCCGTATGCCACGGCAAACTGGCTGACACTGACGGCGGCGGTGCACAAATGCTGCGCAGCTAGCGCCATTCGACGGCCAACACCGCGGTTCCTGGTGTGTCCGCTGTGCCGTGCGTGTGATCATTGCTTGTACAGCCCTCTCGCAGTGCCCGGAGCAAGTATGGTGGGTCTGACACACCGGTGTCAATGTGTTCTTTTTTCCATTTCCAGGAGTGTATTATTCAATCAATAACTTGTTTAGCATAATTTATGTCTGGTTTAATAAAATATATGTTGATAGTAAATTTTGCTTCATTCTCAATCATTAAAAACGGCCCCCATAGGGTTAACTTTCAAGATCTTTATAACTTGAATCGATTTTGCAGCCACTGTATAAAATCACAGTCCCTCTCAACCTGTAACCTTTCATTTCTTCATTTCCTTCTCCCATTCTGGCTGTATTACTTATTTTGTCAGGCAGTAATGTTCGAAGACCTTTTCACGAAATATCAGGTATCTTTCTTCGTGTATCTCATATTTCAGATTTTTGAGCAAAAGACACTAAAAGGTATCAGATAGATTATATAATGGTAAGACAGAGATTTAGGAACCAGGTTTTAAATTGTGAGACATTTCCAGGGGCAGATGTGGACTCTGATCATATGGTTATGAACTGTAGATTAAAACTGAAGAAATTGCAAAAAGGTGGGAATTTAAGGAGATGGGACCTGGATATACTGACTAAACCAGAGGTTGTACAGAGTTTCAGCGACAGCATAAGGGAACAATTGACAGGAATGGGGGAAAGAAATACTGTAGAAGACGAATGGGTAACTCTGAGGGATGAAGTAGTGAAGGCAGCAGAGGATCAAGTAGGTAAAAAGACAAGGGCTAGTAGAAATCCTTGGGTAACAGAAGAAATATTGAATTTAATTGATGAAAGGAGAAAATAGAAAAAAGCAGTAAATGAAGCAGGCAAAAAGGAATACAAACGTCTCAAAAATGAAATCGACAGGAAGTGCAAAATAGCTAAGCAGGGATGGCTAGAGGACAAATGTAAGGATGTAGAGGCTTATCTCACTAGGGGTAAGATAAATACAGCCTACAGGAAAATTAAAGAGACCTTTGGAGAAAAGAGAGCCACTTGCATGAATATCAAAAGCTCAGATGGAAACCCAGTTCTAAGCAAAGAAGGGAAAGCAGAAAGGTGGAAGGAATATATAGAGGGCCTATACAAGGGCGATGTACTTGAGGACAATATTATGGAAATGGAAGAGGATGTAGATGAAGATGAATTGGGAGATACGATACTGCGTGAAGAGTTTGACAGAGCACTGAAAGACCCGAGTCGAAACAAGGCCCCGGGAATAGACAACATTCTATTAGAACTGCTGACGGCCTTATCAGTTTAATAAGCCACAGCTGCAAAATATTAACGCGAATTATTTACAGACGAATGGAAAAACTGGTAGAAGCCGACCTCGGGAAAGATCAGTTTGGATTCCGTAGAAATGTTGGAACACGTGAGGCAATACTGACCTTACGACTTATCTTAGAAGAAAGATTAAGGAAAGGCAAACCTACGTTTCTAGCATTTGTAGACTTAGAGAAAGCTTTTGACAATGTTGATTGGAATACTCTCTTTCAAATTCTTAAGGTGGCAGGGCTAAAGTACAGGGAGCGAAAGGTATTTACAATTTGTACAGAAACCAGATGGCAGTTATAAGAGTCAAGGGGCATAAAAGGGAAGCAGTGGTTGGGAAGGGAGTCAGACAGGGTTGTAGCCTGTCCCCGATGTTATTCAATCTGCATATTGAGCAAGCAGTAAAGGAAACAAAAGAAAAATTTGGAATAGGTATTGAAATCCATGGAGAAGAAATAAAAACTTTGAGGTTCGCCGATGACATTGTAATTCTGTCAGAGACAGCAAAGGACTTGGAAGAGCAGTTGAACGGAATGGACAGTGTCTTGAAAGGAATATATAAGATGAACATCAACAAAAGTAAAACGAGGATAATGGAATGTAGTCGAATTAAATCGGGTGATGCGGAGGGAATTAGATTAGGAAATGAGACACTTAAAGTAGTAAAGCAGTTCTGCTATTTGGGGATCAATATAACTGATGATGGTCGAAGTAGAGAGGATATAAAATGTAGACTGGCAATGGCAAGGAAAACGTTTCTGAAGAAGAGAAATTTGTTAACATCGAGTATATATTTAAGTGTCAGGAAGCCGTTTCTCAAAGTATTTGTATGAAGTGTAGCCACGTATGGAAGTGAAAAATTAACAATAAATAGTTTGGACAAGAAGAGAATAGAAGCTTTCAAAATGTGGTGCTACAGAAGAATGTTGAAGATTAGGTGGGTAGATCACGTAACTAATGAGGAGGTATTGAATAGGATTGGGGAGAAGAGAAGTTTGTGGCACAACTTGACTAGAAGAAGGGATCAGTTTGTAGGACATGTCCTGAGGCATCAAGGGATCACAAATTTAGCATTGGAGGGCAGTGTGGTGGGGAAAAATCGTAGAGGGAGACCAAGAGATGAATACACTAAGCAGATTCAGAAGGATGTAGGTTGCAGTAGGTACTGGGAGATGAAGGAGCTTGCACAGGATAGATTATCATGGAGAGCTGCATCAAACCAGTCTCAGGACTGAAGACCACAACAACGAGCAATACTGTGAGGTAAGAAGAATCCCCTCCCCACCCATTCCCCTGACGTATTTTTAGGTAGGGTTTAATGTCTCCTTGATGATGAGGTCATTACAGACGGGGCATAAACTCGAAAAGAGAACGGACGAGATGGGAAATCGCGCGTGTCCGTTTTCACAGTGGCATTTGCTTTCAGTGGTTTAGTGAAGCCACAGATAATCCAAACCAAGATGGCTGAAGGAGGATATAAACCTTACTCTAAACGGATGTGAGTATGTAAGCACCCACGTCGCTTGGTGCCAACAAATGCATTTACCTTCGATGTCCTCATTTGTTGGCAACTCAACATGAGAGACTAAGTCCATTCACCATTCAGTCTCAAGTACTGCGCTCGCGCGGGTGTGTGTGTGTGTGTGTGTGTGTGTGTGTGTGTGTGTGTGTGTGTGTGTCTGTATGTGTGTGTTGTGTGTTGTGGTACGTACTCTCTATGCCCTCAGTAAGTTCTCCCCCCCCCCCCTCCCCGCAAGCCCCCATCCACCCCACCCCACCGCTGCTTCCATTTCTTACTGTAAGGAGCAAAGTAATAAATGCGGGAAATGATACTGTATAAACTTTTCTCAGTTTAATATCCATGTCATTTAGAATCAAAAATTCGAATTTTCGATTACTGTCTCAGCCACCGTTGACTGGAGTAAAAGCACCATTGACTGCTGAGGTCGAGGCAGCTGCTGCAGAACGTTAACGAAGGAGGCATATACCTCCAACGACGATGGAATTCCCAACAATTTCTTCCTTTGCCTCTCATGATTCATAACACGTCTAGTCGCTTCTATTGTGATTGCCTTCTTGGTGTTCCCAAGTGACGCTGTGCTGCATTTTGCGGTCCAGTGACCTTATTTTCCTGTTGTGGGCCCTTACCACTGTTGCACAGAAGGTGCAGGTTGTCCTCATGAATCCATCCCAAAGTCGTGGGAGTCTTTGGAGCATTGGTAGTTCACAATGAGCACAGGAGGAGTGGCCCCAGGTCAGATCCCTGCTGCATGCCAGCATGGATGTGTAGGACGGTGGACAGGTCAGCTTCAGCCCTCATGTGGAACGTCTGACTATTGAGGTAACAGCCAATGAGCCAGACATGCAATTCTGTCACCCCCAGTTCAAGAAGTTTGAACAGGAGGTCTTTCGTGTGAAGTACTAACAGGAGATCATGAGGCTGGTGCAGAGCCAGCTGGGGGGTACAGTCTGGAGCGTCTTCATGTGTGCCTTGATGATACTGGGCAGAGCAGCACTTTGTACAGGGTAATTCTCAGCTGTGACAGGAGCCAGGGCCCAGTGTGAGCAAGGGATAAAGTTTGTGGAGTTGGACGCCATGCAAGACTGCAGTCGAGCGTGACCCCGAGAAACCTTGCTGTGGGACGCCAGTTAACAGGACTACCACCAACGAGGATGGGCGGCAGTTCCACATGGACGAGACATCAGTTAACTATTAGGAACTACATCTTGGCACCATTGAAGATGAGACGCCACTTGACAGCCCAGGCTGCGAGGGCATCAAAGGCATATTTTAATCTCAGGCACAGAGCAGTGGCATTCATACTTCAGCTGAAGAACGCCTTCAGGACCACGAAGACAAAACAAATAAGGGCATGTATGGAGGCATAGGGATAGTCGTGTTTCCCTCGCTCTGTTTGCGAGTCAAATAGAATTGGAATGGACTAGTGATAGAATAATGTACCCTCCACCACGTACCATACCATGGCTTGTAGATTATGTATATAAACGTAGATGTAGATCATCTGCAGTCAGACTTCGGAGCATTGGTAGTGGCATCGAGAGTGGCCCCAAAACAGACCCTGCGACTCACCAGCTCGGATGTGTCGAACAGTGGACAGCGCTTCTTCAGCTCTCAAGTGGAAAGTCAGACCGCCGAGGTAAGAGCTGGTGAGCTGGACCTGCGATGCCGGCAACCACAGTTCAAGAAGTTTGAGTAGGAGGCTGTGGTGCCACACGCTTTCAAAGCCTCACAAAATGTCCAGAAACGCCACCTTGAAGAACTCCCACTGCTCCAGAGAGTTGCATGCCCCTTCACAAGGCGTAGCAGCTGGTGAACTGTCGTATTGCCCTTGCGAAACCCAAACTGTTTCATGGGCAAGATATTCTCAGTTTCACGCTGCAGTGGCCCAACGTAGACCCTCTCGAACACCTTGGAGAGGGCTGGAGGAGATTTATGGAATGGTAGTTCTTCGAATAGCGCAGTTCTTTCCCAAGCTTCAGTATCACCACAATCTCCGCATGCTTCCATGGTAGGGGAAAGCGACAAGTCGAGAAAATGTGTTAAGGAGGGCATGGGGCATGACGTCAGGACCCACGGCCTTCTTAGGGTTGAGGTAGCAAAGAACAGACATTACCTCTTCAGCCAAAGTGTCTTGAATTGCGTCGTCATTGTCTCACTCCTCAAGAAAGAATCGGTCAGCAACCAAGGGGACATGAGCAGTATCCACCTGATCGTCTACTGGAGTGAAAGCTTCAGCAGAGACGTCGGCCAACTAATCCACCTTCGCATTCGCCTCGCAGACAGCCAGGCCGCCGACCAGCAACGGAGGAACGGACTGCCGAGACTGACACGGTTTCCCTCTTATATAGGCATGATTTCATCATTTAGAACCAATCACAAATGGCCGAGGTGGTGCGTGAGCGGCAGGCGAACTGCGCACCTGGTAGCAGCTCCAGTCCACCACAGAAACAATGACATTAGGTGGAGCGAGGGGCCGACGCCACGTTTGAAACTGACCGAGTGAGGTGATGCAGTAGTTAGCATACTGGAATCGCATTTGGGAGGACGATCGTTAAATCCTCCTTTGGCCATCAAGATATAGGCTTTCAGTGATTTCACTAAATCGCTCCAGGCAAATGCCGGTATGGTTTCTTTGAAAGGGCACACCCTATTTCCTTCCCCATCCTTGATACCATCCGAGCTTGCACTCCATCTCTAATGACCTCGAAGTCGACAGGACGTTAAATGCAATCTTCTTTCCTTCTTCCTGACGTCTGGAACTGCTGCCCTCGCTTCTCCACAAACATCAAGCATCCATCTTTGGTTTCGCTCGATATGAGAATACTAAAAATAAATATTATAATAAAAGAATGCAGGATTTTTAATTAATGTCCTCTCAACATATTGGTCTTGCATTTGATGTTCCTACCAACACAGAGATGAGGATAGGTTAAGAACTGTGACATTCGTGAAATGAATCGAGCTAATTTTGGAATTTTAAGATTTACTGTCGGAACTTTCCTCGGCGTCAACGTCCATTTTACCAGAGTGATTTATTAGGATTAGAATACCCAAAAGCGTGCCACCACAGCTATATATCTTCCTCGACAATCTTGTAGATCAGGAATTCTGTTGATAAATGTCCGTCGTCCCGTTTTCAGTGAAACATGCGAGAAAGCCATGCAAAGCTACGGTGGAGCCAAAATATGTGTGTTCGTGAGTATAGCAACTTCACACTGAACTCACGGTCCACAGAGTCTGAAGTAAATCAGGTGATGAGCGACAGAATGAAATACGCCGGCCTTTGATGGGAACATAGGACATAGGACATAGGACCAAGTACTCTCCTGGCAGTCAGAATTCCGGAAAAATTGGTGTTTTGTGCAGACGCTTACCTTGATGTGTGGCCCGGTAGGAGCTAAATAGCATAAGTTGAGAGGAAGGGAAATTTTGTGGGAATTTGTTCACTTCCCAGAGCAGGCATTGGTCGGCGCTGGGAAGCGACGCATAATTAACGCGACTTGCGCTGCAATTGGTGTAAGTGATTTTGCTGGAGGGGAAACTGAGGCAAAGAGCGGACTGGCAGAAGTCTCCATAGAGGTCCGCCGTTCCCAGCTTGCCTAGAGTGCGGACGTGGCGTTCTTCACTCAGCTTTCCTGAGAGAGAGTGAGCATCTTTGCGGTTCAGGACTTAGCAAACGGAACAATTGAGCTTGGAGATAGAAAGTTTTCGTTCAGCTATGTACTGAGCAAGATAGCTAGGAGTGAATAGACGAGCGCAGCCTTGCAGCACCACGAGGTCGGCCGACGTCCGCACAACGACGACGCCCCGCCACGCTGAATTCGGTGATATTGCGCCCACTCCGTCTTGAATTAGGCCACTGATTAATTTGCTGGATCACGTCGACAAAGTTTCCACGAGGGTTTCATGGGCCGTGTATTGTAGAATTCTTCTCGCACTTCGCATTACGCCTGGGTCAGTCGATAGGAATTACTTTTGAGTTATCGTGCTTTACTCCACGCAAACGCAATTTATTACCACTGCCTGTTAGGAGAGTCATGTAATGTGATGATTGAAGGTCGTGAGTTAAAATAAATTTGTGCTAATCGACTGCATCTGTTTTCAATCAAGTAGTTGAAATCCCAAGTCACTTTCTTAATTAATTTTATGTTCAACATTTGCATCTGGTGCTCATTAGCTGAATATAACATCAATGTGCACCCCTATTTAATTAAAAGGGATCAATTCTGAATCAATTAATGTCAGCACTGCCACCACAGTTCAATCAGGAGTCACAGGGCCTTATTACTTTCTTTGCGTTATCCGACATTGCGGCAGTTTTGCACTCTCTGTTGATCTGTTAGTCAATTACCTGGGGTGAACACACGCCAAAACCAGTTAAGTGACGGGTGGGGTGTTGCAAATGACTAGTTTATTAGATCCGCATGACGATTTTAGGACTGGACTGGACAAGGATACGGAACGAAATCGGCTGTGTCCGTTCTCAAAGGAAGCATCCCGGCATTTGCCTTACGCGATTCATTGAAACCACCAAAAATCTAAATCTGGATGTTCGGATGGGGAGATGAGCACCGTCCTTCGGATTAGAGTCTAGTGCCTAAACCACCGCACCACCTTTATTGATGGTCGTAACTGAATGCATGTCATTCGTTTTTTACGACTCCTCGAGCGGATCGTAACTTTCGCAGAGTATATATTGCACACAAGTTTTTTTTTAAATAGCAATTAGTTTAATTTACGAAAAACCTCCATGAATAATTGACATTGTACTATTCTGTTTTTGTGCTTAAATGTGAATTGATTCACGTTGTTTCAAATATGACTGTGCATCAGTAAGGTACTTTCGATCAACGGAAAAAAAGAGTTGACGGAATGGAAAATAACCATAGGAAATAGTGAGACGTATTTGTAGACTAGAATTTGCACAATAGATAAGGGTAAAACAACATTTTTCCACCGGTTTTCGCATGTTCGTGCACGTGTTAGAGTAGCTTCTTATCAGACAACATTTATAGCGGCACGAGTGCCTGAGCCATCGGCACTAATACATACTTTTGCGCAGTAGCAATGACGGACTGCAAAGTTTCCCGTCCTTTCTGAAGGACGCCTTGGGAGAACTTCCTCAAACCTGCCGCTTGACGTCGGACTGATGGCGCCATCCCAAATTAGATCGCAGCAGTGGTAGTCGAGCCCAGAAAAAACTTTGTTGACACGAAAATGTGTGGCGTGGTGCCGTCTGTGATGGCCTCGAACAGATCCGCAGCAACTCTCCTTCCCGCTTTAGGGAATTTTACTCCATGACACGCTTTAAAGACGTCTTCCATTAGTTGAGGGCAACTCCAAATAATTTTTTTACATTTTTTTTCTGGTTCCTTGAGACCGTTCACTTCATATCTGCATAGTAATAAAACGAGTGTTTGCATATTGTTTGCTGTACAAAATAACTGTAGCACAATCTAGACAAGCGCTCTTTAAAAACAAGAACAAGTAACTTTGTCTTAGAACTTAGACATGTTTATTGCATTATAGTAATAAACTCTGTTGCTAGGAACTTTCCTCTACAACAAAATAAAATAATCGTAAATACGTTTTGCAGAATGTATCTAGAATTCTGAGGGATTCCATTACTGTTTGAGGCTTAATTGTAATCTGCTGAGTAGTGGAAGCAAGTGGTGGGCTGGTTTCCACCTCTGCTCACTAAGTAAGTACCGAAGCAGTGAAGTGAAGCACTTTGTAATTATCCCAGGTAGGTGTTCGGAGCAGCACAGCTAAAGATGTGGACTGATGGATTTTCTGAAAACGCAAATTTCATAGCACGATCTGATAACCGCTCTGTGCTGTGTAATTAGTTAAAATTCCCGAACTTCTTCGAATGACTACAGGATCAGCTTGTACAATAAGAGAAAAAAGATACTGAAAATTAGTAGCAAACTCACGCCAATGGCGGATGGGTCTCAAGTCGAAACGTTGCGTCTCTCCCACAAAAAGCTGAAAAATGGAACTTGCAGTCCAAAATTATTAACATAACTGTAAGGACTGGTATTATAATGAAGTATTTGAATACATTTTGAAACAAATGTTAGTTCACTATATTAGAAATTATTCAGAGCTCTTGAGAATGATGCTAACGTGACATGATGAGGGTGGTAAAAGACAAATGCGAACAGCCAGGCGTCTTCTAGCTCCCCTCGAAAAAACTGAAGGCCGCGCTCTCGTTTACATTCACGGATACTACAAATATTGGTGTATGGAATCTTTGGTCTCCGGTCGAAATATTAATTACATGTTCCTTTGCACAGGCATACGCAAAATTTTACACACAAAAAGTAATTTTTGGCGAACTGGTCTTACAAAGTGAGCAAGATGTCAGTCCCAGCTGCCTCCTTTTATCTGAGCAATGATTTAGTCTGCTGTCCGAAAACTAGGTGTGTAAGTCTCCAGACGGCTGCTCAATAGATCACTGTAACTTTTACTCCCCTTACTGTGTCACGTCGAAGGGCAATACCAAAAGTTGAAGCACCATAACTTTTGTTGCCTGTTAAATAATACGAGGCAATATATCACTCTATGTCGATATACGTGTTGTATTGGTCCTCTGGGAACGAGAAATATTTATTTACGATTGGCATGACATGTTTAAACGAACTGTTATTTTTTGTGCAAAAGATTGCGACAAAAAATATTAATTATCTCACTGTGATGTATGTGAAAAGTAGTATCGATACTGCAGGATAATTCGTGGTTTTAGAACAATGAAACAATAGAAATAGATTTTCAGAATTATCTTACTTTTGTTCGGATCTTCATATGAGAAAGACGTGGATGAGGATGTATGTATCTTGTAACGCACTTCCGGTAAATATATGATGTTATTTATAACCAAACCACTTATTTCAAGAGTAGTAACAGTCCCACAAGTGTGAAAATTTAGTTGTACGTTGTTTTCAGGGATTAATAACGTACGATAAAGCGCGAGTTGTAATTTGTATTGTTGGTCGCAGATTCTTGTTCAGATTAATCCAATATTAAGTGGCGTAAAGAAAAATTGAGAGGGTTTATAAGTAATTCTTGAGTAAACATACTAAAGTAAAGTTACTTTCATTCGTTTTGCAAAGAGTCGTATCGATATTAAACACTCTTGTGGTTGCCGCTTCACAGCTATCTTTTGTTCATGTGACGAGATTTTCAGTTACGAAAGTTATCAACTTCGAATTAATAATAAGTGTACCATACAAAAGGTGTTTCTCCACGTGATACCACGAAAGTATAAATTATTTTTCAGATGAAAAGATATTTAATTACATCCCTGAGATATTTCTAAGTGTAAAAGATTAAGGTTCCTAATTTATTTTACGTATATACCGACTTTCTAAGTTGCTTTATTTATCGGGCACTTGGATATAGCAAACTCAACAATAACAAGAATAACAATACTCGACCGTGATAAGAAGTTGTAGCGTATATGTTGTGTGTAGCCTTAAGTGATCTTACGATGTGTTATTATCACCACAAATATACACATACTCACATGCAACACATAAAAACACGAAAAAAGAATCACTTTAGTGTAACTGCCTTGAACATAAACGATTAGTTACGACATACTGGCGGCAGATATAGCGGTCAGCTGCCGCAACCAGCAAACAGGCGATCCAAGGATCCGGGGACCCACAATATCCTCTTTGTGGGTTTCCTGTGCTTGTGGCGAAGTAGAGATGAAGGACATTTCTCAGCTTTACTCTTTGTGTTTTTAAAGTACACCACTGGCCATTAAAATTGCTACACCACGAAGATGCGAAATTTAACCGACACGAAGAAGATGCTGTGATATGCAAATGATTAGCTTTTCAGAGCATTCACACAATGTTGGCGCCGGCGGTGACACCTACAACGTGCTGACATGAGGAAAGTTTCCAACCGATTTCTCATACACAAACAGCAGCTGACCGGTGTTGCCTGGTGAAACGTTGTTGTGATGCCTCGTGTAAGGAGGAGAAATGCGTACCATCGCGTTTCCGACTTTGATAAAGGTCGGATTGTAGCCTATCGCGATTGCGGTTTACCGCATCGTGACATTGCTGCTCGCGTTGGTCGAGATCCAATGACTGTTAGCAGAATATGGAATCGGTGGGATCAGGAGGGTAATACGGAACGTCGTGCTGGATCCCAACGACCTCGTATCACTAGTAGTCGAGATGACAGGCATCTTATCCGCATGGCTGTAACGGATCGTGTAGCCACGTCTCGATCCCTGAGTCAACAGATGGGGACGTTTGCAAGACAACAACCATCTGCACGAACAGTTCGACGACGTTTGCAGCAGCCTGAACTATCAGCTCGGAGACCATGGCTGCGGTTACCCTTGACGCTGCATCACAGACAGGAGCACCTGCGATGGTGTACTCAACGCCGAACCTGGGTGCACGAATGGCAAAACGTCATTATTTCGGATGAATCCAGTCTCTGTTTGCAGCATAATGACGGTCGCATCGCCGGCCAGGGTGGCCGAGCGGTTCTAGGCGCTACAGTCTGGACCCGCGCGACCGCTACGGTCGCAGGTTCGAATCCTGCCTCGGGCATGGATGTGTGTGACGTCCTTAGGTTAGCTTGGTTAAAGTAGTTCTAAGTTCTAGGGGACTGATGACCTCAGATGTTAAGTCCCATAGTGCTCAGAGCCATTTGAACCATTTATTTTTATGGTCGCATCGGTGTTTGGCGACATTGCGGTGAACGCACATTGGAAGCGTCTATTCGTCATCGCCATACTAGCGTATCACCCGGCGTGATGGTATGGGGTGCCATTGGTTACACGTCTCGGTCACCTCTTGTTCTGATTGACGGCACTTTGAACAGTGCACGTTACATTTCAGATGTGTTACGACCCGTGGCTTTACCCTTCATTCGATCCCTGCGAAACCCTACATTTTAGCAGAATAATGCACGACCGCATGCTGCAGGTCCTGTACGGGCCTTTCTGGAAACAGAAAATGTTCGACTGCTGTCCTGGCCAGCACATTCCCCAGATCTCTCACCAATTGAAAACGTCTGGTCAATGGTGGCCGAGCAACTGGCTCGTCACAATACGCCAGTCACTACTCCTGATGAACTGTGGTATCGTGTTGAAGCTGCATGGGCAGCTGTTCCTGTACACGCCATCCAAGCTCTATTTGACTCAATGCCCATGCGTATCAAGGCCGTTATTACGGCCAGAGGTGGTTGTTCTGGGTACTGATTTCTCAGGATCTATGCACCCAAATTGCGTGAAAATGTAATCACATGTCAGTTCTAGTATAATATATTTGTCCAATGAATACCCGTTTATCATCTGCATTTGTTCTTGGTGTAGCAATTTTAATGGCCAGTAGTGTATAATGAATGGAAATTTTCTCGAAATAACCAAATAGACAGTCCTATGGCTTACCTGCGATGCGAAATGTTGATTTATAATTTATGCCAATATACATACAATAACAGATAGAATTTTACTTGTTGTCTTTTGAAGTTCAGGGTGACCATAATTGAAGTTACAATTTCAAACGCTGTAGAAATAGAACCACTCCTCAGAATGACCTCAGATTTGAACAACAGATTATTGACGTCATGGAGTAAAAGAAATTAACGATAATTTTACCAGTAAATGGCGCTGTAAGCGACTTATCGTATGTGGTGTCGGCTACAAATGACAGATGAATTCCAGTACGGCGGCAATGGTTGAGCTGCACATTACACCGACGGTATTCTTCAATATGCTGACTGCACAAGTTCGGCAGCCAACAGCTGTGAAGCTGCTAGTCAGGTAAACCCATCCACAATGGCAATGGGAAAATCGGCTTTTAATTGTTCTGACGGCAAAAACTGTAAAAAAAGAAAAATGACGTCGGTATTTAATTGTTCTGGGGCCAAAAACGGCATGAATAGCAGAATGACATCGGTTTTTAACTGTCGTGATATTGGCGGAAGTTGAAAGAAAGAAGCAGCATGTTCCACAACAGAAGGAGTGTCTCAGATGTCTCGTTCAAAATACGTTGCTTAATACGTGCCTTCAATTCAGCTACATTCGTAATTGAAGCGCTGAACACATCATTCAAATAAACCCACAGCCAGAATTCAGATGGTTTTTAAGATCAGGTGATCTGGACGGCCAGGCTGTGGGGAACTGACGGCTTTTAATTCCAGTATTTCCGAAATACATCTGCGGCAGCCGCTTCACTGACTATGCCAATTGCGGAGGAGCTCTATCTTGCATAAAAATGATCCTACCAACATATCTACGCTGTTGAAGGGTTGGAATGACGTTGGTGCATAAAAGACTGTCACAGCGTTTACCAGTGGCGGTAGCGGTCGCTGGACCTGCAGCCGTCAACCCGCTCCATACAGTCGTCTGTGTGGAATGAAATGGTGCCGGTTGAGATGCGTGCGGATTTCCCGTGTCCATATTCTGCAATACTGCGTATTGGCATGTCCTTGGATATGGAAATGGGCTTCGTCTATCCACAGAATGTTCCATGGCCATTCATTGTCCACTTCCATGCGAACAGGAAATTCCAGAGCGAACGTCTGCCCTGGTGGCAGATCAGCGGGAAGCAACACCTGAAGATGGGTAATTTTGTACGGATGACAATGCGGGATGTTTCGTAGGATTTTATGCACCGTGTTCGCAGGCATATCCAACGTCCGGGCAATTCTCCGTGCGCCACAAGTTTGCACGCCATCGCTCAGTCACTCCTGCGGTGCTGTGACCACATCTTCAACACAGGTCGGATCAACTACATTCCTCTCTCTGCCATACTGCACTTCAGTAACATCTGCTATTTGGAATTTTGCAGTCAGACTCTTAGCAGACATCGGACCAATGCCTTTTTTCATGCACTTCAGTGTCCGCAAAATCTGCAGGGCTACTGGCCGCACAGTCACCGTTTTTTGTAGAAGAGCTGGTGTGCCGCGCCTCGATTGGTGTGCCTATTCTGACGCTCACGGAGCCATCTACTGGTCAAATTTTCCGTAATTTTCTTGTTCCGCGACGTTTTCTCCTGCGTTAGTTATATGCTGATCAAATCTGACGTCATTCAGAGCAATAGTTCTCTTTCTACAGCATTTTGAACCTAGAACTTTAATGGACACCTTGTATTTTTGATTGGTTTTCTGCAAAAAGACTCTCTCCTAATTTTGTAAATACAAGTTATCTTCAGTAATAGTTGACATGTTGTGGTGATACTGTACATATTCTTCATTAATTTTTATTTTAACCGGCTCAATGACAATTTTCAGCTAAATGTTCAGCATTTGAAAGCATATAACACCAATGACAGAATTTCGTAAGGCTACAAGAGCTATTGCAAACTCTTCATAATTATTTGTTGTACACGTATATGAAAACTTAAACAACTCGCTCAGTCACTTTTGTAGTGCATACTGTGCTTATCTCCTTTCAATAACACCTCATAGAACTACATTTTGGACTAGCTCACCGTTAAGAAAGAAAATTTTCATTGCACAAAAGCGTGAAAGACTTGGATATTTTAGCCACTAGGCGAATTACATTTTTATGTCATAAAATTAATTTGAAGTGATATATTACTGCCTGGAAGGTTAACTATTACAGTATTTTACGAAACTCCAATCTTAAGGGGGTGAAACAGTGGCTGAATGGTTTCTTGAAAAATGTCGCTACTAAGGCGATTTTGAAGCTAGACGAAAACTGGTATTTGGTTTCTTGGTCAGAAATAAAGAAATAGGTGTTTCAGCATTTTTTTTTGGAAATTTAACCCTATGAGGATGAAACAGTGTGTGAAAGTTTTATGAAACTATATCATTCTAAAATAACTACTAATATATTATTAAAGCTACATCTATGAACATTGGTATTCAACTTCTCGGTTACAAATAAAAAAATACGTGTTGTAGTGTTTTTAAAAAATTCAACCCGTGAGGGTGTGAAATAGTGGATGAGCTTTACTATGGAATTATTTTGTTATGAAAGCATTTTTAAAGGTCAGTCTATGAAAATTTAAATTTGACTTCTCAGTTAGAAATAAAAAATTATATGTTTCACTGTTTTTGGAAATTCAACCCCCGAAGGGTGAAATAGGATCAGACTGATTCATTGACTCATCATCGCCCAGCCCAAACCGCTCAAGACAGAAACTTGAAGTTTTGGAGAGAGTGTGGATCCCGTACTGTAGGCATCGTTTAAGAAAGGATTGTCCGAAATTCCACTCTTAAGGGAGTGAAATAGAGGGCGATAGGCTTTTTGAAAGCAATTTTAATATTAAGGGAGTTTTGAAGCTAGAACTACGAAAACTGGTATTTGGTTTCTCAGTCAGAAAATAAAAAATGCATGTTTCGCATTTTGGGAAAATCAACCACTAAGTAGGTGAAATAGTGGGTGAAAGTTTTTTTGAAAATAAATAATTACAAAAGAATTACTGAAGAATTTTGGGGTTACAGCTATGACAATTGGTATTTGACATCTCGGTTAGAAATTTAATAAAATACGTGTTTCAGTGTTTCTAAAAATTCAGTCCCTAAGGGAGTGCAATAGGGGATGAAAATTTTTAAGAAAATATTTCGTTATACTAAAAAAATTTTGAAGCTAAATTTTTGGAAATTGGTATTTCATTTGTCAGTTAGAGAATGTTAGAGGATGCAAGTTGCTATGGAAATTCCTCCACAAGAACGCAAAAAGCATGATTAACAAAAACTTTGGACTTCATCTACCAGACTCGCTTTTTAATCAGATGTACATTCGGAAAAGACCATGCTTAAATGGCCTTAATTGGCGTGAAAAGCTTAGAAAGTGTTGTAATTTGTGAAAAAGTAAACATTCGATAAATAAGAACAAAGCAAAAAAACTTTGCAGGCCATTCAGTCTACGCTAGCGAAGCAGTGGGCGCTAAGCTCGTAAAATATATAAAGGGAACTTACTCAAAGTTTTTACACGATACCCTACTGAATGTTCAGACAGAAATGCACATACAGAGGGGGGAGGAGTAGATGGACAGGGAGAGAAGGGAGGAGGCTATGCACAGAGAAGGGGGAGGAAATGTACTGAGAGAGAGGGGGGCATGGTGCAGCGGAAAGAATAGAGAATGGTAATTCTAGGGACGTGTGTTTAGCCCGTCTGCATAACTTTTTTTATTTCAAATTTTTATGTTACTTACACAGCAAAGAAACTGAAATAATGCGCAATATAGTATACTGATTAACATTCTCATAAAAGCATGAAAAGGAGTGGTGAAGGAAAGTCTGGTATTGGAAACACATTTCCAAGGAAGGCTTGTAATTAATACGTACTTGACATTGCTTTCTGCCAATTTCATTTTGATCTTCGAGTAGCCCTCAGCAACTCCTTGGAACAATAGGTTCCAAGTACAGGTAAAACCGTTCGTTAGCTACACTATGTGATCAAAAGTATCCGGACAACCCCAAAACATACGTTTTTTATATTAGGTGCATTGTGCTGCCACCTACTGCCAGGTACTCCATATCAGCGACCTCAGTAGTCATTAGACATCGTGAGAGAGCAGAATAGGGCGCTCCGCGGAACTCACGAACTTTGAAAGTGGTCAGGAGATTGGGTGTCACTTTTGTCATACGTCTGTACGCGAGATTTCCACACTCCTAAACATCCATAGGTCCACTGTTTCCCATGTGATAGTGAAGTGGAAATGTGAAGGGACACGTACACCACAAAAGCATACAGGTCGACCTCGTCTGTTGACTGACAGACCACCGACACTTGAAGAGGGTCGTAATGTGTAATAGGCATACATCTATCCAGACTATCACACAGGCATTCCGAACTGCATAGGATCCACTGCAAGTACTATGACAGTTGGGTGGGAGGAGAGAAAGCTTGGATTTCATGGTCCAGCGGATGCTTCTAAGCCACGTACCACGCCGTAAATATCGAACGACGCCTCGCTTGGTGGAAGGAGCGTAAAAAATTGGACGATTGAAAAGTGGAAAAACGTTGAGTGGAGTGACGAATCACGGTACACAATGTGGCGATTCGATGGCAGGGTGTGGGTATGGCGAATGCCTGGTGAACGTCATCTGCCAGCGTGTGTATTGCCAACAGTAAAATTCGAAGACGACGGTGTTATGGTGTGGTCATGTTATTCATGGAGGGAGCTTGCACCCCTTGTTGTTTTGCGTGGCACTATCACAACACAGGCCGAATTGATGTTTTAAGCACCTTCTTGCTTCCCACTGTTGAAGAGCAATTCGGGGATGACGATTGCATCTTTCAACACGACCGAGCAGCTGTTCATAATGCACGGCCTGTGGCGGAGTGGTTACACGACGATAACATCCCTGTAATGGACTGGCCTGCACAAAGCCCTGACCTAAATCCCACAGAACACTTTTGGGATGTTTTGGAACGCCGACTTCGTGCCAGGCCTCACCGACCGACATCGCTACCTCTCCTCAGTGCAGCACTCCGTGAAGAATGGACTACCATTCCCCAAGAAACCTTCCGGCACCTGATTGAACGTATGCCTGCGAGAGTAGAAGCTGACATCAAGGCTAAGGGTTGGCCAACACCATATTGAATTCCAACATTACCGATGAAGGGCGCCATGAACTTGTAAGTCATTTTCAGCCAGGTGTCCGGATACTTTTGATCACATAGTGTATCTCTCGACCGAGTAACGTCATTTCTCGAGAGCATTGTGAGAAGACAAAGAGATTATTGTTCATCTATAGACACTTCAGAACAACCATGCAACTGCAAAAACGCGGCAAGATACCAAGAAATAGTGCTTTCCTCTTTTGACGACGAATATCATGCCAGCACATACAAATCAGCAATTGTAAAATAATAAAAGTATCTAATTTTGTATACGAAATTCTCGTGTACGCCTTACAATCCCCTCCTGGAAATTTATTTCAATTTTCTTTCCCTTTTCTTTTCGTAGCCTTTATGAAAATGTTAATAAATAAATGGTTCAAATGGCTCTGAGCACTATGGGACTTAATATCTGTGGTCATCAGTCCCCTAGAACTTAGAACTACTTAAACCTAACTAACCTAAGGACATCACACACATCCATGCCCGAGGCAGGATTCGAACCTGCGACCGTAGCAGTTCGCGGTTCCGGACTGAGCGCCTAGAACCGCTAGACCACCGCGGCCGGCAAAATGTTAATAAGTACAGTATACTGAATATTATTTCGGTTTATTTGCGCTGCAACTAATATAAAAACTGAAAACTAAAGAAAAGTTCCGATGTAGGGAGTGAACCCCACAGCGCTGAGATTACCGTTCCACACTCTTCCTGCAGCGTCAACCGCTGTCTGGAAATTACGCTTACGCGAGCAGGTAATCCACACGGCCGACCCGCGCCGAAAATGCTATTTTTTCCTAAACGCATGGTCATCTGGAGGCCAACAGCCTTGCTGCAGTGGTAACACCGGTGCCCGTCAGATCACCGAAGTTAAGCGCTGTCGCGTAGGATGGGTGGCTATCCGGTGTGCCGAGCGCTGTTGGCAAGGGAAGTGCACTCAGTCCTTCTGAGGCAAACTGAGGAGCTCTTTGATTGAGAAGTAGCGGCTCCGTTCTCGTAAACTGATATACGGCCGAGACAGCGGCGTGCTGACCACATGCCTCTCCGTATTCGCACCCAGTGACACATGTACCGAGGAAGGTGGCGCTGTGGCTAGCACACGGGACTCGCATTCGGGAGGACGACGGTTCAATCCCGCGTCCGGCCATCCTAATTCAGGTTTCCCGTGGTTTCCCTACATCGCTCCGGGCAAATGCCGCAATGGTTCCTTTGAAAGGGCACGGCCGACTTCCTTTTCAGCCCTTCCCTCATTGGATGAGACCGATGACCTCGCTGTCTGGTCTCCTCCCCCCAAACAACCCAACCCAACCCAGTGCCACCTGTGGGCTGAGGATGACACGGCGGCCGGTCGGTATCGTTGGGCCTTCATTGTCTGTTTCGAGCGGTATTTAGTTTAGTTTTTTTGGTCATCTGGAGCTCCCGTTTCTGTCATTTTCGTTTTTGGCCATGTTCTGCACACTCCATAAATTTGAACGAAATCAGTGATGACGAGTAGGTGCGGTCCCCTTGTCAGGTGCAGAGAATCGGCCGCCAGGCGCGTTTAGTGGGTCGACTAGCGCTCGGCTGGGCTATTGAGAGACTGACTGCGCGACAGGCAGCTGGCCGCAGCGGAAGGCTGCTATTTATTACAAGCCGGCGGCGGCGCCTGACTCACCGCCAGCAGGCAGCTGCTCTTGCACGTAGCCGCTCGCTGCTGCCCTGCCGGCCGGGACCTGCTCCCTCCACCATCACAGCTGCACTAGGGCTGCAACCTTGCGCCATTTGTTGCAGCGGCTGCAGCTCGCCGTTGAGGGTAGGTTTCTTCGGTACTCTTTGGAAGGACTGCAAAATCGTGAAAACAAAAAAAGTACAGATTATAGGTAAACGTATCGTGCAATCAAAACCAGATACAGCAAGTAAATAACTGGTCACAATTTGACGTCAGCGAATTGATGGATTCGCCCTCAGCTGAACGTAACGCAACGTTGCCGTGACGCTACACCATGTACTGTATTCTGTGGCAGAATCGTTTTGGAGTTATGTTAGTGGGACTATTGCGTCACATGACTGTCTAATTCAATTCACTCTCGTTTGCCGGCCGGAGTGGCCGAACGGTTCTAGGCGCTACAGTCTGGAACCGCGCGACTGCTACAGGCGCAGGTTCGAATCCTGCCTCGGGCATGGATATGTGTGATGTTCTTAGGTTAGTTAGGTTTAAGTACTTCTAAGTTGTAGTGGACCGATGACCTCAGATGTTAAGTCTCATAGTGCTCAGAGCCATTTGAACCATTTTGAACCACTCTGGTTTTCTGTCACTATCTATTGGCTCAAATGGCTCTGAGCACTATGGGACTCAACATCTTAGGTCATCAGTCCACTAGAACTTAGAACTACTTAAACCTAACTAACCTAAGGACATCACACGCATCCATGCCCAAGGCAGGATTCGAACCTGCGACCGTAGCACTATCTATTGTTAAGTTCTTCATGCTCCACTTCCATTGTTAGTAGATTTTGCGCTTTTGTTACTGCTTAACACCTGATCATCCTCATTTCATCTCCATCGAATCGCAAGTCGCCGAAGTGGCGTCAAATCGAAAGACTTGCACCCGGCGAACGGTCTACCCGACGGGAGGCCCTATTTACACGACATTTATTTACCTGTTTTATTGTTGGATGTCTTCGTGACTGGATGGTTGTACGAGAAGTTATTAATTTCATACCTTTCCTACGAACGTTATCCAACGAAGGAGATGCAGTCAAGGTCACAGCTAGAGTATGAGCAACCTTAGAGGGCAGGGGGCGGTGGGGTGGAGGGGGGAGGGTACCTTGTGTTAGTTTTGCTGAGAATAATGATACAGATTTGACTTTAGTGACGAATGGCTCGGATACGCTTGGCGCTTGGTACTAGTTAATATCCGTCACATATTCTGGCTTTCTTCAGACTGGTACTGAGTTGATTTGTGTCTGTGTTTAGTGGAGCAGGATGAGAATTCGGCTGGTGAAGATTTTATTAGTGGGGTAGCTGTCCACCCCTGCACCTCTCTATGTGTCGCTTCGACTCTGTATCTGAAACAAAAATATGATTTAGATTTTACAATTTACGAACAATAAACATGTTTACACTATGCTTAAAGAAGAATACACGTGGTTGTCATATATTCTGAAAAGTTTGTTCATGAACATTGTCTGAACAGTGAAACAGTCACCGTAAAATTAGGGGCAAAAGCAATTTTTCTGACGTTATTTAGCAAATGGTTCAAATGGCTCTGAGCATTATGGGAATTAAC
Source organism: Schistocerca cancellata (assembly GCF_023864275.1). Classification (NCBI taxonomy): domain Eukaryota; kingdom Metazoa; phylum Arthropoda; class Insecta; order Orthoptera; family Acrididae; genus Schistocerca; species Schistocerca cancellata. The sequence goes on along the minus strand of NC_064627.1, from coordinate 821,376,315 downwards.
ATCTGAGTTTATCGGTCCCCTAGAACTTAGAACTACTTAAACCTGACTAACCTAAGGACATCACACACATCCATGCCCGCGGTCGCGCGGTTCCAGACTGAAGCGCCTAGAACCGCTCGGCCACTCCGGTCGGCAATAATAAGTAAGCACCAGAGAACATGAGAGTGGTTAGGATGGGAAAATCCGTAGAACACAGCGACTCACTCACATATTTGGGTGTAACCTAGGGCCGCTCATTGCCGTATCGAAGCCAATGTACTAACATCAAGAAAAAGATTTCAGCTTGCAGTTCCCTGCTTGTGGCTTATTACGCACACACAGTAAGGACAGCTGCTCTAGTTCTGTGCTACTCGGCTGGAGAATACATCTGTCTAGTATGGTTCATATTAGCTCGTGTTAGGGGAGTCGATGTTGCCCTAAACGAAACATGACGATTAACAGTAGAGTGAAAAATTATGGGGCTTTCGTGGCCACTTGTTGGCATTTTGCCTACTGGCTTTCGTCTCAGGCTCTCCGGCCGACGTTTGTTTATTGATTTTCTTCTTACGCTGCACCAGCACGAGTGGCTGGCATGGTCAAAGGTTCAACTTTCATCGCTGGTGGTGAACTGGAGTCTTGGCCATGCACGAAGCGATAACACATTTCTCCTATTTATGGGAGTTTGAATGCTTTTAGCACAAAAGAGCCTAGGAATCCCAATCAGCAACAAGTTATAGGAGGACCCAATATTTTTAGAGAATGTCACTTTGTTTTTTCTCTACTTAGTAATGCAATATTCGGAGGAAGTACATGGATGACAGTAGCTGTTGTTTTGGGGGACTGTGCAGATTTTCGAGGACTGGAAGCTCTTGAAGACAGAAACATTTTACTCGTAGCATGGGAGATATTTGGCATATCAGAGACAACAGGGGTACGACAGAAGACACTATTTGTTCAGTGCACATTACCGCTGTTGTTCCCCCCTTGTTACACCCAACGATAATTCTCTGCAGCATGGGAATTAGGATCCTTTTACCTTGAGGGTCTCTTCTTCCTTGTTAAAACTGTTATCGTGTTTATGAATTTCAATGGCTTCCCTCAACACCTGAATTGAATTTTAGTATTAATTGGTGTCACACAATGTGTTCTCGGCCACAGCCGATTTCTCTCCCTGACCCAACCTGCAACGCCGTTTATGTTTGACGGTCCTGGTCTTAATGGATCGTCTGGTCATTCCGACATAGACCTTTCTCTCTTGAATACGGTGTGCGGTATATTCCTGACTTTGCGAGTGGCTCCCCTTCGCCGATCTGAGGCCCTTTCGAGTGTTCTTGGTCTGTTGGAAAATCGTCTTTACGCCGTGTCTGCGCAATATGCGGCCGATTCCGTTCGTCACTCTGGGGATGTATGCCAGAAAGTCCAGCCGGCCGCTGTGGCCGAACAGTGCTAGGCGCTTCAGTCCGGAACCACGCGGCTGCTACGGTCGCAGGTTCGAATCCTTCCTCGTGTATGGATGCGTGTGATGTCCTTAGGTTAGTTAAGGTTTAAGTAGTTCTAAGTGTAGGGCACTGATTACCCTAGACGTTAAGTCCCATAGTGCTTAGAGCCATTTGAACCAAGCCAGAAAGTCCGTTCCCGAGTTTCACCTTCATCGTCTTAGGTTTTGTGGCCCTTCTCATGAAGCTGCCGCAATTCCCACTGTTCCTATTGTTTCGGTATCTCTCCACCCTAGCAATAATTCTAATAACAGTCGTCGCTGACGTCAAAGTAGATTGAACTGACTAATTACACAGAAAGACATTACTAGGTCAGCTGACGTAACTGCGGCGAAGTCATGGAAAACGCAAGCGTGTGTGGCTTTGTTCGTGTGAGAACACAAAGGAAGGCGGCAGTCTGCGTGCCGACGCAGCGCGCTGTGCAGCGCAGCAAGTCTACCATTCAAGCTGAAGAATGCCATTGTGGTTAGAACGTCATGCACGCTCCGTTATCTCTGTAGTCTTTCTCACATGATTTTACAGAAACAATTGCGCAAGAAAAACTGATTTTTCGTTACGTATAACACTACATGTCAGCTTCACGATGACGTGCCCATCATCTCGCTAGTGATCATACTTTCGTGATCTCGTAGCTAAGTAAGAAACGCGCGAAAATAGAAAAAAATTGTAATGAAAAATAAGGGTCGTTGTGATTTTGCGTTTGATTCATATTACACCATACGATGCTACGAATGAAATTTAGCAAATACATTGAATTTTTCCTTAGACTCGGGAGGAGGTCTCTGTCTCTAGTCTGGAGAAAATGGTCTTATGTAGCACGTTCACTTTCCACCACAGGCACACGAGAATGAAATATTAACATTATATACCTTCTATCTCCTAAATTGAGACATCGAAACGAAATTTTGGCAAATGATAGCATGCAACGTGGAGAGTATTTTGCCTTATGATTACCATACGGACCTTTTTTTACCGTGGCGATGTAGCAGAAGCTATGATTTTTATTTTATTTTTTTCAGTTCAATACTGTAAGTTTTTAAGAGTCTTCGACCGCTATTGGAATGAGAATTTCCTAGTGTAAAAATAAACACGTAATTTCTTCTCTTGTGCTACCGCAAACCGAAACAAGGAGGTTTTGTGTCATCGCTTGTGCCGATTTCTTTCTTTCTTTCTTTTTTTTTTTTTTAAGAAAAAAGAAGTTTCCATGATCGCTCTTGTCACGCGCAAGCAATTCCGCACAGATGGTCGTTCGTTGCTCTTTTTTTTCTGTTAGGCGGAGAAGAATCCACTGGACATACACGTTCGAGTAGGTACCCCAACTGGTGTGCGGGTGTGTCAACACTACCAAATGAGATGTCCAGATTAGCAGCGAGGTGTGCGATTGTCATCCGTCAAATGAGTGTCCGCATGTTCCAACAATGCAGGAGTCACAGCTGTGTGCGCCGGCCGGTACAGGGGAAAATGGACAGGTTTGCACGATCTTGTTGCGATGATGATAGACGCCTCGCCCAACGACTCACCGTGCTTTTGTTCACTGCCAGGTCTCTCTACACATTCTGCAACCGTCTAGGAATATCTGCGATGCTCTGGTTCTCCGCCAAAAGTAACTCAATGACAGCTCTCTCCTTGGAAAGCACATCCGTTACATACGTCATATTTGAAGTCTTCGCCGACAGATATCGGAACATCAGGAAACTGTGAGGACTGAAGCGGGAATATTCCACAACGTCCCATAACAAATTCCGCATTTTTCAACCGAAACTGGCCGAGACTTTATTGAACCGTTCCTCACAAGCGACTTCTAATCAAGCTGCGGGCCTTTGGGGTATCGTCTCAGTTGTGCTACTGGATTCGTGATTTCCTGTCAGGAAGGTCGCAGTTCGCAGTAATAGACGGCAAATCGTCGAGTAAAACTGAAGTGATATCAGGTGTTCCTCAGGGAAGCGTCCTGGAACCTCTGCTGTTCTTGATCTATATAAATGACCTGGGTGACAATCTGAGCAGTTCTCTTAGGTTGTTCGCAGATGATGCTGTAATTTACCTCTCAATAAGGTCATCCGAAGACCAGTATCAGTTGCAAAGCGATTTAGAAAAGATTGCTGTATGGTGTGGCAGGTGGCAGTTGACGCTTAATAACGAAAAGTGTGAGGTGATCCAGACGAGTTCCAAAAGAAATCCGTTGGAATTCGATTACTCGATAAATAGTACAATTCTCAAGGCAGTCAATTCAACTAAGTACCTGGGTGTTAAAATTACGAACAACTTCAGTTGGAAACACCACATAGATAATATTGGGGGAAGGCGAGCCAAAGGTTGCGTTTCATTGGCAGGACACTTAGAAGGTGCAACAAGTCCTCTAAAGAGACAGCTTACACTACACTCGTTCGTCCTCTGTTAGAATATTGCTGCGCGGCGTGGGATCCTTACCAGGTGGGATTGACGGAGGACATCGAAAGGGTACAAAAAAGGGCAGCTCGTTTTGTATTATCACGTAATAGGGGAGAGAGTGTGGCAGATATGATACGCGAGTTGGGATGGAAGTCATTAAAGCAAAGACGTTTTTCGTCGCGGCGAGATCTATTTACGAAATTTCAGTCACCAACTTTCTCTTCCGAATACGAAAATATTTTGTTGAACCCAACCTACATAGGTAGGAATAATCATCAAAATAAAATAAGAGAAATCAGAGCTCGAACAGAAAGGTTTAGGTGTTCGTTTTTCCCGCGCGCTGTTCGGGAGTGGAATGGTAGAGAGATAGTATGATTGTGGTTCGATGAACCCTCTGCCAAGCACTTAAATGTGAATTACGGAGTAATCATGTAGATGTAGATGAACGCAGGTCGTATATACGTTCGCGCCTTCGATGCTTATTGATTACTTGAGCAAAAGGCAGTCTTACATCTTATAGGTCCACATTACATTGCACATTCAGAAAATCTGACGAGCTTCACCATATTAATCACGCTCGGAAATGGTCTGCAGTTTGTATACGAGTACTCCCCGGTATGTGAGCACTTCCACGTTTAGTCATGTGAACACAGTTTAATGGAATATCCGGATTGGGCAACAGAAAGCGACTCGTGCAGGCAGTCCTGCAGCTGCGCTGGTTGACAGCGTTCGTTCTGGTTGTGCTTCTACTTCGACTCTATAAGCAAGGCCGGGGGGCGGGGACCGTTACGATGGATACTCGATAATTTTGTTTTATTCTGAACAAGAGATACTTGTTGATCGATTTAGTTTACCCTTCTAGGTGTCATGGGCAATCGTGATCTTCGATCAAGTATCTGATTAGTAGGATACTATCGTAATGAACATTACACACCGACTTCTGCACTTGTTCCCAAGAGGCCAAATATAGTCAGCAAGTACATGTTTTTATGGCTGGGCTCATTAGTTTCGTAATGTCTCTCGTGGTACGAACATTACCTCTCGTAAGGCGCCTTGTTGTTACCTTGACCCACTACAAACAACCAATACGAGCATACTATCAGCGCACTTCAATCGTTTATTATCCTGCCACGGGTGCAACTGGTCTGCTGCCGTCCTTGACAGGAGCAGCGACTCTCTACTGCCACTGAACACAACACCGCAGTCTGCTTCCACTCCTCAGTACCTTTGTCAGCCCATATTCCCGTGTTACCCGAGCTGTTATGAAATTAAAATTGCGCACCTGACGATATTGTTTCGTGTTTATGGAGGTACGTCATTCGGATTCAGTGAATGGTCTGAGAAGAGGGCCCACAGCTTATACATGAACTACGAGAAAACAAAGAGAGGACACACATAATAACAGGAAAGAAGCAAGTCGCAGGCGCAGGAAGCGGCGCTGGCAGTGGGAAAGAGGGGGCGTCGCCGTGGGGGCGGATGTGTTTCGTCGTCGCTCTCGGGAGATACGGCCGACTCCAGAGGTGATAGCGCGGGGGCCACTGCGACTAGTCCTCGCCTCTATAGCGACGTGGCATTTGCAGCTTCTGTTTAGAAGTTAGTGTCAAGTTTTTTAAATGTAAAATGCTGTTGTTGTTCTTGTTGTGGTGGTCTTCAGTCCTGAGACTGGTTTGATGCAGCTCTCCATGCTACTCTGTCCTGTGCAAGCTTCTTCATCTACACTCCTGCAAATTGAAATAAGAACACCGTGAATTCATTGTCCCAGGAAGGGGAAACTTTATTGACACATTCCTGGGGTCAGATACATCACATGATCACACTGACAGAACCACAGGCACATAGACACAGGCAACAGAGCATGCACAATGTCGGCACTAGTACAGTGTATATCCACCTTTCGCAGCAATGCAGGCTGCTATTCTCCCATGGAGACGATCGTAGAGATGCTGGATGTAGTCCTGTGGAACGGCTTGCCATGCCATTTCTACCTGGCGCCTCAGTTGGACCAGCGTTCGTGCTGGACGTGCAGACCGCGTGAGACGACGCTTCATCCAGTCCCAAACATGCTCAATGGGGGACAGATCCGGAGATCTTGCTGGCCAGGGTAGTTGACTTACACCTTCTAGAGCACGTTGGGTGGCACGGGATACATGCGGACGTGCATTGTCCTGTTGGAACAGCAAGTTCCCTTGCCGGTCTAGGAATGGTAGAACGATGGGTTCGATGACGGTTTGGATGTACCGTGCACTATTCAGTGTCCCCTCGACGATCACCAGTGGTGTACGGCCAGTGTAGGAGATCGCTCCCCACACCATGATGCCGGGTGTTGGCCCTGTGTGCCTCGGTCGTATGCAGTCCTGATTGTGGCGCTCACCTGCACGGCGCCAAACACGCATCTACATCTACATCTACATTTATACTCCGCAAGCCAACCAACGGTGTGTGGCGGAGGGCACTTTACGTGCCACTGCCATTATCTCCCTTTCCTGTTCCAGTCGCGTATGGTTCGTGGGAAGAACGACTGTCTGAAAGCCTCTGTGCGCGCTCTAATCTCCCTAATTTTACATTCGTGATCTCCTCGGGAGGTATAAGTAGGGGGAAGCAATATATTCGATACCTCATCCAGAAACGCATCCTCTCGAAACCTGGCGAGCAAGCTACACCGCGATGCAGAGCGCCTCTCTTGCAGAGTCTGCCACTTGAGTTTGTTAAACATCTCCGTAACGCTATCACGGTTACCAAATAACCCTGTGACGAAACGCGCCGCTCTTCTTTGGATCTTCTCTATCTCCTCCGTCAACCCAATCTGGTACGGATCCCACACTGATGAGCAATACTCAAGTATAGGTCGAACGAGTGTTTTGTAAGCCACCTCCTTTGTTGATGGACTACATTTTCTAAGGACTCTCCCAATGAATCTCAACCTGGTACCCGCCTTACCAACAATTAATTTTATATGATCATTCCACTTCAAATCGTTCCGCACGCATACTCCCAGATATTTTACAGAAGTAACTGCTACCAGTGTTTGTTCCGCTATCATATAATCATACAATAAAGGATCCTTCTTTCTATGTATTCGCAATACATTACATTTGTCTATATTAAGGGTCAGTTGCCACTCCCTGCACAAAGTTCCTATCCGCTGCAGATCTTCCTGCATTTCGCTACAATTTTCTAATGCTGCAACTTTTCTGTATACTACAGCATCATCCGCGAAAAGCCGCATGGAACTTCCGACACTATCTACTAGGTCATTTATATATATTGTGAAAAGCAATGGTCCCATAACACTCCCCTGTGGCACGCCAGAGGTTACTTTAATGTCTGTAGACGTCTCTCCGTTGATAACAACATGCTGGTCTGATATTCCGTAGGCTCTTACTTTGTTTATCAGGCGACAGTGCGGAACTGTATCGAACGCCTTCCGGAAGTCAAGAAAAATAGCATCTACCTGGGAGCCTGTATCTAATATTTTCTGGGTCTCATGAACAAATAAAGCGAGTTGGGTTTCACACGATCGCTGTTTCCGGAATCCATATTGATTCCTACATAGTAGATTCTGAGTTTCCAAAAACGACATGATACTCGAGCAAAAGACATGTTCTAAAATTCTACAACACATCGACGTCAGAGATATAGGTCTATAGTTTTGCGCATCTGCTCGACGACCCTTCTTGAAGACTGGGACTACCTGTGCTCTTTTCCAATCATTTGGAACCTTCTGTTCCTCTAGAGACTTGCGGTACACGGCTGTTAGAAGGGGGGCAAGTTCTTTCGCGTACTCTGTGTAGAATCGAATTGGTATCCCGTCAGGTCCAGTGGACTTTCCTCTGTTGAGTGATTCCAGTTGCTTTTCTATTCCTTGGACACTTATTTCAATGTCAGCCATTTTTTCGTATACGCATACGACCATCATTGGCACCAAGGCAGAAGCGACTCTCATCGCTGAAGACGACACGTCTCCATTCGTCCCTCCATTCACGCCTGTCGCGACACCACTGGAGGCGGGCTGCACGATGTTGGGGCGTGAGCGGAAGACGGCCTAACGGTGTGCGGGACCGTAGCCCAGCTTCATGGAGACGGTTGCGAATGGTCCTCGCCGATACCCCAGGAGCAACAGTGTCCCTAATTTGCTGGGAAGTGGCGGTGCGGTCCCCTACGGCACTGCGTAGGATCTTACGGTCTTGGCGTGCATCCGTGCGTCGCTGCGGTCCGGTCCCAGGTCGACGGGCACGTGCACCTTCCACCGACCACTGGCGACAACATCGATGTACTGTGGAGACCTCACGCCCCACGTGTTGAGCAATTCGGCGGTACGTCCACCCGGCCTCCCGCATGCCCACTATACGCCCTCGCTCAAAGTCCGTCAACTGCACATACGGTTCACGTCCACGCTGTCGCGGCATGCTACCAGTGTTAAAGACTGCGATGGAGCTCCGTATGCCACGGCAAACTGGCTGACACTGACGGCGGCGGTGCACAAATGCTGCGCAGCTAGCGCCATTCGACGGCCAACACCGCGGTTCCTGGTGTGTCCGCTGTGCCGTGCGTGTGATCATTGCTTGTACAGCCCTCTCGCAGTGTCCGGAGCAAGTATGGTGGGTCTGACACACCGGTGTCAATGTGTTCTTTTTTCCATTTCCAGGAGTGTATTATACTTTAATGTCATACGTTAAAAGCATTCATAATAATACATTATCGCCGGCCGTGGTGGTCGTGCGGTTCTAGGCGCTTCAGTCCGGAGCCGCGGGACTGCTACGGTCTCAGGTTCGAATCCTGCCTCGGGCATGGATATGTGTGATGTCCTTCGGTTAGTTATGTTTAAGTAGTTCTAAGTTCTAGGGGACTGATGACCTAAGATGTTAAGTCCCATAGTACTCAGAGCCATTTGAAGTGTGATCTGTAGCGCCTCTGAGCCGCTATCGACATCGGCCGTTGGCTTTGATATTAAGGACTGGATTATTCAGCTCTTGAGGAATAGCGCAAGACGACAAAATCAGGAAAGGCAGAGTTGTGCGCTCTCACCACTGATATTTAATTTGTATACTGAAGAGGCAATGGAGGAAATGAAGGACCATCTCGATACGAGAGTTGTTTGTCGTGGACAGAAAATCAGCAACATACGTTTTGTGGAGGGTGGCTAAAAGTGGCTAAGAATCAAGTCGGGTTCTGAGGGAAGTAGAACGTGGGCTGATTGGTGGTTGTAATGTGGGTATAAAAAAAGCGGAAACTAATGTCATGGTGTGCACACCAGGCGGACATGCTGGATGGCTAAATGCTAAATTTGGGCAAGAGACTCTTGAAGAGGTGGACTAATCTTTCTATCAGAGAAGTAGAACATATAAAGAAAGAAGATGCAAGAAAGATCCGGCCATCCTTATTTAGGTTCTCCATGGTTTCCCTAGATTATTTCAGGCAAATGGCAGGATCGTTCCTACCGTACGGCCACGGCCATGGACTACCTGTCCCGTCCATGTTAAACTAGACTTGTAAGAATTAAATGCTTGCATATATACGAATAACATTTCATCTGTGGTTCTAAAATTTTAACGCAATGATATACCCAATAACCTTTTAAAAACGATCTGTCGATGAATAAAACTACTAGAAAATGTCCAAGAATGAGTTAGCCATAGATACGTTTGCTCAGTACAAGCGAAATCTTCAGTTTGTATTCTGTGAAAAGCTGGGGAGAGTGTTGTACCTAGAGGATAGTGTAACTAGGAACGCATGATGTTTTTTGGTTGGTACTTCAGTCTAGTTACTGATTTTAGAATCACGTGAATGATGCACACTAGAGACCGCCATAAGCAGTCTACGTCATTTCATGCAGTTTTTGTTATTTTTATATAGAATGTTTTGTTTTGCACAGCACCTGTAAGTGTGTCGCGTTCTACTCATTTAAGTGCTGTAAAATTTACAGGGGATTCAGGTGCTCCTACCGCTGTCGTTTTACGCAACCCACAATGTTATATCTGACCTTCAAAAATCACGAATGATATGTTAATACGCGTAAGCTATAAGTCCTACAGAAAAAAAAGTAAACAGGACTTTTTTGTAGGAAATTTAATGTAGTTAAATTTTGTACAGGGATATATTTTCACTAAAGGCCATAGTGTTCGAGTTATTCACGAAAAACGTACAAAAGTGACCTTCAAATGCACCCCACTCCCACACCAGCCCCCACAGGTCAGAATTTCTACTGTGTTGTTCACGGCATTTCCTCAACCCGCCTGGGTAGCCGAGAGCGATAACGCGCTGCTTCCTGGACTCGGGTAGGCGCGCCGGCCCCGGATCGAATCCGCCTGGCGGATTAACGACGAGGGGCGATGTGCTGGCCAGCCTGGATGTGGTTTCTAGGCGGTTTTCCACATTCCGCGAGGTGAATACTGGGCTGGTCCCCATGTTCCGCCTCAGTTACACGACTCGCAGACATCTGAACACTTTCACACTATTCCATGGATTACACTCGACGCAGACAGTTGGGGTACACTGATTCCGTTCCAGGGGGTACGGGATGGCGGCAGGAAGGGCATCCGACCACCCCTTAAACATTAACATGCCAAATCCGATTAACGATGGCTGACCCTGCGTAACTGCGGGACAAGGCTCAAGCGATAAATAGTTCACGGCACTTCCTCCTACCACTGCACAAAAATTTGCGACTGTACGAATTATTTCCCACATTCCACCTTTTTTGGTCTTATTACGCCACTGGCTTAGTAGGGACCAAAAGAGGTCCAAAATCGGGAATAATTCGTGTAGTCGGAAATTTTTGTACAGTGGCAGGAAGGGCTGCCACGAACAACATACGCCTCCTAGAAATCCTGTCGTGAGGGACGAGTGTGGGGATGGAGGTGTATTTGGAGGTAACCTCTGTATGTGTTTCTTGAATAATTCGAAAAATACGACCTTTAGCGAAAACGTATAAAATTTAAGTACATTAAATTTCCTACAAAAAGGTCCTGTTCATTTTTTCTGTATGTCTAATAGTTTACGCGTAGCGAGAGAGTGATTATGAAAATCTCGCACGTGGTTTTTGAAGGCCAGATATAACAAAGCGAGTTGCATAAAACGATAGGGATAGGGGCAATTGAATCACCCTGTATTAAAGGTATTTGGAATTTATAGTTAATTCATGAGTTATAGAATTTTATGATGAGGAAAACACTATATATTTTGACCACTTTTTGTATTACATGTGGACAAAAAAGCCACATTTTGTCCGTCGTACACCATCTTGTACGTTCAGACATAATAAGGTATTTTACCATGGACCGTGTCATACTTGCAAATGAACTGCATTTCTTTAATCTCCTAACAGTTTTACCTGTATTGAAAATGATAATTTGTGTTAGTTTCCAACAGCTTCTGTTTCAAAATGTATTTAACTTGTAATTGGTTTCTGATAATACTTCTGCTTAATTTCATTTCGCTTACTGATTATTGGTGTGTAGTAGAATAATAATGTAAAAGATAGACTATTAAATACAGTGCTGACAAGACTTTCTCAATTGCAACGCTTTTAAATATCGTTCGAATATATGTAGGGGAGAGCCGGTCAAAGTGGCCATGGCGGACAAGTGGCTATTGGCGTGCTGGGGGCTGTACGGTGCTGGAATGGAGCGGGAAATCCCTTAGCGTATTCTCCCTGTAGGGCCCAGTAATCCCAGGAAGTCTGACCCGTTTGCTGTTCTGCTTCTCGGAGTTAAAATAATTCTTGTTGATTCTAGTTATCCTGGTGCAAGGTAAGTAGTCAGTTTGTGTGTTTATTGTAGAGAGGGAATGTGACTTACGTCTTTTTAATGAAATTTTGTTGGAAGTATCATGACTCCATCATCCTACTTTAATTATTGAAATTTCGGTCATACTGTTAGAGGGTATACAGCTTTTGTGCAAAGGTGTCAATGCCGGCAGTGGATTAGGTACCAATTGCGCTCCCTCTGGATTTACGAACTCTGTACAGGAGCACAGTTTCACTTTTATTTGTGAAAAGTGTCATTCGAGTCGTGTTTGACAATAAAATGCATTTAGTTCTTTGTTAAAACAGTTTTTGTCCCTTATTTTTTTAATTTGAAACAAAATGGCTACTTTCCCCTCTCATGTCAGTCAAAGTGGCCGGTTTGTCGCTTTGTGAAAATTGAATTGTTTGAAGTACTTAATGTGCTATTGTACTTCAATAGTTGTAATTATAACCACTCATTTCTATGCATTTCCGTCTATTGCTGCTTAGCTTAAAAAATAGGAATACCTCACCCTGGCCACTTCGCCCAGCTCTCCCCTGCATGTCCATGTTGTACCTTGGAACATGGTTCACACTTGGAAAAATCTTAATTTTCTGGAGTAGTTTTTGTAATTTCAGAAAAAGATTGGGGCACGTAGAAAGTGAATGCCACCTTTTACAAATCTGTTAAACTTCTATGCCAGGGCTGGCTAGAGCCGGACTTTTGTTCCAAGGTACAAGTCTCTCCCCTCCTAGGTACCTTGGTGTAATTACCGTTTTCAGTCACAATGCTCTCCATACGTGATTACAGATTTAGTTTTATAGAGCATGTGCAGCTTCTGCAATACCAAAGAAACTGGCACAATATTTTCATTAATTACAAATATAATTATTATGTGCTAGCTAATATTTTGTACTAAATTTTGATGACACTTTTTATTATCAGCTCGATAATTTGTTCTTTACAGTATTTTATGAAAATGAATGTGTCTAATTGACGCGCGAATTATAAAATATGGTACTAGTTACTTAATTATAAAGCAATATCCTTTATTTTCCGTAATTTTTAACACTTAGTAGATTTCCGCAATCAAATAACCTAAGCATTTCTATTACCAGCTTCCCTCTTCCTCCCCCCTCCTCCCCCACCCGTACACACATAAAAGTAATAAAATGGGCGCCCACGAGGAAAGATTAGTGTCTAATATCCCGTCGATGAGGTGGTCATTAGAGACGGAGGATAGGCTCGGACTGAGGAAGGACAGAAAATGAAATCGTCCTTGCCTTTCAAAAATGGTTCAAATGGCTCTGAGCACTATGGGACTTAACATCGGAGGTCATCAGTCCCCTAGAACTTAGAACTACTTAAACCTAACTAACCTAAGGACATCACACACATACATGCCCGAGGCAGGATTCGAACCTGCGACCGCAGCAGTAGCGCGGTTCCGGACTGAAGCACCTAGAACCACTCGGCCACCGCGGCCGGCCCCTTGCCTTTCAAAGGAACCAGCCTGTTACTCGCCCTAGGCGATGTAAGGGAATCGCAAAAACCTATATTAGGGTGGCTGGAAGAGAGATGTGACCGTTATGCTTTTGAATACGAATGCACTGCCTTATCGCTGCGCCAACTCACTCGTCCATACTATTTCATACGTTCATAACTGTCTCACAGAGTAAATACAGGGTGTTACAAAAAGGTACGGCCAAACTTTCAGGAAACATTCCTCACACACAAATAAAGAAAAGATGTTATGTGGGCATGTGTCCGGAAACGCTTAATTTCCATGTTAGAGCTCATTTTAGTTTCGTCCACCTACGCTCAATGGAGCACGTTATCATGATTTCATACGGGATCCTCTACCTGTGCTGCTAGAACATGTGCCTTTAGAAGTACGACACAACATGTGGTTCATGCGCGATGGAGCTCCTGCACATTTCAGTCGAAGTGTTCGTACGCTTCTCAACAACAGATACATGGGAAGTAAGCGTTTCCGAACACATGTCCACATAACATATTTTCTTTCTTTGTGTGTGAGGAATGTTTCCTGAAAGTTTGGCCGTACCTTTTTGTAACACCCTGTATATTTACTCTATGACCTGTCTGTGAGTACTTATTACGAGGAGTCAAAGTAAGACTACAACTTCTGTAGACCGTATCTTGAGTGCAGAACAGCTCCGCTACAGATAGGAACGATAACTTCCTCAGTTGTTAGACTTAACGTTTATAGCTCTGACTCATTCACAGTTACTTCTTGTCATGTTGTAGTAATGCGGCAACCTGTTGACCGGGCGCTGAGAACTGACGCACTTTCAAATGTCTGTCCGCGAATGGAACGAGATTCCAGTAAGAGAAAAGCTTTTACCTTTGTTGGGTGCAGAATAACATTCCTCAGCAGCGTCGTGGCCAAGGCTAAACCGGTTCTTGGTCGTTCACCGGATCCGACGTTCACTGTCAGTCATGCAACAGCGATCAAGATCTGCTTGATATGACGTCTGTTGCTCTTACAGTCAGTCTGAACAAAACAGCACGGCACTCAACAACTGGATACATAACTTGCGCACTTAATATCACTTGTGTCGCTTTTATCGTTCGTGAGCCGTCATCAGCAGTACAAAGATGACCTTCAGTGTGAAGGGAAAGCTCTTAGACTTTATAACTACCCCAACAATATTGCAATCTGCAGCTGCAGCCATAGGTAAACACATATGCGAGCTCACACGAAGTCATCTACGTCGAGATGAGGTTGCTATATTTTACACTGCTTAGTAATTGCTAAATAACTAGAGACTATGTTGTAGCTTTCTTTAAATGGGACTTCACAAAACAAAATGGGCATCTAGTGAATATGTTCACTTTATAGATAAGATGCCGCAGGAATACCAGGCTACGGACAAAAATGGAATGCAGAAAACATAGAATGCTATTCTTGGGGTAGTTTCTTACGGTATCAAGAAAGCTCCCTCCCCCCCCCCTCCGCCCATCCCCGCCGCCTCCCTCACCCACTCCCAGACAGAGCAGACAGATTCGATTTCGATATCACCGTATATCCGTATATTCTGCTTCTGTCTGGAGTGTAATTCAGTTGGCTAATCAGAAGTTCTGAAAGCACGAGAGGGGAACAGAAAAGCAAATATAGTCCCTTTCCTCCGAGTGGAGGACGGTACTGCAGCTCTCTCCGCTACGTTCAGGCCGGTTTAAGCCAAAAGTGGCTAGTTGCAGTGCCAAGCTGAGAGTGGCGCGCTAGGAGTGATATATCTACATCATTACACTGCAGATCACAGTTAAGTGTTAGGTAGAGGGTCGATCGAATCGCCTTTAAGCTGCTTCTCTACCGTTTCAGTCGCGAATAGCGAGTGGGAAAAACACTTAAATCTTTTTGTGCGACCTCTGATTTCTCTTATCTTATTCTGATAATAGTTTCTCACTATGTAGCTTGGCGCTAAAAAATATTTTCACACTCTGAGGGGTGAATTGGTGATAGAAATTTCATGAGGAGATCCTGCCGCAGCGAAAAATACCTTTTTTTTAATGACTGCCACCCCAAGTCGCGTATCTGTCCTTTATTTCGTGGTAAGCTGCCCTTCCTTGAACTTTTTCGATGTCCTCTGGCTATTTTGTCTGATACGTGTCCCACATCGCACAGCAAAGAATGCAAAAGTGTAGCCAGCCGGAGTGGCCGTGCGGTTCTAGGCGCTACAGTCTGGAACCGCGAGACCGCTACGGTCGCAGGTTCGAATCCTGCCTCGGGCATGGATGTGTGTGATGTCCTTAGGTTAGTTAGGTTTAAGTAGTTTTAAGTTCTAGGGGACTGATGACCACAGATGTTAAGTCCCATAGTGCTCAGAGCCATTTGAACCATTTTTGCAAAAGTGCTTCCTAACAAATTTAGATCTGCTTCAGACATTGAAACAGAACAGAAAATTCTTGTGTGAATTGTCAGATTTAGCCATTGAAGCCATACCTAGAAGACACTCCTTTTGAGGTTATACACAGGTGTGCAAAAGTTAAGGACGAAAGTAACTTATGAGTCCAACAAGAAACGTATCAATGAATGTGAAGCAGAATGCTCCTTTGAGGTAAGTTTTTTCTACCTTATTGCTCACTAAATGATAAAATTTGAGCTAATGGACTGTCATAGCAAGAGCTTCATATTTTTCTCAGATGCTCATGGTCTGTATATATGGGATAGTGGAAAACTAAAAGTCGTGTGCATGGTGATATTAACTTACATTTATGGATGTGAGTGACATCAATTTAAAGGAACTGAACGATGAAGCTTTGATCTTAGTGTCTTTTTCTTGCTGTAACTTGTAACGTCCCCTTAGAAAAATTACAAATGACTGTGCTGATAAACCTCTTACGTTATTTGATTTTCAAACAGCTGAGTAAAACTGAACGTACTAAGACATTCCTCTCTTTACTTTTTCTGATCATCACTAAACTGACACACAATATTTTTAGCCCAACGCAATCTGACTTTCAATCATCCCTACAAAAGAATGGCCCTGAATAACATTAACGTATACCTTTCACGAATCACTTACCTCACAAAAATCTTCGTTACTCGAACTACTGCAATACTGCCCGCTAAATGAAAGATTCTAATTACTGAAGGCACTAACTACTGATAGGCATAGTTAGCAAATGAAAGATTTTGATAGAGAACAAAAAATGTATTTACCTTAATAGTGTTCAAAAGTCATTATATATATATATATATATATATATATATATATATATATATATTCATGACATCCAGTCTTACAAATTTCCTTTTTCTGACGGACACACGTCCAGATCGTCCGCTCTCAAAACTCAGCCATGTCTCTCCCCATATCCACCACTGCTGGCGGCTCACCTCCAATTGCGCAACGTTACGCGCTGTTCACATCCAACTGCCCACCACTACACAAGCGAATATTCCACCAGTGAGACCAACCAGCCACAGACTGCACGCAGCACAGTCAGTGATTTTCATACAGAGCGCTACGTGGCGTTACCAACATAAAAACCTAAACAGCCTACTTACAATCATCTCAACAATACTTAGCACCTTACATTACAAAAAACAATTTTATCGAAATTTTCCCAATACTTTTGTAGGCATATGAATCCTTCATACTTTACCCATATCTGTAGTATGTGGTGAAAAGAATTTGTCAAAACGCGAGTTGATAAATACTTGCCCTAGGTCAACCCTTTCTGAAGAACGATTGTGTGAAATATCAACTTTAGCCACTGGAAGCCATACCCTGAAGTCACTAGTTTCAGATTCTCCATCAGAGTGTAAAAGTAATGGACAAAAGTAACTTTCGAATGATGTGCCCTGCGAAGTAACATAGTTCGACAAAACTTGGACCATACATAGAAACAAGTCCTACAGTATGCAAAAGAAGGTTTTTGAAGGAGGGTGTGGAATCACCACAGACGGCAATGCATGCCCTGCACATGCTCCCATTCTGGCTGCAAGTTTGTTAAAGAGTTCGTGTGGTATCATGTGCTACATTCTTTTTCAGCGACGCCACTTAACTTAAGCCTTGTTCCCTAGAGATCTTGCAATAAATTACATGAAAACATGTGATTGAAAGCTTTTCTGTAATTTCTCTGTGTAAAAACTTCTGGAAATTTCTTCATCTTTGCTGTCATTTAAGATGTATGTTCTCGGGTTTGTGTGTTGTACTTTAGAAACCATGAACATCTCTCTTGATCAATTCAGCAGGTAAGACTTCTCAGATGCAGTTTTGTATTTCGAAATACGTACCAAGTCACCTACATTAAATTTCTGCTTCCACAAATCCACTATCTTAATACGACTATGTACAATATTTAGAAGTCCATTATTATGCACATCAGTACGTCCCATTTTAATTGTATTTGGTTATATTGCTCATTTATTTGTGGGAGAATGCATACTCATTTGAATGAGCCTCAAAGATTAAATTTCATCCACTTACGGTTTTTTATCATTCTGTTCAAATGGTCCATAACACCCGCCTTCATGTGGGGGAATGTGGAGTAGTGGTTTATTCTGTATTGTTCTATTACCTACGTTTCTGAAGAAAAGAAATTTGTTGACATCGAGTATAGATTTAAGTGTCAGGAAGTCGTTTATGAAAGTATTAGTATGGAGTGTAGCCATATATGGAAGTGAAACAGGGACGATATAGAGTTTGGACAAGAAGAGAATAGAAGCTTTCTAAATGTGGTGCTACAGAAGAATGCTGAAGATTAGATGGGTAGATCACATAACTTATGAGGAGGTATTGAACAGAATTGGGGAGAAGAGGAGTTTGTGGCACAACTTCACTAGAAGAAGGGACCGGTTGGTAGGACATGTTCTGAGGCATCAAGGGATCACAAATTTAGCATTGGAGGGCAGCGTGGAGGGTAAAAATCGTAGAGGGAGACCAAGAGATGAATACACTAAGCAGATTCAGAAGGATGTAGGTTGCAGTAAGTACTGGGAGATGAAGAGGCTTGCACAGGATAGGTAGCATGGAGAGCTGCATCAAACCACTCTCAGGACTGAAGACCACAACAACAACAACAACAACAACCTGCTTGGTACATCTACTGCAAAATTCACCTCCATAGTCAGTTTGAAGATTGTCAGGACTTTGAGTTATCCCTGTCTGCAGCAGTTATTCAAACATATGCGCAGCTTCCTTCCTTGTTTCTGCCTTCAGAGGCATGGCCAATGCAAATTTGGAATAAATATCCATGGCAATTAAAATATATTTGAAGCTCTTATTCGAACATTAACAGTGGTTCATATCTATGAGATCAGCCTACCATAATATCTAAAACTCATATTACGACACGTCTACCTGGAATGTTTTATGTACAGGTTTGTGAAGCTCAAAGAGGACTGTCTTCATAATTACTTGATGATACACCCTTACCGAAGCTTTGCAATGACTGATGCGATCTCATTCACGCGAGCTGTTTTCTCTGCTGCGGATAGCGCTGGGAGTACTCGTAACCGTTGTGTTACCTCGTTTGGGTCAATGTAGTACATACACTACTGGCCATTAAAATTGCTACACCAAGAAGATGACGTGCTACAGAGGCGAAATTTAACCAACAGGAAGAAGATGCTGTGATATGCAAATGCTTAGCTTTTCAGAGCATTCACACAAGGTTGGCGCCGGTGGCGACACCTACAACGTGCTGACATGAAGAAAGTTTCCAACCGATTTCTCATACACAAACAGCACTTGACCGGCGTTGCCTGGTGAAACGTTGTTGTGATGCCTCGTGTAAGGAGGAGAAATGCGTACCATCACGTTTCCGACTTCGATAAACGTCGGATTGTAACCTATCACAATTGCGGTTTATCGTATCGCGACATTGCTGCTCGCGTTGGTCGAGATCCAATGACTCTTAGTAGAACATGGAATCGGTGGGTTCAGGAGGGTAATACGGAACGCCGTGATCGATCCCAACGGCCTCGTATCACTAGCAGTCGAGATGACAGGCATCTTATCCGCATGGCTGTAACGGATCGTGCAGCCACGTCTCGATCTCTGAGTCAACAGATGGGAATGTTTGCAAGACAACCTGCACGAACAGTTCGACGACGTTTGCAGAAGCACGGACTATCAGCTTGGAGACCATGGCTGCCGTTACCCTTGACGCTGCATCACAGACAGGAGCGCCTGCGATGGTGTACTCAACGACGAACCTGGGTGCACGAATGGCAAAACGTCATTGCTCCAGATGAATCCAGGTTCTGTTTACAGCATCATGATGGTCGCATCCGTGTTTGACGACATTGCGGTGAACGCACATTGGAAGCGTCTACTCGTGATCGCCATGCTGCCTTATTATCCTGCATGATGGTATGGGGTGCCTTTGGTTACACGTTTCGGTCACCTCTTGTTCGCATTGACGGCACTTTGAACAGTGGACGTTACATTTGAGATGTGTTACGACCCGTGGCTCTATCCTTCATTCGATCCCTGCGAAACCCTACATTTCAGCAGGATAATGCAGGACCGCATGTTGCAGGTCCTGTACAGGCCTTTCTGGATACAGAAAATGTTCGACTGCTGCCCTATTGAAAACGTCTGGTTAATGGTGGCCGAGCAACTGGCTCGTCACAATACGCCAGTCACTACTCTTGATAAGCTGTGGTATCGTGTTGAAGCTGCATGGGCAGTTGTACCTGTACACGCCATCCAAGCTCTTTTTGACTCAATGCCCAGGAGTATCAAGGCCGTTATTACGGCCAGAGGTGGTTGTTTTGGGTACTGATTTCTCAGGATCTATGCACCCAAACTGCGTGAAAATGTAATCACATGTCAGTTCTAGTATAATATATTTGTCAAATGAATATCCGTTTATCATCTGCATTTGTTCTTGGTGTAGCAATTTTAATGGCCAGTAGTGTATACTGCAGTGGTAGAGTATTTAGTCTTTTATGCTTAATGTCAGTGGCTTCACCTGTGCCATACACACATTTTAAAGCGGTTTTACTAATATTATTGAAAGGTCTCTGTTGGATTCCTTTCATGTTTAATTTCTTAAATCTATTGTCATTTACGGCATAAATTCCTCTTCTAAATTTACTGTGGCGTTTCTGACTATCTGGGAGGAGACTGAGTAGTGGAACGTGTTATTTTTACACATAAACAAGAACGATCTGTCACACTACTACACTTTAAAACACAGTTTATATGTAATTCATGCACACAGTCTCATACGGAACCTACATCCGCTTTCTTTTATACACTGTGTATGATAAGATACTGTCATCCCCCTTCCCTTCTGTGTGAGAGGATGAATGAGCAAATGTATTTGTAGTTGCATGCTTAAGGGTAGCAGACAAGCCTGTCTGCTAGAGAACAGTAGGACCAACGTCGGAACAGGTAGCTACGCTTTCTAAAAGCAAAGAGGTTTCTATCCTTAGTATGGTCCTGTCCGTCCGTTGTCATGTTGGTATAGGAAGCTGCCCCTCTGGCCACTTCCGTTTGTATTTGTGAGCCACCCCTCAGGAAGGGACCAGGCAGTCGGTCCGGAGCGAGCGTCTGAAGTGGTAAGATCTCCAGCTAAGCGCGTGCCTGCTAAGTCCGCAGGACAATGAATTTATTAAGTTCAGCCTAACTGAAAATTTAATCACCTTTATTTCAGGTTTAGCTCTAAAATATCTAATGTTATCTTAAATGGCACCGCAGTGTAATTCTCGTGTGAAGTTCAGATTATTTTCCGGTAGTTGCTTTGTCACTACTTTGTGAGTAAAGTGGAACCACGTGTTGATCAGTAACTCTAACTAAGATCAATCTTAAATGCGAATGCTTGTGTGATTATAACGTCTCGTCTTGTCAATATTTTTCAATATAGCAACTTTTCTTTATGTTCAACCCACGTGGGGTGTAGTTTGTGAGACCAGTACCACGTGCTTATATAACTGTTTGACCCGTCAGGTTAACAGTAAGACGTTAGTAACCAGTTCGAGGTTTTTCTTTTGTAAATTGCTTTTCGATCTAATTTATTTTAATTATCAAACTTATTGTGGAGTTACACTCTTTGTGTAAACCAAGTTGACCACGTGAAGCATGTGGTGTAATCATCAAAGTAGCCCTCAGCTATTCTTTTCGCGAAGATTTCATAAAGAGTTAATATGAATTTAGTATACCAGTGTGTGGTAATTACATGACGGACAGGACTGTGCTAGGAACGTAATTTCTTTGGGTGAAAATTTGAATCTGTTGGTAGTGGTTAACTTTCTCTTGCATACGTTTCAACGTTCTTTGTGTGTTGTTTTATGAATTCAGTGTTGTATGCAGTCTCCCAATCTTGGCTCCATAATTGATGTGTTCCGTAAGATTGCAATCTCACATTTTCACATTTTCACAATCCTAAATAAGGCACCAGTTTAGTTAAGAATCAATTTTAATATGCTGAAATTTCAATGATCAAACTTAAAATAAATTTCCAAATATAAACTGATTTATTTCTTTTTATTTAAATTCTCTTTATATATATATATATATATATCACTGGATGTCGTATAACTATTATAAGATTATAATTAATGTTAGTCTGGTTGGGAATTTGGTAAGGTAGACTGGATACCTGGTGAAACAGTTGCGCAGTAATGCAAGGTTAACTTCCTGAGACAGCTCACAGCTTTTAGCCCGCTTTTATTGTCCATCAGTACCGCTTTAATCATAGCAAATTAAAGCAACAACGTTACACATGGCGACCCTGTTCTGTGATTCCACTACTCTCTGGAATCTCTGAAACGTTAGATTGCGAGTGTGTTATAATCTTAATTTTTTTTCCCCTACAGCGCTCAAACAACTTCGGCATTGTTTCTGAGCAGACTTTCAAATGATTCACGGCGTTGTTGAGCGGCGTTGTGTTGTTTGTCTTGTTGTTTTGTTTTCTATATTTGTGTGTTTTATGTGTGTGTGTGTTTTTTTTTCTCGCTTGTAAATTACACTGACTTTGATCAAAGATATAAATTTGATGTGCGTGTGAAAAAGAGCGTACTAAGTTAGGTACCTTTCGTGTGACTGTCGTAATTTTTGGGGGATACATATATTCTGATTAGTGTGTTGCGTACCGGGTATAAATTGAACTAATGCAGGCACGTAACCAAGCTAAAGGTAGGCGGTCCAATAACGTAAGCATCATGGACCAAGGGGATAATTTGATTTCGAATATTAACGCGTCAGACGGTTCCGAAAATGCCTTGGGGAATACTTCAGAGGATATGCAAAACAGGACGAACGGGCTCACATCAGAGCCAGAAATTAATTTGCCTCCAACGAACCAAATTGATTTGGCAGAACTCATGAAAGCCTTATTGCAACAAAATAAAGAAAACGCAGAGAAATCAGAAAAATCGTTCCGAGAACAAAAAGAATCATCCGAAAAATCAATCCGCGAGCTAGGCAAACAAATGACGCAGAAATCAGAAAAATCGTTCCGAGAACAAAAAGAATCATCCGAAAAATCGATCCGCGAGCTAGGCGAACAAATGACGCAGAAATCAGAAAAATCGATCCGAGAGCTAGACGAACAAATGACGCAGAAATCAGAAAAATCGATCCGAGAGCTAGGCGAACAAATAGACAAAAAACTAATCCAGCAGACAAATAAAGTTGACAAGTCGATGCAGAGAGTGTCCGATGATATCTCACAAAGAATAAACAACCTGGCAAGTGAAATAAAAAGTGATATTATGAAAGGATTAGGCCGTACATTTGAACAAATCGATGACCATCTGCAAGCCTTAGAGCAGGGCAAGCGGAGTCGCGAGGCAGAATCGAAAGAGAGCGAAGAACAGCTACTTAGGAATTTCCAAGTGCTGAGAGAAGAATGCCAAAGGGAACTCCAGCAGGTACTCTCGAGGGTCCAGGAGGCGGAAACGTATTGTCCCACGTCCGTTAGCAACACAATAGCGGACAACAGTTTAGCGATTCACGCACTGGAACAGCAAGTAGAACAATTGAAGCAGACTGGGGTGGAGGACAACAGACAAATACATGATGAGATTGCGGCATTAGCGGACATCGTAGGCATGATGAAGGTGACGGAAAGCGAGAACAATACTACACCGGTAGCGGTCGTAGAGACCGAAGAAGTGCGTTCGCTTCTTAGATTTCAGAAGGGACAGTTCGAAGTGAACATGCGGCACAAAGCTGTAACAGGTGAATTACAAGAACGCGTGGCGCATCTGGAAAGCCGCATGGGGTGTGATCCCGAACTCGCCAATAGCACCAAAAATAGCTGTACGAACAGTGCAGAGAGGGACTCCGGCCACGAGGGAGATTTTGCTGGCAGGGAAGAATGTATGTTGAGGGGCAGACATGAGAAAAATAGAAACATACAAGGGCCTCGCCGGGAAGAAATGCGGGGGTTTGATTTCAAACATTTCCTTACGGTGAGAAAGTTTGAGATATTCCGAAAATCGCAAAAAGGAATACATCCATGACCATGGCTCGAGCAATTTGAGTTCTGTCTTCCTCCTGACTGGGAAAGTTCACATAAGATAGAATATATGTGTGGCTATTTGGAAGGCGAACCAACGATTCGCATGAGGTCGGCAGCGCGTCACTGCAACTCCACTCGGGAGTTTCGACAAGCCTTTCTGTCCGCCTATTGGTCGGAAGCGGCACAAGATAGGGTCAAACATGGCATAATTATGCTGCCAAATTTGAACCAGTCTGGTTTCGGCATCCCAGCACGCTTATTCGACCACATGCTGCAGGCAAATCAATTTTTATACGACCCATACGGGCCTGCGGAACTAATTAGGATATGCATCACCAAATTGCCGATGTACTTGCGCCACGTCATTCTTGCGGGACGATGCAAAGAGGACGTGGAAACGTTTAAGACACTTCTCCAAGAGTTGGAATACAATACAGGAGAATGCCCGCCTAATCAGGCACAAAGTTATTACGGGGCACAGCAGCGCGACTGCAGTCGCGGCCGTATTACTAATCAACGGCGTGACTGGTCGTCGCGACGCAAACGGAACAATAATCGGGACCGGCCGTATAGAAACTGGGGTAACAGTCGCGAACACAGGTGGAACAACGGAAATGATCGAGGACGTGGACAGGATTGTGAACGCTACAGGTACGACAACCAGAATCGATACTACGGTGAACACGGTGGGAATAGGATTGTAGGCGGAGCACCACATGATGTTGAAATTCGGCCGGCCAACCCTAGACATAATCCAGCAAATGGAAATGGACAAAACCGGCAATGACAAATGATCAGCGCAGAAGGCGCCCAATCGGAACAATTGAGCGACATGGCAAATGAGTACATAGGGTATATAGAGAGGACAGTGAGGAGTAGAGAGGATGGAGAGGAGAAAGAATTGATTCGTTTAAATTTGTGACATATGCATTTTGAATAATATGTTGGTAAAAATAGTGATAAAGATGTTTCTATGTGATTGATTGAAGTGATGTTTGTAATTTTTTTTCTTTCCTTGTGCAATTAGGATTTAGGTTGGTTCAAATGTGAACATAAAAGGTTTCTTTGTGAACGAGTGAAATGCTGCTTATGGTTTTTTTTTGTGTTAATTGAAAAGAGTCGCTCCTAAGAGAAGCAAGATCTGTGTTGAATTAATGCAAAACTCAGGGGAATATCCAATCTGTGGGTATTATGGGTCCGGCAAACCCAGGTCTCCAGCTGTTAGTAGCCTTGTTCTAATTTTCTGCTTTCAGTGCTACTATCTATCTATTACTATTCTATATCTGTCAGTATAAATGAGGATCTCTTACTATAGTATGCGTGCTGTATGAACATTTTAAGATAGGACTCTGAGAAAGGAATGAGTAAGTTTGGAATCTTGAAAACAGGATGCGATAATACGATTGTTCAACCAATGGCTTCCCAATATGCGCTAATATGTTAATATTGATGATATTTTTTTTTGTTCTTTATAGCTGAGTAGGTAAAGTGCTGTCTGTGGATTTCGTCAGTATATTGATTCCCTTCAAGTTGAAAGAAGAAGTGTGGATTGTGTAATTTACGTGGCCCTGAAATATTATTGTGGTAGTCAAATACGAGCAGTTTTTCAGCAAATGGAGAATGGAACAGAAATATGGATCCTTTCTGTAGTTTTGATTGATGTTGAGCCAAAGCCTGAAAAATTATTCTGCGTTAATACTTGTCCTAGAAAAGCGACGTTTATGTGTTTTGTTGATGCTGTGAGCATTACAGCTTACTATTTTCGCTGGTGCGGGATGCACTGCAGCTTATATGATTTGTGCTGAGGAAATTTCCCTCTTGAAGGTAGAGGAAGATTAAATAATTTTGATTATGGGAACGACAGGAAGCTTGGTTTAAGGTAATAAGGATGAAGCAAAACATTTGTCATTTAAACTGCAGGAGGAATCGGATCTTTTGTGTCTGTTGTAAGTTCAATATGTTAAGATGAAACTGTTTTACAGAATAGAGGAGACCACAATTTTGCCATTCATGAGAAATGAATCCAGAATAACCACCACAGGCGAAATAACTGATTTGGAAGCGAAAGGTAACTTAAAGAATGAACAAAATCGCAGAAAAATGGGTAAGAAAATGTAATATAAACTGTAAAAAAAAAATCAATCTTCTCAGAGTCATCTGCGTGATTAACTCTTGTGATAACGTAATTTTAGATGAAATTGTCCTACTATTTTATGTGTGAATATATGAGTATGATAACTGTATAATTGCGAGTCTCTTATCAGGTGTGTCAACTGGTATAAATGTTTTGACGTGTAAATAACCATTGTTCTTTTTACTGTGTATGTTTAAGGAAAGTTTCTCCATATTAATCATGTGACAAGACGTATGCCGCGAGCATCAGGAAGAGGACGAATTAGAACAATGTTGTAGTGGTGTAAACACTTTGTTGAAGTAGCATTGAAGTAGCTTGTTGGATTAACTAGTAGTGGATAGAAGTAGAATTTTGAGTAATGCATGTTTATGGATAGTTAGCTTGTAGAATAGACAACAGATGTGCATGTGTGTGTGTAAATAACATGTGAACCCTATGCTGTCCTGACCTATACTTGCACAAGGCATAATCCTATTCATTTTAGTGAATTAATAAGTAGCATTTCATTTATTAAAACGTAAGTGAACCACATTAGTGATGTGGATTTAAATATTATATTGTCAGTTCATTTAATTTTTATTTTTTACATTGTCAAGTCATTTCACTTTTATTTTTTTATATTGTCAAGTCATTTAACTTTTATTTTTATATTGTCAATTCATGTAACTTTTTTATTTAAAAAAAATTAAGTCTCACTTTTGTTCTTAAAAAATTGTGAAAGAAAATACTTAGCGGTATTATGTATGACATTTTGTAATGACATAAGTATGATGAACAATGTCTTTAAATGCAGTTGAGAAGGTGAAAGTGAACCGGCTAAACACTTACGAGACAGCGGGAGCAGCGAGGAGGAGGGCTAGTTGTAAACTAGCGGGTTTCCCAGCAGGACACGCTGTCAACCGGGCCACTTCGGGAGCGCGGCCGACAACAAAAGAAAGGTACGCGGCAAACACTTTCCCTTGCACCTGGAGCTAATGGGCAGCCGCCCCGTGCGACCCTTCCTGGAGGCGATGACCTGAGATGGGCGAGCGGTCCACCACGCGGAAATCCATCTGCTGGCAACGCACCACACGCGGCACGCGACCGTGACGAGACGGCCGCGGTGAAACAACACAAGGGGCATGGAGCCTTTTGACAGGTACTGTCCAGAGAAACTTGCAGACGTCAACGACGCCTACCGACATTTCCTGACGGATGCCTACTGTCAAGCGACAGTAAATCATGGTTCGATGTTCTCTGGTCGCTAAGGGTGGCACAAAAGAAGAGCCATTAAGTGTCATCCTTGCCCAGGAATATCAAACCGGCGAGCCAATTGAGGATAACTCAAGAATGTAACAACACAAAGGGCGTGGAGCCTTTTGACACATACTGTCCAGAGAAACTGGCAGACTTCAACGACACCTATCAACATCTCCTGACAGATGGCCACTGTCAAGTGACAGTAAATCATGGTTCGATGTTCTCTGGTCGCTAAGGGTGGCACAAAAGAAGAGCCCTTAAATGTCATCCTTGCCCAGGAATATCAACCTGGCGTGTCAAACGAGGATACCGCACGAATTTGACAACACAAACATGGAACCAAATCGAGATGCACGTGACACGGGCCACCAAGAGGAACTTCATGAGAGGGCAGAGACGGCGGGATCGCACGCAACAGATGGACAAAAATCCCTACTGACAGCTGCGACGACGAACCCCCCCCCCCACACTTCCCCTTATATTGTGCCTCGGAACAGTGGAACTACTGAGTGTGTCAGTGAACAGTGATTATACGGTTCTTAGTTCAATGCATATACGTGTGTCGCTGTCACAGAAACTTTAACTCGTGTGTTTTGCAGGGGTTCGATTTATTGGTGTTTATTAGACTGACTCTTGTATTTTGCAGGTGTTCTATTTATTGTTTTTTTTAGACTTTGACTCTTGTATTTTGCAGGTGTTTTATTTATTGGTGTTTTTTTAGATGTTGACTATTGTACTGTTTTATTGATCAATGTTTGTTCTTGTGTGATGTATTAGATTTGTGTTATTTTGTTTCGTAAATTCATTCAAGTGGCATTGCTTCATTTATCAGTCAGATTGCTATTCATTCTCATTGGACTGTGATCGATTAGCCTTTGCATGGGGCATATTCATTGTGAGTAACCCCTTAAGGGTAACAGTCACATAATTAATTGTCGTCTCAGTATAACGACACAGTGATCATTGTTTCTAATTAACTGAAATATAGTAGAGTGATTAAATTAGTGCCACAATGTTATTTTAACTCTACAAATTATTAGTTTTATAAGATATAGAATTTTTTTGCGATAACCACTTTGTAAAACATGTTTTTTTTTCTTATCAATTTTTGCTTTTGCGGATTGTGCATTGTAATATTCTGTTTTATAATACTGATGTTATTTGATGTTCTTTTTTAATTGCTGTGGCACCTTTGCTATTTTCATAAATTTTGCTTGTTAATAAACAGTCATAAATTTTCCTGTGATCAGTTGGCTCTTGCAATGAGCAAATACTGGTGAACTCCATAAGGGTAACAATCAGAAATTGTTCTCATATTAATGACACAGGAACCATTGTTTTTACTTGCTGACCGAATTAGGTCTACACTATCTTTTAAATAGGTGTCACAGATTGTGTTCTTTTTTTTTTTTGTTTGTTTGAAATTAGTAGATTTTAAAGATTTGTTGAAATTATTGTGTTTTAGCAAGTAGCTGGTGACCTTTTGCCTTTTCTTTACACTTTTGGTTTAAGTAGGGTGTGAGAAGCCTGCTTGGGAATGTCCTAGCATGGCCAGAAAATTCCCTGCACAGTCTTTTCCCGGAGCGTTGGGGTTATGAAAGGTCTCTGTTGGATTCCTTTCATGTTTAATTTCTTAAATCTATTGTCATTTACGGCATAAATTCCTCTTCTAAATTTACTGTGGCGTTTCTGACTATCTGGGAGGAGACTGAGTAGTGGAACGTGTTACTTTTACACATAAACAAGAAAGATCTGTCACACTACTACACTTTAAAACACAGTTTATATGTAATTCATGTCACACAGTCTCATACGGAACCTACATCCGCTTTCTTTTATACACTGTGTATCATAAGATATTGTCCTCCCCTTTCCCTTCTGTGTGAGAGAATGAATGAGCAAATGTATTTGTAGATGCATGCTTGAGGGTAGCAGACAAGCCTGTCTGCTAGAGAACAGTAGGACCAACGTCGGAACAGGTAGCTACGCTTTCTAAAAGCAAAGAGGTTTCTATCCTTAGTATGGTCCTGTCCGTCCGTTGTCATGTTGGTATAGGAAGCTGCCCCTCTGGCCACTTCCGTTTGTATTTGTGAGCCACCCCTCAGGAAGGGACCAGGCAGTCGGTCTGGGGCGAGCGTCTGAAGTGGTAAGATCTCCGG
Organism: Schistocerca cancellata; assembly: GCF_023864275.1. NCBI lineage: Eukaryota > Metazoa > Arthropoda > Insecta > Orthoptera > Acrididae > Schistocerca > Schistocerca cancellata. The sequence continues at coordinate 821,347,250 of NC_064627.1, read as the reverse complement.
CTAAGCACGTGCCTGCTAAGTCCGCAGGACAATGGATTTCTTGAGTTCAGCCTAACTGAAAAATTAAATCACCTTTATTTCAGGTTTAGCTCTAAAACATCTAATGTTATCTTAAATGGCACCGCAGTGTAATTCTCGTGTGAAGTTCAGATTATTTTCCGGTAGTTGCTTTGTCACTACTTTGTGAGTAAAGTGGAACCACGTGTTGATCAGTAACTCTAACTAAGATCTATCTTAAATGCGAATGCTTGTGTGATTATAACGTCTCGTCTTGTCAATATTTTTCAATATAGCAACTTTTCTTTATGTTCAACCCACATGGGGTGTACTTTGCGAGACCAGTACCACGTGCTTATATAACTGTTTGACCCGTCAGGTTAACAGTAAGACGTTAGTAACCAGTTCGAGGATTTTCTTTTGTAAATTGCTTTTCGATCTATTTTATTTTAATTATCAAACTTATTGTGGAGTTACACTCTTTGTGTAAACCAAGTTGACCACGTGAAGCATGTGGTGTAATCATCAAAGTAGCCCTCAGCTATTCTTTTCACGAAGATTTCATAAAGAGTTAATATGAATTTTGTATACCAGTGTGTGGTAATTACATGACGGACAGGACTGTGCTAGGAACGTAATTTCTTTGGGTGAAAATTTGAATCTGATGGTAGTGGTTAACTTTCTCTTGCATACGTTTCAACATTCTTTGTGTGTTGTTTTAGGAATGCAGTGTTGTATGCAGTCTCCCAATCTTGGCTCCATAATTGATGTGTTCCGTAAGATTGCAATCTCACATTTTCACATTTTCACAATCCTAAATAAGGCACCAGTTTAGTTAAGAATCAATTTTAATATGCTGAAATTTCAATGATCAATCTTAAAATAAATTTCCAAATATAAACTGATTTATTTCTTTTTATTTATATTCTCTTTATATATATATATATCACTGGATGTCGTAAAACTATTAAAAGATTATAATTAATGTTAGTCTGGTTGGGAATTTGGTAAGGTAGACTGGATACCTGGTGAAACAGTTGCGCAGTAATGCAAGGCTAACTTCCCGAAACAGCTCACAGCTTTTAACCCGGTTTTATTGTCCATCAGTACCGCTTTCATCATAGGAAATTAAAGCAACGACGTTACATTATTGTATTCGTTAATTTTATAACATTTTGTCCATCCTGTAGATTGTTGCCTTTCCTATTTGTGTTAATTATATGTAATAGTTCGACATATATTTTCATCTCTTTCGATAAATACTCGTCAGGACTTGAAGTTTTGAAGAATATTAGCTCTTATAAAACCAGTGTTATCTCGAATTTCTCATTCCCGACCTGTACTGCATCTTTTGTTAAATGAATAGGATAGCTACCTCTCATATTTGGTTTATTCTTGCTGACCCCACTCTCTTTAACTGTGTTAGTTAATGTAACCGGTAATAGGGTTTCCTTCTTCTCCATCTTCTTCTTCTTTTTCTTTTTCTTCTTCTTCTGCTCTTCTGCCTCTACCACCCTCCTCTCTATGTCCATCTCTTCCTCTTCCCTCTGTCTGTTCCTGTGTTCTCAACTCTCCCCATTCATTTCCTCCTCTTTCCTACATTCATTTCTTCCTCCATATCTCTATGCATATCTTCCTTCCCTCTCCCTGTTATATCCTCCACCTCTCCCTCTGTCCATCTCCTCCTGTTTCATTTCTCTATTTCCTCCTCGCACTTCTCTCTTGCCTCCTTGACCCCTCACTCTCTGTCCTGCTTCTCCTGCCCCTCTCTCTGTCTATCTGCTCCTCTTACATACCTCTATCTGTCTCTTACACCTCTCCTTGTCCATCTCCTCATCCCCTGTTCTCTGTCCATATCAGCCACCCTCTCTCACTGTACATCTCCTTCTCCCTCTCTCCTCTGTCTGCTCCTCTCTCCTCTCTCTGTTCGTCTCCTCCTCCCCCTCTGTCCACGACCATATCCTCCCCTTTACTTTCTCGGTGTATTTCGTCTTCATTCTCTCTCTGCCTATTATCTTACTCCCCATCTCTCCATCTCTTCCATCCTCTCTGTCTATCTCCTCCTGTTTCATTTCTCTGTCCATAGCTCCCCTCTCTCCATCTCCTTCTCTTCCCTTTTTCTGCACATTTCTCCCTCCCATTTCTCTCTCCAATTACTCCTCCCCCTGTCCATATCCATCTCCTCCTTACACCTCTCTGTCCAACTCATCCTCCCCACATCTCTCTTCACATTATCAATCCCACCCCAATGGGAGGATCCTGGTTCTTGCCCCCGCAATATTTCTTTACAGATAGTAACTAATATTCTACCAAGTTTGGTTGAAATCGATACAGGGATTTCTGAGGAGATTTTTACCCACTTTGACCACATGTGCACTTGCCACATATACTTACCATATTTCACTAGGCTTTGTATTCATATTTCACATAAATCTTTAGCGAATTTCATCCTATAGTTTCGTATCCACACAGCTCAATGTTTATGACCTCATATCTGCTGAACCATGTGTCATACAATGATATAATTTTGCAAGTGCATCCAGTGGTATATGCAGATACTGTTTGCGAAATGTGTTGTGAACAGACTTAGTAGTAAAGGGATAATAAATAAAAATGTCATGCATGATGCGGCAGCTCCTTATGCATCTCAGTGTTTATAACGTCATATCTTCTGAAGTATGTGTTGTACAACCATATATCTTAGCAGGTACATATGTGAATACTGTCTGGAAAATATTTTGTGAACAGAGTTAGTAGTAAAGAAGTAATAAACAGAAACGTAATGCCTGATGTGGTAGTTTTACTGCATGGATTGCGAAAATGTAGTAAGTGATAAACTTTTCTCCTTTCATAATTTTGTGGAGTGTGTCAGCGAGAAAAAGTTTTGTGGAGGTATGAAATAAGGTTTAAAGTTTGTTGCTAGTCAATAAGCGCTCTTATTCTCAAATACTGGATTAATAAAGTCCGGCTACTCGCATGCTGTGAGCTATGATACTTTTTCACCCTCATCCCTAACGTTCCGAAAGGGAAGTGATTCCTTCCTGCACAGTGTTTCTTCCTAGACAGTAAATCAGATGCATTCCAAATTTGTTGAAATCGATCTCATTCTTCACGAATGGAGGTGGAACATACGTACATACATACATATATACGCACATACAAACATACACTTTTAAAATATATATGAATACAAGAGGAGTAAATAATATATAAAGCTCTTACAGTTTTTTATTCATAAACTCTTACATATAGCAGGATAAAATTATGAAAATAATGAATTAGGACTGTAGTTCTATGCGTATACCCAGTAGAGTTGATTCCCATATTGTATCGACACACAGCATAGACTGTAAAGTTAAACAACGGTTTCATCTAACGGTCGACAAGTTTTGCATGCCATTACCAGCAGGCTGCTCCACAATTTCTCGTAGAACCGGTAGACATACAGTTGCCAGCTTAATCGACAGTTATGATCATACTGCACTGCTTAGCTGACAAGCATTAGATTTTTAAAGGTCAGCTCTTGCAGATGTGCGCACTCTCAGCCGTTAAATATTTTAACTGATCTTGGAAAGTCCCCTGATGGGTTTGTATGCTCATCCAGCATCACTGACAGGGAGTGTATATTTCCATGGAACAAAGCAGAAATCTGTACTTAAGCACCACATAGACGAATCTACTCATCCAGGGATAAGGATACCTTGGTATCAGTAAATCGTGGTTTTTCCATATAACCAGAATTCAGGATTCAACTTTATACTTACACTGGCACACTCAGTATGCTCCATATTTGTTTAAACTGTAGATATGGTTATATAACATTATTTACACATCAGGTGACTGCTGCTGCTGTGCTGGTGGCACCTCGTGTGTAAGGAGATAGAAGAACAAATTATTAGTTAAGCTCATCCATACCATCAACTACATTTTTATTCATCATCATCAATGGTGCTCAGTCCGGAACCGCGCGACTGCTACGGTAGCAGGTTCGAATCCTGCCTCGGGCATGGATGTGTGTGATGTCCTTAGGTTAGTTAGGTTTAATTAGTTCTAAGTTCTAGGGGACTGATGACCACAGATGTTAAGTCCCATAGTGCTCAGAGCCATCAATGGTGCTAATACTTACAAGGTGAATGCTTTGCCACCATATGCTTCGACTGATCGCTGTTTGAGAGTTCTCATATGACTGGTTGAATGGCTTATTGACAGCTGTAAATATACAAATTTCGGTATAATGAATAATTTTATCCTCTTTAATACTACATTGAGTCCTCGTCATTACCTTGTATGTAAGAACAGGAAGTGAATGTTTCCATTAATTTACAACACTGTTATACCTTTTTTTACATGAAATTATGCAGTTCCACTAGTGTTACGGATTTCATGTTTTCAGTATTCTATGAGCAGGTATCTTGCATGCAGTGTGGCTGAGTTATGATTCATGACCACCAGAATGCACAGCTGTGGCTCTTAGTGAGAAGCAGCACATGACTGATGCACATCAACAGTCTCTGTGTCTTAAAGGCAAAATAAACAGCAATGTATCCACTTCATATCTGGCACAGCAAATGCATGGCATGTGCAGCCTATGGCATATGTATGACTTACGTATGGTGTATGTATGATGTGTATGGGGTGCGTGTGGTGTACATGTGGCATGTATATGTGTATGCAGTGAATAAGCAGTGTATACTTGACATACATACAAATATGAACCGAATCAGTTGGTCGTGTCTGAGTCCTTCCTCTTGTCATAGGATACAAATCAGGTTTATTTCAAATACACGCTGTAATGGTTGTGAACGCTAGAGATTGGACGTGGTGAGTTGATGTTTGTCAAGAATGCCTTTAACGCGACAAGACGCCATTAGCAACATTGCACTGAGTTTGAACGAGGTCGCGTAATACGGCTACAAAAAAATGGATGTTCGTTCTGCGAAGCTGCAAGGAGACTACTCAGGAATGTAGCCAGTACACATGATTGCTGGAAACAGTGGTCACGAGAATGTACGATCGTAAAAAGACGGGGCTCCGGATAGCCACGTGACACTAGCGAGGGGGAAGACCATCGGGTTCGGCGTATGCTTCCGGCGCATCGTACTGCATCATCAGGTGCAATTTGAAGAGCAATTGGCACCGCAGAGACACAAGAACTTCTAGGACAGCTCCGGCCCAGACGCCTTGCAGCCCGCATTCCACTAAGGCCGAACCACCCTCATGTGCGTCTCCAGTGGTGTCAAGCGAGAGCTCATTTGAGGGTAGGTTGGAAGTCTGTTGTGTTGTCTGATGAAAGCTGATCCTGCCTTGTTGCCAGTGATACACTGGTTAGAAAGAGGCCAGTTGAAGGTCTGCAACGAACCCAGAGTTACGGTCTGGGGGGAGGGGGGAGATTTCGTGTGACAACAGGAGTACTATCTTGGTTACCCCACGTATCCTGACTGCAGAATTGTACTTCAGTCTGCTGATTCGACCTGCCATTCGTGAACAGCATTTCGGGCTGCGTTTTGCGACAGGACAACGCTCGCCCACATACCGCTGTTGTAACTCAACATGCTCTACAGAGTGGCCTTCTCGATCACCAGATATGTCTCCAATCGATCACAAATGGGACATCGTCGAAAGACAACTCCAGCGGCGTCCACAACCAGTATTAACCACTCCTCTGTTGACCGACCAAGTGCAACAGGCATGGAACGCAGTCCTACAAACTGACAACACAATGCATGCACGATTGGATGCTTGCGCTCAACATCCTGGCGGTTACATCGGTTATTAACGTACCCCCACATTTGCAATGGCATATCTCGCTCGTACATTTACCTGTGCTGTTGCAATATTAATCACATATGTTACTTAGACAAAAGTATTCCCGAAATTTCATTCTCTCTCTTTCTTTTGCTACCGCGATTATCCCGTCTTGTGCGCAGGGTATTTTAAGGGGTGGCCGGATGCCCTTCCTGCCGCCACCCCATAACCCCTGGGACGGAATTAGGGTACCCCAGCTGTCTGCGTCCAGTGTATATCGTGAAATAGTGTAAATGTGTTTCAAATGTCTGCGAGTCGTGTAACTGAGGCGGGACGTGGGGGCCAGCCCGGTATTCAGCTAGTAGGATGTGGAAAACCCCCTAAAAACCACATCCAGGCTGGCCGGCACACCGGCCGTCGTCGTTAATCCGCCGGGCGGATTCGATCCGGGACCGGCGCCCCTACCCGAGTCCAGGAAGCAGCGCGTTAGCGCTCTCGGCTACCCTGATGATTCCCGAAATTTCATTACACTACATTAATTGTTGTTTTGGTGCTGCGATTTTCCGTCATTGTATTTTTCGCGTCTCTGGATGTGGTTGTGTAGGATGAGGCTGTATAAAAATGCCTTCTGGCAGAAAGAGAGTGTATTTGTAGTCCATTTCAATGTTAGTTCAGTATTACATGAAGTTTTTTGGAAATTCGTGGTAAGTTCCTATGGGATCGAACTGCTGAGGTCATCGGTCCCTAGGCTTACACACTACTTAATCTAACTTAAACTAACTTACGCTAAGGAGAAAACACACACCCAAGCCCGAGGGAGGACTCGAACCTCCGACGGGGGCAGCCGCACGAAGTTTTTTGATTGAGCGCGCCTTGCTAGCACATTTAAGTAAAACATTGAGAGCTCCCGTATCACCGAGAGGTTTTCCTCGGCACGTGGCTGTGAATGAAGAGCCGCGGCAGGGAGCCGGCAGTGGCGCTAGACAAGCACTTGGCAGCCGTCGCACTGGCAGCGTGCGTTCCATTGGTGCCAGCACACCCATTGGACCGCCGCCAGCAGAATGCGTGTGGACAGCGTCACGTCACCTCGCTAACAAAAGTGACCAGCGTCGCCTCGGCGCTGGACGAGGTGCGTTGCGTCGTTCTGCCGGTCCAGTCACGCAAGTGTCAGCTCCTAGTTTGCGACTTCATTGCAGCCAAGTGACAAGCTGCCTACCTGTAAGCAGTGTGGGCAGTGTCTGCATGTACTAAGTTGGCAAAGGTCATGGGACAGCAATATGCACATATACAAATGGCGATAGTATCGCATACGCGAGGTTTATACCTTGTGCGTTGGTAGAGCTGTCATTTGTACTCCGGCGATTCATGTGAAAATGTCTCCGGCGTGATTATGGCCGCGACGGGAATTAACAGACTTTGAACGCGGAGTGGTAGTTGGGGCAGACGCATGGGGCGTTCCATTTAGCAAACCGTTAGGGAATTCAGTGTTCCGGGATCGACAGTATCAAGAGAGTGTCGAGAACACCAAATTTCAGGCGTTTCCTCTCACCGCGGACAACGCAATGGGCGACGACCTTCACTTTACGAACAAGAGCAGCGGCCTTTGCGTATAGTTGTCAGTGCTAGCATACCGTGCCTGAAATAATTGCAGAATCAATGTGGGACGTACGACGCACGTATCCGGTAGGACAGCGCGGCGAAATTTGGCGTTAATCGGCAATGGCAGCAGATGACCTGCGCGGGTGCCTTTTGCTAACAGTACATCGCCTGCGGTGCCTGTCCTAAGCTCGTGACCGTAACTGTTGGACCCTAGACGACCGGAAAACCGTGGCCTGGTTAGTCCGGATTGCAACTGGGAACAGCTGATGGTAGAATCCGAGTGTGGCGCAGACGCCGCGAAACCACGGACCCAAGATATCAACAAGGTACTATGCAGGCTGGTAATGGAGTGCCGTGTGGCTAGAGCCTCCCGTCGGGTAGACCGTTCGCCTGGTGCAAGTCTTTCGAGATGACGCCACTGCGGCGACTTGCGTGTCGATGGGGATGAAATGATGATGATAAGGACAACACAAACCCAGTCCCTGAGCGGAGAAAATCTCCAACCCAGCCGGGAATCGAACCCGTGCCGTTAGGCATGACATTCTGTCGTGCTGACGACTCAGCTACCAGGGGCGAACACGCAGGCCGGTGGTAGCTCTATAATGGTGTGGGCTGTGTTTACATGGAATGGGCTGGCTCATCTCGTCCAACTGAACCTATCATTGACTGGAAATGGTTAATCACAGAATTCATGTTCCCAAACAACGATGGCATTTTTTATGGATGACAATGCACCAGGTCACAGTTCAATGAGTTTTTCACCTTGCAGCGGAGTGTGCACTGATATGAAACTTCCTGACAGATTGAAACTGTGTGCCGGACCGAGACTCGAACTCGGGACCTTTCCCTTTCGCGGGTAAATGCTCTACCAACTGAGCTACCCAAGCACGACTCACGACCCGTCCTCACAGCTTCAGTTCTGCCAGTATCTCGCCTCCTACCTTCCAGACTTCACAGAAGTTCTTCTGCGAATCTTGCAGAACTAGCACACCTGGAAGAAAGGATATTTCGGAGACATGGCTTAGGCACAGCCTGGGGGATGTTTCCACAACGAGTTTTTTACTCTGCGGCGGAGTGTGCGCTGATATGAAGCTGTGAGGACGGGTCGTGAGTCGTGCGTGTGTAGCTGAGTTGGTAGACCGTTTGCCCGCGAAAGGCAAAGGTCCCGAGTTCGAGTCTCGGTCCGGCACACAGCTTTAATCCGTCAGGAAGTTTCAGGCCACAGTTGTTCGCGACTGGTTTGAAGAACGTTTTGGACAATTCGAGCGAATGATTTGGTCGGCAAGATCGCCCGACATGATCCCCATCGGATCTTTATGGGACGTAATCGAGAGGTCAGTTCGTGCACAAAATCCTGCAACGGCAACTTTTTCGCAATTATGGACGGCTATAGAGGCAACAGGGCTCCGTATTTCTGCAGGGGACTTCCAAAGACTTGTTGAGTCCATAACACGTTGGATTGCTACACTACCCCGGTAAAAGGAGATCCAACACGAAATTAGGAGGTATTCCATGACATTTGTCAACTCACTATACAAGTGTTTAATAGTCAAACATATCTTGCAAAAAGATAATGGCGTACCGTATTGCAGGGGCAAAGAGGCACGTGATTCAACGGCAACGAAAAGCAGTGCAACAGTTGTGTCTCCTGTTTCCTTGTGAGCCGAGTGTTAGGACAAATGTGAAGTGTGACTGAGTTGAAAAGATCTTCTTCTTGTGTATTTTTGGCTATAGAAATGAATAAGACATTTAAAACGAGTCGCGAAACGAAGGAAAATCTTAGGTCGTCTGCACCTTTTCCGCATGTTTGTCTAGTTGAGCGATCTACCAGCAAATTACCTGAACAAAATCACCTAGCAATATCTTCACCACATCATTTGCCACTATATGTTACGGCTTGACGCAGTTACAAGTATTTGTCTTGATTTTGTTCGCTCCATTTTGACTGTTGCAGCACGTTAGTTTTGGGCTCACACTACAAATGTGTTACTCAGCTACGTAGCGTACGATCTGCTGCTGCTGTTTACAGTTATAACAGTTCACATACCTGTGTGTGCATAATCCTCGCCTAATACTGAATTTATCCAGTGATGGCTCTCAATTTATTCGAAAATTTGCCTGCCGTCATATGACAGTCCTAGATTAGCCAAGCACACACTTGCACAATAAGATGAGTTATCAGAAGATGAGAGAATTTC